>NC_086101.1:30416314-31016314 GCF_963921235.1 Mobula hypostoma
GATTACTTTTAGAGCCTTTTTTAAACAACGGAACAACATGAGCTATCCTCCAATCCTCCGGCACCTCACTCGTAGATACCGACAATTTTAATATTTCTGCCCCTGCAATGTCAACACTAGTCTCCTTCAAGGTCCGAGGGAATACCCAATCAGGTCCTGGGGATTGATCTACTCTGATTTGCCTCAAGATAGCAGGCACCTCCTCTTCTTCAATCTGTATAGGTTTCATCTCCTCTTCTTCAATCTGTATAGGTTTCATGAGCTCACCACATGTTTCCCTTATTTCCATTAACTCCATGCTAGCTTCCTTAGTAAATACAGACACACACAAAAAAATTAATATCTCCCTAAACACGAGGAATTCTGCACATGCTGGAAATTCAAACAACACACATCAAAGTTGCTGGTCTCGGCCCGAAACGTCGACTGTACCTCTTTCTAGAGATGCTGCCTGGCCTGCTGCGTTTACCAGCAACTTTGATGTGTGTTGCTTTAATATCTCCCCATTTCTTTTGGTTCCATACATAGCCGACCACGCTGATCTTCAAGAGGACCAATTTTATCCCTTACCATCCTTTCACTCTTAATATACCTGTAGAAGCTCTTTGGATTATCCTTCACCTTAACTGCCAAAGAAACCTCATGTCTTCTTTTAGCCCTCCTGATTTCTTTCTTAAGTTTTTTTTGCACTTTTTATACTCCTCAAGCACCTTATTTGCTCCCTGTTTCCTATACATGTCATACATCTCTCTCTTCTTTATGAGAGTTCCAATAGCCATTGAGAACCAAGGTTCCTGATTCTTGTTCACTTTGCCTTTAATCCGGACAGGAACATACAGACTCTGCAATCTCAAAATTTCTCCTTTGAAGGGCTCCCACTTACCAATCACATCCTTGCCAGAGACCAAACTCTCCCAATCCACGCTGTTTAGATCCTTTTGCATTACTTAAAATTTGGCATTTTTCCAGTTTAGAACCTCAACCTGAGGACCAGATCTATCTTTATCCATGATCAAGTTGAAACTAATGGTGTTATGATCACTGGAACCAAAGTGGTCCCCTACACACACTTTCGTCACTTGTCTGAACTCGTTTCCTAATAGGAGATCTAATATTGCATACTCTCTAGTTGGTGCCTCTATATATTCATTTAGAAAACTTTCCTGAACACACTTTAAAAACTCTAACCCATCTAGACCTATAACAGTACGGGTGTCCCAATCAATGTGTGGAATCAAAATCCCCTACTATCACAACTTTATGTTTCCTGCAGTTGTCTGCTATCTCTCTGCAGATTTGCCCCTCCAATTCTCGCTGACTATTGGGTGATCTATAATACAACCCCATTAATGTGGTCATACCTTTCCTGTTTCTCAGCTCCACCCATATGGCCTCGGTAGACAAGCCCTCTAATCTGTCCTGCCTGAGCACTGCTGTAACATTTTCCCTGACTAGCAATACCACCACCCCTGCCCCCACACACACACCCCCTTCATTCCTTTGCCTCTATCACGTCTGAAACATCGGAATCCTGGACAGCTTGCCCCTCCTGCAGCCAAGTTTCACTAATGGCTATAAGGTTGTAATTCCATGTGTCAATCCATGCCCTCAGCTCGTCAGCCTTCCCCACAATACTCCTCACATTGAAATAGACACACCTCAGAAGATTATTACCACCACACTCAACCCTTCTATTTGTGACTTTACATGAACTTTTAACATCATTTATTTTCACCCCCACTCCACTATCTGCTCTGGCACTCTGATTCCCAGCCTCCCTACAAATCTAGTTTAAACCCTCCTCAATAGCACTAACAAACCTCCCTGCAAACCCCCCTCTTTACAGGTCCCACCTGCCCCAAAAGAGGTCTCAATGATCCTGAAATCTGAAACCCTGCCCCCTACACCAGTTCCTCAGCCATGTGTTCATCCCCCAGAGCATCTTATTCTTACCCTCTCTGGCACGTGGCACAGGCAGCAATCCGAGATTACCATCCTCGAGGTCCTGCTTTTAAACTTCCTACCAAGCTCTCTATACTCACTCTTCAGGACCTCCTCACTCTTTCTTCCTACGTCATTGGTACCGATGTGTCCCATGACATCTGGCTGCTCACCCTCTCACTTCAGAATGCTGAGCAGGCGACCAGGGACTTTCCTAAACCTGGCACCCAGGAGGCAACAAACCATCCGGGAGTCTCTGTCACGACCAGAGAACCTCCTTTTGCCATGGTCCGGTCCGTGAAGTCCACATTCCGGTTCATGGTCCGGTCCGTGGATTCAGGATTCCGGGTTTTCAGCTGTCCCTTGTTTGATTGAGTTAAGGCACCTGATTCCCATCTTGTGGCTTGGAATATAAGTAGCCTTGGGGTTGAGTGTGAGCTGCTGGTTTGTCTTGTCAGTTCCCCTGGGAGCAACCTGTTGGTGGAAGGCTAGAGCAGCCACTTGTCATCTTTAGGCTGTGTTAGAAAACCATCGCTTCATGGACCTTGCTGTCGGTAGTTGGAGCTGTTTGTGGTATGTATTCGGCTGTTTCCTGGGCCAGCTGAGTGGCTGCCAGCCACTCTGTGCTAGGTAGGCATCCGGCTGTTTCTGCAGCCAGCTGTGGTTGCTGGCTGAACTGAGACCATGAGCTTCCCTGGAGCAGAGATGGCACTGTCTGTTGTTCTTTGGTGTTTGTCTCTTCTCGTCCTTGCCTCCATGGGGTAAGTCAGGCCGTTTTGCTATTGCCCTGCAGGGTGATCTGTCTTGTCTTGTCCTTGCCTCTGTGGGGTAAGTCAAGCTGTTCTGCTGTTGCCCTGTGGAGAGTCCTGTCTTCTCTTGTCTTGTCCTTGCCTCTGTGGGGTAAGTCAGGCTGTTTTGCTGTTGCCCTGTGCGGGGGGTCCGGCTTGTCTTGTCCTTGCCTCTTTTGGGTAAGTCCAGCTGCTCTGCCATTACCTGATGGAGGGCCCTGTCCCACCTTGGTGTGGAAATGAAGCTGAATCCTGGCTTGTCTTAGGATAAGTCCTGGCTCTGTGTCCATGTTCTGTCCAGTCTCGTGTTAGTGTTGTGTTAAAGATGAGTCCCAGCTTGTCGAAGGATAAGTCCCAGCTCTATGTTGATGTTCGGTTCCCAGTCTGTATCTAAGCTCCAAGAACCCAAGCCTTGATGATCCCACAGCCAAGCTCAAGATCCCAGACCCCAGCCTCAAGCGCAAAGACACCAGCCTGTCTCCAAGCTCAGGCCTCTAGACCCCAGCCATGTCTGGTCCTGAAGCCATGTCATGTCCTTGTCTGGTTCTGGGGTCTGAGCCCGAGGCAAGACCCAGGTCCTGGGTCCTTGTCCAGTCTCGGAATTGAAGTCGAAGCCTTGTCTCCTAATCCATGGCTCTTAGTCCTGGTTCTGCTTTCCCTAGTCCAAGTCTGCATTCTTGCCCCTGCTCCTGGTCTGTATCCTGTCACGTCCCTACTCTAGTCAGGTCCTGTTCCTTGTACTTCAGTGTCTGTGTCTCTTACATTTGGGTCCGTTTCCAGCACCCCATTGTGACACCTTTCTGTACATCTAACTATCGAGTCCCCTACCACTACCGCTCTCCTCTTCTTCCACCCTCTGTTCTGCACTGCAGAACCAGAATCAGTGCCAGAGATCTGGCTGCCACAGCTTGTCCCAGGTAAGTCATCTCCCCCCCCCCCCAACGTTGTACAAATCGGTATAATTGTTATTGAGGGGAATGGCCACATGGGAACACTGCTCTGCCCGCCCTTTCCTCTTGCCTCGCCTGATGGTAACACAATTACCTGTGCGCTGCTCCTTTGGCATAACTGCCTCCCTAAAGCTACTACCTATAAACTCCTCATTCTCCCGAATGATCCGGAGGTCATCCAGCTCCTGCTCCAGTTCCCGAAAGCGGTTTGTTAGGAGCTGCAGCTGCATGCACTTTTTGCAGGTTTCGTTGTCAGGGAGACCAGAGGTCTCCCTGACTTCCCACAGCCTGCAAGAGGACCATTCCAACATCCTGCCTGGCATTCTCTCTACTCTTAACAAACAAAATAAAACTTAGCGGAACTTACCCTCGTCTCTGCCTGTTCATGCCGAAGCCTGTTGAGCCAAAGCCATGCCACTCTGCTCCCTCTCACTCTGCTGCCCGCTGTATATGATGGTCATTTTTTTTAAAACTTTGGTGCTCTACATCACGTGTTCTTGATCATTGTTCTTGCCACTTTTTCTTAAGAGCTTTGCCTTCTTCTGGACAGTTAATTTATAAGAGAGGTGACGCCAGCCATTATTAACACTCTTCAAAGATTGTGTTTGGCGTCAGTGGTCTCGCAAACAGGACTTCTGATATGCACTGGATACTCACAAGACCTTCTACCATTTGCTCCCAAGGATTCACATGACATGACTGGGGTGGGGGGGGGGGCACCATTCGCAGATGCTGATCCTGGCCTAGGGTTACCTGCAAGCTGACAGAGGTAAAGAGTGTCTTACACCTCCTTTGTTGGAGATGTATCTCCATCCCGCCACCTGCTTTTCTGATTAGAGTCTTTACAACTGGTACTCCATCATTGAGATGTTGGAAAGACCTGGACAAAGTTAGGAATCAAAATGTTGAGTATGGTACGACTAGTGTCCTGAGCTACCTATATTTCAAGGCAAAGAGTGTCGTAGGAAAGGCGGATAATACTGCTGAAGATCAGGTGGCTAGTTTACAAACATAGGCAATGTGGCTTGAGGAGAGGCTGTTGAAAGGCAAGATTGCAGTCAGCAGAATGCTGCAACGTAAAAGCGGAGAAAATCGAAAAGGATAAATACAGGACTGAAGGTGTTATTTTTGAATGCATCCAGTGTACAGAATAAGGCAGATGAACAGGCAGCACAGTAACAGATTGGCAAGTATGAAATTGTAGGCGTCACTGAATCATGGCTGAAAGAAAATTATAGCTGGAAGCTTAATGTATTGAATGGACAGACAGGAAGGCAGGGCATATGGCTAAACTCTATCGGTTTAAAAAAAAAGAATTAAATCATTAGAAAGGGGTGATATAGGTTTGAAGAGTGCTGAATCATTGTGGAAAGAGGTAAGGAACTGCAAGGGCAAAAACACCCTGTTGGGAGTTGTATACAGACCCCCAAAAAGTAATAAGTTACAATGGGAGATACAATCCTTTTCAAAAAGGCAATGTTACAATAGTCATGGTGGACTTCCATATGCAAGTATATTAGGAAAATCAGATTGATGCTGGTTTCTAGGAGGGGCAATTTCTGGAGTGCCTACGTGATGGCTTTTTAGAGCGTGGCATGGTTGAGTCTATTAGGAGATTATCTATTCTTGATGGGGTGTTGTGCAATAAACCAGAATTTTTTAGATTATGAAGACATGTAGTCCCCTTTTATTGTCATATAGTTATGCATGCATTAAGAAATGATACATCATTTCCTCCGATCTGATATCACGAATACACAGGACAAACCAAGACTGAAAAAACTGACAAAACCACATAAATATACATATAGTTACAACAGTCCACAATACCATAACTTGATGAAGAAAGTCCTTGAGCACAGTAAAGTTCAAAGTTTCTCAGATGTCCCACAACTTACGCGGACGGGAGGGAAGAAAAACTCTCCCTGCCATGCCGAGCACAGTCCAACTCTGAGTCATCCGAAAACTTCGAGCTCTGATCAGCTCTCCGACACCGAGTACTGAGCCCCATCTCTGTCCGAGCGATTCGACCTCTTTCTCGGTCGCCAAAAGCAGGCGAGGCCGGGGATTTTGAGGCCTACCCTCCGAAAGATTCCCGACCACACAGTAAAGCAGCGGACGGGCGTTTCAGAAATTTCTCCAGATGGTCCTCTGTTTTCACGTCCATTTTTCATCAAATCAGAATTGTCCACGGCCCCTATTTAACAGATACGACATCATTTTTAACCGGAGAGCTGCGCACGAACAGCGCGCCACCATCTTCTCCTCCCGCCGAATTGATTAGAGATCTTCAGGTAAAAGGACGCTTAGGGGCAAGTGATCATAATATTATTGAAGGAAGCTTAAAAAAAATAATTAAGAAGGTAAACGTGGAATACGAAAGTAAGCTAGGAAATAATATTATAAAAAGATACCAAAAGTTTTAGCAGATACACAAAGTGTAACAGAGAGGCGCGAGTGGATATCGGACCGTTGGTAAGTTATGCTGGAGAGGTAATAATGGGGACAACGAAATGGCGAACGAACTGGATAAGTATTTTGCATTAGTGTTCAGTGTGGAACGCACTAGTAGTATTGTGGAAGTCCCACGTGTTAGGGTTCATGAAGTGTGTGCAGTTACCATATATAGTGAGAAGGTTTGTGGGAACCAGTAAGGTCTGAGGTCAGATAGGTCACCTAGACCAGATGGTGTACAACCCAAGGTTTTGAAATATGTGGCTGAAGAGACCTTGGAGGAACTAGTAATGATCTTTCAAGAATAACTAGATTCTGGAATTGTTCCAGAAGACGGGAAATTTTCAGGGAGACAGGCAGAAGAAATGTAAGCATAAGCGAGTTAGTTCGACCTCAGACATTGGGAAGATGTCGGAGTCGATTTCTAAGGATGAGGTCTCAGTCTACATGGAACACATGATTAAATAGGTGGTAGTCAGCATCGCTCCCTCGAGGAAAAGCCTTGTCTGATAAATCTGTTGGAATTCTTCGAAGAAATAATAGGTAGGATAGACAACGAAGAATCAGTTAATGTGTTCTTGTATTTTCAGAAAGTCTTTGACAAGGAACCACACATGATGCTGCTTAACGAGTCACGATCCATTGGTATTACAAGAAAGATTCTAGCACGGATAACGCTGTAAGTGATTGGCAGGAGGCAAAGAGTTGTAATATAAGGCTGCGGGTGACGAGTGCTGTGTCAATGGGTTTTGTGTTGGCACCAATTCTTTTTACGTTAGGTGTCAATAATTTGGGTGATGGAGTTGATGGCTTTGTTGCAAAGATTGCAGGCGATATGAAGATATTGGAGGGATAGGCAGCTTTGAGGAAGTAGAAAGGCTACAGGAGGACCTAGACAGATGAGGGGAATGGTCAAAGAAATGGCAGATGGTTGTGTTGGGATGTGTCTGGTCATGCAGTTTGGTAGAAGAAATGAAAGGGTTGACTATTTTCTAAATGGAGAGAAAATACAAAAGATAGGAGGCGTGAAGGGACTTGGGAGTCCTTGTGCAGGATTCCCTAACTGTTAATTTGAAGGTTGAGTCTGTGGTGAGGAAGGCAAATGCACTGTCAGCATTCATTTCCAGACGACTAGAACATAAAAGCAAGGATGTAATATTGAAACTTTATAAAGCACTGGTAAAAACTCACTTGGAGTGTTGAGAGCAGTTTAGGACCTTATTTTAGAAAGGTTGTGCTGAAACTCATTCTAGGATTGATTGGTTCATCATATGACGAGCATGTGATGCCTCTGGCCTTGTATTCACTAACATTCAGAAGAATGAGGGGTGATCTCATTGAAACCTATCGAATGGTGAAAGGCTTTGATAGAGTGAATGTGGAGAGGATGTTTCCTGTGGTGGGAGAGTCTGAGGCCAGAGGACAGAGCCTCCGAATACAAGGGTGTTCGTTTAGAACACAGATGAGGAGGAAATTCTTTAGTCAGAGAGTGGTGAATCAGTGGAAGTCTTTGCACAGGCAGCTGTGGAGGCCAGCTCTTTATGTGTGCTTACGGCAGAGGTTCATAGATTCTTGGATGTCAGGGCATGGAGGGATACAGTGAGTAGTCAGGAAATTGGGACTGAGAGGAAATCTGGACCGGCCATGATGAAATGGCTGGGCAAACTCGATGGGCCAAATGGCTTAACTGTTTCCCTATTTCTTATGGTTTTATGGTCTAAAGGGGATTTGGTAATTTACAAGAATTTGATGCAAGGCTGGAGGGTGTCAACAATAATTTTTCAGAAGACACCAATATCAGTGATGTGCCAGAGAGTGAAAAACATTGTTTATGTATACAGAAGGACAAACGGCATGAGAGGAATATAGATTAATTGTAATTGTGTGCGGAGAATGAATTCAGTACCAAAACATTGGGATGAAATATTTGAAAGATTTGGAGCAATTTCCTACTGAATAGTGAGTTGTATGTGGAATGAGCTTCCAGATAAAAAGAGGTTCAGGAAACTACAGTGATAACATTTTGAAAATACTTTGGATAAGGATATAGATAGGAGGGTTTAGAGTAAATGGGCCAAATAAGGGTAAATATGATGAAAGTTTGCACGGTCGAGTTTAGCTGAATGTCTTGTTTTCATACTGTATTACTCCATGAAACGCGGAGGTACGTGATTCACTTTGCCCATAAGAACATAAGATATAGGGGCAGAAATCATGTGAAAGATCGGTATATCGAGTTTTTTCCGCCATTTCATCATGGCTTATCCCTTTAACCTCTCAGCCCCAATCTTCCGGTTTCTCCAAGTATCCTTTCTTGCCCTGAGTAATCACAACTCTATCAAATTCTGACTTCAAGATACCCAATGACTCCTTCCACAGCCTCCTGTGATAAGTTAAATTCTGGTTGCACGTACAGAGTAAACGACAATGTCTATGGGAAAATTGGGGTGCGAGTCTATAACTTTCTGAGAACAACAAAAGCAATCGACAGAATAGTTTTTTAAAAAAAATATGTGGTGCGGTTGCACGTATATGCCAACGCCCTGGCTAGAAGGGTTGTATCGTCACGTTACAGCTGTACAAACCGTTGGTGAGACTGCATTTGAAGTGTTCTGCATTGTTCCAGTTACAGGATGAATGATGCGGTGGGGAGAGTAAAGAGTAAACTGGCGGGAAATTCCTGAGGGGAAGTTCATGCATCGAAGGACGCAGTTAAGAGGTAGATGCAATTGCAACAGTTGAAGGCACTTGGACAAGTACAAGGATAGGAAGTATGCAAAAGTAAGCACACTTCGTGTAAGCAAACGATATTAGCATAGATCAGCATCACGGTCAGTGTGACCGACCTGTTCCATTTAAGTGAGATGCGATTCTATAATACTACAAATGGTAAGCTTTCGTAAATGCAATGCCGTTGAATTGGGGGTAAACTAAAGAAAAAAATAAATTTCTTGTAATATCGTGGTAATGACGGAGGTAGAGACTGCCGCAACCAAACGTGTGAGGCGTGAACGCCGCCTGAATTAGAGGGCATTTATTTGCGGGAATAGAGGGTCGTGGTAGGAATGCTACTCTGCCAACTTTGTGACTGTTTTGAATCTGACTCTCCCCCACACACCCGCCACTATTTCATAACTGTCTACACACCCCTCTCAATTTTTTACAAACACAGAAACCCGAGTGTCAAAGAAGCTACTGTCAACGCGTTTAACCTCTTTAAAATACGTGTGAAGAATCGTTTATGTTGAAACACAGTTCATCTGAAATTACAAAAAAAGATGTTTTTCAATTACCAATTCACATTAGTACCTAATTCTGTCTATATGGCAGTGTCGCTTCTATTTACAGAACAGTTTGTGTCATCTAGGGTGTAGCGTCTCGTCGGTAAGCGATATATAGCTGAACACCGACAAGATATGTTCGTATGTTTAGAAAGCGCTATCCAATTTCACACGCTAGTAATGTACACATTGTGCGTGGTAAATTTTAAAAATTGCTTAATGTATTTCGCTGTTCAACTTCCTATTTCGGCAAGTACTTAAATTTGATAGTTAGAATTTCTCATAAATTCTGCAGCTCGTTATTTGAAGAAGTCGTTTTCAATATTACTGAAATCGACACACTCTGTCTTCGAAATCAGCAAACACGTTACATTATTTCGTTTTCTGCAAAGCAAACATGGATGAAGTTGTTCCATTACTTTTCCCCGAAGAAAATATAAGGAACATCCTCATCTGTTCATTTAATAAGCAATACTATCTCTAAGCTAATTATCACACTTGGGATCTTTTCCAAGTATAAGTAAGCAGTTATTTGCTGCCAGCGCACCTGCTTACAGATTAACACGATTTTGCTAGGCTACGTCATAAAATGGAACGTCAAATACTTGCTCTGATAGAAGAAATTTACTATTTTATTCTTGCTTTGATTGGGGTACCTGGTAAGTCACACTGAACTGTTATCTACCACACTCAATATTTTCAAAACCTATTGATGACCTAAATTTGAATACGGTCTGACTGGTCTTTAAGCACTGAACTTTAAACCCAATGAACGAGGAAGTATTTCGTTTTCAAATGGACCGTGATGGCGGGGGTAATATTGTCTGATTTGTGAATCAACATTTCACTGAAACAAACTTGTTTATTCAGTTTAAGTTGCTAAATTATATTTTAAGATTTGAACTGTTTAAATTATTTCTGACAGTATTACCTCGTATAACTAGGGTAATTTTATCTCAGCATCGCTCAATGGTCTCGTCTGGCAGCAAGCAAGGCGAAGGTGTATCGTTTACTAACTTTATCTTTGGTGGTGGTGGAAAAAAACCCGAGATATTACGCATTATAAGTAACCCGTTGTTAGGTCAGAATTACACCGCGGGAGCAAAGTATGGTAATGAAAAGTATCTGGGCTCTTCCTGCAGAACGAGCAATATTTTTGAAGGTTGCAGTACTCTCTGTTGTATAATCATTTCTTGTGGTTTTGAAACGTATATAACAATTAAAGGTAGTTCAGTACAGAGTAATTTGCGTTAAAGAGAAACAAAAAAAAAAAAATATATATATATATATATATATATATATAATATATATACCTCACATTCCATAAAGAACGGTGTCATTTGAAAGTCCCCTAAACAAGGCAAATACAAAACTAAATATTGAAGTAACAACGTAGTGTTATAATCACGAATTCGACAGTCTTTCTAGGTTTTCTACATAGAACGTTTACGCAGGTCAATGTGATATTACTGCAAGAAGTGTCTTCGTTTATTAAATTCAGTTCCACCCTACAATCATTTAAACCACGCTCTGTTGGGACAATTAATCTTACCATATTAAAACTCGAGTTGTGACCCCGGAATTCGGGTTCAATCAAAATGACAGTTAATTAAAGGATTTGGGTAAAATCATGGAGATTTGTGGTCAATATCGAATTCTGGTGGCAATATTCTTGTAAACTCAGTAATACAGACCGCCTTCTAATTCATCATTTTCGCCTTCCATTCACATGTTAGTGTATTTCTTTGCTTCAGGTTTATATTGTTCAGATTAAACACGTTTAATAGTATTTTAAAGTGTCTTTCCCCTCCTTCTAGAGCGAAAGATTTAATCTACCAGCTGTTACTTTTCAAGTTACATGTAAGTGGTCTGGAGACAAAATTGATGACTTTGTGACCAAGTTTGAGGATGATAGAAAATAGGTGGAGGAGGAGGTAACGCTAAGGAAGCAGAAAACGTACGGGACTACTTGGAGAGGTTTGGAGATTGGGCAAAGAAGTGCAAGATGGAATAGAGTGCAGGGTTATTGGTAGAAGGAATAAGGGTGTCGGTGGTTTTCTACACGGTGAACGAAGTGAGAAACTGGAAGTGCAAAGACTTGGGAGTCCTACTGTAAGATTCCCAAAAGTTTCACTTGCAGGTTTTATCGGCAGTGTGGATGGCAAATACAATGTTTACATTTATTTCAAGAGGACTAGAATATAAAAGCAAATGTGTAATACTTTGTCTTTATAAGTTCGACTACACGGAGTATTGTGCACAGTTTTCTGCTTCATGTCAATGAAAATATATCCTGTCATTTGAGACAGTCCACGGACGGATTACAGAATGATTCGGGAAATGGTAACATTAACGCAGGAAGAGTGTTTGATTGATATAAGCAGGACTGCGCTCTCTGGAGTTTAGAAGAATGAAGGGGTGGGGTGGGTCTCATTGAAACTTACCGAACATTGAAAGGCCTAGATAAAGTGAACTTTGAGAGGATGTTTGAAATGTGCCTAGTAGTCTGACACCAGGGAGCACAGCATTAGAAAATAAAGACGTCCATTTAGAACAGAAAAGAGAGGACATTGTCAGAGAATGGAGGCTAAGTCACTGTAAATATTTAAGGCGTTCAAAGGTGATGGACTGAAAGCAGAATGATGAGGTTGAGGGAAAAATAAACTGGTCGCGTAGCTTTTAACGTAATGCTTTACAGCGCTAGCAATAAGAGCGTAGTTCAATTGTCGCCTCTGTCTGTAAGGAATTTGTAAGTTTGCCAGTGACCACACGGCTTTGCTCCCAATGTTCCTGTTTCGGCTCACATTCCAAAGAAGATCCAGTCGGGATTTGTCAGTTTTTAGTAAGATATGTACTTTGCGCAGAATTTAACTTGTAATTCTAACTGTAACGTTCCGTTATATTGGCTCGTGTATGTCCAGGGGAAATCCAGCCCAGCACCCGCCTCAACACTCCCCACAGGGTTGGTCGCCGCCCGAATCAATCACAACATCAATCATCAGCCAGCACACCCAGTAAATTTTAGCAAATACACTTTATAGATATTACTAATTCTATGACATTAATATACATTTGATACAGAGAGGAAAGTAATGAAAAAAAAGGCGCCAACACTTATCAAAGTCCAAGTTCTTCGAGCGCTACGTTGGAGCTCAATTCGACTTCAGACGACCACCCGGATCCTGTCGACTCACGGCTCGGGACCACCCGGAGTGAGCGACCGGAGCCTTTCCGCACGTCCGCGGTTCCCCTCGTCTCTCCTCCGACTCCACGCCAAAACCCAGTCCACAGTCATATCATACAGCATAGTATCCGAAAACAAAACGATACATAACCACCCATTGGCTAATAAAACCCTGCTATCTCACTTTAAAGTAAAACAAACTGCTAGCGCAAACTCTCTTCAGCGTTAAAGCACAGCAAAACCGCATTCCCCAGATTAACATAACAAAGTCGCCATTTTAAATGTAACAAAAGAAAGACCCCGTACACTCTCCCCCTACCACAAAAAGTCATGCCCTCATGACGTTAACAGAGTTCACCAGTGCTCCTTGTAAAACACAAAACCCAACCCAGGTGCATAAAGCAGTGACATAACTTTGCAGGGCAGTAGAGATCACTCCCTGCTCTCCCGGCGCTATACAAGTTAGTCTTTCCGGGGGATGCCCACTCCTCTGAGACCTCTGTACTTCCTCTGCGGACTCTCCCTGTTCAGACACCCCAGTTGACCCCTCGGGCCTATCTGTCGGACCTTCCCCTTCACCGGGATCCCTCTGCCCCTGTGAGCCCTCTGGCTCGGGTTCTGCCTCCACCCTCTCCTCCCCCAATCCCGGCTGTAATACAGGCGGCTCTGCAACACGCTCCCTCAGTTCCCCTGACTCAGTGATGGAAGGGCCAGGAGTCTCTTCTTCCGGTACCGGGGAATCAGCGAACGGAAGCAGGTACCACGCGTCCGAATCATCTTCCGATGACGTATCCCTTCTCGAGGTGGGAACCGGCCCCGTTTTCTTCGCAGCGGGCTCTTCCATCGCCCCGCGACCTCGCATAGTCCTCGTACTAGGAGTAAACTCCCATTCGGGCTCTGGGTCCATCTTCACCTCTCGACCCAGATGCAACAGGTGGTTCCGATGTAGTACCTTGACAGGCCCCTGCCCGCCCTCAGGTCTCACCCGGTAAACCGGGAGATTCGGCATCTGACTCTCCACCACATAGGGGGTGGCTGCCCAACGGTCCGCCAGCTTGTGCTTACCAGGTAGTCCTAAATTCCGGATAAGGACTCGGTCTTCCGGCAATAGCTGGACGAACTTTACCTTCTGATCATACCTCCTTTTATTCGCTGGTTCTGCTTGGTGGCTGCCGCCTCAGCTAACTCGTACGCCCTTTTCAACTCTCTCCTCATATCGGACACGTACTTCAGACATGGCTTCGAAGGTATTTCCCCCGCTTCAGTCCCAAAACACAGATCAATGGGCAACCTCGCTTCCCGTCCGAACATCAGATCGTAGGGCGAGTACCCCATAGCATCATTGCGCGTACAATTGTAACAATGAACCAAATGGGCAATGTGCTGACTCCACTTACTCTTCTGTCCAATCTCCAAGGTGCCGAGCATGTCCAGCAGGGTCCGGTTAAACCTCTCGGGCTGAGGATCACCCTGCGGGTGATAGGGGGTGTTTCTGGACTTTTCAATCCCAAGCATATCCAACAATTCATGTATAAGCCTGCTCTCGAAGTCCCGTCCCTGATCACTGTGGATCCGCCGGGGAAGGCCATAATGAACAAAGTACTTCTCTCATAACACCTTCGCCACTGTAGTCGCTTTCTGATCCTTAGTAGGCAAAGCCTGCGCATATCTAGAGTCGTGATACGTGAGGACCAAGACATTCGCGGTATTGCTGGTGTCTGGCTCAATAGACAGGAAATCCATACACACCAGGTCCATGGGTCCCGCACTCTGCAAGTGGGATAACGGGGCCGCCTGCGCAGGCAAGGTCTTCCTCCTGATGCAACGACTACAGGCCTTACAGTATTCTTCCACCTCCCCCCTCATCCGGGGCCAGTAAAACCGGTCCTTGACTAATCCATAGGTCTTCTCTACCCCTAAGTGCCCGGAATCATCATGTAGAGCCTGGAGCACAGTCTTCCGATACTTCTCAGGCATGACCAGCTGCCAGCGCCGGGGGTGGTCCGGAGGCGACGTGACCCGGTACAGGACGTGGTTCTTCAGCTTCAACCGGGGCCACTCCTTCAGTAGTAGGGGAACGGAGGCATGTTTCGCCTTCTCCACCTACCCCATATCACCCCGGCTAACCGCGTACCAGATAGTGCCAATGCTTGGGTCATCACGCTGAGCCGCCTCCACTTCCTGGGGGTTCAACTCCGGCAGCTGCCTGTTCCTCAGAGCAGTCACATTACAGTAAACAGTGGGTAGCGCGTCATCGTCAGCTCCCAGTTGATCTACTGCTCGATCAGTTCCCATCTGTGCTCCTACTTCCCAGTCGCTCCCAACTTGACACATGGCCTTTACTCCCTGGGTGGGGGGGGGAACTCTTCCACTCCTCAGCCATGCCCGACTCGTCGTGCGCCCGACGAGACAGAGCATCTGCATCGCTGTTCCGACTCCCCGGGCGGTACTTCAGGCTGAACTCATAGGCAGACAAGGCTGCTAACCACCGGTGCCCAGTAGCATCCAGCTTCGCCGAGGTCAGGATATAAGTGAGGGGGTTGTTATCAGTTGTCACCTCAAACTGGGCCCCATATAGGTAGTCACTCAACTTGTCCACCACCGCCCATTTCAATACCAAGAACTCCAACTTGTGAGGGGGATAGTTTCTCTCAGATGGCGACAAACTCCGACTGACAAACGCCACCGGCCTCAATCCGTTTCCCTGTTCCTGGTACAGAACAGCCCCCAGACCGTCGTGACTGGCATCAGTGTGTAGAACATACGGCTTCCGGGGATCAGCAAATGCCAACACTGGGGCCTGCGTCAGCGCCTTTTTTAGAGATTGGAACGTCTCCTCACATTGAGCATTCCACCTCAATCCAAAAAGCTCTCCCGGGTTCAAGTATCATCCTACCTCCGACCCTCGGTCTCCCTTCCTCCTCCTCCCCACAGGTGGATACAGCAGCTGGTTCAATGGATGACTCATTTTCGCATATCCTTTCACGAACCGCCGGTAATATCCGCAAAACCCCCAAAACGAGCGTAAGGCGCTCACCTTCTGAGGTCTCGGCCAGGTGGTGACTGCGGCTATCTTATCCGGATCTGTGGCCACTCCATTTCGCGAGATTATGTGCCCAACATAACTGACTGACGTCTTGCAGAACTGACATTTATCCAATGAAAGTTTTAATCCTTCCTCATTCAGCCGACTCAGCACCTTCAGTAGCCGCTCCTCATGTTCCTCCAACGTAGATCCAAACACTATCAGGTCGTCCAGGTACACCAATACCTCCAGCAGGTTCATGTCCCCCACTGTCCGCTCCATGAGTCGCTGGAAGGTGGCTGGGGCCCCCTAGATGCCTTGGGGCATTCGTTCGAACTGGAAAAACCCCAGGGGGCAGATAAAAACTGTCTTCTCCTTATCAGTCTCGCTCATCGGAATCTGGTAATACCCACTCCGCAAATGCAATACACTGAACCACTGTGCACCACTCAGACAGGCCAAGGCATCTTCCACCCTCGGGACCGTATATTAGTCGGGAACAGTGCGGCGGTTCAGGGTCCTATAGTCCACGCACATGCGTACCTTCCCATTTTTCTTCCTTGCCACCACTATGGGGGACGCATAGGGGCTTCGGGACTCCACAATAATCCCTGCGTCTTTCAACTGCCGCAAGTGCTGCCGCACATCTTCCACCTCTGCTGGGGCCAACCGCCGCGACCTCTCCCTAAACGGTGTGTCATTTGTTACCCGAATGGTGTGCCGAGTGCTCTTGGAACACCCTACATCAAACTCGCCCTGAGAAAAGACACCCCCTAACTTCAGCATCTTCTCCACCAGCCTGCTCTTATACGCCGGCGGTACACGGGAGTTTTCAAAATTAAAGGCCTCCTCGGTCAGCCGCCCCCCGTTTCCCAATAGTTTCCCTCCAGTGGGCTTCACGGGGGCGCTGGACATCACCGTCACCGGGAACAAGTGCGCGACGGGCATCCCGCGCTTGAAGGTGATCTCCCTCTCCGTTATGTTCCTTACCATCACCCCGATCCGCCGTGCCTGTACAGCTGAGGGCCTCTGCAATTCAGGTCTCATTAGCGCCCCTGCCGGGACCCGGGACTCCCTTTCCAGGTCGTCGGGGGCGTCTACTAGCAGGGCCCCGCCCAGCGGTAATCCGGGGAATCTGGGGGTCCCCATCACTAATGCCGCCTCCCCTGGCCGTATCACCTTAGGCCTCGCCTGAGTGCACCACACTGTCCCTCGTTTGCACTCAGGATCCAGCCCCTGGGGGTTACTCACTCCTTCGTACACCGCTCGGAACACGGGGTGTACCGAGAGGGTCTCCAGAAAATTCTCCCCCCGCCCGTCTTCTTACAGGCTCTCAAGAGCCGTCGCACCAGAGGGGAGTTAGTCCCCACCAACAGGGCAGCACCACCGGTCTCCAACCGGTCCGGACAAACCAACAGCAGCGTCTCAAAGGCTTCCCATACTCCCACATGTCCCTCCGAAAATTCCAATCTCACTGACAAGTATCCATCGTACGGGTAATCACCATCACTTATGCCCCAAATCTCCAATGCGTTAAACGGAGTTACTGCCAAATGTTTGAGATATTTGTTATAGAACGACCGGTACAATAAGGTAACCTGCGACCCGGTGTCAAGGATGGCTTTCGCAAAGATTCCCTTTATCCGTAGGGACACGCTGGAACGGGGTCCCACCAGTCTATCAGGAATTTGGGCTTGTTCTTTCTGGGGTTCCATAGCGGTTTTCTGGGAACGTGTTCCTTCCGAGACTCCAGTCCGTTCCCTCACTGACCCTCTCCTAAGTTTACCGACACCTCTCCCTTCTTAGTGGCCCGGGGCCCTCTCCCCTCGGCGCATCTCGTCTCTCACAATCCTTCTGCAAGTGGCCAGCTTCCCCACAGCGGTAGCACGCCCCCGGCCACTCACATTCGCGGCAGAAATGCCCCTCTCTCCCACAGTTATAGCACCCACTACTCGCCGCCTCTCTCCTCCCGATACGACCCCCCGGAGACCCCTTGGATTTCTCTGGTCTCACCCCGACTACCACCTCCTGAACCGCTGAAGACCGTCCCTGACGGCCCGAGCCCCCTGGTCGGCCCAAAGCACACTCCTCGGCCCGTACCTGTCGGATCAGCTGTCCAAATGATGGAGGGGGGCTCCGCTTAAATGACTGCCGTACACTTCAAGCCACTCTGTCATCCTCCCGGGAACCGCTACATATCTGGCTCATCCTTAACTCCGCCACTTCGTCCTCCCTCAGTACCCCTCGTCGCAGCAACCCCGTAAGCTTTCCTTCCAGCCTGAAAGCATAGTCTGAGAGCTTTTCCCCTCTTCTCTGCCCCATCCGTTGAAACTCCGCTAAATGCCGCCAGCGATCTCCTGACAGTCCAAACACTCCGATAGGGAAGCCAAGGGGCGTGCCGCTCTCAGATCGCGGACCACCCGGGCCGCCCCGCCCCTTAAACTTTCCACCAATCGCTGTCTCTTTTCTTCATCCGAAACTGGCCACACCTCTAACAATTGGGATGTATCTTCAACCCAGGTATCATAGTCATCCTCCCCTTCCGGGGTGGGCCTGGCTCCCGAGAAAATTCTCAGCTTCGGGCGGTGCCCCTCAACCCTTCTCGCCAGGGAGGTAATGGCAGCCGTTAACTCGGCAGTCTCATCCCGCCCATGGGGGCCGGGCCTGGCCAAACCTTCCCACTCCACACCTCCACCCCTGGCTACTTCATTTGCGTCCTCGGTGAGAGTGTGGAGACCCCACGGCCCCGCCTGCCCCGGGGCGTGGACTATCGCTGGTAGTTCCAACGTCATGACGTCGGCACTCGTCCGCACCAACATCCAGCTAGCCTCCAGTTCTTTCCCACCCCTTCTAGCTACAAGTTCTACCTGCCCAATACCTTTAATCAAACTCAACCCTCGCACCAGAACCCCTGCCGGAATGCGATAATCGACCCCGCTTACCACACACGCATGATTCACCGGTACCTCCTCCAATTCACACCAACTGACAATCTTATCTCGATCCATCTTCACACCACTTACCGCAACGACAAGTACAACTTTCCCAAAAAGTCCAAATCCCGGACGAGCCCCCACTTGTAACGTTCCGTTATATTGGCTTGTGTATGTCTAGGGGAAATCCAGCCCAGCATCCGCCTCAACACTCCCCACAGGGTTGGTCGCCGCCCGAATCAATCACAACATCAACCATCAACCAGCACACCCAGTAAATTTTAACAAATACACTTTATAGATATTACTAATTCTATGACATTAATAGACATTTGATACAGAGAGGAAAGTAGTGAAAAAAAAAGGCGCCAACACATATCAAAATCCAAGTTTTTCGCGCGCTGCGTTGGAGCTCAATTCGACTTCAGACGACCACCCGGAGTGATCGACCGGAGCCTTTCCGCACGTCCGCGGTCCTCCTCGTCTCTCCTCCGACTCCCTGCCAAAACCCAGTCCACAGTCATATCATACAGCATGGTATCCGAAAACAAAACGATACATAACCACCCATTGGCTAATAGAACCCTGCTATCTCACTTTAAAGTAAAACAAACTGCTATCGCAAACTCTCTTCAGCGTTAAAGCACAACAAAGCCGCATTCCCCAGATTAACATAACAAAGTCGCCATTTTAAATGTAACAAAAGAAAGACCCCCCACATAACTTTGCACATATTGTCTGCGATTCCCATATTGTAAAAAATCAGATATGATAGACTCTGTCGACCGTGTTCAGGAAAATTTCCTTAATTAGCACATCGAAGTTCCAAAGAAAGAGTGTGCAATATTTGATATCCTATTAGGGAATGAGACAGAGTAGGTGACAGAAGTTTCTGTTGGAGTACACTTTGCATCTAGTGACCATAAAGTCATTAGCATTAAAGTGTCACAATCACGGATCCGGCAGTGCAGTAGATACGGCAATTGCGCTTGTGAATATGCACATGTCAGCTAATTGTTATTTCACTGTGATAGTATTTAACTGCATACTTGTCGTCGTAGTGCTTGGCCAGACTTGGACACAGCACAGTAATGCTTCGCTGCCTGTTTGCATTTGGTCTTGCTTGAAGAAATTGGACTTTCCAGTCAGCTGACTCTGAAGACTGGCAGTGTTCGTTTAGTATTTAGTTGTTCTTTTCAGCCGGAGCATGGGCTTCGTTTTCCATTTGAGCGTTTTAGTTAACGGTCCTGTTTGGCCTAGCGTTTATTGCATTATTTTGCCTCAACACTGCTGTTCGCATTAAAGTTTGTGAAATATCGACCGCTTCAGTGTCTCTCACTCTGCACTTGGGCCATATCCGAACCTGGTGACATAAAGTAAATATGGAAAAAGATAGTTCTGGTTCGCGAGTTGAGATTGTAAACTGGAGAAGGGCCAATGGTCATCGTATCAGAAATGATCTGGCAAGTGTGGATTGGGACAGCCTGTTTTCTAGCAATGAGTTTTTAGTAAGTGATATCCTTTTGAACGTGTAATTTTGAGACACGAAGCTTGTATATGTATGTCATAATAAAGTAGATACCAGATTTAGGGAACTTTGCTTTTCAAGAGATATTAAAGCACTGGTTATGGTGAAAAAAAGCAAGTATATAGCAGGTATCAGCAATGAGGAACAAACGAGGTACGTATTGACTATAAGAAATGCAAGAGAACGCTTAAGGACGTAATCAGGTGAGCTAAAAAGGCAAGAGGTTGCACTATCATTTAGGGTGAAGGAGAATCCTAAGAGATCCTGTCGATATGTTAAGAGCAAAAGGATTGTAACAGACAAAATTCGTCCTCTGGAAGACTAGAATGGTTCTCCATTCTTGGAGCCAAAAGAGATTGAATGGATGTTTTGCATCTGTATTTACTCGGGAGACGGACCAAAGTCTGTAGATGTTAGGCGAAGCAGCAGCAAGGTCATGAACCCGATATAGATTAAAGAGTGGGAGAGATTTGCTGACTTGAGGTAGATTAGAATGGTTAAATCCCCAGCGCTTGTGACAGGGTGCTTCTTTGGAAGCTGTGGGTGGCAAATGCAGAAATTGCAAGAGACCTAACAGAGAAAGTTAAATCATCCTCAGCCAGAGATGAGATACCAGAGAATTCGAGAATAATGTTATTTATTGTTATTTCGCTGTTTAAGAAAGGCTCCAAAAGTTAAAAGAAGTTATAGGCCGGTGAGTCTAACATCAGGCGAGGGGAAATTTTTGGAAGCTATTCTAAGGGACAGGATATATGAGTATTTCGATAGACATGCGCTGTTTAGAGTCAGTCAGCATGGCTTTGTGCATGGTATGTCCTGTCTAAACAATCCTATGGAGTTTTTCGAGAAAGTTACCAGCAAAGTTGATGAAAGCAAGGGAGTGGAAGCTGTCTGCATGGTCTTTAGCGGCATCTGACGAGGGAGGTTGGTCAAGAAAGTTCAGTTGCTCGGCATTCAAGATGCGGTAGTAAATTGAATTAGACAGTGGCTTTGGTGGAGAAGCCAATGAGTGGTAGTAAATAGTTGCTTCTCTGACTGGATACCTGCGACCAATGGAGTGCCGCAAGGATCGGTGCTTGGTCCGTTCTCATTTGAAATGTATGGCAATGACCCAGATGAAAAAATGGTCAACTGAATCAGCAAATTTACGAAAAAGACATTAAGTCTGAGGATATAGTTCACGGCGAGGAAGATTATCAGAGCTCTTAACAGAATCTGGGCAAATTGGAAATAAATGGGCCGAAAAATAGCAGGTGGAATCTAATGCAAACACTTGCAACGTGTTCGCCTTCGGTCGGAGCAACCACTGTACTTCTTACACTGTGTACGGTAGGGCACTGAGGACTATCGTAAAACAAAGGGGTCTGGAAATACATGTCTATAACTCATTGAAAGTGGCGGCACAGGTTAATAAGGGCCGTAAAAAAGGTCTGGCACATTGGCCTTAATAATTCAAACTACTGAGTGCAGGAGATAGGATCTTATACTGAAGTTGTACAAGGTTCAGAGATATATGGAACAACATGTGCAAATGAGAATAGCTTAGCTAGAAATTCTGATTGGCAGGAACATGTCGGGCGCTATGTGCTCCTTCCCTGCTGTGTGACTTTATGCCACTATATCAATTAGCGTGAAGCATTGAATGCATTGTTAATATACCATCGAGAAATACAGCGCAAATACAGCCTTTTCAGCTCATCACCTGCCCATCAGCAATCAATTTCAGCGTTTGCATAGATACTACCTTAACATTATTGCCAATCTCCATATATTCACGTCAACTACCACCTATCCGATCAGGATATTCATCAGAAACCTGGAACATAGAAAAATACTGCACACTGCGGACCCTTTAGAGTCGGAGAGTCAAAGAGAAGTATAACACAGAAACAGGTCCTTCAATCCTTCTAGTCCATTCCTAAACCATTAAACTGCCTATTCCCATCCACCTGCACGTGGATCATAGACCTCCATATTCCTACTGGCCATTTACCTATCCAAATTTCTCTTAAACGTTGATAGCTTGTTCTCACACACCACTTGTGCTAGTATCTCCTTCCACACTCTCACGACCCTCTGAGTGAACAAGCTTCCCATCATGTTCCCCTTCAACTTCTCAGTTTTCTCCCTTCACCCATGACCTTTGGTTAGTCCTACCCAACCTCAGTGGAAAAGCCTCCTTTTATTTAGCCTATCTATACCCATCATAGTTTGTTGTACTTCTCTCAAATCTCCTCTCAGTCTTCTACGTTCAGAAAACACAGTCCGATCCTATTCAATATTTCTTTATAACTCAGCAGCATGTATGTGAATTTTAGAGCTAAAAGAATTTATAGATCTTTAGTCCACGATGTTGTGCAGACTTACGTAAATTACTTCATCAATCTAATCTAGGTGTGCTAAACATCCCATAACCTGCCATTTTACTTACCACCATGTATTAGTATTGATATTGGTATTTGTTATTATTACATGTGCAGAGTTACAAAGAAAGGATTGTCTTCAAATCATTACGCAGTGCATTGAGGCAGTACAGGGTAAACAATAACAATATTGATTACAGTATAAGCGCTATAGGTGAAATGCCGTAAAAGTAAACAATAAAGTGCAAGATACTTAAAGAGTAGATTGTAAGATCAAGATTCCACTCTATCACAAGATATCCATTTATTAGTCGTATTACAGCGCGATAGAAGTTCTCTTTAAATATAGTCCTTCCAAGATTATATACCTTGTACCCTATGGGAGAAGAAAGGAAACCGCGTATCGGGGTTGGGTGTGGCTAGCTGCGTTACTGAGGCAGTGAGAAGTAGAGAGACTCCAGCGAGGCCCAGCTGCTTTCCGTAATATGCTGGGCTAGGTCGACAACTCTTTATAGTTTCGTGCGGTCAACAGCAATCAGTGGTCATACTAAACCATAATGACACAGATAGGATGTTTTCTATGTTGCACCGATAACAATTGTGAGGTTCGACGTGGCACACCAAACTTATTTAGTCTCCAGAGGAAGCAGAGGCTTTGGTGAACTTTACTGGCCATGATCTCAATGAGGTAGGACCAGGACAAGGACTGGTAATGCTCGCGACGAGAAACTGTAAACATTCAACAATTTCAAATTCCACACGATTGATGGCATGTGTACCGCTCGTTCTTGAAGTGAATGGCCAATTATGCTATTCTGTTGTGTTTGAGGCTAAGGTAGTTAGCATGTTCTGTGTCATTAAGTTCTCTATCTCCTTCCGATACTGCGACCTAGCGTTGTTTGTGATAGTGCCAGCTACAGTGGATTCATCTGCAATAAATTTGATGAAGATAGACCGTAATCTGGCAACGTATGCCATTTTATGGAGCATCTGTAATTAGAGTAATCGTAGCTGTCATGGGGGGGGGGAACGGAACCAAATGCAAGACGCAGACACTGAAGTAAAAGGAACAGGACTTGACTAGAGTAGGGACGTGACAGGATACAGACAAGGAACAGGCTCAAGAACGCATACTTGGGCTAGGATATGGACAAGAAACAGGGAACCCAGACCAGGAAAAATGAATTATATGCCTGGGCTTGGGCTCCGAGCCAGAGACTGGACAAGGAACCAGAAACTAGATCTTGCCTCGAGCTCGGGCCCCAGATCCAGGCAAGGACATGATATGACTACCGGACAGGACGTGGCGGGGATATAGATCTAGAGGCTTGGGGCTGACGGCTGGGGTCTTGGGTCTCGAGGCTTGAGGCTGGGGTCTTGGGTCTCGAGGCTTGAGGCTGGGGTCTTGGGTCTCGAGGCTTGAGGCTGCGGTCTTGAGACATGAGGCTTGAGGCTGGTAGTCCAGTAGACCAAATCATTGATATACATCGCAAAAAACAGCCGTCGCAACACCGCCTCCTTTGGAACTCCAGTGGTAACCGGCAGTCAGCCAGAATAGGACCCCTTTATTCCCCCTCCCTGTTGTCTGTCGATCAGCCAATGCTCCTCCCATGTTAGTAACTCCTCTTTAATTTCAAGGCTCTTCTCTTGCTAAGCAGCCTCATGTGCAGCACCTTGTCAAAGGCCTTCGGAAAATCTAAGTACATCACATCTACTACATCTTCTTTGTCTACCCTGCTTGTAATTTCCTCAAAAAAATGCAGTAGGCGTGTCAAGGAGGATTTTCCTTTCAAGAAACTATGTTGGTTTTGGCCTATTTTGTCAGATGCCTCCAGGTACTTCATAATGCCATTCCTGGCAATCGATTCCAACAACTTCCCAACGACTGATGTCAGGCTAAGAGGCCTATAGTTTCCTTTCTGTTGCCTGCCACCTTTCTTAAACAGCGGAGTAACATTCACAATTTTACAGTCATACAGTACAATGGCAGAATCTATCGATCCTTGAAAGATCATTGTTACTTCCTCCGCAGTCTCTCCAGCTACCTCCTTCAGAGCCCGAGAGTGCATTCCATCAGGTCCAGGAGACTTATGCACCCTCAGACCATTAACCTTCTTGACCACCCTCTCAGTCGATATTTTCACTGCACATACTCCAATTCCCTGACACTTTTGAATGTCCTGTATACTGCAGATGTTTTCCACTGTGAAGTGTGATACAAATTACGCAAACAGTTCTTCTACCATGTCTGCATTTCTCATTACAATATCTCCAGCATCATTTTCTATCACTCCTATACCTATCTCAACTCTCTTTTACTCTTTATATACTTAAAAAAGCTTTTTAGTATCTTCTTTGATATTAGTCACTAGCTTCCTCTCATAACGCATTTCTGTCCTTCCTAATGACCCTCTTAGTTTCCTCTGGAAGTTTTTAAAACCTTCCAAATCTTCTTTGTTCCCACTAGCTTTGGCTTCCTTTTCTGCCCTCTATTTGCTTTTACTTTGGCTCTAACTTCACCCGTCATCCACGTAGTGCTCTCTTCCATTCGAAAATTTCCTCTTATTGGAATATAAATTTCCTCATTTTTCTCAGAAACACCAGCCACTGCTGCTCTGCTGTCCATCTTGCTAGTGTCCTTTTCTAGTCAACTTTGGACAGTTCCCCTCTCATGCCATTATAATTTCCTTTATTTCACTGAAATACCGATACATTGGGACTTCTCCTCAAATTTCAAAGTGAACTTGATCATATTGTGATCACAGTTCCCTAAGGTTTCCTTAACCTTAGGTTCTATTATCACCTCCAGATCATTACACAACACCCAATCCAGCACAGCCGATCCCCTTGTGGGATGAACAATAATTAATCAGGTCTAAATAATTGTTAAGTATTTTGTTTTGATTCTAACTACTCTGAATTTTTTCTCCTTTTCTTTCAGCCAATATATTGACGATTCTGATTCTTTTTCGTGGAAAGTGCAATCTCTCCAAATGTATCACCTGGTACCTGTTATCCATGGCAGTAGCAGATCTTCTTGTCTTGATATTTACCGTTTTGCTGCTGGAGATAAGTGACATGTATTTCCCCAACTCATTGCTGAATCACACTCCTATCTGCGGTTTAAAATACACCATGGGCTTCGTTGCAGTTGACTGCTCCGTTTGGTTGACAGTCTGCTTCACATTTGATCGGTTTTTGGCCATCAGTTGTCAGAAGCTGAGAAACAGATATTGCACTGCAAGAACTGCAGCGACCGTCATAGCAACAGCTTGCGTACTTTGTCTTTTCGAAAATACGCCTATAATTATGGTTTTCGAATCCAGGAAAGTAGATGTTGGAATATCATGGCATTGTTCCCTAAAACCGGTTTTCTATACCGCTGAAGGTTGGCTAGCATATTCCTGGATGGATGGTATTTTAACGCCCTTTGCACCATTTATCCTGATTTTGTCATTGAATGCTCTGACAATTAGACACATTTTAGTAGCTAGTAACATCCGGAAGAATTTGCGACGTAAAATCATTTGCGGGGATCAAAATGACAAAGAGGCGGAGAACCGAAAAAAATCTATAATTTTGTTGCTTGCCATATCTGGTAGTTTTATATTATTATGGTTTGTAGCCACGGTGTATTTCATATGTGTAAAAGTTATGAATGCTCAGTATTTCTACAACGACTACAATCACCCTCTCGCAGTGATAGAGAAAATTGGACATATGTTGCAGCTTCTTAGTCCCTGCACAAACACGTTTATTTATGCAGTTGCTCAGACGAAATACAGAACTGAACTTAAACATGTAATGAAGTATCCTTTCCGGGTAATTATCAAATTAATTAAAGTTTAAAACTCAGAATGGCAAATAATCGGTTTAACTGAAAATTACAGAATATTGCAACTCAGTCCCATATACAGGCGATGAACTGTTGTTTTGTGGACGCAGTTGTCTCTTCGATCATTTGTAATGATTCTATAATGTTTAGGTTGACTAGATTCACGACAGGTTACAGTAACTCAGTTTTCTAACTCAATTCTAATCCGATGCCATGAGTACATTGCTTCCGACTATAGTTAAGTTCTTATGCCAGTAGTGACATCTTTGTCTTTTTCTTGTTTATCTTACGACATGGAGAATCCATAAACCATAGAACAGTGCAGCACAGGAACAGGACCCATATGTTAAACTAGTAAGTAATTATTCAAATGTCTGCTATTCCGCTAGCGTTTAGGGCAGCAATGAAGGTCCGCCATCTCTGGCGGTGTTCAAGACAATCTTCATCCTGTCAGTAGCTTCCTCTCCCATTTTCATTACTGTCTGTCATGCAAGTCGCTGGCGGAGCATCGGGAATACCGTCAAACTCAGATGTAGAAGGTTTCTTCATTGTTCTTTCATTAACAATTTTGTTTTACCAGTCCGGATTGTTAGTTCTGAGTTGAACCGCCGAACCTGGAGGAGCGGTGGACTAGTCTTCGTCTGTCCTCTATCCTATTTCACATGAGTGACCCTGCCAAAATCCAAAGCAGAAAACCATGACTCAGCCGACGTGGTTCCTCGGGTAATTGAGGCACACAGGTCTCTCTTAGAGAAAACTAGTGATCAAAAACATTAATTAACTGTGCCCTCGCCTGCAAAATGTCGCTAAGCCTCTATCCTCTGCATACTGATATGACTATGTTTAAATGCCGCTATCGTTTTTGCCTCTTACTTTCTCCGATAACGCTTTCAAGGCGACCACCGTTCTATGAGTAAAATCGCGGCCCCACACATCTCCTTTGAACTTACGTTCTTTCACCTTGCATGCACGCCTTCTAGTAGAAAACATCCCCGCTTGTCTACTCTATGTTTTTTGGAATCATCTAAACTTTCATCGGATTTCCCCACAACTGCCACTGCTGCAAAATAAACATCCCGAGTTTGTCGTACTCTATCCTCTTCCCAAAACTCTTCCTGTCTAATTCTGGTCCTGGTAAAAGCCTTTGCATACTTTCTATGAAGGGAGAACTAAAATATAGCCGATATCTCCTCATTTCTAACCCCGCTTTCGACATTTTAATGCATTTTAGCACTCTCCAACTTCAGACAGGATGCTTTGCGATGTGGGAGAAAGAGTAACATCTGTGTGATAAGAAGCATATGCAAGCATCATACACGCAATATCCAACATGAAATTCACAGTTCAGAAGCTGCAACAATATCCATCAAGAAAGCGTCCTACGGTTAATGTCAGCAATATACAGACACACGGATCACAGCCGCCAATAGACAGATCATCAAAACTAGTTTTCAGATTGATTAGTCTCCTGTTATCCTCCCAGAATTAAATGTCAAACCCTTGACCCTTATCTGAAATATCTTAGAGATAGAAATCTGTAGTGGCGGAAAATGGTGTTGAGATAAATGATCAACTGTGGTTTTATTGAGGGGTGGAGTATATTGAGAAGTTGGCGCAATCGATGGAAGAGTGTGATTGAACTACAATACCCTCTTTTCCATGCAATCTTGTGTATTATGCACAATCGAACCAAGTGTATCAAATTTATAATCATTTTCCGGGTTTAACATGATATACTTTTAACTAACCTTCCATATTGTTTTAATGTTTTTGTCGAAGAGCAGCTTTGGTTAAATTGCTGAAATTTCATTTGTAATAACAAGGAGCCCAAGAGCAGAAAGAGCATTGTTGTACAAAGACCGATCTTTCAGTAACATTTTACCAGAATTTGATTACGTATTATAAATATAGATTTATAGCTACTTTTCTTAATGTGTTATATTTCTTTTATTCGTTGGTGACTACTCTGATGTTCCCTACTCATGGATTAGCTTGTCATTTCATCTTCGATTTATTGAATGTGCGATAACACTAGCTCAATGTTTAGTCTCAATTTTTAAGGGGTAAATTTCAAATAGCAATTATATCGGAAAAGTGATGTACATGGACTTTGTTACAATTTCCGCGATTTTTTATGCCTAGGTTATTGACACTCTGAAAGCCGTTCTTGAAATTC
The DNA here is from genome assembly GCF_963921235.1 of Mobula hypostoma. Lineage (NCBI taxonomy): Eukaryota > Metazoa > Chordata > Chondrichthyes > Myliobatiformes > Myliobatidae > Mobula > Mobula hypostoma. The sequence goes on from NC_086101.1 coordinate 30,444,773, forward strand.
ATACACTCTATTTAAGCTCGAATGTAGACAAAACGAGCCAATAACTATTCAGAAATTCTATGTAGTGTTAATTTATTTCGAAACTAATAAACATACACAATTATAAAGCATTTATCACTGTTTACATATCAAAATTCTAATGTGATAAAGATATATTCAGGGCTCAGATTATTTACGAATGACTCCGTGATGAACGTTAAAAGAACCTCTATCCTTATCGCAATATTCAGAACTTGTAGAACATAAAGAATAGATTCCAGACACTGAAAATGTGAGTCTACTTGACGCGAGTAAATTTCCATGCCAGTAGAACGGTAGGAACATTTATTCCAAATTGGTTACCCGTAAAAGGCAATAGCGTTACGCAATAAGCGAAAATCATGGCTGTATGAACAGAAAGAGAAACCGTTAAAGTTTCGGCTACAGAGCTTTCCTGAGATTTGAAAAAGAGAGAAAATCAAGATAGTATTCAGTCGCGGAGAATGAGAAGATATGTGAATCAGAGTGAATAGTACTGGCAAGATTAGACCAAATATCATAACTGAGGCAGTTGAAGAAACATTAAAGCTTGTTCGCTGTCCCTGAATATTTTGTGAACGACGAAACCGTGGGAAATACCCAGCTGGTTAGACTGTACAGAACAAGAGACTGAATCAGCATGATATCAGGTAGAAATGGCAGTTCTAATGCAGACAGAAACAAAAAAGAGCGAGATGCCTCAAATTCAAGATCTTGATTGTTAACATTAGCATGCTGCAATGTGATCAGAATGAAGGGTTATTTCGTGCTTGCAATAGGCTTCTTTATATCAGCGAACGAAACCACAGACAGTGTAGGACTGATGGGGAATTAAAAAGGCAAGTTAACAGAAGCTCAGTGTTACCGCAGTGTGCCGAATGTAGACAAGGAGGAACGTAGTTGCACAGTCTACGTTTAATTTCTCCAGTGTACAAGCACCACATTGAGAACACTTTAGTGAATGTTCTATATAAGAGTGGCAACAAACCGCAAGTGAATCATTACTTCGTATGGACATGGTAAAAATGCACCGTTGAGTATGTTTAGAGCGATCACATAACAACGCCAACGGTCAACGATCGGGGGTTGATTCCTGCCGCTATCTGTAACGAGTTTACGTTCACCCCTGACTGTGTAGGTTTACTTCCGGGTGTTCCGATTTCCTCTCACATTCCAAAGGCGGATAGGATAGAGTTAGTAAGTTGTGGGAATGAACGCTCTTTTGGCGCGGGAGCATGGCAACACTTCAGACTGCCCCCAGCACCATCCTCTCTGATTTGATTTCAGGCTAATGACGCACTGCAATACATGTTTCGACGTCAGATGTACACATGACCAATAAATCTAACCCGTACGCTTTAGAATTAACGGTTGTGCCAACTTATCGTAGAGGTGAAGCAAAAAAAGTTCACAATTGCATAGAAAAACGCGAAGAGACGGGAGTGGTAGTGTAGTCGAGTAATAGACCAGCGAGTCCTGAAGTGTATAATCTCTGTAATCTGCTGCAAGGGGGAGGCGGGAAATCTTTCCGGTCGTAGAAATAGAGAGTCAGTAGTGGCAGTGTTCTTTGACATTGAAAAAGCCTATGATATGATGTGGAAGGAAGGATTATTAATTAAACTGCACAAGATGGGGGTTGGTGGGAGAGTTTTTAATTGGATTAAAGATTTTTTGTTTGGTAGAAAAATTCAAGTTCGGATTGGATCAGTATTATCAAAACAGTACATAGTGGAAAATGGCACACCTCAAGGTAGTGTAATTAGCCCGTTACTTTTCATCATTATGATCAATGATGTCTTCACAAAGGTACCAGTGGACATAGGTAGGTCACTGTTTGCGGATGATGGGGCCTTGTGGAAAAGAGGCAGAAACATGGACCATATAATCAGGAAACTACAAGAAGCAATTGATGAAGTGGTGGAGTGGGGTTATGATTGGGGATGTAGATTTTCAGTAGATAAAACTCAAACTGTATTTTTTACCAGGAAAAGGGTTGAGGTAGGGAAGAAGTTAAGGATGTATGGGGTTGAATTAGAAAGGGTTGTATCATTTAAATTTCTGGGAGTTATGTTTGATTCACGATTAACATGGGCAGACCATATCAGGAAAGTTGAGGAGAAATGTAAAAAAGTAATAAATGTGATGAGATGTTTGACTGGTAGGGAATGGGGAGCAAGTTGTTCAGCTTTGAAGAGAATGTATGTGGCTTTAGTAAGATCTGTATTGGATTATGGAAATATAGTATATGGATCAGCAGCTAGGTCTCTTATAAGGAAACTGGACGTGATTCAGGCTCAGGCCTTGAGAATGTGCAGTGGGGCTTTTAAAACGTCACCAGTGTCAGCCCTACAGGTAGAAATGGGAATAATGCCTCTGGAACTAAGAAGGATGCAACTGATGGCAAACTACTGGGCTAACTTGCAGGGGCACAATGATTCTCACCCTACTAAAGGAGTGTTGCAGGAGTGCTGGGAAAATGGGAGGTTTCAGCGGGATACCTTTAGTCGGGTAGGGAATGATATTGCGAAAGAATGTGGAGTACTTGATCTGAGGATAAGTCCTTCAGTAGTTTATCCGGTTGTAGCTCCATGGAAGCTTGTATGGCCTGACATAGACTGGCATTTGTTAGAGGTAAAAAGGAAAGAAAGATATAAAACAGATTTGGTAAATGCATTTAACTGTCATGTGATGGAAAAGTATAGTGATTATACTCACATTTATACGGATGGTGCGAAGGAACCTGAAACAGGAGTGACAGGGTTTGGGGTGGTAATACCAGCAAAAGAAATTGGAATCAGCAGAAGAACATCTAATAAGTTAGGGGTGTTTACAGTGGAGATCCTGGCAGTGTTGGTTGCGTTGCAATGGGTGCAGAAAGCCAGACAAGCCAAAGCATTGATATGTTCAGATTCATCTTCAGTTCTAGCAAGTTTAAGGTCTTTTCACACAAACAGTCGGCAAGATGTACTTTATGAAGTCCTTCAGTTAGTTACAAGAATTGCAAATCAGGGAGGTCAGGTAAAATTTCTATGGGTTCCCGCACATGTAGGGGTGAAGGGGAATGAGAGGGTGGATGAGTTGGCAAAGAGGACGTTAAAGAAAGAAAATGTGGAAATGCACATTAGTATCAGTAAAGCAGAGGTTAAGTGTGTAATCTGGGAAAAAGTCAACCGAATGTGGCAAGAAAGATGGGACAGGGAGGGGAAAGGGAGGCATTTATATCAAATACAAAAGAGTGTTGCAGTTACTAGGGTAGGTAATGGAAACAGAAGAGAGGAAATTGTGTGGACTAGGTTAAGGCTGGGGCACTGTGCATTAAACAAAACATTGAAAATGATAGGGAAACACCAGACAGGATTGTGTGAGGAATGTCAGGAAGAGGAGTCAGTAGAACATGTAGTTTTGTGTTGCAGGAAGTATGGGATACAGAGAGAGATGATGAGAAATAAATTAAGGGAGTTGGGGATGCAGGAATTCACATTAAAAGGGTTGCTAGGCATGGGTGAGAGAGCACAAGTTTGGGTATTTTTAGCGTTTTTAAGGGGTACAGGGTTTTTTTTGTAGAATATGACGAATACACAGGAATAGGATACTAGGATGGTCAAAGATGGGAGGGTGAAGTGTAGGTTTGTATATATATGTGTGTGTGTGTGTGTGTGTGTGTGTGTGTGTGTGTGTGTGTGCGTGTGTGCGTGCGCGCGCGTGCGCGATTGGGTGAAAGGATTTAGAATGTATGTCTAGTGCACATTCTGGAGCAGAGGGTGGCGGTAATGCATCATTAAGCTGGATGCCAACCGCCGTAAAACAAGATACGGACAGACAGACTTCTCTTGTGACTTTTCAGAACACGCGACCCGTGATCGGTTGAACATGGGACAGATAGGGTAAACTATAAAGATAAAGTGAACATTCTGCTTTGATAACTTACAGAAAGATTGAGGGAAGAAGTGTGGTATTGAATGAAACGTGTTCAATGGTCTTTTCCACCATAATAAGTGGACAAACACGGTCCAAAATGAAGACACTTAAGAGTCGCTTCGAAAAAAATCATAGAGGCCTTCAAGGGGAAGGTTGAATCGAATACATTTGTTCCATATTAGATAACTCTGTGACTTATTGTTTGGTTCACAGTTCAGAGTAATTGGTTATGTAATAGGAAGCAGATCCCTGTACTATAGCGATCTGCTGTTATATTTCGTGTAATATAACTTATGAGAAAACGTTTTAACTACACATTGTTTGGGTCACCGGCGTTCCTCCAAAGCACAAACAAAAGACCCGAGATCTTCCTTCATATATTGAGTGGATCTTCATCCACCTACTCGATGTCCATTAGGGACCTTTTCACTGAAGCCTCGCTGTTGTCATTCAATTTATAAGGCCAGATAGCATGATGTTCTGATATCACCAGATATTGGATGATGTCCTCCACCACCGTCTCTCGCCCTGCATTCAGATACAAATTTGATCACAAGACCAGAAGACACGGTTCAACCTGGCGATTTCTTGCCTGCAGTTCATACTTAGCCTGTAGCATTGGAGTGCATTTTTTTCTCCAGCCTGAGGAAAACAAATCTTTTCACGGATACTCTCTGCTTCCTATTATCATACCAGTTTGCCAGCGACTAGTGGTTTTTCGTAGGGGTTAGTTTTAAGATCACTTCATTTTCTGCTGTATATCAATTATTTAGATGATGGAATAGATGGCTTTGTTCCCAAGCTTGCAGATGATACCAAGATTGGTGGAGGGGCATTTAGTATTAAGGAAACAGGTAGGTTGCAGAAGGATTCAGATAGATTAGGAGAACGGGGAAGAAAGTGGCAAATGAAATAGAATGTTGGAAAATGCATGGGCATGCACTTTGGTATTGGAAATAAATGTCCAGACTATTTCCCTAACGGAGAGAAAAATCCAAAGATCTTCAATGCAAAGAGACTTGGGAGTCCTTGTGCGAACACGCCACAGGTTAACTTGCCAGCTGAGTTGGTGGTGAGGAAGGCGAATGCAATGTTAGCATTCATTTCAAGAGGTCTAGAATACAAAAGCAAGATTGTGAGTCTGAGGCTTTATAAAGCGCTGGTGAGGCCTCACCTTGAGTATTGTGGAACAGTTTTGGGGTCCTCATCTAAGAGCAGATGTGCCTGCATTGGAGAGGGTCCAGAGGAGGTTCACAAGGATGATTCCGGGAGTGAAAGGGATATCATGCTAGGAACGCTTGATGACTCTAGGTCTGTACTCGCTGGAATTTAGAAGGATAGTCGGGGGTGGTGGGGGGAGGGGGCAGGGTGGGCGTGAGGATCTCATTGAAACTTTTTGAATCTTGAAAGGCCTAGACAGAGGAGATGTGGAAAGGATGTTTTCCACGATGGGGGAGTCTAGGACAAGAATCAGAATCAGAATCAGCTTGATTATCACCGGTATGTCGGGAAATTTGTTGACTTAGTGCAGTACATAATATAGAAAAAGACGAAAAGAAATATAATAATAATTATAATAATTATTATAATAATAAATAACAGTATAGGTGTATTGAACAGATTAAAACTCCTTTCAAAAACAGAAACAATATACATTAAAAAGTTGAGGTATAAAGGCAAATGGCATCCATTTAAAACAGAGATGCAGAGAAATTAGCTGGAGGGTGTGAATTCGTGGAATATATTACCACAGGCAGCTCTGGAGGCCAGGTCGTTGAGAATACTTAAGGCAGAGATTGATAGGTTCTTGATCGAACACTGCATCAAAGGTTACAGAGAGAAGGCTGGGGAGTGGGGCTGAGTAGGGAAAATAAGGAGCAGTCATGATTGAATGGCGAAGCAGACTCGATGCGCCAAATGGTCTAGTTCTTCTCCTAATTCTTATGGTCTCATAGTCCTATCCCTCCGTTCCATAGCCTTGAAAGCATTTTATGTAACATATTCTTAAATGTGCTTCAGAAGTATGTATGTACCATATCAACCGCATTTTCTCTGCACTGCTGTGCACCGTCAACATATAACCATCTCAACAAGTCAGTTTGCCATGACTTGGTTTCAAAGACGTCCCAAAGCATCAAGACACATTTCTACGTAACTTTTACATGAATATAGCAGTTATTCAAGGGATTGCAAATTCCGCTTGATATCGGTAGTTTTCACACTTCCTGTAGCGCCATGTTTAAAATGATCGGTCTTTAGGTATAAAGGCATCCGTTAGTCTTGTGAGACCATGGATCTGCGCCTGGAAAGTCTTCACTCTCCAGGGCACAGGCCTGGGCAAGGTTGTATGGAAGACGAGCAGTTGCCCATGCTGCAAGTCTCCCCTCTCCACGACACCAATGTTGTCCAAGGGAAGGGCATTAGGACCCGTACAGCTTGGCACCAGTGTCGTCGGGGAGCAATGTGTGATTAATTGCCTTGCTCAAGGACACAACCCGTTCTCTCGGCTGGGTCTCGAACTCACGACCTTCAGGTAGCTAGTCCAATGCCTTAACCACTTGACCACGTGGCCACATGGCCGTGGGCTTTAGATTTTGACTTTATATTGTACACAGAAAGTAACACAAATCAAAATTTCTGCTTTTCTGCAGCGCTCAGTTGCAAGCAATGAATCTATTGATATGAAGAAAATTACAAGACTATTATTCCTTATTCTAATTATACCCCAAGTAAGTTCCTCTTTGCTTCAGGATAGCAGTTCAAATCCGGAGTGGGAGTTCAATCCAAAGACAGAAACGTACGTCATGGAATAACTTTAATAAAGAGCGAAATCAAGAAAATGTGAGTGGGGAAGATCTGTATGTGGAGGCTTGTGTGTAAATTTCCGTATAGTTAGGGATCTTCAGATATCAACGGTATTTTCCCTTCCATCCATATATATCAATGTTCCCAATGTGCTATTCGATTCAATCCAGAAGTTATTAATTTCTAGTTGTAAAATGTACAAAAATGAATACGACATAAAGCAAACAAAAATAAAAACCTTTGTTTATTCATCACCGTGACTACTTGGGAAGTTATCCAACCTACGTGTAGAAACTATGATGTCATGAAAAACTTATATTTAAATACAGTGAACCCCAGAATTTAAAAAAAAATTGAATACCTCACTTAAATCCTCATTCCCTTTCACCGAATAGTTTCCAAAGCTTCAAGTATTTAAAAATATGCCTGATGCTCCAATTACCTGAAAGTTTATTCAGATATTTTGATATTCGCGTGATTGCTCCTTTACCTCACACCTATCGTCTTGTTTTAATTATTTGTAGCATTATGTTAAAAAGAAATATTTCATTCTTTGTACATGGGACTTATTGTACCAATATGTTACATACTGCATGTGCACAGTAATTTCTTCATTGTTTCTTTGAAGTTAAAAAAAACTTTGTTACTGATACAATGAACAAAAAAAACCCATAAGATTAATACATGTTGCTAATTATAACTTAATCTATTTCTTCTCGTACAGATAATTTAATGAACAATAGCATATGCAATTAGTATTTCATTGTTGTATTATTGACGGTCAATAACCCTATTCAATCTACAATGCTTACCCTTCACATGGATTCTTCAGGGTTTAAATTATAAGATTCAAAACCAACCGACCTGATCATGCATTGATTTTCAGGAACCGTATTTATCTTCGAACATAGAACAACCAGTGAACATTCAGATAGGATGTATTTACATCCTTAGAGTTCCTGCTATGCCGTTAAACATCTCTGTCTATACCTCACTCTGTAGGATTTACTGAGAGAAGCGTTTTATTTGTTAATAATTCTCCATTTTACAGCTAATTTGATAACTATCATCATTTTCTCTACGGGAAGAGTGGTCTCTCCAAATCCACCACGTATGCTATAGCTGATTTAATGTTTTTGATTTCTCTACGAGATTAAATATGGATATTTTGCATATTCATTTTTGAACTTAAATCCCATCTGTACGACTTTACTCTCGTTTATACATCTGGTCATTGCTCTATTTGGTTCGACAAATAATTGATAACCTACTTTGGCCGTGCGGCGCACCATCAGTTGTCTATACGATACCAATATGGGCAACATTTTGAATATTTGAACCCATGTTAACCCCATTTGTACCATTTCGGTTAATCATGCTACTCAATGCTCTGAAAATCAGACATATTATCCGATGCAGTAGAGCGACGAGCAGACTCCGTGGAAGAAAAAAAACCGTTGAATACTCTACAAATTAAGAGGTGGAGAACCGCAGGAAGTCCATCATTCTTTGTTTGCCAGATCGGGCAGCTCCATAATATGCCATATGGTAAATTTCATGTGCTTTATTGCTGTAAACTTTTCAGAAACTAACCTTTTAGAAACAAATTACAACGATCCATATAGCATTAGAAGAAATTTAATCTATATGAAGCAGAATTGAGTGTGCCTGCCATTTGCTGCTTAAGAGAGAGTTGTAATTCACGTTATGGCATTAGTCGCTTTAGAACTTTGCAACAGACAATTTCATTTCCAGTTGTTATAATGCATGCGTTTGCTCATTACTACTGAACACTTTTCATATCCAGCTTTTCACTTTCTCAAGAATTTCACGGAATTAGATTTAACGACGAGCCTCTTGAGGTCTCTTTTCAAAATCAGTAGACCATTCATAAGACCATAAGACGTAGGAGCAGACTTCGGCTTCCTGGCCCATCGAGTCTGCTCCGCCATTCAAGCATGGCTGATTCTTTTAATAGTCTCCTCAACCCCAGTTCCCAGCCTTCTCTCGGTAACCTTAGATACCCTGTCCAATCAAGAACCTATCAATCTCTGCCTTAAACATACCCAACGACCTGGCCTCCACAGCTGCATGTGGCAACAAATTCCACAAGTTTATCACCATTTGGCTAAAGAAGTTTCACTGCATCTTAGTTTTGAAAGGGCGTCCCTCTATCCTGAGGCTTTGTCCTCTTGTCCCAGACTCTCCCACCATGGGAAACATCCTTTCCACATGTACTCTGTCTAGGCCTTTCAACATTCGAAAGTCTTCAGTAAGAGCCCTCCTCATCCTTCTGAATTCCAACGAGTATAGACCCAGAGCCATCAACCGTTCATCGTATGATAAGCCTTTCATACGTGGAATCATCCTTGTGAATCTCCGCTGGACCCTCTCCAACGAGGAGTATTTGCAATTTTCCAGTCATCCGGTACAATGCAATGCAAGAATCTATTGATTCCTGAAATTTTATTGTTAATGTCTCTGCAATCTCTCCAGCTACTTAGAACATAGAACACAGAACATAGAATAGTACAGCACAGTACAGGCCCTTCGGCCCACAATGTTGTGCCGACCCTGCATCCCATATAAGCCCCCACCTTAAATTCCTCCATATACCTGTCTAGTACTCTCCTAAACTTCACTAGTGTATCTGCCTCCACCACTGACTCAGGCAGTGCATTCCACGCGCCAACCACTCTCTGAGTAAAAAACCTTCCTCTAATATCCGCCTTGAACTTCCCACCCCTTACCTTAAAGCCATGTCCTCTTGCATTCAGCAGTGGTGCCCTGGGGAAGAGGCACTGGCTATCCACTCTATCTATTCCTCTTATAATTTGTACACCTCTATTATGTCTCCTCTCATCCTCCTTCTCTCCAAAGAGTAAAGCCCTAGCTCCCTTTATCTCAGATCATAATGCATACTCTTTAAACCAGGCAGCATCATAGTAAATCTCCTCTGTACCCTTTCCAATGCTTCCACATCCTTCCTATAGTGAGACGACCAGAACTGGACACAGTACTCCAAGTGTGGCCTAACCAGAGTTTTATAGAGCTGCATCATTACATCGCGACTCTTAAACTCTATCCCTCGATTTATGAAAGCTAACACCCCATAAGCTTTCTTAACTACCCTATCCACCTGTGAGGCAACATTCATGAGATTTAGTTACTGCGTTTATGTCAATACACATAAGCGAACAATATCATAATATTTGCATTTCTCAAGCTCTTAATCGCAGATTTTCAATCTGTGAATGTATAGAAGGATACGATGCTGCCATAATTCCTTATTTTAGAGCTCCACAAGTAACTTCTTCTTTACCTCGATCTAACAGTCTAATACGGAGAGGGAATTCAACAGAACAGACATGCATCGCAGCATTACATTAATAAGGAAGAACTGACATGTAGAAAATATGAATCTCAAAGATTTCGATAGTCAGACTTGAATAAACGATATTGTCCTGCGTTAAACCTTCGCTTCAGTCCATAACTATTACTGTTACAACTCTGTTCTTCGATTCAAATCAAAAATATCTTCCACTGTAAGATGTCCAGAAATAGATACGACATAAAGCAAATAATTCTCAAAGAAGTCTACTTTTAACAACATAACTATTTAAGCAGTTATGCAACCCAGCTGTGAAAATTATATTCTGAGAAGTGTTTGGGCCAAATGCAGTAACCGTTGAAGAAAAAAAGGCGTCCAATATCTCATCAAATCCTTTTTCATTTTTATCTAAGAGGTTCCAAAGCTTCTGTCAGGCCTGTTCCCGCTGATACCTCGCAGCCTACAAATATAGTCACATCCCAGTCTTCACTCAGCTAAAAGCATTCACCTGCCCTTCGCTCAGTACTCATCAGCTGTCGCTTACTAAATCCCAGTTCTTATCTATAGTCCTTATTCCCTCATCGAACCAGCCGGGCTCAACCAGTTAATCCTGTCTTTCACTCTAGTTTACCTTGTTGTCTCTTGTGTTTAGTATCTATTCTCTCATGCCTTGTTGCCTTCGTGGCTTGTTATTTTGCTTCAATTGTTAAAGTTATCGCCCATCACTGAATTGTGTCTGCTGATCTGCATTTTGGGTCAAGTCATTTCCTGACAGGATGAGTGAACCCTCAATTGATCTAGCGGACTGTGCTCACCCAAAGGCAGTCGTTCGCCGGCACGAGTGCACGATCCAGAAGCAGTAGGAAATCAATGGCCATTAGCTCGCCATCTCTTCCAACTCTTCGTCTCGGTGGAACAACTCCACGCCAGTCCACTTCCTCACACTGAACACTGGATTCCCATGTCTGAACGCTTTGTTGGATCTCCAAATAGATGCCGCAACTTCCGGTCCCAATGCGTCTTATATTTCAACTTCCAGCCACCTCTATATTCCAAGGAACAGGTGATTGTCCTCTCACTATCCTCTTGCGCATACCAACAGTCAGCCAGGAAGAGTTAATCAACAAGTGAAGACCTTTCTGCATGGAAGGATTACCTGCACTGGGCCGAGCTGTCCCAAAATATACACTCTTCCTCTACCACTGGTATGTTATTGTTTAAAATGCTTATTCTTTACGAATTCCCGTGGTTCCCAGCAGAGAAGCCCACAGGTTTGGTCCCGTCCGCCAGGACCCTAGTTCGCCGCTGCAGACCACTTCGGCCTAGGAACGTGTCTGGCTGGTCACTTATGATCGGGTTTTGCGCAATAAATCCCTCAAGCTCTCGCCCTGGTTCATTGGTTCTTCCAAGATCACCCATCGTAGCAATCCAGTCACTTACCTTCTCCACCTGCTACCATCTCTCAGGATCAAACCCAATTTCCACCAGCCCTGCCTCAAGCCCGTTGTTTACCTGAGCCTCCACCTGCGGAATATATGTTGCAGGAATGTGGTCCAGTGACACGGTTCACCAGTTGATGGATTCACGTTGAGGTAGACAGTGTGTGCAGTAACTAGTCGACTGGGAAGGGTACAGCCCAAAGAAGAGTTCCCGAATGCCGTCATGGATCCATCGCTCATGGATGAATTCCAAGGGACCAATCCAGATAATCCTGAGTCATCGAGACCTGGCCGAAAGGGAACAGGTTGGTCCTGTCAGGCCTGCTCCTGTTGACAACTCCCAGTCTGCGCATGCGGACACCTGCCGCTCTCCACGCAGCTGATAGGATTCACATGCCGCTCATTTGCTGACTCATCATCTACAGCGTATTTAAACCCAGTTCTCAGCCAGCGTCCTGGTACACACTTCAAACCAGCTGGCCTCAACAGGTTGCTCCCAGCCTTCATTCTCCATGCCTAGAGGTTACCTTGTTGCCTCTTGTTTTAAGTTTCTGTTATCTCTTATTTAATGGCCTTTTGTGGCTTATTATTTTGCGGCATATTACTGAAGTTATTATTCAAAGCTACACCTCCTTGGCTGCTCTGTTTTTGGGTCAAACCTCCTTTGCATTTCCTCATAGCTTCTAGAGTTTAAAAATCTGCTAAATTCTTCTATGACGTGAACGTTTTTTTTCCCGATATTTTCGTGTTCGTGTGATTCTTCGTTTACCTTACATCTAATTGCTCGTTTTGGTTATTTATAGCAATGAGTGAAAAAGAAGTGTTTCGTTCTTGGCGCATGAAACCAGGAGCACTGATGTATTACGCACTGTTATTGCCCTGTAATCTCTTCATTGTTTTTTTCAGGTGTCTGGAAAAAAAATCCTTCAGGCTTATTAACATTGCTGCATTAAAAGAAAAAAAAGAACAGAAGGGTAAGAAATTATGTTCCTAATAATAACTTTCTCCATTTATTCTCACAGATGCCATGTATTGTACAGTTGTTAATTAACAATAGCAATAGTGATCGGCTTTGCATGGCTTGTTTTCCTGACGGCACGAATCCCAACTAATCGATATTGCGGTTGCATTACAAGGTTTCTCCAGGGTATAAAGTATAAGGCTTAAAAGCAACCAATCTATTCATGTCACTTCCAGGACCAGTCTCTTTTCTCCAAACATGGAACAGCCGGTAATCATTCAGATTGAGAATATTTACTATCCTGTCCTTGCCATAATTGGTGCTCCTGGTAAGCCACTAAACATTTTGTACTAATATTTCGCTAAGTAGGTTTTAATGTTAGAAGCATTTTTATAAATATTTCGCCATTTTTACAGCGAATTTGATGGCCATCGTCATTCTCTCCCGGGGAAACTGTGGTCTCTCCAAGTGCATCAGCCGTTATCTGGTATCCATGGCTATAGCTGATTTAATGGTTCTGATTTTTGAGGTAATTCTTCACCAGATTAAAGTTGCATATTTTGCATGTTCTTTTCTGAACTTAACTCCCGTTTGTACCGCCGACTGGACTCTCGTTTATATGTCTGTTGATTGTTCTATATGGCTAACGGTGGCCTTCACCTTTGATCGATTTGTCACTATTTGTTGTCAAAAGTTGCGATTAAAATACTGCACCGAGAAAACTGCAGTTCGGGTAATCGCAGTGGTAAGTTTCGTAAGTGTTGTCCAAAACATCCCTGTATCTTTCGCCTATAAACCTCGAGAAATAATTGGCAACTTGTCCTGGTCGTGCAGCATATCATCAGCTGTCTACACGTTACCTGTATGGGCAGTATTTTGGATATTTGAACCCATTTTAACCCCATTTGTGCCATTTCTGTTAATCCTGCTACTTAACGTCCTAACAGTCAGGCATATTATACAAGCCAACAGCGTTAGAAGCAGACTCCGTAGGAGCAAGAACAATGTAATCTCTACAGATCAAGAGGTGGAGAACCGCAGGAAGTCGATCATTCTATTGTTTGCAGTGTCGGGCAGCTTCATACTATTGTGGATGGTAAATTTCATGTGCTTTATTGGTGTCAACTTTTCAGATACTAAGCTTTTAGAAACAAATTACAAGAATCCATTTACGATTGCCGAGCAATCCGGATATATGCTGAGGTGTTTAAGTTCTTGTACAAACACGTTTATTTATGCGGTACTCCAGAGAAAATTTAGGGAGGAATTTAAAAATGTGATTAAGCTCTCCTTCGCATTGTTATTTAATTTAATAAAATCTTTTTGATATCTCGGTGGAATTAAAATTATTTCCGAAGCAGCTTTATTCAATTCCTTAATATATATTTGCATCCCTCTTCCCTATATAGAAGGAATACATTTGAGTTGTCGAATCTAGCCCGGCACTCAGATTATTCCCTTCGAACCCATTCCTCTCCTGATATCACTGAAACTAAGTATATCACTTGTTCATCAATTGTTCACTAATTATCGGATCGTCCACCATGGAAAGTTCATTGCTGCCAATTAACCTACGAGTCCTCATGCTAACCTGGAGGAAATCAGGCAAAATGTGCAAAATCCATACACCTGAAGATCGATCACATATTGCTGCAGTTGCGAAGCTACAGTATTACAACAGCACGTGAACGTTATTGGATAGCGAATGAATTTTATGTCATTGCACCGTAGACTAGCCAAAGGAGGAATAGGCCAGAATTTTGTTCAACTTAAGTATATGGTGACAAAGTGAATAAAATCAAAGATATTTGATTCACAATGTATTCTGCCTGTTATGTGCTATTGGTTTTCTTTCTTTGTTGATGTTTAGAATTGGACAGCGTTGTGTTTTTATTATTGCGATCATTTTAATCTATCCATATTTTAGTACCGTTAAATGCCATAGCACTTTGAAATAATGAAAACTGCCAACAGAGCGGTACAGGCAAATCACAACCAGAGGTCCCACCACTTCTCGGGTTGTTCTTGAGCTGAGGTCATCACACTTTGCTGCAGCAGGTAGGCCTACCCTCGGAGTCAATGCAGAATCGAACAGCGGAACAAACGGAGTCCGGCACCATCAAAACCCCTTTTTCCAGTGTATAAATACTTTGGAAAATAGATCTTGCCAATCAAGACGCTACCTGCTTGTTTATTAGCTCAGCAGAGATGTTCTGAATTTCTGCAGTTCATGACTGTATTATGTCCATGCGATTCAAGGGAAGTCTTGCAGACTGCTGATTTTATACTCCAGTAGTCCTGCCACTAACCACTATTCCTAAATAATTGTGTCTATTGGTTTAGAAGTAGAGCTTACTGCTTAGGCTGACATTGTCGATGAGCTCGAAAATAAAGTCAGAATTATTGTAATCGAATCTGTAATTGAGCGCACTTTCCACACCTTAAGAGTAATATGATTTGTGACACGATCAGTGCAACTGCTTTATTCCGCTTCCATTTATTCTCGTCTGCCACGACTCGTATAAGTTCTGATGTTGTTTGCATAGATGTGAAGATGTGTTTGGAAATAGGCATATGCAGGTACGTCGGAGAACCATATTCCATGAAATTTAAGAACAACATGAAAAGTTGTCATGAGACATATTCAGTGGTAACGAGCACATCCATGCATTACAGCAACTGGAATATGCATCGTGGGATATAGCCTCCCTCGGCTCTTGTCCACGGCTTTGCCAGGATGTTAACAATGACTTGAACAAATGTAGTGGCAATGATGATGAAGATCACAATGTTACTGGTATTGATTTCGTCATTTTTACTAAATTGTTAATGATTTGCTTAGCAAAGCATTTAAGTATCAAATGAAATTCACTCAATGTAGATAAGCCCAATATTACTTGTCTTGGAAGTGCAAGCAAATTATCGAATACAGAAGATAATGCTGTATTCTACAAGTCATCTCTAGGTACCTCAGAGATTAATGGATCCTAAGGAGAGCGTTCCTTACGTAACACAGGTCGAGGACGGGTGATTCATTGCATACAGTTCCTGTCGCCATGGAGCAGGAAATATTTGTCAACACCAATGACGACACAGAGGGAGTTACCAAATATGCCTTTATTCTGTTTTTGGTCGGGTGGGGGAGGTCGGCTTCTTATCAGGAGGATAAAGTACTTCAAAATTCGCTTTACTTTTGTTATTTGAATTAAAGGGAAATTTTAACAATGTATATAAAAAATGCAGTCCAGGGAGAGGGTGACCGGAAATAGTTCATTACTGCAAGAGGAAAGTCAATAACTGGATAATAAGCTTTCACTTAAATGAAAATAAAATCAGTTGCAGACTCTGAAAACCTGAAATAGCATCAGAATATACTGGGAACTTTCCGAAGATCAAACCCTATAAGGACAAAAGGATATGTTGAAGAGTCTTTCTCTTTCTGCAGATTCCGTCTGCCCTGTTATCCTTTACGTTGTTTTTCATAGTCGTCATAGTCATACTTTATTGATCCCAGGGGGAAATTGGTTTTCGTTACAGTTGCACCATAAATAATAAATAGTAATAGAACCATAAATAGTTAAATAGTAATATGTAAATTATGCCAGTAGATTATGAAATAAATCCAGGACCAGCCTATTGGCTCAGGGCGTCTGACCCTCTAAGGGAGGAGTTGTAAAGTTTGATGGCCACAGGCAGGAATGACTTTCTTGACGCTCTGTGTTGCATCTCGGTGGAATGAGTCTCTGGCTGAATGTACTCCTGTGCCCACCCAGTACATTATGTAGTGGATGGGAGACATTGACCAAGATGGCATGCAACTTAGACAGCATCCTCTTTTCAGACACCACTGCCTTTATTGAATATAATTTAGTAGACCATTGTATTTTCATCCATATGTAGTAAATTCATGAAATGGTCAACCCAATGGTAAGGATAGAAATCAATTTTCCCTATAGGACTGTAATGTTGAATCAGGTTCGCGGCACTAGCAAGTGAGACAGAAAGAACTGACTTTGTATAAGTTTATTAATTATTTATTTACGAACAGTGAAAATTAGAGCTTTCCATCCGTGCCGGGTTGAGTGTCGAGCTCGCAACTCGGCCTCGTAAAACAAAACAACTGCGCTGTGACAAGGATGTGGGGGACCACTCACAGAATCCAAGACAGCCACTTGAAGAGTGGTCGCCGAGGCTCTGGCAGAGTATGGCACACAAAAAAAAATCCAGCAGTCATGTTCTCCAAGTTACAAAGGTGAATATTCAACAAACATAGATAAAAGCGCGCGTAGAGCATACTTCCCCAATGTATCTGTCTACAGCTTGCCCTGAACAAAGGGAGAGAGATAGAGAACCACTCACACATGCTCTCTATATACCCAGGACAGGATGTTTGAAACTGGACATGAAGGAGCTATCCAATCGGAAATGCGACTGCAGTTTCTAAACTAACCAATCACGCCGTAAATGACTTTCAACAATCAGAATAAGTCACGCCATCTACCAACACCAGCACCACCCTCCCGCCACACACACACACACACACACACACACACACACACGCAACGCTCCACTGTCAAAAGTTGTGAACGTGATGATCGAACCATCAGACTGGTAAGACTCTCGCGATCTCTCAACTAAGCTAGATAGAAAACACAAAAGTTCGATACCCAGTACTGTAAACTCAATACTCGACCCCAGTATACCACAGTAGACCACCGGCCTCTCTGCGCTCCAGAAGGGATCAGCCCCACCCAAGTGTAATAGCCGATGAGCTGGCTCCCCATTTGATCTTATACACTGACTCTGAGATATGTTCAATCAGTTGAGTGATGTTACGCGACCCATCAGAAATGTAGGTGCAGCATTCTTGACTAATAACAATGCAAGTGCCACCTTCCTTTGTGAGCAGGTAATCTAAGGTAATAGAAATCAGTTCATTGAACCGTCTTGCTGAGAAAGGCTATCGTTCAAAGCCTTCCTTTCTTATTAATATCTCTCTTCCCTACAACATATCAACTGCACCTCCCGGTGGGAGCTACGGGTAGGTTTAGGAACTGCATATCCAGTAAGGATATGTTATATATCCAGCGCCCACCAAATATTGGCCTTCACAACACCATATAGCATAGACACAGCCGTAGCAGGAGAAGTTTCCTGCACGTACTTGCCATCCATCTTGCACTTTGTACCTGTACTCCACATACCACCTACACCAACACTCTGTCAGGTGGAAAATCACTTTAATAGTCAGGTTTCTCCAGTTATACAAACGGTGCGTAAAGAAATACCAGTCCTTGAAGCACTTACTCCACAAGGACTATGAAGATTGCTATGTCTTGCCATGCTCTGCGAGAAGGCTGGGCTGGAATAGACTACTCCCTCCCAGCTTCCCTGAAACAGATTACCAAAACCGTAGAAGCCAGATACTTATCCCAAGAGTTCTTTATCATCAAAGATGTAGATATCATTTGCACCCCTTCCGTGATGTTGTACCGAGACCTCTCGCAAATTCAGCAATTTTACCGTTAGTTCGGTGTGAAAGCTCAAACGCCATCCCCAAGAATGTATCACAGGATCTCTCACCACAAGTCAGCATCCGCCACTTTGCCATTCCGTAATGCTGGGAGATACAAATGGATTCGTTCCTGATTAGTCACTGGATATTTAGAAAACACGAAAACAACTAGAATTGCTTCCAAGTGGCCCAGCTCCTTCTGAAATGTGAGTATCTCACATCAGTAATAAAGTTGCCCAAATTAATACCGTATCAACTAAAAAGTTCACAGGACCAGTATGAAAGGAGTCATTCCTAAATGACTTGTAGATTGAACCACCCTCCTGAACAGCTTCCGTCCCTTGCTTCCCTGGACAGTACATACTCCACATTGCATGGCCGGGGTGGGGAGGGGGGCGGAATGGAAACACATTTACCTGCTCCTACGAGAACTCAGCTTTGAGCGACCCTAAAAACATTTATTTACGGGATATCCGGGATCCCCCACTCACCGTCTGCTTTTCGAGCTTCCTTATTTTGGCTGTGTGCACCCTCTTCTACATACTCTAAACCTGTAATAATGGAATAGTTGTACCTATAGTATGACTTGCAGTATAGTAAGTGCTATTAAAGATAACACTACCCCTTTTATTGGCGTAATGCCCTAGTTAATTTTTTTACTGCTATGCTGCCGGTATTTCATTTTACCAGTTCTGTAAGAGCAATCAACTTTCAGCTTTTTGGGGTTTGATATGGATAAGAAGCTTTCTTGTTTTACTTAGGAAAGTGGTGTCAGACGATCAGGATGATAGAATTGAGAGAAGGTTCTAGAGAACGCTGGACGAAGAGGTATTTGTAGGCGGGAGCTGGTAGAACACAAGAGAGAAGATGGTGCAGGATGTATCCCTGATTCACAGAGTGCTTTGTATAGATGAATGGCTTCGAGGACGAAGAACCAGTACTCTCGTGGAAGAGCCCGTTTGTTCCAGGTGAATTTCGAGCGACTTACTAAAGGTAGTGGTGCTATCACGCAGACCGAGGGTCCAGTGCATGAGTTCCAGACAAGTTTAAGATTAGAGCTCCACCATGCACATGTGACTGTTTAAGTATAACGGGCCTTTTTTTGTTTTTATCTTTCTTTCCTTAAATAACTGTGTGCTTAAATTAACATTCTTAAATATACTTCGTATTACTTGTATGTCGTGTACGATCTGTTATTTGTTGCCGATAGTCGGCCAGTAAATCACAAAACGATCACACAAACCGGAATTTGGTTAGGCGAGACATCACAACCTCGCTGATTTGACGGGATAAAAGCCATTGCTGCTACAAAGGAAAAGGTGCTAAGTAGACTTAAATGTCTTAAGGTGGATAAGTCACCTGGACAAGATGAACCACATCCCAGAGTTCTGAGAGGCGTTGCTGAAGAGATAGCAGATGCTTCGGTCATGACCTTCCAAGAATCACTTAATTCTGGCATGGTCCCTTAGGATTGGAAGATTGCAAATGTCACTCCGCTCTTTAAGAAGGGAGGAAGGCAAAAGAAAGGAAATTATAGGCCAGTTAGCCTTACCTCAGTGATTGGGAAACTGTTGGAGACTATTCTTAAGGAAGAGGTTTCGAGGTACTTGGAAACTAATGATAGAATAAGTCAAAGTCAGCATGGTTTCTGTAAAGGGAAATCTTCCCTGATAAGTCTGTTAGAGTTCTTCGAGGAAATAACAAGCAGAGTGGACAAAAGGGAGGTGGTAGCTGTCGTTTACCAGAATTTTCAAAAGGCGTTGATAAACTGCCACATATGAAGCTGCTTAACAAGATAAAATCCTATGGCGTTACAGAAAAGATGCTGACATGGACAGCGGAATGGCTGACTGTCAGTCGACAGCGAGTGGGGATAAAGCAGGTTTTTTTTGGTTGGCTGCCAGTGACTAGTGTTTTTCCTCAGCGGTCAGTATTGTAACCGCTACTTTTCACAATGATTTTCAGTGATTTAAATAATGGAATTGATCGCTTTCTGGCAAAGATTGTGGATGGTATGGAGGGGTAGGTAGCGTGAGGGAACAGCGCGATTGCAGCAGGAAGTAGACAGATTGGAGTAATGGGTAAAAGTGGGCAAAGAAATGAACTTGACCTTTTCTCCTTGGAGCCACAGAGGATGAGAGGTGGCCTGATAGAGGCATATGAAATGATGAGAGGTATTGCTCGTGTTTGTAGGCAGAGGCATAGAAGAAGAATCTTCGAATATCTTGTTTAAACCCTCGTTGACATCCACCTAATAGCTTCCAAAACTTCTAGATTTTACGAAGTTTCTAAAGTGACCTGTTAAATTCAACTGCATGCAGATGTTTTGGTGTTCGAATGTCTTTTTTAATCTTACCGCCATCATCCCCTTTCAATTTATTTACAGCATTGTGTAAAGAAGGAAGCTTTCATTTTTGAGATTTGGCAAGTACTAAATCATCACACATGTGCTCTTTAAGTTCTTCACTGTTTCTTTCAGCTGCCTGGAAAATGTAATCTCAGACTCTATTTCTTTTTGACGGAATCAACGAAAAACAAAACACACGAATAGATTAAGAAATGTATGCTTCTAACTATACCTTTTTCCATTTTGGAGGTAATTATTAGACAGTAAATTTAGAAGCAATAGAAATTTTGATCAGAATTACAATGTTTGCAATCTTGAAAGTCATTAATCCAAACTATTCTGTATTGCTTATACATAACATGGATCCTTCTGGGTATAAATTATAACCTTTAAAAGGAAGCGACCAGTTCGTGCCATTTGCAAGAAGCATCGCATCTCTTCAAGCATGGGAAAGCCAGCAATCATTCAGATAGAAAATATTTACTCTTCGATCCTTGCCATAATTCGCGCTTCTGGCAAGCTGCTAAGCATTTTCTGACGTTACTTTGCTGTATAGCTTTTGCTATTAGAAGCTTGTTATGCTTCTTTATTTTTTACAGAACATTTTATGGCAATCGTTATTCTTCAATGGCATTCTTCAATTATGTGAAGAAAAAAAGGATGACAGGAGTGAAGGTAGGACCGATTAGAGATAAAGGTGGGAAGATGTGCCTGGAGGGTGTGGAAGTGAGCGAGGTCCTCAATGAATACTTCACTTCGGTATTCACCAGTGAGAGGGAACTTGATGCTGGTGAGAACATTATGCGTGAGGCTGATGTTCTGGAGCATGGTGATATTAAGGGAGAAGAGGTGTTGGAGTTGCTAAAATACATTAGGACGGATAAGTCCCAGAGGCCTGACGGAATATTCCCCAGGCTGCTCCACGAGGCGAGGGAAGAGATTACTGAGCCTCTGGCTGGGATCTTTATGTCCTCGTTGTCTACGGGAATGGTACCGGAGGATTGAATGGCGGCGAATGTTGTCCCCTTGTTCAAAAAAGTTAGTAGGGATAGTCTGGGTAATTATAGGCCAGTGAGCCTTACGTCTGTGGTGGGAAAGCTGGTGGAAAAGGTTCTTAGAGATAGGATTTATGGGCATTTAGAGAATTATGATCTGATCAGAGACAGTAAACATGGCTTTGTGAAGGGCAGATCATGTCTAACAAGCCTGATAAAGTTCTTTGAGGAAGTGACCAGGCATATAGATGAGGTTAGTGCAGTGGATATGATCTATATGGATTTTAGTAAGGCATTTGACAAGGTTCCACAGGGTAGTCTTATTCAGATAGTCAGAAGGCATGGGAACCAGGGAAGTTTGGCCAAGTGCATTCAGAATTGGCTTGCCTGCAGAAGGCAGATGGTCATGGTGGAGGGAGTACATTCAGATTGGAGGATTGTGACTAGTGGTGTCCCACAAGGATCTGTTCTGGGACCTCCACTTTTCGTGATTTTTATTAACGACCTGGATGTGGGGGTAGGAGGGTGGTTTGGCAAGTTTGCAGACGACACAAAGGTTGGTGGTCTTGTAGATAGTGTAGAGGATTGTCAAAGATTGCAGAGAGACATTGATAGGATGCAAAGGTGGGCTGAAAAGTGGCAGATGGAGTTCAACCCGGAGAAGTGTGAGGTGGTACACTTTGGAAGGACAAACTCCAAGGCAGAGTACATAGAAAATGGCAGGATACTTGGTAGTGTGGAGGAGCAGAGGGATCTGGGGGTACATGTCCACAGATCCCTGAAAGTTGCCTCACAGGTGGATAAGGTAGTTAAGAAAGCTTATTGGGTGTTAGCTTTCATAAGTCGAGGGATACAGTTTAAGAGTTGCGATGTAATGATGCAGCTCTATAAAACTCTGGTTAGGCCACACTTGGAGTACTGTGTCCAGTTCTGGTTGCCTCACTATAGGAAGGATGAGGAAGCATTGGAAAGGGTACAGAGGAGATTTACCATGATGCTGCCTGGTTTAGAGAGTATGTATTATGATCAGAGATTAAGGGAGCTAGGGCTTTACTCTTTGGAGAGAAGGAGGATGAGAGGAGATATGATAGAGATGTACAAGATAATAAGAGGAATACATAGAGTGGATAGGCAGCGCCTCTTCCTCAGGGCACCACTGCTCAATACAAGAGGACATGGCTTTAAGGTAAGGGGTGGGAAGTACAAGGGGGATATTAGAGGAAGGATTTTTACTCAGAGAGTGGTTGGTGCGTGGAATGCACTGCCTGAGTAAGTGGTGAAGGCAGATACACTAGTGAAGTTTAAGAGATTACTAGACAGGTATATGGAGGAATTTAAGGTGAGGCCTTATATGGGAGGCAGGGTTTGAGGGTCGGCACAGCATTGTGGGCCGAAGGGCCTGTACTGTGCTGTACTGTTCTATGTTCTATGTTATTCTCTCACTGGGAAAGTGTGTTCTTTCCAAATGCATCACCCGTTATCTGGTATCCATTGCCATAGCTGATTTAATAGTTCTGATTTTTGAGGTAATTCTCTACGAGGTTAAAGACGGATATATTCCACGTTCATTTCTGAACTTATCTGCCGTTTGTCGTGTCGACTTGACTCTCGTTTATATTTCTGTTGATTGCTCTATTTGGCCTTCACCTTCGATCGATTCGTCATTATTTGTTGCCAGAAGTTGTAAGCAAAATATTGAACATAGTGAAGTGCGTCCCGGGTAATAGCAATGGCATGTTTCGTTCGTGTTATACAAATTAGCCCTCTGTATTTCTCCTATGAACCTCGAGAAATAATGGACATTGTACCTTGGTCGCGTGGCGTAGCATCTGCTGTCTACACGTTACCAACATGGGCAACATTTTGGACGTTTGAAACCATTTTAACCCCATTTGTACCATGTATCTTGATCATGCTACTCAACACCCTGGCAATCAGGAATATTATATGATGGAACAGAGTGAGGAGCTGACTTAGTGGGAGCAGGAACGATGAAAACACTGCAGATCAAGAGGCGGAGAATCGGAGGAAGTCGATAATTCTATTGTTTGCGGTATCGGGCATCCCCATATTACCGTGGATGGTACATTTCATGTATTTCATTATGGCAACTTGGGCGGGGGTGGCAGGTGAGGTCTGGGCCTGACGTCCCGCTCACCCAGGGAAAGTGAACGCGCAATACATCGCCTCTCCTTTCCTGGTGTAGTGATCGCCGCGTGGTTACTGTCTAGTGTGCTAGGCAGGAGGCTACTGCAAATGACCTCTTCAGCATTTCTGCGTCCGTGGTAACACCTTCTCGTTGGTGCCCCCCGTTCCCACCGAGCTTGCTACGTCATGGCGCGACCGAGTGTCCGGCGGTATAATTGGATGGGGAGGCTGGGCTCGTTAGCCTTGGTTGGCAGCCAGCCTAAGAGAAGAACAACTTTGAATCGAAACCCGGGCAGGTGTCGTTAGCTTTGTCAGGCCATCCACCTAGGAGACGGACATTCCGACGTAAATCCTACGACCCGTGGACCGTCACCGTCCCAGCTTGCTTGGCTATGGCAGGTGAACCCCGGGTGTAAAGGATGGGGCCAGTACTGTGCACACTGCACTCCACCTAAAATACCATTGTGCAGGCAGAAGGACACGCCCACGTCTACGACCTACCTCCCCGACCGATGCCGCTGTGGCCGGACCTGCCTGTCCCGTCTTGGCCTCGTCAGCCACCAGTGAGCCTGCAGTAGACGTGGGCCGCTCCCTTCCTAAATCTTCGTTCGCGAAGCCAAACTATGATGATGATGAACTTCGTAGATACTATGCTTTTAGAAACAACAACCCGTTTACCATTGCGGAACAATCAGGATATATGCTGATATGTTTAAGTGCTTCCACAAACACATTTATTTATGTGGTGTTACAGAGAAAATTAAGGGAAGAATTCAAAAATATAACTAAGAGCCCCTTCGCTTTTATTTAATTCAAAGAAAACTTGTTAATATCTTGGTGAAACTGGAAGTGCTGTTATTCGATATCTTATTACTTTATTGTATCAATTTACCTAGTTAAAATAAATCAAGCTGAATTATCGAGTCTAGCCCGCTTCTCAAATTAATCCCTTCGATCCCATTCATCTCCGTATATCCCACCAGCTATGTCTTGCATGCTGATCACCTGCTAAATAATTCTCTGAACGCCCACTATTTACAGTCATTGGGGCTAATTAACCCACTAACACTCATGTCTTTGGGATGTGCACTAAAACCAAAGCATCCGGGTAAAATAGATAATTTCAGGGAAAATATGCTAAATCCACACTTGCGGCACCAGAAGATCGTACCTGCCTTGCAATTGTCGTTAAGCTTCAGTATTACAGGCAAGCGTGAGGGTCATTGGTTAGCCAAATTATTTTGTGTTGTTCTTGCAAATTAGTACAAAGGACTAGGCCAGCATTTTGCTTAACTTGAATAGATGATGTTAAAGAGACAGAAATTCAAAACACGAGATTTCTGCATAGTGAGGTAATTTAACATCATACAATTACCCACTGAGGGAAAAGAGAAGCCTTGCCGAAGAAGGAAAATAATTGAGAGGCGCTAAAATAATGTACTAGAGTCCTTCAGAAGGTATGGTGAGCTGATGGCTATTTGTGTGTTGATTAACTCCGTGTTACCAGTTATTTGGGACACAGTTCAGAGCCCTTGACGTGCTGACAAAATTGGTCATTTATGTTATGTACTGTACTTCCGGTTATGAATCTCAAATGATCATTTGAACTACGCTTTTATGGCGTTATTACTATTTTTCGAATGAACCAGAGAATGCCTCCAGATCTTACAATATTTTGAACACATCTCCAACCATCAAAGTGCACTTGGCACTTGAATATCTCTAATAATTGATCGGTCAAAATATGATTTGTGGTATTTGACTCAAAAACTGGATCAGGCTTGTATTTTTAGTTAGGTGTAATTTCATCTATGACTTTGTATTTTAAAACACGATTATGATTAATAATGTTTGCCATTTGATTGTGGCAAACTAAATAATCAGGTTGATAAAAACTGCTGCAAAATCCTGTAATGTGTTAGATTGTTTCCGTTTTCCCTCGGCGTTTCCTACATTTATTACCTTGATTTTGTTGGTATTTTATTAAGTATTGTTGATAGTTTTAGTGTTAAAGAGCCTGGTACTGTATTGGCTCTTCTGTTTCTGGGAAGAGGTCTCCAAATCTGAGCCAGACTTTCAACGCTTCCTTGTCGACCTCTATTCTGCTCAGATCGTGTGATCTTTTCTATGAAGGATCATGCTCTTCCATTAGTTAACCATTTCTTCAATAGTAATAATGTGTTCATTATACTGTGTTGTATCCTCTTTTAAGTTTAGTGGATTATAATTCTGAACAGACTTTCATATGTTAGCATGAAGTACTGATTCCCGTTTTCGCTGATGAATTTCCTTTCAAATTGTATTTGACTGTTGTATAGATATTTAATGTCCGTTCCCTAGGTAGTGTTAATCTAAGTGAATTCGAATGTACATAACGTTTTCTGAAATTTTGTGTTTCTTTGTAAATTTTCCAGATCGGTTTCAGACCAAGATATTATGCCAAGATAATACATTAATATAGGTACAGCGAAAGTGTCCATTACCTTCTATTATATTTTTACTGTTGAGCTCTGGTTGCCAGATTTTAATAAGCCTTGAAGTAAATTCTGTCAAAAGCTTTTCCTTAATCATGCTATCATCTATTTATTATTGTTTCTATTTCTCCTGCAGAACCTGGGCCTCTTCAGTCGGATCATCGACTTCCTAACCGGTAGACCACAATCGGTGTGAATTAATGATAAATCCTTCTCGTCGCTGACACTCAAGACTGGCTCACATCAGGGGTGTGGGCTTAGCCTACTGTAGTACTCTCTCTATATCCTGAATTGTGTTGCTACGTATAGCTCAAATACCATCGATAAATTTGCTGATGCTGCCACCATTATTAGTAGAAAATCAAATAAAGATGAGGAAGCGTACAGTAAGGAGACATATTGGTAAAGGATGGCATCAAATCAGTAGAAAGGTATGACATAGGGTCGGCAGATGTCGGGGCCTTGTGGGTTGAGTTAAGAAACTGTATAGGTGAAAGGACACTAATGGCAGTCATATGCAGGCCTCCCAACAGTAATTGGGACTTAGTCCACAGATTACAGCGGGAAATAGGAAAGGCGTGTCAATAGGGCAATGTTATGATAGTCATGGGAGATATTAACATACAGGTCGATTGGAAAATCAGGTTGGTAATGGAACCTAAGACTTAGTTTGCTGAAAGCCAACAAGATGGCTTTTAGAACTCACTAGAGGATCATCATTTGTTATGTAATGAACTAGAGGCGATTAGGGAGCTTAAGGTAAATGAACATTCAGGAGACAGTGATTACAATATGAAGCAGTAGAGATTGTGGAGGCATTAGTAATAAACTTTCAAAAATCATTGGACTCTGGCAATGGTGCTAGAGGACCGGGAAATCATAAAGAAAGGAAGAGGGCAGCAGAAATTAAATTATAGACCACTTAGTCTGACCTCAGTGGGTGGCAAGATGTTGGAGTCAATTTTTAAGGATGAGGTTATGGAGTACTTGGTCACACCAGATAAGATAGTACAAAGTCAGTATGGTTTCTTAAGGGAAGATCTTGCCTGACGAATCTGTTGGAATTCTTTAAGAAGATTACAAGTAGGATAGATAAAGGGGATGCAGTGGATATTGTACAGTTGGACGCCCAGAAGACCTTTGACAAGGTACTGTACATGAGGATCCTTACCAAATTAAGAGCCCGTGGTTTTACAGTCAAGTTACTGACATGATTAGAGCATTGGCGGACCGGTAGGAGGGAATGCGTGGGAATAAAAGGGTTCTTTTCTTGTTGGCTGCCAGTGACTATTGGTGTTCAGCAGGGGTCGATGTTGGGACCGCTTCTTTTTATGCTATATATCAATGATTTAGATGATGGAATCGACGGCTCTGTTACCAGGTTTGCAGGGGGAGAAGCAGAAGTCAAATGTATCAGATTTGCAATGGAATAAAGGGAATTACAGAGGCATGAGAAGGGAACTTCCCAGATAGATTGGAGGAGGATACTGGCGGAGATGACGGCAGAGTGGAGATGGCTGAAGTTTCTAGAAAGAGTACCCAAAGCGCAGGATAGGTATGTTCAACAGAGGACGAAGTTCTCAAATGGCAGGGGTAGGCAAACATGACTGACAAAAGAAGTTAATGACTGCATAAAAGCCAAGGGAAGGGCATATAAGGGAGCAAAGGTGAGTGGGAAGTTGGACGATTCAGAAGTTTTTTTTTTAATCCATCAAAAGGATAGTAAAAAAAAAGCTACAAGATAAAGCAGGATACCAGAAGTTTTTTTTTACAGTTATACAGAATAAATGGGAAGTGGAAATTAATATTGGACTACTGGAAAATGATAGTGGTGTTATAGTAATAGGGGACAAAGAAATAGCAGATGAGCGTAATGGGTGCTTTGCATCTGTCTTCACTGGAAGACACTAGCATTGTGCCAGAGGTCGGAAAGTATCAGAAAGCAGGAGTGAGTCACATTACTATTACAAAGGAAAAAGTGCTATGCATACCCAAAGGTCTTAAGGTGGATAAGTCACCTGGCCAGATGGACTGCATCCCAGAGTCTTGGGAAAGGTTGCTGGGGAGATAAAAGATGCATTGCTCATGATTTTTCAAGAATCACTTGATTCTGGCATGGTCCCGTAGGACTGGAAGATTTCAAATGTCACTCCGCTCTTTAAGAAGGAAGGAAGGCAAAAGAAAGGAAATTATAGGCCTGTTAGCCTTACCTCAGTGGTTGGGAAAGTGTTGGAGTCTATTCTTAAGGACGAGGTTTAGAGGTACTTGGAATCTAATGATAAAATAAGTAAAAGTCATCATGTTTTCTGTAAATGAAAATCTTGCCTGACAAGTCTGTTAGAGTTCTTCGAGGAAGTAACCAGCAGAGTGGACAAAGGGGAGGCAGTGGGTGTCATTTACTTGGATTTCAGAAGCCTGTTGATAAGGGGCCACACATGAGGCTGCTTAAGAGGATAAAATCCTATGGCGTTCCAGGAAATGTACTGGCATGGATAGCGAAATGGTTGACTGGCAAAGAACTGCATATAGGAATAAAGGAGGCCTTTTCTGGTTCGCAGCCGGTGACTAGTGGTGTTCATCGGGGGTCTGTATTGGGACAACTGAGTATCACAATGTCTGTCCATAGTTTAGAAAATCGAAAAGATGGCTTTGTGGCAAAGTTTGTGGATGATACGAAAAGATGGAGGGGTAAGTAGTGCTGAGGAAACAACGCAATTGGAGTAGGACTTAGACAAATGGGAAGAATGGGCAAAGAAGTGGCAGATAGAATATAGTGTTGGGAAATGTATGATAATGTATTTTGATAAAATGAACAATAATGCGGCCTATTACCTTAATGGGAAAAAGGTTCAAACATCAGAGGTTGGCATTTATTTGAAGGGGAATAGAATATAAAAACAAGGAGATAATGCTGAGCCTTTACAAGACACTAATCAGGCCGCACTTGGAGTATTGTCAACAGTTCTGGGCCCTATATCTCAGAAAGGACGAGCTGTCATTGGAGAGAGCCTAGAGGAGGTTCACGAGGACGATTCCGTGGTAATAACCGGGTGAATATATGAGGAACGTTTAGCACCATTGTGTCTGTATTCATGGGAATTCGGAAGAATGCTTCGGAATCTCATCTGTCAAATGTCGAAAGGACGAGGAAGGGTGGATGTGGAGAGGATGCACAGCCTGAAAATTGAGGGGCAACCTTTTAGACCAGAGGTAAGGAAGATTGCTCTGTGGAATGCTCTGCCAAAGACTGTGGTGTAGGCCGTGTCTGTGAATATATTTAAGGCAGTAGTTGACCGTTTCCTAATCGGACAAGGCATCAAAGGATATGGGAAGAAGGCAGGTGGATGCTGTTGATTGGGATCTGGGATCAGCCATGATGCAATGGCGGAACAGACTTGATGGGCTGAATGGCATAATTCTGCTCCTATGTCTTATAGTCTTATAGTTATGATACGAAGATTGGTGAAGCGGCTGGTAGTGTTGAGGAATACACACAAAAGTTGCTGGTGAACGCAGCAGGCCAGACATCCTATAGATGCTGCCTGGCCTGCTGCGTTCACCAGCAACTTTTATGTGTGTTGCTTGAAATTCCAGCATCTGCAGGTTTCCTCGCGGTAGTGTTCAGGAAACAGGTAAATGCAAAAGAACTTAGACAGATTGGGAGAATGAGCTGGAAAATGGAAAATGAAATATCAATTTGGAAAATACATGGTCATGCACTTTGGTAGTAGAAATAAACGCGCAGACTATTTTCTGAACGGGGAGAAAATCCAAAAATCTGAGATGCGAAGGGATTTCGAAGTCATTGTGCAGAATATCCTAAAGCTTAACTTGCAGGTAGAGTCGGTGGTGAGGAAGGCAAATGCAGTATTAGCATTCCTTTCAAATGATCTAGAATGCAAGAGCAAGGATATGATGCTGATGTTTTATAAGGCACTGGTGAAGTCTTACCGTGAGTATTGTCAACAGTTTTGGGCTGTTCTTCTAAGAGAAGATGTGCTGACATTAGACAGGGTTCAGGGAAGGTTCACAAGGATGAATCTGGGAATGAAAAGGATGTTATACGAGAAACGTTTGATAAATCTGTACTCGCTCGAATTTAGAAGGATGATGGGAAGTTACATTAAAAAACTTTCTAAAGTTGAAAGGCCTAGAAAGAGTAGATATGGAAAGGATGTTTCACATCGTGCGGGAGTCTTGGACAAGAGGGCGCAGCCTTAGGATGGAGGTACGTCCATCTAAAACAGAGATTCAGAAAAATTTCTTGGCTGGAGTGTGGTGAATTTGTGGAATTTGCTACCACAGACACTTGTAGAGGCCAGGACGTTGAGTGTATTTAAGGCAGACATTGATAGGTCTTGATTGGACACGACATCAAAGATTACAAGGAGAAAACTGGGGAGTGGGGCAGAGATGAAAAAAGGATCAGGCATGATTGAATGGCGGCGCAGACTTGATGGACTAAGTGGCCTAAAACACGTATGTTTATATCCTTATGGTCTTATACCAGCTAGCTGAGTAGTGTTGCTGCAACAACCTGTCCCTTAACGTCAGTAAGACAAAAGAGCAAGGAAGGACAAGACTAGGGAACACGAACTAATCCTCATAGAGGAATCAGAAATGGAGAACATGAGCAATTTCAAGTTTCTGGGTGTCGGTCTTTGAAGGACTAACCAGCTCCCAATGTATTGATGCAGCTATAAAAAGACAAGACGGTGGCTATATTTCATTGGGAGTTTGAAGAGATTTGGTTTGTCACCTAAAACACTCGAAAACATCTATAGATGTACCGTGGAGAGCAGTCTGACAAGTTGCATCACCGTCTGGCATCAGGAGTGGATGGCTATGGTACGGAACCGAAAGAAGCTACAGACAGTTGTAAAATTAGTCAGCTCCATCTTGGGTACTAGCCACCGTAATATCCAAGATATCTTCAAGGAGCGACGTCGGTCATTAAGGACCCCCCGCCCCCCCCCCCATCACACAATGCATGCCCTCTTCCCATTATTACCATCAGGAAGGAGGCCTGAAGCTACTCAGCGATTCAGGAACAGCTTATTCCAGTCTGCCAACGAATCTTAACTGGACGGTGAGTCCATGAGCACTACCTCACTTTTTAATATATATTATTTCTGCTTTGTAGTATTTTAATCAATTTACAGTGTATGTGTATATATATACTTACTGAAATTTATTCACATTATTTTTTTTTATTTTTTCTTTATTATCATATAATGCATTGTACTGCTGCTGCTAAGTTAACAAATGTCACAATGCATGCGGGTGATAATAAATCTGATTCTCATTCCTTTTCTCTGCGCAAGCTGGTAAAACCTGAGGTATGGACGCAACCAAGCACGCTCTTTCCTCAAATGCTACAAACTCACGGAAAGTGTTTATTACCTTTGTTATACTTTTACTGTTCAACCTTGGAGAAAATTCTGTCAAAAGTTTTTCCTTTATCGCATTGAGATCTTTTTTTTTTTGCTTGATGATATCCCAGATACCTATATGGTTCATATTCATCCATATCACGTATTGTACCCTGCTGCTCTGCTTTGTATTCTATTAGCTCTATTGCACCTTTCTCAACGTTTAATGTTCTACATTTACCCAATCCAAAGTTCAAAATTATATCTTTCGAAAATAGTTCTACTATTTGAATAAATTTCTTTAGATATATTTATGAACAAGAGTATAATTTCGAATCATCCATGTATAGAAGCCATGTTAAAGTATAGCTCATTTCGTTGTTTCTGATCTGATATCCAATTTTCGTTCTATTCAGTAAGTTACAGAATGGGTTTAAAGCTGGATAGAACCATAGTGGATTCAGAGAGTTTCCTTGGAATATGCCTCGGTTTATTCTGAATGTGGGACAGAGTCAAATGCCTTTCGATGATCAATGTACCAACATGAAAGATTTCTGTTTTTCCGCTGGCTTGATTCAGAATTACAGAATCTGTCATCAATTGCTCTTTACATCCTTTCATACTCTCACGGCATCCTTTCTGCTCTTCTATAAGTATATCGTGGTTATCTAAGTAAGTAGTGATCAGATGTGAGAAGTATGATATACAATTTTATATGTAGTTTGCAACAAGTAATAGGATGATATATTAATGGATCTTTTGCGATTTCT
Organism: Mobula hypostoma; assembly: GCF_963921235.1. NCBI lineage: Eukaryota > Metazoa > Chordata > Chondrichthyes > Myliobatiformes > Myliobatidae > Mobula > Mobula hypostoma. The sequence continues at coordinate 30,476,866 of NC_086101.1, forward strand.
CCATTCCGTAAAAGATGTGTTTTGCCTTCTCTCAGGCAGTTTTTCAGGACTTTTAAAGAAAATTGTTGATACGCCTTAATAGGTAAGGATGAAGGCAAATAAATTTTATACCATTAATTTAGAATATTTTCACTACCAATACTTTTCCAGTTGTGGTTATCTTTATAACGTCTTTCATCATATCCATTGTAACTTCGGAAATTTGCATTAATTCAATAGTGTCTGTGCGTCTTTTCCCTCCCTAATACCGTTTGCTTCTTGATTGTGCGTCACCCTGTTTGACCAGATATTAGACCAGAGTGTCATTACCTCTATGTTTGTTGGTAATTCTGTGCAGTTATTAGTGACATTTTGATGCGTCGATTTTAATTCCAATATCTTATATAAACGTTTTTTCATATTTTCTGAATTTTGTTTTCTTCGTCTGCTGCATTCATGTATGCATTTAGGCTGGCTTTGTATGCACCAAGCTTTTGTTTTAATGTATCTGTAAACTCTGCAATGCTTTTTTAAAATTTTGATCGCATCTTGTATGTACTTCATATATCCTCAGTATTTCCTTGCTTTTCTCTTAACTTTCCTGTACAGGGTATTTATTATTATTGTTGTTTATTTTTCTCAGCTCAAGCTGGTGAATCATGAGGTACAGGCATAGCCACGCACACTCATTTCTCAATTGTAAAGAAGTTTCGGACTCTTTTACTGGTGTTTATTATTGTGGGTTTCTGAAGATTTACAGAGATATTGCTGTGTAACTGTTGATTATGTTTTTCCTGTATTTGTCATATTAGTCTCAATTTCCATTGCTCGGTATATACACGCACTGTAAATGTGTTTACTTCTAATGACCATTTCATGTGTGTCTCTCTATCTTTGTCTGCTTGAGTGGTCTCAGTTGTAAGTGGACTGATACGCTGGGAAACACTTGCAGCAGTCGAAGCCTGTGATGTTCACGGCTACTTTGAATGTTGGCAGTATCTTTTTCGGGGTTCCCGGTGCCTCCACGTCTCTTCAGCAGTGCACCACACGCTGTTCTCTTTCTGTCATGTCCACCGCTAGCACCAGTCAGCGGCCGTATCACTCTGTTCCGTAGACTTCTCTCCATTTCTAAAGCATAAGGGTACTGCGATTTTTTTTTACCTAGAGCCAGGCTTTAGTTTGAACTGCCGCTACCATGGAGAACAGACGCTGACCAGAGCACCACCCCGTCTGGGTAGAGATGTGTCTGGATTTGTTGTTGTTATTATTATTATTAATATTATTATTATTGTATAGGCACAGTGTGTTGTCTTTTACGCGCTGTGTTGCTGTAATTATTCATTGATTCGATTTTGGTTACTGGATTCATTGAGTTTGCCCGCAAGAAAATGAATTTCATGGTTGTATATGGTGGCATATATGTACTTTGATAATAAATTTAATTTAAAATTTGGACTTTGATCACACGAGGTTAACGAAGGTGCAAAGGTGCAAAGCCGCAGCAAAAAAAATGTTTATTTTCCTCTTTCCACCCATTTCAGACTCTGAATCATTTGTATATGCTAATGGAGTTTATTTGCTCTAACAGTATATTTAAGAGTTTCATTCAAGAAATGAAAATATTCGAATTCGTCACCTACCGCTTCATAATGTTCTGCCAGGAGATGGGGTACGGTTGGTGAGTCCAAATGAGCTAACCAAGCACTGATGACCGGAGCAATCTGTATAACACACTGAGTGGGTGCGAGGTGAGGAGTTGGATATCCTTCTGCTAGCGGAATGTTGTTCCTATTGTTGGTCTTGGGAAAGATGACGCACGCAAACGCAGGCTGGTGTGTGGAATGTGAGCATAGATGGAGTTTTTCCTTCATCCGTCAAAGGGGAAGGGTGGTGATGGCAAAGGTGCAGATAAAAGATGAGGTGAAGTCAGGGCAGAATCCACTGGGGGTAAAGAGAACCCTCGGTCTAGATCACGTGTACCCAGCCTGAGGTTTACGGATCCCTTGCTTAATGGTATTGATCCGTGGCATATGCAAGATTGGGAACATTCTAGGGGCGTCGTGAAAAAGTACGGGTGACCTTACAGAAGGCAGAGATAACTCCATGACACTGATATAGGGGACATAGTTCTGTCTTCGCCGTCCTAACTGAATTGTATAATATGAAATATATCTACGTTCACTATGCTGCTAATTTCCGTTATGCATATCACAAAACATCATTCGAACTACTTACTTTTGGTCAGCAATTCCTCAGGTAATAACAGGATGCCTCGAGATCTTCCACATTTTGAGTAGATCATTAAGGGGCAGTACATTCGGCGAAACTTAAACATAGAACATAGAAAATCTACAGCACAATGCAGGCCCTTCGGCCCACAAGCTGTGCCGAACGTCCCAACCTTAGAATTACCTAGGCCTTACCAGTAGCCCTCTATGTTTCTAAGCTCCATGTAGCCATCTAGGAGTCTCTTAAAAGACCCAATGGTATCCGCCTCCGCCACCGCCGCCGGCAACCCATTCTTCGCACTCTCCACTCTCTGCGTAAAAGACTTACCCCTGATATCTCCTCTGTACCTACTTCCAAGCACCCTTAAACTATGCTCTCTCGTGCTGACCATTTCAGCCCTGGAAAAAAGCCTCTGACTATCCACACAATCAATGCCTCTCATCATCGTATACACCTCTGTTAGGTCACCTCTCATCCTGCTCCAACGAAAAAGGGTCGAGTTCACTCCATCAAGTTCAATAGACGCTAAATTTAGAGGCAGGAATTTAACTGTTCATATACAATGTTTTTTATATAGATGGAGGAACGAATTTACCCAACTTTAAACCCCCGTTAGTCAATGTCGATACACTCCAGATTTAAAACACAAGGAATAGTGTGTCATTGAAATATCTCAGATACCATCAAGAAATAAAATAAATCAATCCTTGAAAGACAAACAAGTTGTTTTAGCTTTGACCATCTGAGCTCCCTAAAATGAAAGCAGTTATCATGTGAAACAATGCTTGATCACGTATGGTGAGACCTTTCATCGCTAGTTCTATTTTCAACGTCATATATTGTCTTCCAAGAAGTTCCTTTTTCTACAGGTTAGCCAAACACTGCAGTTTCATGCAATTGTCTACAGATATTTCAATATTTATTTAATTGTTGTTGCATATTCAAGATTGCTAAATGCTTCATTATCTTCGTAATTTATTCTTTCTTTTTATCTGCACTATTTATTTATTGAATACTTTATTGAAATTGTACTACTGCTGCACAATTAGAGATTTCATGTAATTTCAGCAGTTGTGATAAATCAGCGTTTGCATCTTTACTTTACTTTATTGTCGCCCAACAATTGATACTAAAGCATACAATCATCACAGCGATAGTTTATTCTGCGCTTCGCGCTCCTTCGAGTACCAATCGATAGTAAATATAATAAAAAATTAAATTATAAATCATCAATAGAAAATAGAAAAGGGAAAGTAAGGTAGTGCAAAAAAAACGAGAGGCAAGTCCAGATATTTGGAGGATATGGCCCAGAGCCAGGTCAGGATCCGTTCAGCAGTCTTATTACAGTTGGAAAAAAGCTGTTCCCAAATCTGTCCGTACGAGTCTTCAAGCTACTGAGCCTTCTCCCGGAGGGAAGAGGGACGAAAAGTGTGTTGGCTGGGTGGGTCGTGTCCGTGATTATTCTGGCAGCACTGCTCCGACAGCGTACGCTATAAAGTGAGTCCAAGGACGGAAGATTGGTTTGTGTGATGTGCTGGGCTGTATTCACGATCTTCTGCAGCTTCTTCCGGTCCTGGACAGGACGACGTCCATACCAGGTTATGATGCACCTTAGAAGAATGCTTTCTACGGCGCATCTATAAAAAATAGTGAGCGTTTTAGGGGACAGGCCAAATTTCCTTAGGCTTCTCAGGAAGTAAAGGCGCTGGTGTGCCTTCTTGGTAAAGGACTCCGCTTGGTTGGACCAAGTCAGGACATTTGTGATATTGACCCTGAGTAACTTAAAGCTTCTGACCTGTTCCACTTGCGCACCACCGATGTAAGTGGGGTCGTGCGGTCAGCTACTCCTTCTGAAGTCAACAACCAATTCCTTCGTCTTGCTGACGTTGAGGGGTAGGTTATTGTCTTCGCACCATTCTACCAGGTTCTTAATTTCCTCTCTGTACTTATCTGATTTTGATCTTATACCTACCACCGCATTTTAATTATTTAAGTAGAAGGATCGCCTCATGCAGGAGACCTAAAGGGGGCTATTTTGTCCGTTATACACCTAAATATTTTTGAGCCTCACTCGTATGCGTCTATCGGAATACATCCTCAGATTCTATAAAAAGGTATCGTTGCTACGGGATATTAAAAAAAACAGATAGAAGGACATACTGCATTATAATTCTCTGTGTTTCTTTTTTCAGTGACAGTTATGATTCATTAACGATAATTAGAAGCAGCAATCGTAATCTAGCTTTCTCTGTTTCTTTAAATTACTTACTTTTCCCAATCATACTGCCCTGTTTAGGCATCACAGGGATTCTCTCGGGTATACTGTGCAAACTTAAAAAGCGAGCGACCGCCCCGTACACTGATAGGAGACGTCGCTTCTTTCGGACCATGGAACAGCCAGTGCTCATTCAGATTGAAAACGTTTACTACCCTATCCTTGCTATAGTTGGCGTTCCAGGTAAGCCGCTTATTATCATCTATCTGTTTTCCCTTTGCTGTAATTAACTGTGTCCCATTACAGTAATAATATGTTTGAAGGACGCACACCAATTATTGCCATTGAAATTCCGCACAGCATGTAACAAGAGGAAATTACTACCATCGTCCTGAGAATGAATGGCAAATAATCTAACATGCGTCAGTAACTTGGGGCGTAGTTTGAAAAGGAGGTGAGTGTCCTCTGGGACACTTTAGTCGGGATAGATTGTCTTAATTAGACTTTCATATGTTTGTAGAGGCTGCGAAATGACAATAATTGTTTCTACCTGAGAGAAATTAAAGGGCGCCTTCCGTTCGTTTAAAATGTTTTGGATGCTGCCGTATGTTGACTTACATCACTGATCTCCCGCAGAATGAACAGACTGTCCGTAGATGTTCTGCTTCAACAGTATATGATTTTACTTCCGCGTATTTATATCATTGTTGAAACAAATCTGTGAACAGTATAAAAGGAATTAAAGGATGGCCACGTCTGTTAGCTCAATAAATTGCGGTGGACAATGACGACATTGCAACTGGGCACACTTCTTGCAACAATTGTCTCTAAGACAATGCTCAGATCTGCCTCTGAAGCGAAAGAAGGTTACCCAATAAGATATTGTTAATAGCGGAACAACCGCGATATTTTACGCTCTGAATCCGCTCTGCTCAAGTCAATGTGCTGTGATCAGTTTGAAGCTTCGGACATTAATGCACCCGATACGTGGTCTAGTGGGAATCTGTCAATACAGTCAGGTCATGTACTGCAAGATTTGTTATCTAGTTGTCCGTGGATCAGTACAGTTTTTGTTTTTCTTGAACCCCACGCGCATCGTCTAAACTACGGAATGAAATAGGGTTGGAAGTCAAATAATCCACTCAATGTCTTGCAAGAGCAGTCAGAATAATTTGCTCCTACATAGATGAATGTTAGCAAACATAACGTCCTTTCTTTTCTGCAGCTAATATATTGGCCATCGTCATTCTCTCCCGGGGAAAGTGTGGCCTCTCCAAATGCATCACCCGTTATATGATATCCATGGCTATAGCTGATTTATTAGTACTGCTGATTGAGGTAATTCTCTATGAGATTAAAGATGGTTATTTCCCAAATTCATTTCTGAATTTAACGCCTATTTGTAGTCTTAACTTGGCCCTCAATTTCTTTTCGATTGATTGCTCCATCTGGCTAACGGTGGCCTTCACTTTCGACCGATTTGTTACCATTTGTTGTCAGAAATTACGAGCAAGATACTGCACCGAAAAGACTGCGGCTCGAGTAGTAGCAGTGGTGTTTACTTTGAGTACATTAGAAAATATCCCAACATATTTTGCCATAGACCGTCGAGAAATAATTGACAACGTAGCTTGGTACTGTATTGTGAAATCCGAGTTCTACACCTTACCAATATGGGTAGCGTTTTGGTGGTTTGAAACTATTTTAACCCCATTTGTACCATTTCTGTTGATTGTGCTACTCAACGCTTTGACAATCAAACATATTATACAAGCAAACAGAGTGAGGAGCGGACTCCGGGGAAGTAGGAATGATGAGAGTTCCACAGATCAAGAGGTAGAGAACCGAAGGAAGTCAATCGTTCTACTACTTTCTGTATCTGGCAGTTTCATCCTGCTGTGGATGGTAAACTTCGTGAGTTTTATCAGTGTGCACTTCATAGACAGTCAATTTTTAGAAACAACATATAATGACCCTTTTACCATTGCAGAGCAATCCGGATATATGCTGCGATGTTTGAGTGCTTGCACGAACACTTTTATTTACGCCGTGTTCCAGACAAAATTTAGGGAAGAATTAAAATGTGTGATTAAGAGTCCCTGCACTTTCGTGACTAATTGAATAAATTGTTTCTAATGTCGTTTCGAAGTGATGTTCATTATTTGTATAGTATTGTATCTTTATATGCATTGTAGAAGGAGACCTCTGGAACCATCGGGTCTCGCCCGTCCGTCGGAGTAATGTCTTCAATCACATTCCTCTCTTTCTGTCCGAATATCTTATTCTTCTGCATTATTATCAATTGCTCACAAATTTACACCCTCCCTTCCCACCCATACAAGGGGCTTCAACAACTCTTAAGAAGCGTAGCATCTGGAGGAAACACACACCATCACAGGAGCAAACCCCAGGCAATTAGCTCTGCACTGCAGATTAGAACCTGGGTCGCTGGGAATCTGAGGCCGGAGCATTACTTGTTGTATAGCTAAGTGTTTTAATTCGTGAAATAACATATAGGGCATTTTGTAATCTAAGGTAAAGTGGTGATTGCCCATGCAATGTCAGTTGGATTACTGTATTCGATACAGCCGTGAAAGAAACCAAATATCTTCAACAAGAATGTAATTATCTTACTCTAACTTTTATATATATTATTATTTTATATGTACATTTTTCAATAATTTAACCCATTTCGGACAATATCTAAACATTAGAAAGATTTAAAACAAGGTAAGTTGCTACCTGGTTTGTCCAGTAACTGTTCCACATCCTTTGCAGGTTACGCCTGCAGCCGCCCTTCTTCGCAAGCTGCAGTTGAGCTGAAGCCACTGTCCGTTGTCAAAGCAGGTATGTGTGCAGTGCGGGTCAGCATAGGACCGAAGCGCCGATCCCATAACATCAAAACATTTCTTCAAAGTATAAACATTTTGAGAAGTAGTACTTGCCAATGAAGATTCATGGCATATGTTCACGGCAGACCAGCAGAGATATTCTCGCTAACTGCAGCTCAAGAACGTTTTCTATCCAAGCGAGGAGGGGAAGTTTTGCAAATTGAACAACCTAAGATTGGTTTAATAATGATTTTCATAAATTTTAATATACCAAACTGTTGATTAAATTTTAGAAACAACATAATATCATTGCAAGATATCTTAATACAATTAAATGTGAAAATCCAAAGCAAATTTATGAGCAAAGTATTATATGTCACCATAGCAACACACATCAAACAGGCAGCATCTCTAGGAAGAGGTGCAGTCGACGTTTCGGGCCGAGATCCTTCGTCAGGACTAACTGAAGGAAGAGCTAGTAAGAGATTTGAAAGTGGGAGGGGGAGGGGGAGATCCAAAATGATAGGAGAAGACAAGAGGGGGAGGGATGGAAGCCCAGAGAGAAGGAAAGGGGGGAGGGGGGGCAAACAGAGGATGGGCAAGGGGTATAGTCAGAGGTACAGAGGGAGAAAAAGGAGAGAGAGAGAAAGAATGTGTGAATATAAATAAATAACGGATGGGGTACGAGGGGGAGGTGGGGCATTAGCGGAAGTTTGAGAAGTCAATGTTCACCCAGACGGAATATAAAGTGTTGTTCCTCCAACCTGAGTGTGGCTTCATCTTTACATTGGAGGAGGCCGTGGATAGACATATCAGAATGGGAATGGGATGTGGAATTAAAATGTGTGGCCACTGGGAGATCCTGCTTTCTCTGGCGGACAGTGTGTAGGTGTTCAGCAAAACGATATCCCAGTTTGCGTCGGGTCTCGCCAATATATAGAATGCCACATTGGGAGCACCGGACGCAGTATATCACCCCAGCCGACTCACAGACGAAGTGCCGCCTCACCTGGAAGGACTGTCTGGGGCCCTGAATGGTGGTAAGGGAGGAAGTGTAAGGGCATGTGTAGCATATGTCACCATAGATTAATTTTTGTGCAGGCATTCACAGCAGAATAAAGAAATGCAATAGAATCAATGAAAAAAAACACATAAATTATAACAAACAACCAGTACACAAAGAAAGAAAATCTGTGCAAATGCAGAAAAACAGATAATATTAATAATAATGCTAATAATAAATGAGTAAATAAATGATACTGAGAATATGAAATGTAGAGTTCTTGAAAGAGGGTCCATAGGTTGTGTTAAAAATCCCAGTTAATTATGTATATTAATTGGGAATTTCAGCCTTATGTTTAGACTGACATAAACAATACGTACACCAAAAAACTGCAAAGTAAAATACAGTGGTAATTTAGTCCGTGTTTTTTTTTAAATAAATGATGGTTACATCTGTCTTCCATGACTCTGTACCATACAGAATGTTATTAGTCACACCATGGATCTTGATGTTTTCAATCTACTTTTGCTGATGATTAGTTGATGCATATGTTTGCCGCAGATCAGTTCGCTCTTGAACTTCGACTATTTTAATACAATTGCTGTTGTAATTAATTTGAAAAGAGAGAAGGGAGAGACGCCAGTAAGTCCATTGATTCTTCAGAGTATTTCGCGTTCGTGCCTTATCCCAACGACGAGCAGGTTCATTAATTGGCCACAATAAATTATCCATTCTGTGTAGGTAAATCGCAGAATGTGGGAGGAGTTGATAGGAATGTGGAGGAGCACGGAGGTGAGGCAATTATCGATAGATATAAGATTAATGGAAATGGGTATCCTGTATCAGTGCGGACAGTGGGCCAAAGGGCTTGTTTTCTTACTGTTCCTTTCGCCCAATCAGTTAGTCTCCAAATCCCTAGATTTGCAATCCTGCTTTTCTGTTTTGCTTAGTGCAGCAAGTGCGCTGTGCAAATCTTTCCTGTTAGCTATTTAGCCTTGGTGATAGCGACATGTAGAAAATAGCACTGTAGATTCCAACAGGGTGCCTACAAAAAGTACAGCTCCGACTATGTTTGACGAGGACGATGGTTAGCGAGTCTCTGAGTCATAGCGTTGTAAAACACAGAAGGTGCCTTTCAGCCCACCATCTCCATGGCAGCACTTCTGCCCGCTTGCACATCTCATTTGTTCACATCAGAGCAACATCCTTCCATGCATTGACTATTTAAGTGTTTAATCATAAAAACTCTTTAACATATTAAATGCAGTTGGTTCCGCTACCTCTTTCGGAGGTAGGTTCCAGACATCATCCACTCTCTGTGTAGTAAGCCCAACTTCCCACGTTGTGACCCTCTTAGAAGTCCCTCCTCCATGTCCTTTACTGTCTAACAATCTAGGGAAGGAAACGTACGATATTATTGAAGATTGTGGAATGAAAATTCCCAATTATCTTTGGAAGACTTTATTTTTGTCCTAAAAGTCATAAATCAGTATAATGCGTGGTGGGTTATATGGCGATCACATGACTGGGAAATCTCTTCATAGTCAGACAAATCGCTGGATCATAGTGGCACCTTTCCTCATCTCCGCTATTAATTGGGACTGTATTAGTTTGAAATGCACAGAGAAGGGAAGAATAATAAATCTGCACTGAGGAGGGTTTGTGCCAGTAGGTAGTCAGTAAAGAGAAATTGCATGCCGAAAACTAATATCAAGGAATATGGAGTGCCAGCTAGGGAGAGTTTCGTAGAAGTAGAGCATATCACTCTGAGTCATTGCGTAAATACACAGCGGTTTAAAATGGCTTCACTGAAGTTGGGGACAGATTTCTGGTAGTTCATAAAGCAAATATTATGACTAAATTCTTTATTCGTAATACTTTTTTTGTGGTAAACTATCCCTGGAAACAATGAAGGGGCGAGCGAAATCGAGGCTGAATCGAGGGTCGAGGCGGGCCGGTGTGATTCAAAGTCGGCGCCAGATCGAGGCCTTTTGCAGAAGTAGTCGTAGCGAGTTCAGGACATGTTTGACACCGAGTCGGAGGTGGAGTTGGAGCGAGCAAATCGGAAAAGATTCTGTCTGTCTGTCTGTCTGTCTGTCTCTCTCTCTCTCTCACTCACTCTCTCTCTCTCCATCTCTCTTTCTCTTTCTCTCTCTTTCTCTTAGATTAGATTAGATTATGAGGACACACAGTCCTCTTTTATTGTCATTTCGTAATGCATGCATTAAGAAATGACACAATGTTTCTCCAGAATGATATCACAGAAACACATGACAAACCGACTGAAAACCTAACAAAAACCACATAATTATAACACATAGTTATAACAGTGCAAAACAACACCGTAATTTGATAAAGAACGGACCATGGCACGGTAAAAAGTCTCAAAGTCTCTCGAAAGTCCCATCATCTCACGCAGACGGTGAACCTCCAGCGCCGCAAACTTGCCGATGTAGCATCCTGGAAGCATCCAACCACAGGCCGACTCCGAGCCCGTCCGAAAACTCCGAGTCTCCGACCAGCTCTCCGACACCGAGCACCGAGCACCATCTCTGCCGAGCGCTTCAACCCCGGCCCCGGCAATAGGCAATGGGCAATTGGCAAAGCCGAGGATGTGGGGCCTTCCCCTCCGGAGATTCTCGATCGCACAGTAGCAGTGGCAGCGAAGCGGGCATTTCAGAAGTTTCTCCAGGTGTTCCTCCGTGCTTCTCACGGCTGTCTCCATCAAATCAGGATTGTGCACGGCCCCTAGTTAACACATATATGATATCATTCGGAACGGCCGCGCGTGCTGTGTCGCGCCGCAATCTTCTCCTCCCTCTTCCTGCCCATTTGGGAGTTGGTCGTTTTTTATTAAATTGGGTTCTTTCGGTTTGCTTGCTTTATGGCTGCCTGTAAGAATACGAATCTCAACGTGGCATAATCTATACATACTTTGATAATAAATATACTTGGAACTTTCAAATTTCAATTTTAAACGTCCACATCTGATAAGTTTCTCAAAGCAGAACTAGCTGGAAGTCAGTATCAACATATTGATCTGAAGTTGAAAGATAACATCCTTCGGGAACTTTTTATTGGCAGCAGAAATTATAAATTTAATTAAAGAAATAAGAGGTTATTTGTAAGATGAAAGAAGCTGAAAAACAGGCAACATCTTTTGGGAATATAAAGGAACCAGGAAAGAACTGAAACAGGGAATCATGGCGATTAAGAGCCAGGAAATTTCTTTGGAAATTTAAGGAAACTATCAAAGCATTAATATATTTATTATAAGCAATAAAATACTAGCGGTAGGGAATTTCAATCAAGAGTAAAGAAAGTGCGTTATCACTGGAAAAGTGCCCGAAGACTGTCGATGCTCACCAAGAAGAACATCTTAAATGATAGTAAGACCAGAGAAGGTTGTGTTCTCTGCATTGTTGATAGCAGGAAGGAGAAAGTACTGCGTCTCTCAGGAACCATAATGTGCATAGGTCCTCGGGACATTATGGGATCAGTCCAAGGATAGCGACGGAGGAAAGTCAGGACAATACTGGGCCTTGGCAGAATACTGCTCTTTGGAATAGTTTCCAGTGTCAAGATACAAACGTAAGGTTCATGAGTCTGTCGATCTCGCTTTTCTCTTGTGTTATTTTTCATTAAGACACCTGCTTCCCCTTCTTTCTGGTAAATCAACCGAGTTTAACAAAGGTGTAGAGACCGCATGGTGATGTGCGCATGCGCCGGTCGTGCATGCAGCTTGTTACAGTCGCTCTGTCAAGATTCTTACTTTTTAAACTTTTTAACTTAGGTTATTTGTTGTTGTTTTTTTTTCTCTCACGGTAGCACGTTGAAGCTGCACTCTCTCTAACATGCTGATGGAGAGAGTTTTATTTGGGTTTTTAGTGCTGGAAATAGTTACATTCAGACACGTCTCATTAGCGCGGCAGCAGGATGGCCGCATTGTTTATTCCAGGGACCAGCTGACTGCGCTTATGCCGGCCGGTTTAGCGAACAGGGCAGCGGACACCCCGGCTGAAATCTGGAGGAAAACACACAGAGGATGCAGAGGGGGATCAAAAAGGCGAGTGAGGAGGACCGGGTCGAGACAACAGAAGCTTATGGAGAAGAGAAGTTATAAGCCGTGTCTCCCCTTTCTCATCATGGGCAATGTGAGATCGCTGGGTAATAAAATGGATGAATTGACAGCGCTTGTCAGGAGTCAGAGGACGTTTCGGGAGAGCAATGTCATGTGTTTTACTGAAACGTGGCTGCACGAGGGCATACCCGATCAGAGCGTTTCCACAGAGGGCTTCCAGACCGTGCGAACTGACCGGAATTGCACTGAGAGCGGTAAGCGCAAAGGAGGGGGCTGGCGGTTCTGGTAAATAACAGATGGTGCACTCCTGGTCATATTACGATCAAGGAACGTATTTGTAACCCGGATATTGATTTTTTTTGCTGTTGGACTCCGGCCATATTATTTGCCAAGGGAAATCTCGCATGCAATTGTGGTTGTTTTGTACATCCTTCCCTCTGCCAACCCAACGTCGGCGTGTAACATCATTTACACCATCATAGCCAGATTACAAACCCAGCACCCGAGTGCCCTCATTACCACCTCGGGTGATTTCAAGCATGTTACCATGGCTAGAACACTGCCCAACTTCACGCAGTATGTGAGCTGTACAACCAGAGGGGAGAGGACTCTGGATTTGATGTACGCTAACGTTAAGGATGCATACAGCTCCTCTCCCCTCCCCCCACTGGGAAGGTCAGATCACAACCTGGTGCATCTAAAACCCTGCTACGTGCCTCTGGTGAAGAGTAAACCTGCAACCTCGAGGACAGTGAGGAAATGGTCGGAGGAGGCTTACGAGGCGCTCCAGGGTTGTTTTGAGGTGACAGACTGGCAGGCACTCTGTGAGACACATGGAGAGGATATTGATCGGCTCACAGACTGCATCACTGATTACATCAACTTCTGTGTGGACTGTAATGTTCCGACAAGAACTGTCCTTTGTTATTCAAATAACAAACTATGGGTAACAAAGGACATTAAGGACATCCTGAACGCTAAAAAGAAGGCGTTTAGAGATGGAAATAGGGAGGAGCTGAGGGCAATACAGAAGGACCTGAAAACCAGGATCAGGGAGGCTAAGGACAGGTACAGGAGGAAGATTGAGTGGAAACTTCAGCAGAACAACATGAGAGAGGTCTGGAGTGGGATGAGGACCATCACTGAGTTCCGTCATACTAGCAACAGAGGAGCTGAAGGCAGTGTGGACAGGGTCAACGAACTTAACCTGTTCTTTAACAGATTTGACATTGTGGCCCCTGCCCATCCCCCACATGAGTCATCTGTTGTCGACCCCCAGACAACACATATTCCACTCTCCCCTCCTACCCCTCCTCACAGTCCCCCACCCTGCTCTCATGACTATATCGCTTCCCCACACGAAACCACCACAGAGGGCTTCACAGCTGAACAGGTGAGAGGACAGCTGAAACATCTCAACCCAAGCAAGGCTGCAGGACCAGATGGTGCCAGTACCAGGGTGCTCAAAGCCTGTGCCCCTCAGCTATGTGGAGTACTTCACCATGTCTTCAACCTGAGCCTGAGGCTCCGGAGGGTTCCTGTATTGTGGAAGACGTCCTGCCTCATCCCTGTGCCAAAGGTGCTGCGCCCCAGCGGCCTCAAAGACTACAGACCGGTGGCATTGACCTCCCACATCATGAAGACCCTGGAGAGATTTGCTCTGGAGCTGCTCCAGCTTATGGTCAGGCCACACTTAGATCCCCTCCAGTTCGCCTACCAGCCCCGACTAGGAATTGAGGATGCCATCGTCTACCTGCTGGATTGTGTCTACGCCCACCTGGACAAGCCAGCGAGCACTGTGAGGGTCATGTTTTTTGAATTCTCCAGTGCGTTCAACACCATCCGCCCTGTTCTGCTGGGGGAGAAACTGACAGTGATGCAGGTGGATGCTTCCCTGGTGTAATGGATTCTTGATTCCCTGACTGGCAAACCACAGTACGTGTGCTTGCAACACTGTGTGTCCGACAGAGTGATCAGCAGCACTGGGGCTCCACAGGGGACTGTCTTGTCTCCCTTTCTCTTCACGATTTGCACCTCGGACTTCAACTACTGCACAGAGTCTTGTCATCTTCAGAAGTTTTCTGATGTCTCTGCCATAGTTGGATGCATCAGCAAGGGAGATGAGGCTGAATACAGGGCTACGGTAGAAAACTTTGTCACATGGTGTAAGCAGAATTATCTGCAGCTTAATGTGAAAAAAGCTAAGGAGCTGGTGGTAGACCTGAGGAGAGCTGAAGTACTGGTGACCCCTGTTTCCATCCAGGTGGTCAGTGTGGACATGGTGGAGGATTACAAATACCTGGGGATATGAATTGACAATAAACTGGACTGGTCAAAGAACACTGAGGCTGTCTACAAGAAGGGTCAGAGCTGTCTCTATTTCCTGAGGAGACTGAGGACCTTTAACAGCTGCCGGACGATCCTGAGGATGTTCTATGAGTCTGTGGTGGCCAGTGCTATCATGTTTGCTGTTCTGTGCTGGGGCAGCAGGCTGAGGGTAGCAGACATCAAAAGAATCAACAAACTCATTCGTAAGGCCAGTGATTCTATGGGGATGGAACTGGACTCTCTGACGGTGGTGTCTGAAAAGAGGAAGCTGTCCAAGTTGCATGCCATCTTGTTCAATGTGTCCCATCCACTACATAATGTTCTGGTTGGGCACAGGAGTACGTTCAGCCAGAGACTCATTCTACCGAGATGCAACACAGAGCATCATAGGAAGTCATTCCTGCCTGTGGCCATCAATCTTTACAACTCCTCCCTTGGAGGGTCAGACACCCTGAGCCAACAGGCTGGTCCTGGACTTATTTCCTGGCATAATTTACATACTACTATTTAACTATTTGTGGTTTTATTACTATTTAATTATTTATGGTGCAACTGTAATGAAAACCAATTTCTGCAGGGATCAATAAAGTATGTCTATGACAATGCACAGCCGCAGCAATGTGCTGTTCTGTTTTTTTCTCTTCTTTGCAGATGCCAGCAACAAGATCAGTGGAAATGCACCCTTATTCTGTCATTGAGGAAAAATGATGAGGACAATGGTGTGGATAAATGGTGAGGTATCAACAGCAGAATCAGTAGTTGGAAAACAGATGCCTTGGAGGAAAACATTTCAGAGAACCAGGAGAACACCCAGGAATTCTTACAGGAAACAGGGTAATCAGAATGGCTCTTTCTGTATTGCTTGAATCGTTGACATGGTTCAGAGTTTTTGGGGCGCTGACAGAATTGTGTAATATGACATATATCTCTGTGCCCTGTTGGTGCGTTGCATCTCCTTCAACAGATCCTTCAAACTACTCAATCAATTCAGTCAGTCTGGATTGGTAACAACATTTCCTCTGTGATCTCCATCAGCACAATTGCAACACAAGGCCATGTGCTTAGACCCCTTCTCTGCTCGCTTGACATGTAAGACTGCGTTTCTAAGCAGTGGTCCAAAGCATGATTCATGTTTGCTGATGACACCACTGTCACAGGCCCAATCAAACGTGGTGAAGAACAGAATAGAGGAGGGAGACTGAATATCTGGCTGAGTGGTACCACAACAACAACCTCTTACTCAATCTCAGCAACTCAAAAGATCTGATTATTGACTTCAAGAGGATGAAACCAAAGGTCCATCAGCCGGTCATCATCGGAGCACCAGGGGCGGAGAAGGTCAACAACTGTAAATTGAGAAGATTCGGCATCACATCTGAAGCTTTGACAAACTTCCTAAGATGTGTAGTGCAGAGTATATTGACAGGCTGCATCACAGCCTGGTATGGAAACATCAATGCCCTTGCTTGGAATATCCTACAAAATGTAATAGATAAGGCCCTGGCCATCACAGGTAAAACCCCTTCCACGCCAAACAGCAGCCCCCACCACCCGCAACCACTATCACCACCACTGAGCATATCTACATGATGTATTGTCGCAGGAATGTAACATCCATCATCCTGGAGCCCCACCACCCAGGCCATGCTCTCTTCTCGCGATTGCCATCAGGAAGCAGGTACATGAGCATTAAGACTCGCACCGTTACATTAAAGAACAGTTTACTGGAATGGGAATAACTTCACTCAACTTCATTTGACCCATCCTTTAAATTTTTGCATAACTTTCAAGGACTGTACATCGCATATTCTCGTAACTTGTTGCATTATTATTATTATTATTATTTATTTTTGTATTTGCACAGTTTCCTATTTCCCAAATTCAGTTCTGATCTTAATTCCTATATTTAGTCTTAACTTAGTTTTCAATTTCTTTTCGATTTATTGCTCCAGCTGGCTAACGGTTGTCTTCACCTTCACCTGCCAGAAGTTATGAGCAAAGTACTGCACCGTCAAAAATGCGGTTTCGGTGATAGCAGTGGTATTTACCTTAAGAACTTTACAGAATAGCCCCACATATCTTGCCATAGATCCTCGAAAAATCATTAGGTTGAAACCATACTGTCAAACCAAAGTTTCAAACCTTACCAATGTAGACAGAATTTAGCTAGGTTGAAACCGTTTTATCCTCATTTGTACTATTTCTGTTGATCTTGCTACTCAACGTTCTGGCAATCAAGCATATTATAGAAGTTAATAGTGCAAACAGCGGGCTCCAAGTGAGCAAGGATAATAAGAGTCCTCCAGACCATGAGGTCAACAGGCAGCTTCATCCCGCTCTGGATGATAAATTTCGGGAGTTTGATTAGTGTGCACGTTTTAGATAGTCAATTCTTAGAAACAAATTGCAATAACGTTGTTTACCATTACAGAGTACTCTGGATATATGCTAAAGTGTCTGAGTTCTTCAATGAACACATTTATTTATGCAGTGTTCCAGTCAAAATTCAAGGAGAAATTAAATCATGTGATTAAATCCCTTTCGTTATAGTGGCTAATTCAATAAAGTCCTTTATTACCTCGGTGTAATTAAAGTACGTTCAAAATGATGATGTGTATTTGCATGATATTTTATCTTTTTCTCCATGTTCGGAGGAAGCTATACTAGCCCTCGAGTCTAGACTGCTTTTTAGAATAATCGCCTCAATATCAATTCCCTTTTATGTTCCTGTTGCATGGAGCAACTGAGGAGAACGCAAGTGCTGGAGACAGGCACGAAGATTGAGTTGGGACGCTTGCGCAGACGTGAATGTTGAACAACAAACAGGAGGAATCTTGGCACGGAGCTCTGATATGGAGTCTTGACATGGAAACGGGACTTTCATGGAATATTTTGAAACTGGAGCTGAATTTAGAATCGACGGCTCTAAGCGGCCGGGAAACAAAGTTATCAACGCGAATAGACTAACGAACTGGCGACCAGTGGTTGTGATGCCAGGGTTCTTGTACTGCAGTTCTTGATGGAGACCAGGTGTGCTGATATCAAGCGAATTAGCAGTAAATGGGAAATTATCGATTGGAATTGAAGGCATAATCAAAGGAGATTAGGGACAAAATAGGGGTTTAGCAATCAGGACCATGACAATCCATCTAGCTGTTCTTCCACATGCCATCCAATTGCCTAGTAATTCTGTGCTGCCCATCCACGCAAGTAGCAATTCACAGCGATGAATTAATCTCCCAACCACAAAGCGTTGGCTTGTGGACAGAAACCGGGGCAGTTCTAGGAAACATAGGCAATTACAGGGATAAATGTAAACTTCAATCTCAGCTCCACGGTGTAGAATTGAACCTGGATCACTGGAACTTTAAGACTGTAGCATTAACTATACCTCGCTTTGTAGCCAAATAATATAGATTTATAGAACTATACCTATTGTAGCCTATTGTGAAGTGGCGACCAGCCAGATCTATACTTTGCTGGAGTATTTGGTGTGATTTTGAATGAATCCAAACACCTTCACTAAAAAGGAAAATTTATCTTATTTTTTTCTTGTTGGTGTTTTTATATATTTTACTTCATATCTGCATTTAATAATTAACGATAATTTTAATCTGTTTTCAGCATATATATAATTATCAGGAATATTTAAAACATATGAAGTTGTTATCGGTGTTATCCATCAAATGTTACTCATCCTGTATGCCTTTCATCACCTGCAGCCAGTCCGCTAACAACGCTTGCTAATGATTTTCACAAATTCTACTGATAACAGCTTGATTAAATTTTATAAACAGCGTATTGCCGATGGCAGTTATTTTAATATAATAGGTGTATTTATTGGGAAGTCATTGTATGCTCTTAGTCTTTCCATAGCTCTTGCTTTCTTACAGCGACTTCTACTGCTACTGGACCAATACATCTGTTTGATGCAGCTCCCATTTTGCTCTAAACTGTGGCTATTTTTAAGTACAATTGGTACTACAATGTAGTTTGAAGGTAAGGGAAGAGCCCCTTCTTCACAGCACCAGAGACATGGTTTCAAGCCGGATCTGGAGTAGGGTCCTCACAGAGCATCCCGTCCTCCTTGTATCCTCCGAGTATTCACCTTTTTTCTGTCATATACTAATGAAGAGCAAGCTGGCAAATTAATTTGACACAGACAGTTATTGTTTCTCTGTACGCAAGATCTAAAATTTTGGCAGAGTTGGCAGAAATGTCGAGTTCTTCAGCCAAACCCTCACCTGTCGAATCGTGTCCACATAACGATAGTATCCGCCCAGTAGTCTTGCCAATATAGCAAATATTCACTAATTTGTTACATTCAAGACTGTGTTTGATAGGTTCTTGATTATTAACGGTGATAAAAGTTACGGGGGAAGGCAGGAGAATGCGCCTGAGAGGGATAATAAATCAGCTGTGATGGCACGACGGAGCAGATTCTGTGGGCCTAATAGTCTAATTCTAATGTTTAATTGGCTTAGCATGGTCAAGTGCCTGTTCAAATACCTTATAAACATATTAATTATCGGTCATTGCCAGCTATCCTGGAAACAGGTTCCTGATATCACCCAATCTCTCTCTAACAACAAGTAGCCATTAGAAGTACTTCCTCTAACCTTAAACTTTGCCCCATACTTCATAACAATTGAATTGTGGGAGTGCAACATACGAATCATGGTTAGAAACAGTGGCGGGCAAATTAGCGATAATTATAGTAAGATATGTTTGTCCTAAAAGTAATAAAACAGGATAAAAACTTTGCGGGTTGTGTGGTTATCTCATTAATGTGGTGGTCTCTTCGTAGTCAACGGCAGATAAGCAGGAAACTTACTGGATAATAGTGCTGGAGTCAGGATCAAAGGACAATTAGTTAGAATTAGCTTTAAAATTGATTAGAATTCATAACGAGAATTTATATATGAAGATAAAACATAATATCAGCCAACTTCATGAACGGCAGGTGGAAGGCAATAACTAAAGTTTAACCAAAAGCAAAGAGAGAATAATTGTAAAATGGAAAATGATAATGCCGTGGATAATAGTATATGAAAGAAGAAGACATGGACTGAAACTAGGAATCAGGATGGCTACAACAACCGTGAGATGTCTTTTTCCATTTATATATTTGTGGTAAACAAAAAGGTAGCGGGTGGTAGGGGAGTTCAACATAGGCAAAAAAAAAGTAATTCATAACTTCGCGGGTGGCAGAATAGGAAATCAGTACACACCCAGGAAAAAAAAACATGAACTACCGTAAGATCAGGGAGGTGTGTTTTCAATGCCACGTTGACAGTAGGAAAGAGTAGGTGCTGCATCTTTCACGAATATGGATAGGTCTTCGAGGCATGATAGAATCATTCCAAGGATGGAGAGGGAGATAAGGCAGGATATTGCTGAGCCTTAGATGAGAACAGCAATTCCAATGTCAGCCTACCAATCTAAGGTTTGATTTTGGTTGTTTCTGAATAAGGCAAATACATTAACAATTTCCAGATCTCTAGAACAGCTGCAGCTATTTACGTATTCCAAAGTCTGGAGCTCTTCATTGTGCTAAAGGAGTATATCCAGTTGAGCTGAACCTGTAGAGGTATTGGCTTCCTCTTCAGGAGTGAAAAGATACGAATTACATCTGCTGCGATTTTATTGGATATTTCACTGAGGTGGAGAACCGTTGGTGTGTAGGACTGAGGTACACATTGAGAAAGTGGCTAACGGTGGCTTACTTTCACCTTAGATTGATTTGTCGTATCTGTTGTCAGAGGGAATGAGTGTAAAACTACACCCAAAAAATCTGCGACTTGGTTGAGAGCAGCGTTGTGTATGTGCTTTAGAAAGTATGCCAACATAGTTTGCTAGAGCCCCTCGAGAAATCTCTGACCACACAGCTTGGTACTGTATAGTGCAAACAACTCCTTACCACTAATAATAGCTTTTCAGTGCGTGAGGCCATTTGACTCCATTTGAATCATATTTCTTGATCAT
This sequence comes from Mobula hypostoma, assembly GCF_963921235.1. Lineage (NCBI taxonomy): Eukaryota > Metazoa > Chordata > Chondrichthyes > Myliobatiformes > Myliobatidae > Mobula > Mobula hypostoma. The sequence goes on from NC_086101.1 coordinate 30,497,517, forward strand.
GTTGCTCAATACCCTGACAATTAGGCATATTGTGCACGGCAAAAGAGTGAAAAGCAGAATCCGAGAGGGCAAAATTGATGCGAGATCCACAGATCAAGAGGTAGAGAACCAAAGGAGGTGAACTGTTCTATTACTCGCTGCCTCTGTCAGTTTCATTGTGCTCTAGATTGTTATATTCATGTTCTTCATTTCTGTACACTTCAGAAAAGGCCAGCTTGTAGCAACAAATTATATTGACCCATGCAAGGCTGTTGCCTGGATTGGGGAGCATGCCTTATGAAAACAGGTTGAGTGAACTTGACCTTTTCTCCTCGGAGTGACGGAGGATGAGAGGTGACCTGATAGAGGTGTGTAAGATGATGAGAGGCATTGATCGTGTGAATAATCAGAGGCTTTTTCCGAGGGCTGAAATGGCTAGCACGAGAGGGCACAGTTTTAGCTGCTTTGAATTAGGTACAGAGGAGATATCAGGGGTAAGTTTTTTTTTTATGCAGAGAGTGGTAGAGTGCTTGGAATGGGTTGCCGGCGACGGTGGTGGAGGCGAATATCATAGGGTCTTTCAAGAGACTCCTGGATAGGTACCTGGACCTCAGAAAAATAGAGTGACATAGGTAACCCGAGGTAATTTCAAAACTAAGTACTTGTTTAACACAGCATTATGGGCCGTAGGCTTTCTATGTTTCTATGCTTCTCTTTACAGTTACAAATTTGTCTACATACATGCTAAGCATTTTAAGTTCCTGCACGAAATCATTTATTTATGCGATATTCCAAACAATATTCAGGAGGAAACTAAAGCATGTGATTAGGAGCACTTTTGCATTCTTCATTAATTCAGTGATGTCCCTTTTAATATCCCAGTGAAAAAAAATAATCGTTTCCAAGTTACATTCCTTAAATGCATATGTTTTTATATTTCTTCTTCAAATTAGGAAAACTCTCGACCCTTCGAGTCTAGACCTCCTGCCAAAATAATCTCTTAAATCCCATTCCCCTCCTTTTGTCACTGTAGATTATTCTACTGCATGCCTCTCAATTGCCTACTAATTAACTCACTACCCATGCACACAAGGGACAAAAGCACAGCGATCACTTCATTTACCAATCATGAATCTTTGGGTGGTGGTAGGCAAGCGGACACCTGGAAGAATACCACGAGATCACGGGGAGAAGGTGCAAGCTCCTCGCAGACGGCAGCGAAGTGCAGAATTGAACGCCGACTGTTTGAACTCTAAGGCTGCAACCTTAACTTTGCATCGCTATATAGCTGAATATATATAATTCTTTCAATGTAATATGGGGCATATTATACTCTTGGAGAAAGCAATGTCCAGCCGGGATTCTGAAATCACATTGCAGCAACTCAATGCATAAAAACCTTCAGACGTGGTCAAACGGTTCAGATGTTGTTCAGACCCAACATCAGAATGACAAAAAAATGTGATCTAAGTGATTTTGGCCGTGGAATGATTGTCAGTAACAGACAGGGTAATTTGAGTATTTCAGAAAATGTTGAAATCTTGAGGTTTACAAACACGACAGTCTCTAGACTTTACAAACAATGGTGCATAAAGCTGAAAGGAAACATCCTGTCACCGATGGTTCGATGAACCAAAAAGCTTTGGTAATAATAGAGGTCAGAGGAAAATGGACAGGCTAGTTGAAGCTAAAAGGAAGATGACGATAACTTCTTCACTTAGAAGAAGTGAGCAGGTTTATCGTCACATTTTGTACACCACACTTCCTAAGGAAACATTGGATCTTTCATAAACAAGCACTCGGCAAGGGTCAATAAAAAAAGAAATTAGGTTTAAGCGGACCTGAGTATGAATGGGCCAGTGCTGGATTGGGCAGATGAGGATTTGGCTAATAGAGGCTTCTCCGAGGAGAGGCATAGGCCGTAAGTAGATTTTTTTCCCTTTCTTATTGGACATTTAGAACAGTGGGTATGCCAAACAGAACATTGGAATCCTCCTCTTGCGGGATGTGCGAAGGCAGGGAGACCTCCGGTGTCCCTGACGACTACACCTGCAAGAAATGCGTTCAGATGTAGCTTCTAGAAGACCATGTTAAGAACTGGAAATGGATGATCTCCAGATTATTTGAGAGGCTGTAGGGTTGATAGACAGGTGGCAGTTGCACAGGAGATGCAGGACACGTTTAACTGGGTGAGCATCAAAAGGAGGGAAGAGGATAGACAGGCAGTGCAACATACCCCTGTCTCCATTCAAATGCTTTAAGTGGTTCAACTTAATATCAGAGAATGTATACAGTATACAAACTGAAATACTTACTCTTCACAAAGACATCTGCGAAACAGCAAACCCCAAAGAATAAATAATGGTGATTTCAGAAACACGAAGCCCCAATTAACAACAGGTATATCGATTTGGATACTGTTGGAGTGGAGGCTATCCTAGCAGAGGAAAGCCTCAGTGGCCAGGTGTCTAGCAATATGTATAGTTCTGCGGCTCGGAAGGGAGTGAGGGGAGAAAAGGCGGGCTATACTGATAGAGCATTCATTGGTTAGTGGAACATAAATGAGGTTTTGTACACGAGAACGAGATTCCAGGATGAGTTGTTGACTCCGGGGTGCCAGAGTCAGGGACATACTGGATCCAGTCTAATGCATTCTTAAGTGGGAGGATAAGCATCCCATCCAAAGACATGGGTAGATGGGTGACGGGGACCTGCAAAGTGAGTTCATGAATTTAGATGCTAATTTAAAGAACAGCACCTCCAGAATTGTGATCTGGGATTGCTACCCGTGTCACATGCTAGTGAGGCAAGAAGTAAGAAAATCATACAGTTTAACAAGTAACTGAGAGAGGGCTTCAAACTTTTTTTGATATTTCGGCACTCTTCAAGGGAAGGTGGAAACTAAAAAGAAGGGAAAGATTACACCTGGCAGGAACGTGTGCTAATGCTGCCCAGAGGTATACGATGGCAAAGAGAGCACCAGAACAGACAGTGGAGTGAATATGGAGAATTATGTTATTAAGTCTACATACAAAGACAGGAATCGAAAGGTCCAGAATGGTAGAACTAATACTCTGAGTTGTGTTTATATCAATACTGGGATTATTGATCTTAGAGCGTGTTTCAGTACGTGGAATTACAACACTGTGGCCATTAGTGAGACTTGTTTGCAGGAGTGCAAGACTAGGAGCTCCATGTTCTGGCGTTTAGTTGTTTTAGACTTGACAGAACTCAAAGGATTAAAGGGGGAATCGTTACATGGACAAATGTCGTGGCAGTGCTCTGCCAACTGGCTGTAGAGCTCGTCTAGTGAGGCTTATGGGTAAACTGAGGAATACGAATTATATGACCACGTTAATGGGATTATATTATACACCACCAACAGTCCGCGGTATTTAGTGGAGCAAATTTGGAGAGAGATCGCAGAGTTGCAAGAGATATAAGGTTGAGATAGTAGATGATTTTCACTTTCCAGTTATTGACTAAGACTCTCATACAGTAAAAGGGCTGCATGAGAAAGAGGTTGTCAAAGTGTTTAGGAAAGCTTCTTTTATTAGTACATAGAACTCCCAACTACAGAGAGTGTAATACCAAGTCTCCTATTAGGTAATGAGATACGACAGACAACAAAATTTATCCAATGGACACTTCGAAGCTAGTGATCATAATGCCATTAGCTTCAATGTAATTATGGGAAAGGATCGCTATGGTCCTCGGGTTCAGAGTCTAAATTGAAGAAAGGCAAATTATAATTGTATCAGAAAGGATCTTGAAAGTATGGATTGAGACATAAGAAAGAAAAGGTAAAGGGTTGGAGAGGACAGAATCTGATCAGAGAGGAGAATGGTCAATGGAAAATGGGGAAGGAGGGTACCTAGGTGGAGGTGAAAGGCAGGTGAGAAGATGTAAGAGGCCAAAGTAGGGAATAGAAGAAGAGGGAAGAGAGAGGGTGTTTTTCTTAACCACAAGAAAAAATTGATACTCATGCCATTAGGTTGGAAATGAGATGGTACTCCTCCACCCTCAGAGTGGCCTTGTTGTGGGACATGAGGAAGCCATGGATTAACATCTCCAAACGGAACTGGGAATCGAAATTAAAATGGTTGGTCACCAGGAAATTCTAGTCTTGGCGGATGGAGCAGAGGTGCACAACCCGAGTTCCCTGTTTTTGATGGGTCTCAGCAACGCAGAGGAGGCCACATTAGTAACATTGGATACAATAGACGACCCCAGCAGATTTGCAAATGAAGTGCTGCCTCACCTGGAAGGACTGTTTGGGGCTCTGAATGGAGCTGATGGAAGGGGGTGAATGGACAGCTGTAGCACTTCGTCCGTTTGCAGGGATAAGTGCCAGAAGGGAGAACAGTGGAGTCAGATGAGTGGACGGAGGGAGCAATTCCTGCGGAAAGCAAAGAGTTCGGGGGGGGGTGAGTGGTGGAGGTAAGATGTGCTTGGTGGTAGGGTCACTTTGGAGAAGGAGGGGGTTACTGAGAATGATGTGTGAATATGGAGATTCATGGGTCGGTAAGTAAAGACAAAAGTAACTGTATAGCTGTTTGGGCGACGAGAAAATGGGATGAGTGCAGATATCTGTGAAATGGAGGAGATGCCCATGAGGGAAGCACAGTGGTGTATGCAGGGCATGGCGGTATTTGAAGGAGGAAGGAAAGCCTGCTGGGCATAAGTGTGGCGGAGATGAAGGAACTGAGAAAGGGGTATAGTATTTTTACAGAAGACAGGTTTAGTAGAAGTTTAACCAAGATAAACATGAGAATAGGCAGGATTAATTTCAAAATGGCTGTAGGCAGCTTGCCTCCAGAAACGGAGAGAGAGAAATCGAGAAAGGGAGGTTGTGTCCGAAATAAACCAAGTGAATGTAAGGGCAGGGTGGAAGTTGAAATTGACGAGATCAGCATGGATGCATGAAGCAGCACCAATGCAGTCGTCAAAATAGTGAAGAACGAGCTGGGGTGCATTACCAGTGAAGGATTGGAACATGGACTGTACGTATGGATATGGACAGGTTGTTTTTTTTTCTGGAAAAGGTGTACTTTGTAAATGGGAAGCTTTCAAAGGTGAAAGTTGAGAGCTTGAGAATACAGAGTTTGTATGTTACGATCAGAATAAAAGGCAAGGATAACAGGTTAGGTAACCTTAGTTTTCCAGAGATATTGAGGCCCTGGTTAAGAAAAAGGAAGATATGAGAATCAGGTGTAGGCAGGCAGGAATAAGTGAAGGACTTGAGGTGTATAAGAAAGGCAAGAGAACACTTAAGAAGAAAATCAGGAGAACTAAGAGGATTGAGCTTGACAGAGCAGGCAAATTGAAAGAGAATCCTAAGAGCTTCTGTATCAATGATCTTTATAATACTGTGGTAAAATGGATCAGGAAATTTGCTGACGACACCAAGACTGGAGGAGTAGTGGCCAGTGAATAAGATTATTAAAGCTTTCAGCGCGATCTGGGCCCAAGGTATTTCTTATATGGAAAACTCCAACTGAGGGAGTGGGGTAGAGCAGAGGAATTTGAAATTGCAGGTCCATAATTCCATGAATGTTACGTCACAGTTAAAGAGTTAAAGAGTAAAGAAAGCTTTTTGAACGTTGACCATCATATATCAATGCATTGAGTACAAGAGTTTGGATTTTATGTCGAAATTATGCAAGACGTTGGTGACGTCTATTTTGTGGTACTGTGCCCAGTTTTGGTTAACTACCTACAGGAAAGATGTAAATAGATGTGTTCCTGTTGGCAGAAAATTGTTATAGCTGTAGAATCTTACGAAGTAACACGACTGGTTTTATTAACATTGATTGGTTTTATTTCTTGCCATTTCTGAAAATATTATCTCAAAATATTCCCTGAGTTTTAAAAGCAAACATACAGTTACAATATTATTGGGCATTGACTGACATGGAGAATAAACTCAGATAAAATCGTAATTTCATACTGAAAGAAGCCTGAATGTCTGGGCTCTTCAACACCTGCCTCGAAATTCACCGTCCATGGAACTCACTTTTCTTCCAACGTCATTGCTCTTTAATGAAATGTTGCGATGGATGCCTCTGCCTTTATATTGAATTCTCATTCCGGATTAGAAACACTAGAAAGTGAAAATTGTTCGTGCAACGCTGAAATAAGAATTTATGCCTATGCCATAATCTTGCATACATCTACAAATTGTTTTGCCTGAAGACTGCAGAAACGCAATTGTTGCAAACTTATTTATAAAATTATATGTAGAACGTTATTCCACACTGAAAGACAGCGGTGCAGCTTTACTGTCCAAATGCCTGGTGCTTGGAGATACGTGCTAAGTATCTGGAAGGTCTCGCATAATCCTGTTGTTCTTGGAGAAGTACTGTTATCAAAGATTTGTTTTAGTTCGAAAGATGTTTGGTGAGATGCACAGTAAGAATTCCTCCAAATGGATCAAAAACCTTGTCGAGGTTTGAAGACTTGCGTGTCTCAATGATCCAGAGAGTCAAGTTGTGTGGAGTCAGGGTTTTATGCTTTGGCTTTGGTACGATCACCCATGCTAAACTGGCCAATGGGCAGAGGTCAGACCGATTCTGCAGGTTGGGGGGGGGGGGCGGCGGGTGAAGGTCAACTCAGTGTAATAGCCCTAACTGGTCAATCAAAACTGATATATAAACAGCAATGAAGAATCCCTCCACATCTCTGTGCGACGGTATTCCTGAGTCTAGACCCAAGACTTGCATGACTGACAATAAACGCAGAGGAAACTACTGACACAATGAAGAAAGCCGAGGACGCTGCCAGAGATGGAAGACCTTTATTACTGCCCTAAAAGCCAAAGATGTAATGGTCAAAAGAAGAAGAAGACATAGTATACAGAAATATACCTCATATTACACAACTCTATCAGCTGGGCAAACTCTGAACTGTGTCCCAAACAATCTGGTTCATGGACACATTCAACATGAAAACACCGTTTCGGCCCACACTGCCGCCTGTAAGGACTCCAATACATTTTCCCGGAGCCTCTGAGATGGGCTGCGGGCGACGGTGGTCTTTTAAGAGGCTCTTGGATAGGCACATGGAGCTTAGAAAAATAAAGGGCTATGGGTAACCATAGGTAATTTTTAAGGTAAGGACATGTTCGACACAGCTTTGTGGGTCGAAGGGCCTGTATGGAGCAGTTGGTTTTCTATGTTTCTATGTTTTCTTTCTTACCTGAGGTCTCACTTTTCTCATAGTGGATTACACCCTGCAGTTCGACTCGTCTTTATCTGTACCACTGCACTAAGTACCTCTCCACATGGACAGATAATGGACAGACATCCACTAATTCTCACTTTCCACCCACCACCCACTCTTTCTACGGATCGGAATCTGATTCTGATCTCATACCTAGCACAATATTTTAATTATTTAAACCATTATCTCAAGAAGAAAGGGGAAATTTCTGATCCTAAAGGTCGCTATAGGTTTACGTATATACCCATAAATACTTATATGCGTCTATCAAAATATATTTCCAGATTTCCAAATTTTATTACTGCTACAGAAAATCCAAAATCATATAAATATACAGCATGTTCTGAAGTATATTTTCTTTCTTTGATTGATCGGTGCCAGTTATTAAGCAGTGATTATAATTAAGGGGCAACGATTGTGATCTGGTTTTCTTTGCTTGTTTATATGACTCACCATTCCGAAAGATTTTGCACTGATTATGCCTCACAAGCATTCTCTTCGGTACACTTTGGAAACTACAAAAGCGAGCGACCGCTTCATACGCTGCCCTGAGTCGTCGCTTCTCCGACCATGCAACAGCCGGTACTCATTCAAATAGAAAATATCTACTACCCTATCCTTGCCATAGTTGGCGTTGCAGGTAAACGGTTTACTATTATCTATCAGTCTGTCGCTGGTTTCCCTCTCCTGTTAAATGTATGTGACTTGTTACCGATCTGTTTGATAGACATGCCAATAAGTGTCATCAAAAATTCAAGCAGCATTCAACGAACGAAACCTACTTCCGTAGTCGTTATAAGAAAGAGCAATTAATTCGACGTTTCGCCGTAATATAGGGTGCAAAACCGAATTGGAAAGGGTGGACATGGTTCTATTTGAAGTATTGGTCGAGATAAATGGTCAGAATTGTGTTTTCATTGGGTTGTACATGATAGGAAAGAAGAACGAGGATAAATTTTATCATAATTATGTCTATCACGGAAAAAAAACCTCCGACTATCTGCTAACGGACAGAAGGCTCCCCAGCCCCTTTATCTTTCCCCTTACTGGTTTTTCACCTGGAACCTACCACCCTTATCCTTCCCACCCTCCCCGCACCTTCTTTATAGGGCCTTTGCCCCTTTCCTCTTCAGTCCTGACGAAGGGTTCCGGCCTGAAACGTTGACTGATCGTTTCCACGGATCCTGCCCGACCTGCTGAGTTCCTCCAGCGTGTTGTGAGTGCTGCTTTGACCCCAGCATCTGCAGAGTATTTTGTGTTTACGAGAAGGCTCAACAGATCGCACTTCCCCCCGAGAAATGAGAGACCTCCTTAGAAATTTTGCCTTAACAGTGTAATTAGACCTATTGGTGCAAATTGACATAAAGAAAACAACTGTGGCTAGCGCTGGGAAAATCATGAATAGCCGCAGCTGTTACCGCGGCAACCTTATGTCCGGATTTCCATTCATAGTCAAGATATTTCAACTGCGCACACTTCTTCAGATTTCTGTCTCAAAGCAGATAGTCTATTCAATTGAACAGAGAATCGTCAATATACCCGATACTTTGTGCAGTGGAAATCCAGTCAAACCATACCCTGCGGAATTTGGTTCATCGTTAGTGCAATGGTGAATGAAGACAACTTATTTTCGGCTTCCAATTGCATGCACGGGCTATACTAGGGAAGGAAATGCGGTTGAAATCCAAATAGTCCATTCATTGGCTTGGAGGAGCCTTCAGAATATGTTCTTTCTAAACTACTGAATGCCGGTAACTATAATTTCTTTTCCCCCCTGCAGCTAATATATTGGCAAAAATGCTTTTTTTTCGAGAACAATACGGTCTCTCCAAATGCATCGTTAGTTATATGATATCAATGGCCATAGCTGATTTACTAGTTCTGCTGATTGAGGTAATTATGTATGGCATTATAAATTGTTATTTCCGAAATTCATTCCTGAATTTCACTCCCATTTGTACACTCAGTTTGGCTCTCAGCTTCTTTTCCATTAATTGCTCCGTCTGTCTAACTGTGGCCTTCATGTCGATCGATTTGTTACGATTTGTTGTCAGAAATTACGAGTAGAATACTGCTCGGAGAAAACAGCGGCTCGAGTGATAGCAGTGGTGTTTACCTTTTGTACTTTAGAAAAGGTTCCAACATATTTTGCCATAGCCCCTGCACAAAAAATTGACAATGTCGCTTGGAACGGTATTGTGAAACCAGAGTTTTACACCTTACAAATATGGATAGCATTTTGGTGGTTTGAAACCATTTTAACCCCATTCGTACCATTTCTGTTGATCATGCTGCTCAACGCTCTGACAATCAAGCATATTGTACAAGCAATTAGAATGAGAAGCAGACTCAGGGGAAGTAGGAATGATGAGAGCTCCACAGATCAAGAGGACAAGAACAGAAGGAAGTCAATCTTTCTTTTACTCGCTGATTCTGAAAGCTTCCTGCTTTATTAGTGTAAACTTCGTAGATAGTCAATGTTTAGAAACAAATTATCATGAGCCATTTACCATACGAATGCCCTTCACTTTCAATGGATTTGTTACGATTTGCTGTCAGAAGTTACGAGTAAAATACTTCACAGAGAAAACAGCGGCGCGAGTGATAGCAGTGCTGTTCACCTTCTGCACTTTAGAAAATGTTGCATGCCATCTTAGTCAATGTTTCCCATCCACTACATAATGTACTGGGTGGGCACAGGAGTACATTCAGCCAGAGACTCATTCCACCAAGATGCAGCACTGAGCGTCATGGGAATCAAACTTTACAACTCCTCCCTTGGAGGGTCAGACATCCTGAGCCAATAAGCTGGTCCTGGACTTATTCCATAATTTACTGGCATAATTTACTTATTACTATTTACCTATTTATGGTTCTATTGCTATTTATTATTTATGGAGCAACTGTAACGAAAACCAATTTCCCCCGGGATTAATAAAGTATGACTATGACTATGACTAGGACTATGACCATTACAGAACAAACCGGATATATGCTGAGGTGTTTGAGTGCTTCTACAAACACATTTATTTATGCAGTGTTCCAGGCAAAATTCAGAGAGGAATTAAAACATGTGATTAGAATCCCACTCACTTCCTTGGCTAATTCTGTAAAGTCCTTTTAATGTACTTTCCTCACGCAGTGAGACTGATCAACACCAGCACAATTTTATTATTTCCCATCAGTCAGCTTATGTACAGCGTAACCTCACGTTATGGACATACAACAAATCTATGTATATAAATTATCTTGTGTATTTATTATCTTATTATTTTTCTACTCAGATCAAGCTGCTAAAACGAGGCAATCACACTCATTCTAAATTACAAGGAACATTCAGACTATTCTAGTGATGATAATTATTGTGATTTTCTGGAGATTTACATCAATATTGCTGTATAGTCCTAATTGTTTAATGCTATTGTGTAGTGCCTTTTGGATGATACGACAATGAATACTTTTAATGGAGCTTATTTCTAGTGTTTTTTTCACTTACTGATTTCTGTATGTTATGTGCGTTTGGAATGGCTGTATCTATTAATTATGCTTATTCTGTATTATTATATCAGGACAGTTATTATAGATTCTGCTATCCATAATATAATTATAATATAACTTAATTTGTACATAACATAATATAATTTGTGAGATATTGACTTCAAAGCTCGATCAGGCTGGTATTTATAGTAAGGTATGTTTTTTTTCTCTTAAAGCAAGGTTTTTGGTGAACGTTGTTTGCCACTTGATTGTGCCCATGTAAGTAATCAGATTGTGTTAATCTGCTGCACGATCCTGTAATGTATTGGATTCGTTCTGGTTTCTCTTCACATTTTCTACATTTTCCATCTTGAATTTGTTAGTATTTTATTATGTATTTTTGATCATTCTGGCCCAGCATTGCTGCAAGGAACCCTTCTGGTTCTGGGAACATATCATCAGCTCTATGCCAGGTGTTTGATGCTTCCATATCGATATCGTGTCTTCTCAGATCGTGGTGATGTCTTCCATTGATTAATTTTTACATGCCAGGACAACTAGAATACAATAGGGTCTTTTAAAAATATCTTGCATAGGTATATACAGCTTAGAAAAATAGAGGGCTATATACTAGGGAAATTCGAGGCAGTTTCTAGAGTATGTTACATGGTCGGCACAATATTGTGAGTCGAAGGGCCTGTAATGTGCTGTGGATGTCTAAGTTCTATGTTTTATGTTTTTTTCTTTAATAGTGTACGCTCGCATGGACTGTGAATCCTGTTTTCATTGTCGAAAATATATCGTCAGAAGTTTTATCTGATGGTTGTGTAGACTTTTAATGTCTGTAATTCCTCTTCTACCTTCTGTCCTAGGTAGCGTTAATCTAAGCGCATTCGAGTGTGCTTAATTTTTTCAGAAATTTGTCATATCCATTCTTATTTTACTTTGTAAATTTTCCAGATCTGTTTTGGATGAAGATAATATACCATAAGATACATTAATTTTCGTATAATGAGTCTTTATTGCCTTTGTTATATTTCTACTGTTGAGCTTTGTTTTGCAGATTATCTTAAACCTTGAAGTAAATTCTGTCAAAAGTTTTTCCTTTATCATGCTAAGATCTATTTTGTGTCCTTTTGATATCCCAGATACTTGTATGCATCATATTCACCAATCATTTTACTTTATCCTGCGACTCTGATTTGTATTCTATTAGCTCTATTGCAACTTTCTTTATCTTTAATATTTTGCATTTATCCAGTCCAAAGTTCATGTTTAGAACTTTCGAAAATAGTTTGAATGAAATTATTTGAATGAATCATTTCATTTTTACTGATGAAGTATCATATAATTTCAAATCATCCATGTGTAGAAGGTGTGTTCAGATATAGCTTATTTCCTTGTTTCTGATTTGATATCCAATTTTCATCCGATTCAGCAAATTATAGGCTTAACGTTACAGTGGACTTAGTCAGTTGTCTTGGAAAATGCTTTGGTTTATTTTGATAATTGTCGTTGTTCTTTTTTGGTTATTTATAGTAGTGTGATAGTGGTATGCCAATACATCATCGGACGTTCAAGGGATTTCACAAGTGTAGGGCACCGTTTATGTCTAATTAAAAACTTCTATTAATCATGAGTGTGGGATAGAGTCAAATGCTTTTTGCTAGTCAATATAGCAACATGAAAGATTTCTGCGCTCCCACTAGTTTGATTTACAAGTACGGAATCTATTATCAGCTGCTATTTACATCCTTTCATACCCTTTCGGTATCTTTTCTGCTCTGCTGGAAGTATATTTTGGTTATCAAGTGACTGGAGATTAATTGTAAGATATTGATATTGCAGTTTTATATATAGTTTGTAAACAAGTGATAGAATTACATTTTGATTTCCTCTTCAGGCATTTCTTAAGGATTGTTAAGAAATACATTAAGAAATACTCATGCATTAGTAGATACGGATGATGGCAAGTAAACTTCTTATATCAGTAATTATGAACATTATCACTTCCAGTATGTTTCCAGTTGTAGGTATTGTTATAACCTCTTTCAGCATATTCATTTTTAAATTCAGGTATTTACATATCTTGAATTGCATTTGTGCGTTCTTTTTCCTCCCTGATCCAGCTTGCTGTTGATTGTACGTCATTCTGTTTGATGAGATATAGACCAGAAGTTCATTTTTACTCAGAGGTATTTAAAATTATGAGGGGAATAGATAGAGTTGACATGGATAGGCTTTTTTCCATTGAGAGTGGGGAAGATTCAAACAAGAGGACATGAGCTGAGAGTTAAAGGGCAAAAGTTTAGGGGTAACATTAGGGGGAACTTCTTTACTCAGCGAGTGGTAGCTGTGTGGACCGAGCTTCCAGCAGAAGTGGTTGAGGCAGGTTCGATGTTGTTGTTTAAAGTTAAATTGGACAGCTATATGGACAGGAAATGAATGGAGGGTTATGGGCTGAGTGCAGGTCGGTGGGACTAGATGAGAGTAAGAGTTCGGCACGGACTAGAAGGGCCGAGATGGCCTGCTTCTGTGCTGTAATTGTTATATAGTTATATGGTTATATTATGTCTGTGTTGGTAATTCTGTGCTGCGGTTGGTGACATTTTGGTGTGTCGAATTTAGCTTCAATGTCCTCTATAAATCATTTTCATTGCTTCTGAAATGATACGCAGAGCATTTTCGATAAGAAAAGAATTTTTGACCTATTTGACTAATATTTATTTTCAAAAATGTAACAAACCATTAATGGCTACAGTATTGATGATGTAGACTACGGTAAATCCTTTGATACGGTTCGATATGTTGTGTTGTCCAGAAGTTTACAGGCATTGCGATACAGATTTTGAAAATTCGTCTTTAAATTGATTTAGCAAAAACAGGCAGAGGACTACAGTGGAGAGTACTTCTGACTGGAAGCATGTGAACAATAAATACGTTAAACATCAGTCCTGGCATTCCAACTGTTCATTATGATTTGAATAGAAATGTAGTGGATGGGATATGATTTGTAACTCTGTAGATAGCAACAAAACCTGTGTTATGTAAAGTGAGAAAGATAGCTGTAGGCTACAGGTATAAGGGAACGCAGAGGAGTCTTGTCCCAAGCGCAGAGCAGTGGAAATGATTTAGTAGTGGATAATAACTTTAATAATAGATCACAAAATAATAAGCCGTGAAGGGCCACAGAGCAAGACAGAACAGAAACTAACCACCACAGCCAAATAGGTAAACTTTACGCAGGGAGTCAGAAAGCGAGTCAGAACCGCTTGAGGCCATCTGGTTCAACGAGTTGAACCTGAAACACTGACTGCAGGCAGCAACGAACAGATGTACATTTGAGATCATGCTGCACCACCAGAACTGACATCGCAGAAAATCCAGAGTCCAAAGATGTCAGTGAAGGTGTGTAGATTGTGGAATAGCTTAACCTAGAACAGGTACTTATTTTATGTGGAAAGGTTAGAGTCGGCAAAGCATCACAGAAACCTCTCCACTAGATGATTGACTCATTCGGCCTGACCATGATCTATGGATGATAAGCTGATAGACAGTGGAAAAGCTCACTAAAGTGAAGAGGAGGGAGCAGAAGGCTCACCAGAAATGAGAGAGAAATTGTGTACTTCAGTTTGACACAATGTTCTGAGAGATGACGGGGAGGCAAACTATATATTGGGGAACCAGGTCTACCATCTCAGCGGCTGATGGAAGCTTAGCAAGAGCAATGAAATGGGCCACCTTGGAGCATAGGTCCACTATGAGCACCATGAGCCTATCGGAAGTTAGCATACCCGTGATGAAATTCATGGTGATATGTGACCACTGGCATCAAGGGTCCCTGTACTCAAGCAATCCATCTCTCTCTCTCTCTCTCTCTCTCTCTCTCTCTCTCTCTCTCTCTCTCTCTCTCTCTCTCGCTCTCTCTCTGTCTGTCTCTGTCTCTCTCTCACTTTTGATGGTGAGTGAGAGCCTGTTGGTCCTTGAGTCTGGGAGCTTGAAGAAGCAACACGGACGACAGTAACACTGGAACAGTGGGTCACTGGTCTCCTGCCTCTTTGTTGCAGGAGCGATCTCTCTCTGCCTTGCTGATGAGGCAGAGCCTGTCTGAGATACCAGACTGCTGGGTTATGAATTCTATCTTTTAATGGGCTTTAGATCAAGGTCTCTTCTGAGAGGCTTTTACTATTACTTGTATGGTTGGTGAGGTGGGTGTTGTGCTCTTCTGCTGCGAGTGAGGAGACCAGGAGGGGAGGGTCGATGCTTCTGCTGCTGTTGGTGATTGGGAGGGGGAAGGGGACGGGGATTCCAATGTTTCTATCATACATTCTCTGCGGTTTCTCGTTTTGTGGACGTCTGTGAAGAGTAAAAATTTCAGGTTGTATAACATGCACATTCTCTAAATTACATTGAACCATTTGAACCATCTGAATGTTACCAAACATTGATTACACTTTGCCTGACTTATTGTGTACAGTTCTGGTCATCAAGGTCTTAAAGGAACATGACTGTAGAGGAGATTCAGCAGGATGTTTCTGGGATAGAACATTTCACGAATGAGGGGAGATTGGTTAGGCTGCAATTCATGAAAATACTGAGGCCGGGCATGAGAATAGAACTGGTTAATGAGGGTGTTCCAATAGTCACTGACCGTTAGAACAAGTAACCTGACCTGTTTACTGGGAGAATCCACACATGGACTTGAGGTTCTAAGTCTTTTTTCTACATCAACCTACATTCCTCTAAATGAGGAGCTCCAGAACATTGAACCTGCCAGCTAATAAATCAAGGAAAACTCCATGTTCTCAACAATTTTCATTCGTGAAGAGAACACATCCAATGCTTAAAGAATAATTCCAAGTATGGTTAGCACTGTCAATTAACAATAGCCATTAACATGCTACAGATAAAACCCAATCCTGACACTGATTCACTCCAAAGAAGACAGCACTGGCAGCTGTGTAATCTATCATTGCCATGGGTCAGGAGGTGCATTCTCGTCTCAAGACCCAGTAGATCTGTAATTGAATTGTTAAAAAAAAGTGAAACGTGAGGGTGAGAATTCTAAATATGTTATACGGATTTTGTTTTCCAGTACAGATTGAGTGCAAAACTGAACATCATAATTGACTAAACAACTAAAGGTGTTTAAGAACTGGAGAATATGCAGGGGATATTCATCATCTACAGATTGGCAAGTATGATGTTGATGCCATCTCTGGAACCTGGTTAAAGGATGGCTGCCATGGGAAGTTCAATGTCAAAGGATATACGGTGTATTGGAAAGATAGGTTAGCAGGCAGAAGGGGTGGTGTGGCGGGAAGATTGTTCCCGATGTTGGGGAGGTCTAGAACGAGGGGTCACAGTTTGAGGATAGAGGGGAAGCCTTTTAGGACCGAGGTTAGGAAAAACTTCTTCACACAGAGAGTGGTGAATCTGTGGAATTCTCTGCCACAGCAAACTGTTGAGGCCAGTTCATTAGCTATGTTTAAAAGGAAGTTAGATATGGCCCTTGTGGCTACAGGGGTCAGGGGGTAAGGAGGGAAGGCTGGGTTCTGAGTTGGATGATCAGCCATGATCATAATAAATGGCGGTGCAGGCTCGAAGGGTCGAATGGCCTACTCCTGCACCTATTTTCTATGTTTCTATGTTTCTATGTAAATCATTAGAAAGTGTTGACATAGGATCGGAACGAGGAGGGTCTGAGATGAGCTGCCGGCAACGTGATGGAGGCAGATACAATAGGGTCTTTTAAGAGGCTCTTGAATACGTACATGGAGCTTAGAAAAATAGAGGGGTTTGGGTAACCCTAGGTAATCTTTAAGGTAAGGACATGTTCGACACAGTTTTGTGGGCCGAAGGGCCTGTACGGGGCAGTTGGTTTTCTATATGTTTTCTTTCTTAACTAAGGTTTCACTTTTCTCATAGTGGACTGCACCCTGCAGCTTATCTCGGCTTTATCTGTACCACTTCACTAAGTACCTCTCCACATGGACAAATAATATATAGACATCCGCGAATTCTCACTTTCCACCCACCACCCTCTCTTTCTACGGATCGGAATCTGATTCTGATCTCATACCTAGCGCAGCATTTTAAATATTTAAACCATTATCTCAAGAAAAAAGAAGAAATTTCTGATCCTAAAGAGCACTGAAGAATTACGTATATGCCCATAGATTTCTTCGTGGATACTTATACGAGTCTATCAAAATATGTTTTCAGATTTCTACAATTTTATTACTGCTACGGAAAATCAATAATCATATAAATATACAGCATGTTCTGAAGTATATTTTCTTTGTTTGATTGTTAGATGCCAGTTATTAAGCAGTGATCATAATAAGGAGTAACGATTGTGATATGGTTTTCATTTCTTGTTTAAATGACTCTCTATTCCGAACAATGTTACACTGCTTATGCATCAGAAGCATTCTGTTGGGTACACTGTGCAAACTTCAAAAGCGCGCGGCCGCTGCATACGCTGCCCTGAGACGTCGCTTCTCCGACCATGCAACAGCCGGTACTCATTCAGATAGAAAATATCTACTACCCTATCCTTGCCCTAGTTGGCGTCGCAGGTAAACGGTTTACTATTATCTATCAGTCTTTCGCTGGTTTCCCTCTCCCTTTAAATGTATGTGACTAGTTACTAATCTGTTTGATAGACATGCCAATAACTGTCATCGAAAATTCAAGCAGCATTCAACGAATGGAACCTGCTTCCGTAGTCTTGATGAGAAAGACCAATTAATTTGACGTTTCGCCGTAATATAGGGTGTAAGTCCGAATTGGAAAGCGAGGTTATGGTTCTATTTGAAGTATTGGTCTAGATAAATGGTCTGTATTGTGTTTTCATTGGGTTGTGCAGGATAGGAAAGAAGGACGAGGAAAAATTTTACAATAATTATGTCTATCACGGAAAAACAGAGAGTCTGTTGTTCTACACACAAAAAAAATCTGACTATCTGCTAACGGACGGAAAGCTCAATAGATCGTAGTTCGCCCAGAGAATTGAGAGACCTTCTCAGATATTCTGCCTTAACAGTGTAATTAGACCTATTGGTGCAAATTGACATAAAGCGACAACTGTGGCTAGCGCTGAGAAAATCATGAATAGCCACGCCTGTTACGGCAGCAACCTGATGTTCGGATTTCCATTCATAATCAAGATATTTCAACTGCGCACACTTCTTCATATTTTTGTTTTGAAGCAAACAGACAGTTTAATTGAACTGAGAGTCGTCAATACATCCTATACTTTGTGCAGTGGAAATCCCCTCAAACCATACACTGCGGGATTTGCTTCATCATTACTGCCATGATGAACGCAGACAACCTGCTTTAGATCTTATTGCATACACTGGCTATACTACGGAAGGGAATGTGGTTGAAATCCAAATAGTCCATTCATTGGCTTGGAGGAACCCTCAGAATTTCTTCTTTCTAAACTGCTGAATGCCGGTAACTATAATTTCTTCCCCCACCACCCCCCACCACCCCCCGCAGCTAATATATTGGCAATCATCATTCTTTTCCGAGGACATTGTGGCCTCTCCAAATGCATCGTCCGTTATATGATAGCAATGGCCACAGCTGATCTACTAGTTCTGCTGATTGATGTAATTATGTATGACATTTAAGGTGGTTATTTCTCAAAATCATTCCTGAATTTCACTCCCATTTGTACCCTCAATTTAGCTCTCAATTTCCTTTCCATTAATTGCTCCGTCTGGCTAACAGTGGCCTTCATTTCGATCGATTTGCTACGATTTGTTATCAGAAGTTACGAGTAAAATACTGCACGGAGAACACAGCGGCTCGAGGGATAGCAGTGGCGTTTACCTTATGTACGTTAGAAAATGTTCCAACATATTTTGCCATAGCCCCTGCACAAGAAATTGACAGTGTCGATTGCAACTGTATTGTCAAACCAGATTTTTACACCTTACAAATATGGATAGCATTTTGGTGGTTTGAAACCATTTTAACCCCATTGTACCATTTCTGTTGATCATGCTACTCAACGCCCTGATAATCAATCATATTATACAAGCAAATAGAGTGAGAGGCGGGCTCAGGAGGAATAGGAATGATCACAGTTCCACAGATAAAGAGGTAAAGAACAGAAGGAAGTTATTTTACTCGCTGTCGCTGGAAGCTTCATTCTGCTCTGGAAAGTAAATTTTGCGTGTTTTGCTAGGGTACACTTCGTAGATCGTCAATTTTTAGAAACGGATTATCATGAGCCATTTACCATTGCAGAACAAACCGGATATATGCTGACGTGTTTGAGTGCTTGTACAAACACATTTATTTATGCCGTGTTCCAGACAAAATTTAGAGAGGAATTAAAACATGTAATTAGAATCCCATTCACTTCCTTGGCTAATTCAGTAAAGTACTTTTAACGTATCAGAGAAACAGACTTTCTCGATGTTACGTTCTTGAGCTTCATTTTATTTTACTTTTTTCTCCAAGTTAGAAAAGTCCATTCGAACCAACCGCTTGTCAGAATAACTCCTTCATTCCAATTCCCTACCTACAGTATTTATAAAAGGAATTCACCCACCCCAACCACCACCCCCCGGAAATTTTCATGTTTTATTG
Source organism: Mobula hypostoma (assembly GCF_963921235.1). Lineage (NCBI taxonomy): Eukaryota > Metazoa > Chordata > Chondrichthyes > Myliobatiformes > Myliobatidae > Mobula > Mobula hypostoma. Next base: position 30,516,804 of record NC_086101.1, read on the forward strand.
TCTTGCAATGTTGATCACAGTGGATTTAATTTGACTTTTTTTGACACTGATCAACAGAAAAAGACTCTTTCGTGTCAAAGTGAGAACAGATGTCTGCAAAGCGATCTAAATTAATTACAAATATAAAACGCAAAATAAGTGATTATATAAGTATTCATCCCCTTTAATATAACACACCAAATCAACACGCGTGCAGCCAGTTGGTTTTACAAGTCACATCATTAATTAAATGGAGATCGCTGTGTGTAGTCAAGGTGTTTTAATTTACTCTGGTAAAAATAAACATGCATCTGGAAGGTCTAAATGCTGGTAGGTCAGTATCCTGACAAGAACTACACCATGAAGACAAAAGAACACCCCAAGCAACTCCGTCAAAAGGTTATTGAAAAGCACAAGTCAGGAGATGGATACAATTAAGTCAATCATCAAGAAATGGAAAGAATATGGCTCAGCTGCAAATCTCCCTAGGTCACACCGTTCTCAAAAATTGAGTGACCGTGCAAGAAGCGGACTAGTGAGGGAGGCCACCAAGAGACCTTTCACAGTTCTGGAGGAGTAACAAGTTTCAGTGGCTGAGATGGGCGAGATTGCGCATACAACAACTGGCGGGTGATTTGCCTGCCGCAGCTTTATGGGAGCGTGACAAAGCGAAAGCCACTGTTGAAGAAAACTCAGATGAAATCTCGGCTAGAGTTTTCAAAAGGCAAGTGGGAGACTCTCAGTCCAGCTGGAAGAAGGTTTTATGGTCCGACAGAGTCAAAATCGAGACGTTTTGCCGATCAGACTACACGCTATGTTTGGCTTAAGCCAAACCCCGCATATCATCATAAACACATCCTCTCCACCGTGAAGCATGGTGCTGGCTGCATCATGCTGTGGGGGTAATCCACTGCAGAAACCCCTGAAAGGCTTGTGAAGGCGTAGGGTAAAATGGATGCAGCAAAGTACAGGGACATCCTGGAGGAAAACTTGATGCCATCTGCAACACAACTGTGACTTGGGAGAAGATTTGCTTTCCAGCAAGACAATGACGCCAAGCATAAAGCCAGTGCTACACAGGAATGGCTTAAAAGCAACAAGGTTAATATCCTGAAGTGGACAAGTTAGAGTCCGGCCGGCAATCCAATTGAGAACTTGTGACTAGACTTGAAAATGGCTGTTCACTTACGATCACCAAGCAATCTGACGAAACGAGAGCAGTTTTATTAAGAAGAATGAGGGAAAATTGCAGTATCCAGATGTGGAAGTCTGAGTCCTATCCACAGAGACTCAAGGCTGTGAATTGCTGCCAAAGCTGCATCTATTAAGTACTCACTTGAATGGGGTGAATACTTATGTAATCAATTATTTTGTGTTTTATGTTTATAATCACTTAGATCACTTCGTAGAAATTTGTTTTCACTTTACACGAAAGAGTCTTTTTCTGTTGATCAGTATCAAGAAGGCCAAATTGAATCCACTGTGAGTCAATGTTGTTAAACAATGAAAGATGAAAGCTTCCAAGCGAGTGAAGATGTTTTATAGGCACTCTATTTCTTTACAATTCATTCTCTCAAATACCGATATATTGACCACTTATACACACGGTGCCCACCCACACGTGAGCAATTCACAGCGGTCAATTATCTACCAGCTGTGAACTGTGGAAAGTACGATGAAACCTGAACACTGGAGGAAACCAATCCGTTCCCGGGGAAGGCACAACACGCAGACAGAGCCGGAATCCAGTGTCGGACCCGCGACATCGCTGTGGTATTGCTACAGCATTACCTGTGCGTCGCTGATTTATTTATATACATATTCGTGTGCATGTTTAGAATAAACAGAATTTTGTACAATCATTTTAATTTATTTTAAACATTGGAAAATGGCACAAGTGCGGTCCGTAGAACGTTCAGCCTTCTGGAGACAACTACATTCATAGGGTGCCGTTCAGCTCAGGCCACCGCACGTTTTCATAGCAGGTTCGAAGACCAAAAACGAGGAGCAGGATCCTTTACGGTAGCATCAAATCCCTTCTGTAATGTCTAAACATTTTCCAAGTTCCGAGTCCCAAGTTTATGGAAGCTCGGTGGAAATGTACCCAAAATTTGCAACACAAGATTCCTTTATGCGGAATCGACCTTCTGCGAACTGAAAGATCTGAGACTGGTTTGTCAAAGATTTGTCCAATTTTCATGAAAGTAGCTGTTATTTCATTTCTATTAAGAGCATACTGTTTGTGGGAAAGATTCCAGTCCAATTCCGCATTTGCGTGGGAAATATAGCCTAGTATTCGGATATACACAATACGTCATGAAATTAAGTGCAAAATAAAGAGAAGTAGTAATCCAGTTTTTGTTTAAACAGATTGGATTACATTTAACGTTCGCTGTTTGTGAGGTGACTCAATACATCATGTTACGTTAAGTATTAATCATTAATATTGTGGAAAATCCGTTCAGGCTGAATCGTGATCAGTGCCTGTTTTGCACTGAGCTCAATACTTTACCCTCACTGGCACTAGATTTAACACAATTGATTTTGTATAGCATGTTAAAATAGGCTATTTGGTAAATTCGTAAGAAAACCATACGCCATGGTGTGTAGGTAATACTGGAGTAGAAATACACTTCTCTGGAATGCAGCTATACTGCATAACAGACCAGGCAGTTCTGCAAATAGTCATGACCTGCGCCAGCATATATCTGCATAAATTTGCTACAGTTATGGTGACAAACAAAATTTCTCACATTTCTGCTGAGCGATGTCGCTGACCTGTCTTCTTAGTTATTACATTAAAAGTATTGGACCATAGACGGATCCTCAGAGATTTTGACGTTCAGAGTTTGGAGCTATTCACCCTTGCCACCACTAATCGCTCAAAGAGGACTGGAATGTGTTCCCCTGACTTCCACTTACTGAAGTCCACAATCTATTCCATGATTGTGTTGATTCTGCATGAAAGATTATTGCTGCGACACCAATCAACCAGCCAATCTATCTCACCTCATCGTCTTCTGAGCTTCCGCCAAATACAGCGGTGTTACAAGCGAATTTAAGGATAGCATTTAAACTCTACCTAATCACATAGTCATGCATATAAGAGAGTAGTGCAGTGGGCTTTGCAAGCATCCTTGGTCCAATTATCCATCTAGCTATCTCTTTGAATGTCCCTCTATCTATCCTCATATTTATCAATTCATATAGTTTCCATTCCAATTCTTTGCATATTTGTTGTGTTTATTTATTCAGATGATTATTTGTTTGATTGTTCACATGCGTATTGTCTATTTGTGTGATTCTTGTCTGTCTATCTATCCAACAAACTATGTATCAATATGTATCTTTTTTATTATTCCCTCCATCTATACTCTATGCGTCGATCTATCTGTCCATTTATTGTTACTCTTCTATGTATATACCTACCCATCTCTCCATGTATCCATTTATTTCTTTAGTTTTTTTTATTTGCATGTTTATTCATTTTTGTTCCCTAATTTACTCTTCTCGATTATTTATTTGCTTAATTCCTTCATTTCCTTATTTATTTATTATTTTCTTCATTTATTTATTTATGGCGTATTTATTTACCTAATTCCCGCCCATCTACCTGTCTGTCTATCTATCTATCTATCCACCTAGGTATCTAGCATCTAGCTATCCGTCTGTCTGTTTATCTATCTAATGCTGAGACAATAGGATGCCGTGAGACACATCATCATTGATATAACATGGATTCATCGGGTGTTTCAGATATTTCAACATCAGGGACACTCTCCCAGGCGACCCAGGCAGGGATGATCAGGCCCCGGCTTGTGACCAACCGGCACTGGTCCGGAGACATCTGGAAGGACGTTAAGCAGCCTCTGTGACGGTCTTGACCGTTCTTTTCTTTGCAGTTCGAAAATGCCAAGGAGAGAGTAAGTTATGCAGAACGAGCAGCCAGCAAGACCTCTACACCCCACATCTATAGACTAGCATCGTGCATTCCATCCCTGTCTCTGACACTGCTCTACCAGCTCCCGGTATTTCGTCTTCTGATGCTCGAACGCCTCCTCGATCCGATCTTCCCAAGGCACTGTCAGTTCAACCATAATCACCTCCTTCGAGGTTTCTGAGAGAATGACCCCGTTAGGCCTCATTGAAGATGAAGTCAGAGAAATTTAATTGCTTGCCAAGATCAGTTCCAGTTGCCAGTCTGGCGCAAGGCTGCTGGTGATCAGAACTGAAGCTGTGGTTGGTCTCTAGGTTTCACAAAGGCTATAGGCTTCTGGGTTGGAGAAATTGTTTAATGCTGTTGCTGAAGGAGGAGATATTTTCTGCCTTTCGCACCTGGTCATGGCACTGGGTGTAGCGGACTTCTCCCAGGGCTTGTAGACAGCTGTGTTCCAAAGTCTCTCTCTGCCAGAGCAGAGAACACATGGTGGTGCCATGCTTTTGCTCCAAGCAAAAAGATTCGGTAGACTAGGCAGGGAGTCGTAAACAGCCTGTATAATGAACTTGATGCACTGGGGTTCTACCTGCCAGATGTCGGATCAAGAGATCTTCTACTTCAACGCACCACCAGACATTGTCCAAGCTCCCTGCTGAACCATTCCTACCGTCCCGGTAGTTCGTACTTCCTCAACAGCTGCCCCTACCTCTTCCTGGATTAATTTGCGTCTGTTACTGCCCTTGGCCCTGCGAAGTGTGTCTAAGGAAAGCTACCCAGCCCTGGCTGACCAGACGCCACAGTCCCTACCAGATCTCTGTGCCTCAGACACGATTCTGCCATTTCCTCTCTGCCCTGGGACTTCCACTTCCTGCCCGTCCGGACCACTATGCCTGCTGACGAGACTTTAGGGTCACCGGAATTTCTGTGCAGCAGCAATTCTATTGTACGGGGAAGCATAAACTCCTCGTTCAGGCTACTGAAGTGAAACTGCAATCTATTTTTCTTCCCGTACAGAGCAATGCTGCTCAGGCTACGTGGTGGACTCTTCCATCTTGGAAGGTAGCCATTGATCATTCTTTCAAGAGCATCAACTGTTCACATTGGTACCTCATATTCCAACATGAGCCAGGGGATTCACGGGAGATATGCCATGCTGATAACACCAGGCCTTGAACTTGCCAGGTTGGCGTACCTGTCTATACTAGTGCACTTCTAGGTTGTCCTCTGAATGGCAGCCGCGTCTCTTAGGTTGCAGTCAAAGACCTTGCCCAAGCTCTTGACTATTTCCTCGGAGATGGATGAGATATCAATACCATCCGAGCTGAAACGGAATTTGTCCGTGTTTCTGCTTTTCTTTAACACGAGATACTTTCGAGATATTTTCTGTGGCTTAAAGCTCCCCTAGCCGATGCGATTAACCTTTCTAGGCCCTGGAGGATCTTGCAGTTCTCTTCTTTGGGGTTCCGATCCCCTGTGCGCACCTTGACTGGTCTGCAACCTTTCACTTACGCAATATAACCGTAAAAAAATTCTAAAACAGCTAGAGTGCCTTGGGCAGACACTCTGCACCTTGTAGGGTACTCTGCTGGGACCAGGACCAGAACTAGCTCTGACTACTTACTGCATCTCCATCCATCTAGGCTCCTTGCCATTGAACTCAGGAGGAGCGGGAGCCACGGTCTCTTAGATTCCGTTCCCTCTCTGAGACGCTGAGGGAGTTCTAAAGCTGTATATTCAACTCTTGTATGGAGCATGTGAGGTGGTCGCTACGCTTTTGTCATAGCAATTGCTTGATGAGTTTGTAAGGGTTCGCTATAAACATATCTCGTTTCTTGGCTCTCTTTCTTCCCCGTTTTCTATGCCCTTCTGACCTGCGCTGTGTTATGAACTTATTTCTGAGGATATTGTGGAACTTAGCAAGTATCGGTTTCCCTTCTTCACTCGCCCCCTTCCACTGTTAAGTCAAGACTCGGAGCTCTTGGCGCAGAGGGTGTATTTTGGGCACGTTGTGGTTCGTCGTGTAGAGAGCTTTGCTGGCGTTCTTTTCCACTAGGTCGAAGCTCTCAATAACAAAGCTGACGATGATAGTTCACATGGTATGGGCTGTGCAATCCTCAAACTGCAGTCACTCCTTCCGATGTCTCGCTAGAGGCCACTTAATCGGCCGAGGTACTCTGCCTGGAGTGGGAGTTTCTGGCGCGTCGAGGATCTGGGCACTGTGTTGTAACTCCTGGCCGGACTCCTCCTGTGTCTAACCAGGAGAGAAACATCTGGATATGCATATTATTCATTATTTATTTCAAATTGGATTTCTATTTATTTATTTATTTGTTTGTTTATTTATCTATTTATTTGTATAGTTATGTATTTCCTCTCCATGTATTTATCTGTGTCTTGTTGTGTTCCTTTATCGTCCGTTTACCTATCTATCTACAGTTGGCCTATCAACCCGAAAGCCAGAGCACCTGGGCGAAATCCACCAGGTCACATGGAGAAATTTCGAAATACACAGAGACCCGATCGAATCTGGGTCGCTGGGATTGTCAGACTACAGCATTATTGGCGCCTTTGTGCGGACTGGATAGGTACTACAAGCAACACACATAAAAGTTGCTGGTGAATGCAGCAGGCCAGGCAGCATCTCTAGGAAGAGGTACAGTCGACGTTTCGGTCCGAGACCCTTCGTCAGGACTAACTGGAAGAAGAGCTAGTAAGAGGTTTGAAAGCGGGAGGAGGAGGGGGAGATCCGAAATGATAAAAGAAGACAGGAGGGGGAGGGATGGAGCCAAGAGCTGGACAGTTGATTGGCAAAAGGGATATGAGAGGATCATGGGACAGGAGGCCTAGGGAGAAAGAAAAGGGGGAGGGGAAGCCTAGAGGATGGGCAAAGGGTATAGTGAGAGGGACAGAGGGAGAAAAAGTAGAGAGAGAAAAAGAATGTGTGTATATAAATAAATAAATAACGGACGGGGTACCAGGGGGAGTTGGGGCATTAGCAGAAGTCAACTGTCCAGCTCTTGGCTCCATCCCTCCCCCTCCTGTCTTCTTCTATCATTTCAGATCTCCCGCTCCCCTCCCACTTTCAAATCTCTTACTAGCTCTTCTTTCAGTTAGTCCTGACGAAGGGTCTCGGACCAAAATATCGGCCGTACCTCTTCCTACAGGTGCTGCCTGGCCTGCTGCGCTCATCAGCAATCTTTATGTGTGTTGCTTGAAATTCCAGCATCTGCAGATTTTCTCGTGTTTGGATAAGTGCTGGAACCGAATTGTGGAATTACATGTGGAGCATGGTATACAGCAGGGGTACTTGACCTGGGGTCGACGGTGGTCTGTGGATAGATTCCAGGGGGGTCCGTGAACTTGGATAGGATAAACTTGCATCTGTATTTTCACTATCATCCAACTGAAATTTAGCATCCCCTTTGGTTATGAGAGTAGGCAACAAACCACAGTGTTATTAGCAGTCTCTGAGACTTGACACCAATGAAATCAGAAATAGTTTCATTTCACATTACAGTTGTTACAAATATCTCAAAATATCATTTACTGCACGCTCACTACCACTTCGAGATTACGGTAGTTATTAGGTCTACCACTAGGATCGAACGTAATCGCAAGTCCTCCTGTCCGAAGACGATCGTGCGACGTAGCTGGAAATTATCGGGCAGCCCTGTGCCTTCTAGTCGTTCAGCCACCATACGGTGAAGTCACCTCTTCTGACATTTGAGAGCTAGACAACCACATTGCTCCCTATGTACAATTTCGTTTTCATCAATGCGTAGAAGGGAGTGAATCATTTTATTATTTGTTAAAGTTTTGCAAAACTGAATTGAATTGACTTGACTTTGTTTCTTACCTGTTCACATACATGAGGAGTAAAAATCATTATATTATATCTCCGTCTAAGTGAGCAAAGTGCAATCATAGTAATTTATAATAAATAGAACAGTCGATGTAACATAGAAATACAGCCAAATCAGTGTGAGTTAATCAGTCTGATTGTCTGCTGGAAGAAGCCGTCCTGGAGCTTGGTGATCCTGGCTTTCATGCTGCGGTACCATTTCTCGGATGGTAGTAAATGAAACGTTTGTGGTTGGGGTGACTCGGGTCTGCAATGATCCTTCGGATCCTTTATACACACGTCTCTTTGTAAGTGTCCTGAATGGGAAGGTCACATCTACATATGCGCTGGGCAGCCCGCACCACTCTCTGCAGAGCCCTGCTATTGAGGAAAGTACAGTTCCCATACCAGGCAGTAATGCTCTCAATTGTGCCCCTGTAGAAAGTCCTTAGGATATGGGGACTCATGCCAAACTTCTTCAACCGTCTGAGGTGAAACAGGCGCTGTTGAGGCTTTTTCAGAACACAGCCGCGTGAGATCCTCAGTGATCTTTATGCCGAGGAACTTAAAGCTGTTCACCCTCTGAACACCAGATCCGTTGATGTCAATAGGGGTTAGCCTGTCTCCATTCCTTCTGTAGTCCACAACCAGCTCCCTTGTTTTTGCGACTTTGAGGATGAGGGTATTTTCTTGACACCGCTGCCTCAGACCGTTGGCTTCTTCTCTGTAGGCTAGCTCGTGATTATTTGAGATTAGGCCAATGAGTGTAGTATCGTAGGCAAATTTAGTTAGCAGATTGGACCTGTGGGTGGCGACGCAGTCATGGGTATACAGAAAGTAAAGAAGGCGGCTTAGGACACAGCCTTGAGGGGCACCTGCGTTGAGGGTCAGAGGGGCAGAGGTGAGGGAGCCCACTCTTATCACCTACCGACGATCCGACTGGATGTCCAGAATCCAACTACAGAAGGCAGGGTGAAGGCCGAGGTCTCAGAACTTCTTGTCGAGCCTGGAGGGAATTATGGTTTTGAATGTTGAACTGTAGTCCAAGAACAAGTTTTCTCACATAAGCATCCTTCCTCTCCAGATGTGTAAGAACGGTGTGTAGAGCTGTAGCTATTGTGTCATTTCTCGATCTGTTGTGTCGGTAGACGAATTGTAGTGGGTCCAGTGTTGGTGGCAGCTGCAGATGTAGTCCTTGACCGGTCTCTCAAAGCATTCGCTTATTATTGAGGAGAGTGCGACAGAACGCCAGTCATTCAGACATGTCACATTGGTCATAAGATGCACCTAAAGATGCGTTTCATTCGTGCAAAGACATCTCAATTCGATAAAGTTGGAATACTTCCAAACCTTGAATTTGCCATTTCACAAAATCCGTTTCCTGAAGCAGCCTATAAAGTCGCTTACCGCATTGCCGAACAAAAGAAGCCCGACGCTATTGGAGAGGCTTTAGTAAAGCCATGTGCACTAGAAAGGGTCAAGCTGATTTGCGGACTAGAAAAGAGGGGAAAAACTGTAAGTGGATCACTTATCGAACAATGTGATACGTTCTGAATTAGCTGATATTTCTTTAAATACTTTGAAGCAGGTCTTTGAAGAATTGGCAGCTTCTCAATTTCAATTCAGTATGCAGCTGGATGAAACTACAGGCATCCCTCAAAGTAGTCAGCCTATTGCTTTTGTTCATTCTGCGCATGCTGCCGCCATCAAAGAGCATTTTTTTTTGTTTTACGAGTCTCGTTTGGGACTACAAAGACGTTCTGGAAAAGGTAAAATGTTTTTTTGCCAAACAAAACATTTGGAAAGAAAAACGTCAAACTCTGCACAGATTGAGTTCCTACGATGCTTGGTAATACATCTCGATTTTGCTACTTTAATGAAAAAGGAAGCTCCTCGCGTCGTCATTCATTTTTTTTTACACAACCAACAAAGACTCTTTTGCACTGGCAACAAAGACTCTTCCGACAACCTTGAAAAGACCTTTGTCAACAGCCAAGAACGTTATCAATTTTATTGGAAGCATGTCTCTGAATAATTGCATGCTTAACAGAATTTGTCGAGATATAGGTACAGAATATAAAGTGCTTCTCTACCGCAAAGAAGATCGCTGGCTTTCAAGAGGGCAAGTCTTGGGCGATTATTGGAACCAAGGACAGAAGTTCACCTTCTTTTCTGAAAGGAAAAGAAAACACACTCTTGGAACAGTTTTAAAAAAAGATTGGGTCCATGGGTTGGATTAACTGGCAGATATTTTTAACCATATGAATGAAATAAATCTTTAAAGTCAAGGTTCTTAAATCACCATTATGTATTCTACTGCAGTTGAAGAACAAAATCCTCTGTCCATTTTGTGAAGAAAAACATCTGCGAACACCTGGAAATACCTTAGAACTCTTTCAATAGTTATTTCGATCTTGATACGGTTAAAAGTGAACCATTGATCCGCAAACGTTTTTTTTTCTGATATAAACTGTTGAGACAATATTTATCTAGCCAAAGATGAACTCGTTAATCCTAGGACAAAAGAGAACCTTACTACAATTGGAGTTTAGTTCAAAAGGCCTTGGAGAATTCTGTTGTTCTTTGAGAGAAGTCTATTCCCCGCCCCCCCTTTTTAACGAGCTATGGAATCATTAATTCCAATTGCAACAACATATCTTTCCGAATCAGGATTTTCAACACTTGTAACCATTAAAACAAATAACCAAAATCGATTGGATGTCCAACATGATATACTTGTTGCTGGTCAAAGACCACAGAAGAGTATAATGCTAAACAACAACAAAATAAAATTTAATTTTAACTATATTACATATGAATATGTAATATAGTTTAACTAGTTAAATTTAACTATATTACATTTAAATGTATAGTCATTTTGCTTAATGTGCGAAGAAAGGAGCACATATATTACGATATCACAAATTTGTTATTTTCTATATTTTGATGACTGTATTTAAATATAATCGCTTTCTTTTGTAACCCTATGTGTTATATTTTATATATATTCTATATTTTACATACATTATTCTGAGATGGGATCCATAGGCTTCACTGGAATGCCAAAGGGGGAAATGGCATTAAAAAAAAGGGTTAGGAAACCCTGGTACAGTATAGTCACTTACTAATTCGTAACTGGTAAAGACTCAGCTCTACTGGGACAATTGGAGTCATAGTGAATGTAATCAATGGTACTACAGTATTTTACTAACATTAAAAATGTATTTGCGCTTTCCTGATCGTCCGTGAGCCAGTAGGATTGGTCGGTAACATCTGAGGGGAATAATGCTCCTAGTGATTTTCGGCAAGGTATACATCTCTAGAGTTAGAAAATATGTGACAGCATTGCACCAGTGGTAGCTTTATTACTTCAAATAAGTAATCATTTTTTGTATATATTCCGTATTAACATCAGTACAGTAGAAAATGATACCCCACACCCCAAAAGGTAAAAAACCTCATTCTATAAGCTTTTGTCATAGCATATAGAATTACAGTATAATTCAAATGTGGGGTTCCACATGGCCGTAAACTATTGGCTGTACAATGAATATACTTAATCAAAGACTGCTTTCCATACTTTGTTTTTCATGCTTTCATAACCTATTAATAATGATAATAATTTTCCAAGTCTTCCACGTCTTCCACATCTTCAGCTGAACTTTCCACACTCTCTGAGGTGGATGCCTGGTTCTCACAGTCTGCCAGTCTACACATGTCAGTACACCTGAGGCCATTTGCAACACATATACATCTTGGGAGTGAACATTTTTTTGGACAGTTACATGCCAGTAGATCCAGGACGGCACCGGGTGCTGGCTGGCCTTCCATCCAGTGCACCACCAACTGTTCAGCTTCCTCTTCTCTCTCCATCTTCCATCCTCTGCCAACAGGGCTTGGCACTTGAGGGTCCTTCTCCAAACATCTTCTCCATATACCAGCCTGGTAGTTGGCTCACTGTGCATGTTTTGTTAAGCATTCCTTGCATGGTGGGAGTTAATGACTTTCAATTTCACCTTTTTTGGCACAGAAAAGTTGATATATGAGCTCATTGACCTTGGTGGTCGATGCTTTTGGGGCATACAGGAGACATTTAAATGCATCCAGTTTGTCCATCAGTTCTGGGGAGAGGTCCCGTTCCTGACCGAACACTAAGAATGTGTCCTGAGTTTCCCTGTTGCTGGTCAGAAGTTTTAGGGCACTTGTCTTCCCTTTGCCTGAAAAAGCACTTACAGTGTCACTTCCTGTATATGCATGCAACCCGATGAGAGCCCTACAAACCTCTATGCCAACAGTGGCAGCAACCTTCCTGATGTCTAAAAGCCTTCTACGGCTTCTAGTTCCACACTTCTGGAACAATGGGGCCTCAATAATGTCACAAAATGCTAAAGACATGATAAAGACATCTGTGTCTTCTGAGCAGATCACTACAGATTAGATATCCCGCTCTTTTCGTATGGGCAGCAGAGAGAAGTAGGTGGCCATCTGCTTCTTCTTGTTGACACTGAAGAGATGACACCTCTTCGCTGTTTTGAGATGTGATTCTGTAACATTTGTCATTCATAGTTGCATACAGAATCTTCTCCTATAGCTTTGCTCTGTACTTCGCCTTCCTCCATTCATGGATGATAAAGCTAATGAGACTATATTTGTTACTGACTTTGGTCAAGAAGCTCCTCCTCTGTCTAAACATCTGAGTGCCTGTGATGCCTTGCAAATCATGAACAGTCTCGTCACCCCGTAGATATCTTTCACTATTTTTCATAGAGTTCTCCTTCTCTGTGTCGAACACAGTACCTGTTCTGCTATTCTGACTGCCTTCCCTCAGAGCCATACCCAGAATTGTTGTGGCAACATCTCTGAAAATCACTTGATCACCTTTCACTCTTTGGACCAAGTTCATTCCATCAACCACTGCAGCAGTGTTTCCTGGGAGTTGCTCTTCTACTGCTACAATTTTCTGCAAGGTTTTGGCTGAAGTAGCTTTATTTGTCTTTCTCAGCAATCCTTCTGGTGTGGACAAGGCCCAGGGCAATGGTCCAACCGGATGAGAAAGGATATCCTCCATACGTAGACTGCGCCCTTGTGCTATCGCTATGATGCGTCCAAGCAAAGACCTGTCTGCTTTCAAAATGATCGCCCTCCCATTTGATTTCACTTCTCTCTTCTTACACATATCACTGAATGTTTTCAGCTTGTTGGTTTTCATTGGGTCATGGAATTTCTTTGCTGGTGGCTCTTCCTCTAGTCTCTCATCCTTGAAGGTTGCATAGCATTGCTCAACAGTCTCATATGCCTTCATCAGGTCGGAGGTAATGTCCTTCCCCCCAGATGATACCAGTGGCCCAAATTTGGGGTCCTGGCTCACGGACTATGATGGCCGTTTCTTGAAGGTGAAAATTGATCCAGATAGTTCTGGGCATCCGATGGAGAATCAAAAAAACGAAAGGCTCCATCTGACATGTGAATCCTTAGACGTGCAGGGTACAGCAGCGCTGGTCTTAAATCCATCTTATAGAATTCCGACATCACAGATCTGTAGCGAACCCGTTGGTCCCAGATTGGTTTACTAAAATCTTCCACGAATCGGAACCTAAGATCCGAAAAATCAATGAAACCTTTAGATCGAGCGAATCGAAACAGTCTCTCCTTGTCTTGAAAGTAATGAAAACGTAAGATAACATGCCTAGGTCTATCTGACCTAGAAAAGTATGATGGGATTCTGTGAACACGATCCAGTAGCGGTGGTTGGTCAGGAAATACAGTAGGGAATGCATCTTTTAAAAGTTGAGAAAAATACTTCATAGGGTTGTTAGATTCGACAGCTTCCCGCACCCCGATCATTCGTAAATTCTGCCGTCGCATTCTAGATTCCAAGTCAGAGTTTTTAAAAGTCAGAAAGTCAAGTTTCTTCTTCATTACATTAATTGTTTCTTCGATTTTCCCCATCTTAAGCTCACTCTGTTGCGCGAATTTTTGAAGATCAGATATAGCCGACTGATGTTCCGCAATAGATGTTTGCATCTTGTCAATTGAATCGGCAATTTTCTGGAGATTAATTGAGATTTCCGTATGAATCAGGTCCATAACAGAGCCTGCAATTTCCGTACGAATCATCTCCCTAACAGAGGTTGAAATTTCCCTCTGAATTAACTCCGATATAGCTTTCAAAGTCACCGGTGATTCAGTCGGGGGGAGATCCGTAGCTTTTGGTTTAACCGGAGGTTTACCATCCTTGCCGTCTTTCCCGTTCTTAGACATAGCAGATCTAAGTTCCATCCAGTTGTCGGAGAATTCAGTTTAATTCAAAGTATTGTAAGAGTTGATGCCTTAATGGTTAATTAAAGTATAGCTGACCATAGAGAAAAAAACTCAGAGGTAATGGAGCGAGTCAAGAACGCGACTTCACTCCATGAGCGCTACCGGAAGTCCCTATGATGGCCGTTTCTTTAGTTCTCTGTATATTTTAGATGAAAATTAACAACGTGATTTTATCCTTTTCAATCATTATAATGCACGTTTTTTATATACAGCATCTTCAAATAACAAAAACAGTCAAAGCAGCATTTTTTTAAGCAGGGAAAGGAAGGTTCCGCTTCTGCCTATAATCGTATAGTCACTGCCTACGGGCCCATCTGCTTCATGGGCTGCCGTTGTAGCCCATCAAGAGGAAGTGGCTGCAGCAAGAAGGTACGGCTTTGAATGCGGGGTACACGAAGCTTACAGACATGAAAGTTTGGCTCCAATCTGTAAACATTTTGATGATAGCTTTTGTTAAACCCAGGGTTTAGAGAAGCTACAGCAGAGACGTTCCGAACACTTGAAGGTCAAGAGCGTTTTCTGTCAAAGTGATTCCATGGAGGTTCTGTGAAATCACTGATCTAAGATTGCCTTCTTAAGAACTTCATAACTTTTAAATTATCTGAGCAGTATATCCCCTCAGGGGACTACTCTGATCCAATATATTAAGGACTTAGGTGAGATCGTTTTGTATTTGGCAAGCTAGTATCTATCAGTTGTTGAGTATTTAAGGCAACGCAGTAGCACAGCTAGTAGAACGCTACCTCACAGTTTCAGGAATACAGGTTGAATCCTGACATAGGGTGCTCTCACCGAGGCCATGCTGGTTGGTAGGTTAATTAGTCGCTGTAATTTGCCCACTTGTGTGAGGGTCAGTGGTAAAATTGGAGAGGTGTTGGTGGTAATGTGGAAGAAATAACATGGGATGAATTAAAGACTTGTGTAAATTAGTTAGCATGGACTCCATGAGCTGAAGGGACTGTTTTGATGTGTTCCTCTATTATCCTGTGATTAGCAACTTCCTCGATATTGTATCCGGTTTCACTACATACATCGGTAAAGCCAGTGCATTGCTAATCACTGAGCACAACATTTTCTGAAATGAATACCCAGCTCATGTTGCTTAGGTACAGAACATACCCTTGTGATGGAGACAAGTGGATCAAGAACAAGTCCAAATGGGATGCCAAGAATGAGAACGGGCCGAGTCAGGGTCTGTCGTGGAGTAAGACCATAAGACCGTAAGATATAATTAGGCCATTCAACCCATCAAGCCTACTCTGCCATTCCATTATGGCTGACCCAGATCCCACTCAGTCCCATACAACTGCCCTCTCACCATATCATTGATGCATGGACCGATCAGGAAATTATCACCTTCCACCTTAAATATACCCACGGACGTGGCCTCCACCACTCTCTAACTAAAATAAATCCTACTTGCCCCCCGTTCTGAAAGATCACCCCTCAATTTTGAGGCTCTGCCCTCAAGTTCTGCATAGCCCCACCAAGGGAAACATCCTCTCCACATCCACCCTCTATAGCCCTTTCAACATTCGGTAGGTTTCAATGAGATACCTACATTCTTCTAAATTCCAGTAAGTACAGACCTAAAGCTACCAACTGTCCCTCATATATTAACCCCTTCATTCCTGGGATCATCCTTGTGAACCACCTCTGGACTCTCTCCAATGACAATATATCCTTTCTCAGATATGGGGCCCAAACAGTTATAGGGTCAAGGTGTCATGGTGACCACCCTGTTCAAGGACTGTTTGTCCCACTCCCATCAGGGAGGAGGCTACGTAGCATACATGCCAGGACAACCAGAAGGATAAGCAGTTACTTTTCCCACGCAGTGAGACTGATCAACATCTCCACTCACGAACACCAGCACAACTTTATTATTTCCTGTCAGTCAGCTTATGTACAGCGTAACCTCACGTTATGGACATACAATAAATCTATGTATGCAAATTATCTTATGTATTTATTAACTTATTATTATTTTACTCAGATCAAGCTGCTAAAATGAGCCAATCATATTTATTCTCAATTACAACGAACATTCAGACTATTCTAGTGATGATGATTATTTTGATTTTCTGAAGATATACATCATTATTGCTGTATAGTCCTAAGTGTTTAATGTTAGTGTGTAGTGCCTTTCTGATGATACGACAATGAATATTTTTAATTGAGCTTATTCCTAGTGTTTTTCACATTGATTTCTGTATGTTATGTTCTTTTGGAATGGCTATATCTATTAAGTATGCTTATCCTATCGTATTATATCGGGGCAGTTATTATAGATTGTGCTATCCACAGTAATGGATTGGTCATAATATAATTTGTGGTAAAAGCTCGATCAGGCTGATATTTATAGTAAGGTATAATATATTTTCTTTTAAAGCAAGGTTTTTGGTGAATGATGTTTGCCACTTGATTGTGCCCAAGTAAGAAATCAGGTTGTGTTAAACTGCTCCACGAACCTGTAATGTATTGGATTCGTTCTGGTTCCTCTTCATGTTTTCTACATTTTACATTTTGAATTTGTTAGCATTTTATTATCTATTTTTGATCTATCTGGTTCGGCATTGCCGCCAGGAACCCTTCTGGTTCTAGGAACATGTCATCTGCTCTGTGCCAGGTGCTTGATGCTTCCTTGTCGACATCGTGTCTTCTCAGATCATAGTGATGTCTTCCATTGGTTAACTTTTACATGCCAGGACAACTAGAATACAATAGGGCCTTTTAAGAGTATCTTAGATGGGTACATAGAGCTTAGAAAAACAGAGGGCTATATGCTAGGGCAATTCTAGGCAGGTTCTAGAGTATGTCACATGGTCGACACAACACTGTGGGCTGAAGGGCCTGTAATGTGCCGTAGATCTCTACGTTCTATGTTTTATGTTTTTCTTTAATGGTGTATGCTCGCATGGAGTGTGAATCCTGTTTTCATTGATGAAAATATGTCCCCAGAAGTTTTATCTGATGGTTGTGTAGATTTTTAATATCTGTTATTCATCTTCTACCTTTTGTCCTAGGTAGCATTAATCTCAGCGGATTCGAATGTACTTATTTTTTTCAGAAATTTGTCATATCCATTCTTACTTATCTTTGTAAATTTTCCAGATCTGTTTTGGATGAAGATAGTATACCATAATATGCATTAATATTTGTATACTGAGTCTTTATTGCCTTGTTACATTTCTATTGTTGAGCTCTGTTTTGCAGACTTTCTTAAGCCTTGAAGTAAATCCTGTCAAAGGTTTTTCCTTTATCATACTATGATCTATTTTATGTCCCTGTTGATATCTCAGATGGTTATATGTTTCATACTCATCCATCATTTTATTATATCCTGCGACTCTGTTTTGTATTCTGTTAGCTCTATTGCACCTTTCTTTATGTTTAATACTTCTCAATTATCCAGTCCAAAGTTCATGTTTATAACTTTCAAAAATAGTTCAACTATTTGAATGAATCATTTCATTTTAACTGATGAAGGATCATATAATTTCAAATCATCCATGTGTGGAAGGTGTCTTCAGATATAGCTTATTTCCTTGTTTCTGATTTGATATCCAATTTTCATCTGATTCAACAAATTAGAGGCTTAAAGTTAGACAGTGTACTTATTCAGTTGCCTCGGAAAATGCTTTGGTTTATTTTGATAATGGTTGTTGTTCTTTTTTGGTTATTAATAGTGGGGTGATAATAGTATGCCAATACATCCTCAGATGTTCAAGGAATTTCACAAGTGTAGGTAACAGTTTATGTCCAATTAAGAAGTTCTATTAATCCTGAGCATGGGATAGAGTCAAATGCATTTTGGTAGTCAATATAGCAACATGAAATATTTTTGCGCTCCCACTGGTTGATTTACAAGTACAGAATCTATTATCAGCTGTTATTTACATCCTTTCATACCCTTACAGCATCCTTTCTGCACTTCTCTAAGTATATTGTGGTTATCTAAGTGAGTGGTGATTAATTGTAAGATATTGATGTTGCAATTTTATATATAGTTTGTAAACAAGTGATCAAATTAGATTTTGATATCCCCTTCAGGCATTTCTTAAGGATTGTTGAGAAATTCATTAAGTAATACACATTCATTAATAGATACGGATGAAGGCAAGTAAATTTCTTATACCAATAATTATGAATATCACTTCCAGTATGTTTCCAGTTGTGGTTATTGTTATAACCTCTTTCAGCATATCCATTTTAACTTAATGTATTTGCATATCTTGAATCGCATTTGTGCGTTCTTTTTCCTCCTTAATCCAGCTTGTTTCTTGATTGTACGTCATTATGTTTGATGAGAAATAGAGCAAAAGTTCATTATGTCTGTGTTTGTTGGTAATTCTGTGCTGGGATTGGTGTGTTAAATTTAGCTTCAATGTCCTACATAAAATCTTTTTCATTGCTTCTAAAATGATACGCAGAACATTTTCTTTATGAAAAGATTTTGTTTGACCTAATTGAATAATATTTTTTTCAAAAATGTTCAAATTATTAATGTTAACAGTATTAATGATGTAGGCTACAGTAAAGCCTTTGACACGGTTCCATATGTTGTATTGCCCAAAAGTTTATGGGTGTTGTGATACAGATTTGGAAAATTCGTCTTTAAATTGATTTAGCAAAAACAGGCAGAGGATAACAGTAGAGAGTACTTCTGACTGGAAGCATGTGACCAATAGGTACCTTAAACATCAGTCCTGGCAACTTTACTGTCAATTATGATTTGAACAGAAATGTAGGGGATGGGATATGATTTGTAGCTCTGTAGATTCCAACAAAACCTGTGTGATGTAAAGTGAGAAAGATAGCTGTAGGCTAAAAGTGTCAGGGAATGCAGAGGAGTCTTGTCCCAAAAGCAAAGCAGTGGAAGTGATTTAGTAGTGGATAATAACTTTAATAATAGATCACAACATAATAAGCCATGAAGGGCCACAAAGCAAGAGAGAACAGAAACTAACCACAACAGGCAAGTAGGTAAACCTTACACAGGGAGTCAGGAAGCTAGCAGGAACTGGTTGAGGCCATCTGGTTCAACGAGTTGAACTGGAAACACTGGCTTGCAGTCAGCAACGAACAGATGTACATTTGAGATCATGGTGCGCCACCAGAACCGACATTGCAGGAAATCTAGAGACCAGAGATGTCTGAGGAGGTATGTAGATTGTGGAAGCTTAACCTAGAACAGATACTTCTTTTATGTGGAAAGGTTAGATCTGGCAAAGCATCACAGAAACTTCTCCACTAGATGATAAGCTCATTCGGCCTGACCATGGTCTGTGGATGATAGGATGATAGTCAGTGGACAAACTCACTGCAGTTAAGAGGAGGGAGCAGAAGTCTCACCAGAAGTGGGAGAGAAATAGTCTACCTCAGTTTGACACAATGTTCTGAGGGACGTTGAGGAGGCAAACTATATATTGGGGAACAAGTTCTACCATCTCAGTGGCTGATGGAAGCTTGGCAAGGGCAATGAAATGGGCCACCTTGGAGCACCGGTCCACCATGATCACCATGAGCCTATCGGAAGTTAGCATACCCGTGATGAAATTCATGGTGATGTGACCACTGGCATCAAGGGTCCCTGTACTCAAGCAATCCATCTCTCTCTCTCTCTCTCTCTCTCTCTCTCACTTTTGATGGTGAGTGACACCTCGTTGGTCCTTGAGTCTGGGAGCTTGAAGTAGCAACACACAAGACAGTAACACTGGAAAAGTGAGTCACTGGTCTCCTGCCTCTTTGTTGCAGGAGCGATCTCTCTCTGCCTTGCTGATGAGACAGAGCCTGTCTGAGATACCAAACTGCTGGATTATGAACTGTATCATTTGATCAGCTTTAGATCAAGGCCTCTTCTGGGGGGGGCTTTTGCTATTGCTTGTATGGTGGTTGGGCTGGGGGTTGTGTTTCTTCTGCTGCGGGTGAGGAGGCAAGGGAGGAGAGTCAATGCTTCTGCTGCTGCTGTTGATTGGGAGGGGGAAGGGGAGGGTTATTAGATGTTTCTATCATACATTCTATGTGGTTTCTTGTTTTGTGGTTGTCTGTGAAGAGTAAGAGTTTCAGGTTGTATAATATACACATTCTCTAATGTTAAATTGAACCATTTGAACCATTTGAATGTCAACAAACATTGATTACACTATGCAACACACATCAAAGTTGCTGGTGAACGCAGCAGGCCAGACAGCATCTGTAGGAAGAGGTGCAGTCGACGTTTCAGGCCGAGACCCTTCGTCAGGACGAAGTTAGTCCTGACAAAGGGTCTCGGCCTGAAACGTCGACTGCACCTCTTCCTACAGATGCTGCCTGGCCTGCTGAGTTCACCAGCAAATTTGATGTGTGTTGCTTGAATTTCCAGCATCTGCAGAATTCCTGATTTTTTTGATTACACTATGTCTAGCTTACTGTGTACAGTTCTGGTCATCAAGCTGTAAAAAGAACACGACTGTAGAGGAGGCATGAGAAATGTAAACAAACTATGAAGAATATTGATAGAGGAGAACTGGTTAATGAGGATGTTCCAATAGTCATTCACTGTTAGAGCAAGTAAACTGACCTGTTTACTGGGAGAATTCACACATGGATTTGAGGTTCTTAAGTCTTTTTTCTATATCAACCCACATTCCTCTAAATAAGGAGCTCCAGAACATTGAAACTGTCAGCTAATAAATCAAGGAAAACTCCATGTTTTCCACAATCTTCATTCTTGAAGAGAACACATCTAATGTTTAAAGAATAATTCCAACTATGGATATCACTGTCAATTCACAATAGCCATTAACATGCCACAGATAAAAGCGAATCTTGACATTGATTCACTCTAAAGAAGACAGCACTGACAGTTGTGTAATCTTTCATTGCCATGGGTCAGGTAATACATTCTAGTCTCAAGACCCAGTAGATCTGTCATTGAATTGTTCAAAAAAGTGAAACGTGAGGGTGAGAATTCTAAGTATCTTTTACTGATTTTGTTTTCTAGTACAGATTGAGTACAAAACTGAACATCATAATTGACTAAACAACTAAAGGTGTTTAAGAACTGGAGAATGTGCAGGGGATATTCATCATCTACAGATTGGCAAGTATGATGTTGTGGCCATCTCTTGAAACTTGACTAAAGGATGTCTGTCAAGGGAGTTCAATGTCAAAGGATATACGGTGTATCGGAAAGATATGTTAGTAGGCAGAGGGGGTGGTGTTACCCTGTGTATAAGAAATAATATCAAATCATTGGAAAGTGTTGGCATAGGATCAGAATGAGTAGGGTCTCTATGGGTTGAGTTAAGAAATGGCAGGAGGAAAAGGACCCTAATGGCAGTTGTATACAGGCCTCCAAACAGCAGCCGGGATATGGATTACAAATTACAGCACAAGATAGAAAAAGCATGTCAGAAGTGCAATATCAGAATAATCATTGGGGATTTTAACATGAAAGTGGATTAGGAAAACCAGGCCAGTACTGGACCTCCAGAGAGAGAATTGGTAGAACGTCTAAGGGACGGCCTTTTAAAACAGCTTGTTGTTGAGCCCACGAGGGGATCAGCTGTGCTGGATTGGGTGTTGCGCAATGATCCAGAGGTGATAACAGAGCTTAATGTCAAGGAACCCTTAGGGAACAGTGATCACAATATGATCGAGTTCACTTTGAAGTTTGAGAAGGAGAGACTAAATTCCATTGTGTTGGTATTTCAGTGGAATAAAGGAAATTACAATGGCATGAGAGGAGAACCGGCCAAGGTTGACTGGAAAGGGACACTAGTAGGAAGGAGAGCAGAGCAGCAATTGCTGGTGTTTCTGCAAAAAATGAGGGAAGGGCAAGACAGATATACTCCAAATGAGAAGAAATTTTTGAATGAAAGAAGTGCACCACCGTGGCTGACAGGTGAAGTCAGAGCCAAAGTAAAGGCAAAACAGAGGGCATACAAGGAAGCCAAAGCTAGTGGGAAGATAAAGGATTGGGAAGCCTTTAAAAACTTGCAGCAGGAAACTAAGAAGGTCATTACGAAAGAAAAGGTAAATTATGAAAGGAGGCTGGCGATTAATATCAAAGAATATATTAAAAGCTTTTTTAAGTATATAAAAGGTAAAAGAAAGTTGATGGTAGATATAGGACCAATAGAAAATGATGCTGAAGACATTGTGATGAGAGATGCAGAGATGGTAGAGGAACTGAATATGTATTTTGCATCAGTGTTCACAATGGAAGACACCTGCAGTATACCGGACATCCAAGAGTGTCAGGGAAGTTAAGTTTGTGCAGTGAAAATTATGACTGGGAAGGTGCTCAGGAAGCTTAATGGTTTGAGGGTGGATAAACCTTGTGGACCTGAAGGAAAGCCTCCTCGTGTTCTGAAGGAAGTAGCTGCGGAGACATTAACATTGATCTTTCAAGAATCGATAGATTCTGGCAGTCTACCGAACTACTGGAAAATTGCAAGTGTTACTCTGCTATTTAAGAAGGGTGGGAGGGAACAGAAAGGAAACTATAGACCAGTTAGCCTGACATCAGTGATTGGGAAGTTGTTGGAATCGATTGTTAGGGATGAGATTATGGGGTACCTGGAGGCACATGAAAAGATAGGTCAAAGCCAGCAAGCTTTCCTGAAAGAAAATTCCTTCCTGACAAACCTCGTGCAATTGATTGAGGAAATTACAAGCAGGGTAGACAAAGGAGATGCAGTAGACACGATGTACTTGCATTTTCAGGAGGCCTTTAACAAGGTGCTGAACATGAGACTGCTTAGCAAGATAACAGACAATGGAATTACAGGGGAGTTTCTAACATGGGTGGATCAGCAGAAAACAGAGAGTGGGAATAAAGGGATCCTATTCTGGCTGGCTGCCGTTTACCAGTAGAGTTCCACAGGGGTCAGTGTTGGGACCTCTGCATTTTATGATGTATGTCAATGATTTGGACTATGGGATTAATGGATTTGTGGCTAAATTTGCTGATGATACAAAGATCGGTCGAGGAGCAGGTAGTGTTGAGGAAACAGAGAGCCTGCAGAGAGACTTAGATAGTTTAGGGGAATGGGCAAAGAAGTAGCAAATGAAATACAATGTTGGAAACAGTATGGTCATGAACATTGGTCAAAGAAATAAATGGGCAGACTATTGTTTAGATGGGGAGAGAATTCAAAATGCAGAGATGCAAACATTCATTTCTAGAGGTATAGAATATAAGAGCAGGGATGTGATATTGAGGCTCTATAAGACACTTGTGAGACCACATTTGGAGTTTTGTGTGCAGTTTTGGGCTCCTTATTTTATAAGGGATATACTGCCATTGGAGAGGGTTCAGAGAAGATTGACGAGAATGATTCTAGGAATGAAAGAGTTACCATATGAGGAACATTTGGCAGCTCTTGGACTGTATTCCCTGGAGTTCAGAAGAATGAGGGGGTATCTCATAGAAATATTCCAAATGTTAAGAGGTCTGAACAGATTAGATATGGCATAGTTATTTCTCATGGTAGGGAAGTCTAGGACAAGAGAGCATGACTTCAGGATTGAGGGACATCTATTTAGAACAGAGATGCAGAAAAATCAGAGGGTCAGAGGGTGGTAAATCTGTGGAATGTGTTGCCACAAACGGCTGTGGAGGCCAAGTCATTGGGCGTATTTAAGGCAGAGATAGATAGGTTGTTGATTTAGTAGGGCATCAAGGGGTATGGGGAGAAGGCAGGGGAGTGGGGATGACTGGAAGAATTGGATCAGCCCATGATTGAATGGCCGAGCAGACTCAATGGGCCTAGTGGCCTACTTCTGCTCCTATATCTTATGGTCTTATGGTCTTATCGAGATGTTGCCTGGGATAGAGTATTTTATCTTTGAGGAGTGACCGAATATGGTGAGGTTATTTTTCTTGGAGTGGAAGAAGATCATGATATACCCATTATCAGGGAGATGGTGAGGGTAAGTACTTATAATATTTCCCACAACAGATATATCTATCACTAGAGGACATAGATTTAGGGTATGAAATTATGTTGTGGTGCTTTTAAATCACCCTAATTTTGGCATTACCAGTAGAAATGGGTGAAGTGCCTTTACGTCTATGCAGATTTCAGTTAACAATTGTTTATTTGGTTAATATAGGAAGGCATAAGGTTGGTCATCCAAAATTGGCAACATTAGCTGTGTTGGGAGCACTGTATTCATATGGACTTCAGTTTTGTGTGTTTGGGAAATGGAAAAGCACAAAATATTTGGCTGCTTAATGTGGTATATGGTCCTAGTGTTCCCCTTTCGTTCACTCCTCCATGGTTTCTCCTTTTGTCTGTGGTTTGCCTGGGCCTTCAGGAAAAGATCAAGATGAAGAATGACTGAATATTAGTGGCACAGGAACTTCAGCAATCTATTGTGGCAGATATGGTGGCTTCTTTCATATCCACGCAGATTGTTCAAAAACTCCAGGGATAGGTCAGTCAGTTCTTTCTGTTTGTATTTCAAAGTTTCCAGTTAAGAAAAGATTATCAGAGACAGTGTCAGTACTCATGCCTGGAATAGGTGATGAAGTACACTCTGATTATATACTTCTTGCTATGATTTATTCTCGGTTTTGACATATTAAAGCAGGTATTTCAAATTGTTAACCAGACATTCTTCTTGAGATTGGATAACATCTGTTGAGGATGCAGGTTCAAGGCTTGTGAATACATTTATTATGGATTGCAGTCCATGTTGGGGTTGAAGGAAACAAGGAGGCAGACATGCAAGCTGAACAATCACTTAAAATTAAGGATATAAATTTAGGGGTGCTTTTATATAAAGGCTGTAATACCATCTATGCCACAAGCTTTATGAGGAAGCTGGTGTCCAAATTGGTGGAGTGACAGTGAACTACTTGAGGTATGCAGATGATTCAGTGTTGTTAGCCGAGACTGAGAACGAGTTACTCTGAATAGTAGATAAGATAAACGCTGAAGGAGAATGATTTGGAATGAAAATAAATGCTGCAAAGACAAAGATGATGATCGTATCACGGAAGAAAGAAGTCCCCAAAATCAGTATCAAAATTAATGGCGTAGGCATAGAGCAAGTCAAGAAGTTTGTGTACTTGAGACAGATGGTCACAGAGGATGGGAAATGTGATACAGAAATTAGACGATGAATTGAGATTGCAAGATCAACGTTCTGGAGCCTGAGTGACGTGCTGTGTGGCAAGAGGTTGGACTTTGGGCTGTGTTGTAGAATTTGGAAATGCTACATCTGGAACAGTCTGTTGTATGGAGTTGAATCGTGGACCTTATGCAAGGAAGCGCAACGATGACTGGAGGCATTTGAAATATCGCGTTTAAGGAGAATGCAGAAAATTAGATGGGTGATGAAGGTCAGTGATCTGGAAGTGTTGAAGAGAGTGAGGAGAGAAAAGGATTAGCTGAAGAATGTGCAGAAAAGGAAGCTGGAATATGCCGGGCACTTGTTAAGAGGTGGTGGACTGCAGAAATTGTTATTGGAAGGGATGACAGAAGGAAAGAGGGAAAGAGGAAGGCAGCAAACCACTTGGTATGATAATGTGAGGCAATGGACTGGGTTGAGTTATGCTGAGGCCAGAAAAAGAGCGCAAGATCGAAGAAGATGGAGGTGCATAGCCACCAACCCTGGATTCGGGACGGCACCCACTGACTGACTGACTGATTACATAAAGGAGAGGTGAAAATAAAAATTAGAAGTATTTTATCACTGTGGAAACACACTTGGGATAAGGAAAAGTAAGGATGCATGTATATAAAATTCAGAGATGGTGGGAAGAACTGGAAGATGGGTAGAAATGAGGGAAGAAGTTATACTAACAACACACACAAAATGCTGGTGGAATGCAGCAGGCCAGGCAGCATCTATAGGAAGGAGTACAGTCAATATTTCAGGCCGAGACCCTTCGTCAGGACTAACTGAAAAAAGAGATAATAAGAGGTTTGAAAGTGGGAGAGGGAGGAGTAGATCCAAAATGATAGGAGAAGACAGGAGGGGGAGGGTTGAAGCTACGAGCTGGAAAGTTGATTAGCAAAAAGGATACAAGGACTTCGGCAAGGGCTCTGCCACCCCCACTGATGACCCCTTCTCCCGTCTTCAACCCTCCTCCTCTTCATGGACACCCCGCTCTGGTCTTCTGCCTGCTCTGGATCTCTTCATTGCTAACTGCTGACGGGACATCAATCGTCTCGACTTCATCACACCTTGTTCTAATTCCAACCTCACTCCTTCCGAATGCTCTGCTCTCCACTCACTCCGCACCAATCCTAACCTTACTATAAAACCCGCTGATACTTTACATTTGGAGAGACTGAAGCTATGTAATGAGGACAGAGGGGACATCTTTGAAAGGATACGGGGCCCTGTATTGGACTTTCTTACAGGGTGAGGACTGAGGTTTTTTGGTGCAGTGCACCTTTGCTGTGTATGTTTACTTTTGCCTTTATATTTTTCTCCCTTTTGCTGCTCAGTATTTAATTTGATTTTGTTATGGTTGTAGTTTTTGTGGATGTGCTGTATTCTTTTTTTGTGTGTTTTTTGTTCGTAATAAATGAAATAAAATTAATTTTAAAAAAACACTGATAAGCGGGGGCGCTGTTGTAGTCTGGTGTACTGACCTCTACCTTGCCGAGGCACAGCGATAACTCACTGATACCTCCTCTTCCTTAACCCTCGATCATGACCCCACTAAGGAGCACACCATCACCAACCTTATCAGCTCTGGGAATCTCCCATGCTCTGCCACCAACCTCATAGTTCCCACACACCACACTTCCCATTTCTACCTCCTACCCAAGATCCACAAACCTGCCTGTCCAGGTAGACCCATTGTCTCAGCTTGCTCCTGCCCCACCGAACTTATTTCTGCATACCTCAACACTGTTTTAGCCCCCTTGTTCAATCCCTTCCACCTATGTTCGTGACATGTCTCACGCTCTGAATTTTTTCAATGATTTTAAGTTCCCTGGCCCCCAACACCTTACTTCCACCATGGATGTCCAGTCCTTATATACCTCCATCTCCCACCAGGAAGGTCTCAAAGCTTTCCGCTTCTTTTTGAATTCCAGACCTAACCAGTTCCCCCCTACCACCACTCTCCCCCAACTGGCGGAATTTGTCCTTACCCTTAATAATTTCTCCTTTGGCTCCTCCCACTTCCTCCAAACTAAAGGTGTAGCCATGGTCACCTGTATGGGTCCCAGCTATGCCTGCCTTTTTGTTGGCTTTGTGGAACAATCCATGTTCCAAGCCTATACTGGTATCTGTCCCCCACTTTTCCTTCGCTACATCGACGACTGCATTGGCACTGCTTCCTGCACGCAGGCTGAGCTCGGTGACTTCACTAACCTTGCCTCCAACTTTCACCCTGCCCTGAAATTTACCTGGTCTATTTCTGACACCTCCCTCCCCTTTCATGATCTTTCGGTCTCTTTTCCTGGAGACAGCCTATCTACTGATGTCTACTATAAGCCTACGGACTCTCACAGCTATCTGGACTATTTCTCTTCCCAACCTGTCTCTTGCAAAACTGCCATCCCCTTCTCGCAATTCCTCCATCTCCGCCGCATCTGCTCTCAGGAAGAGGCTTTTCATTCCAGGACAAAGGAGATGTCCTCCTTTTTTAAAGAAAGGGGCTTCCCTTCCTCCACCATCAACTCGGCTCTCAAAAGCATCTCCCCCATTTCAAGCACATCTGCTCTTAACCCATCCTCCCACCACCCCACTAGGAATAGGGTTCCACTTGTCCTCACCTACCACCCCACCAGCCTCCGGGTCCAAAATATAATTCTCCATAACTTCCACCACCTCCAACGGGATCCCACCACTAAGCACATCTTTCTCTCCCTTTCTCTTTCTGCTTTCCACAGTGATCGCTCCCTATGTGAATCCCTTGTCCATTCATCTCCCCCCATCCCTTCCCACCGATCTCCCTCCCAGCACTTATCGTAAGTGGAACAAGTGCTACACATGCCCTTACACTTCCTCCCTCACCACCATTCAGGGCCCTGGACAGGCCTTTCAGGTGAGGCGACACTTCACCTGTAAGTCGGCTGATTTGATGTACTGCGTCCGATGCTCCCAGTGTAGCTTTCTATATATTGTTGAGACCTGACACAGACTGGGAGACTATTTCACTGAACACCTACGCTCTGCCCACCAGAGAAAGCAGGACCTCCCGGTGGCCATACACTTTAATTCCACATCCCATTCTCATTCTGATATGTCAATCCATGGCCTCCTCTACTTACAAAATGAAGCCACACTCAGGTTGAAGGAACAACACTTTATATTCCGCCTGGGTAGCCTCCAACCTGATGGCATGAATATTGACTTCTCTAACTTCCGTTAATGCCCCTCCTCCCCTTCTTACCCCATCCCTTATTTATTTGTTTGTTTGTTTATTATTTCCCTACTTTTTTTCTCTCTCTCTCCCTCTCACGATAACTCCTTGCTTCCTCTTCATCTTCCTCTGGTGCTCCCCTCCCCCTTTCTTTCTCCCTAGGCCTCCCGTCCCATGATCCTCTCCCTTCACTAGCTTTGTATCCCTTTTGCCAATCAACTTTCCAGCTCTTAGCTTCATCCCTCCCCCTCCTGTCTTCTCCTATCATTTCGCATCTCCCCCTCTGCCTCCCACTTTCAAATCTCTTACTATCTCTTCTTTCAGTTAGTCCTGACGAAGGGTCTCGGCCCGAAACATTGACTGTACCTCTTCCTATTGATGCTGCCTGGACTGTTGAGTTCACCAGAATTTCCAGCATCTGCAGATTTCATCGTGAAGAAGTTATACTTACACTTTTATGTATTGGACATACTAAGTTGGATAATTTTTGTTCAGAATTAATATGCATGATAAGTGCATTTGTAGGGAGTGAACTTGTCAAGAAATGGTGCAGCATGTATTGTTCGAATGCAATTCCTTTGAGTTGCGAAAGAAACATCTAGTTGCTAAATTGAGATCTTTATGACAGCAGTTTAATATGGAAAGTTTGTTAGGATATCACTACCATCTTATTGTATATTAGTACATATTTGAGTTTCTGAAAAGCATTAAACTTTGTGATGTTATTTGAGTTTTTTTGGGGGGTGGATGATGTTAATTTAGTGAGTATACTTCCTGTCTCTTTCCTCCACACTCCAACTCATTAGTTGGCAGAAATGTGCCTTATGTGGGTCTGTTAATCGCTATTAATCTTTGCAAGAATGAGAAGATTGAGGGTATAGGCTTAAAGGTTTAAAGGGGATCTGAGAAAGAATGTGTTTACTGAGAAAGTGTATGGAGTCGTGAATGCACTGTCTCAGGGGCCAGTGGAAGCAGAATGTCTCACAGCATTTAAGAAACATCTGGACTAGCACATGAACCCCCAGGTAGGTTAGGCTACAGACCAAATAATGGTAAATTGATTGATGACTGGTATAGGGTGGCCAGCATGATCATGTCTTACTGCTGTATAAATCTATGCCCTTGACTCCCTAACCATTTGAATGTGGGTGACTCAACTTCTCCAGTGTATATAGAATTCCGTCAGAACTGAACTGGCAAATTTACCAAAACGTTTCGAAAGATAGATACCAACCATTCAGGTAGTGACTGGAGCCTTCCGATCAATTGGTATCCGCAGTTTGTAAATAAGGTTAAATAGGCATTAGGAGAAGAATTGACAAAACCTGTTCCACACTCGAGAACAAATAGAGGATTAAACTCAGTTAACAGGGAACAGGTGGAAAACATCCCGATTGGTTCCAACGACGAGAGAAGGCAGGGTTATTAAAGCGTTGGAGGATAAACTCCCGGATCGATGTAATGGCTCACTGTAAGGAGAATGGGGCCTATCGGGAAGTTCTTGCCTGCCCTATTTGCCTTGGGCTTTTGACAGACCCCGTTCTCGTCCACTGTGATCGCAACTTCTGCCGGTCTTGCATTGTGTCCTACCGCCAATCTCAGCAGAGCCCGACATGTTGCCCACAGTGCGGCGAAGATACGCCGGAGCTGAACCTGCAACCTAACCGTGTTCTGAGGAATGTGGTAGAAAAGATCCGGAGAGAGGTTGGCCCACAGGAACATGCGGAGGGGAGCCGACAACTGTGCAGTGAG
Organism: Mobula hypostoma; assembly: GCF_963921235.1. Taxonomy (NCBI): domain Eukaryota; kingdom Metazoa; phylum Chordata; class Chondrichthyes; order Myliobatiformes; family Myliobatidae; genus Mobula; species Mobula hypostoma. The sequence goes on from NC_086101.1 coordinate 30,546,957, forward strand.
CACCGCGAGAAGCTGAGCCTGGTTTGTGAAACTGACGGAATGCTGATCTGTCTGGTGTGCAGGGACTCCATGTTTCACAAGGAACACAAGTTCAGGCAGCGAACGGAGTTCATCATAACGTGTAAAGTAAGGAGTCCGACGCTGCTTCGGTGTATGTCTGGCTGGGTTAACGAATGTGGCCAACTTGCTGGACTTCGTTTTTCTGCTCCATATAGAACAAAACAGGAACAGTCCGTTCAGTCCGCTGTGTTGACCGTAATGCCAGTTTAGTTAATCCCAGCTGCCTGCACTTGATCTGCATCGCTCTGTCCTCTGCCCATTCTTTTACCTATCAAATGGCTCTTAATCATGATTAAGGTTCTGTTACCTCCTGCTTCTCTAGCAGCGTGACGTACCCATCACTGTTTATAAAAGCAAAAAGTCCTAGCTTTTAAATCTCCTTTAAACTCCCACCACCCTAAACGTGCATCCTCTAGTAATTAACATTTCCACTTTAAGAAATAAGGTTTTGGCTGTCTACTTTATCTATGTACTATGTTATATAATTTGGGCTCTTATCTCCCCTAGTTATTCAATCATTCAGAACAGAAATGGGGACTTTTGACCATCCTCCAAACTGATTACATCTGCCTATCAAGGCACACAAGATGGTAGAGGACCTCAGCAGGCCATGCAGCATCTACGGAAGTGAGCACAGTGGATGTTTCAGCCTAAGACTCAATCCTGCTGAAGGATCTCTGTCCGAAACATCAGTTGTATTCTTTTCCATGGATGCTGCCTGGCCTGCTGAGTTCCTCCAGTATTTTGTGTATGTTGCTTGGATTTCCAATATCTGCAGATTTTTTTCTTGTTTATGATTGCATATCTGCTGTTTATTTATTTGACTGCATTAGTCCTGTTACCTCTCTACTTCCTTCTTATCCATGGAATCTCCAAGTGAACATAAATTGTTTTTATAATTTTTGTACTAATTCCCCTATTGGTCTATAATTTCCAGTGATTGCTACTGTACAATTTGAACAGAACACAGTTTGCTAACCAGCTGTCTTCTGCGATGGCACCTAAGACTAACAAGATGTTGGAAGAATCTATTAGCTTCCTAGTAATCTTCTCCCTTGCTTCCCTTGGTATTCTGAAATAGATCATGTCATTCCCTAGGGATTTACCCACCATAATGTGAAAAATGTTCACCTTTGTTTTAAACTCCTTTTGATTTTTTTTCTAATAAATGGTTCCATAAGGCTGACACTCTTACCAACTCTCCATCTTCCTCATCCTTCTCCCTGCTGAATACTGATGAGAAGCATTCATTTGACACCCATTCACCTCTGACATCTTCACAACTACATTTCCCAGGTGGTCCCTGAGGGAGTGGTACAAATTTCTTGTATGTCACTTCTACGAAACTTTTCTCACTCCTTTTCCTGCAGACCAAAGGAGCTTCTCTTCTGAACTCTCTGAATCAGAAGGTGGTGGCATTGAAAACAGCCATACAGAAGCAAGAACATGAGGTTGAGGACACAAAGGTAAATTGGTCCAATCTTCCCTTCTCAGAGCAAGGCTAGTAGTACACAAAAATGCTGCAGTTGTTCAGTAAACTAATATAAAGGTAGTGTCTGTGTGTGGGGGTGGGGGGGGATAACAAGTGGAGTTAATGCTTCACTTTCAGTACAGAGCATTTGACCCATAAAGTTCTAACTCAGATTCTCCCTACATGAGCCTCTAGATGTCAGTCCTTCCAGAAATTTTTGTTGCTATTTTAGATTTCCAGCAGGTTCCACTTTATTCACTTCCAAATTTCATTGTTTATTATTGTCACATATATTGAGATGGTGATAAGCTTGTATTGTATAATGTTCATGCATTTTTTTTAGTCTATTTAGGTAGTGGAAGTTTAAAAAAAAAACTGCAAAACAGCAAATGCAGCAGTGGAAAATTCAGCAGTTTCAAATTCTTGAGTGCACATCACACACAACCTCTCGTGGTCAGAACATGCCATGCACAGCAGTTAGCTCTTGAAGTCCCTGCTCCTGAGGAGGCAGAAGAGAGCTAGATATTGTATGTCTGTACTCGCATCATTCTACAGATGCACGGTGGAGAGCATGGTAACTGCACTGTGGCAGACAAGACTCTAAAATGGGTGGTCAGTAATCACCAGTCTACATGACATCTAGGACGTGCGTACAGAAAAGGACCAGTAAATCATGAAAGATCCCACACACCCTGCTCATTTGTTCTCCCCCCCCCCCCCCCCACTCCTGCCAGGGAGGAGGTGACATAGCATCCACACCTGCACCAGATGCAAAAGCAGTTACTTTCCTCAAACAGTAAGACTGATCACGATCTCCACCCACTAACTCTGCTACTTTATTATTTCCCATCAGTCAACTTGTGTACAGCCTAGTGTATTGTATGGGCACTTACTGTGTTCCTTATTGTTCTTGTACTTCATTAGATCCAGAGTAACAATTATTTTGATCTTTCATTTTATACAGAAATGACATTATACAATCTTGAATCTTGAAAACATAACAGCTGTAGATGAAGGGCAGTACAGCTAAACAACAAGGTGTAAGATTATAATCTTGTAAGATCGAAAGTCTATCTTGTATCACCACAGAACCATTCAGTAGTCTTCTAACAACAGTAGAAGCTATTTGTGAAACTGGTGGTCAGTGCTGTCATGTATTTGTATCTTCTGCCCAATGGGTGGGGGGAGAAAAAGTTCTTGGTGTGTGGGATTTCATCATGTTCACTACTTTACTGAAGTATTGGGAAATGTATCCATTGAGGTGAAACTTTCTTTGACATGCTAAGATATGTCTGCAACTCAAGAGTTTAGCTTTAAGCAGAGCAGTTCCCATAATAAGCTATGATGCATCCAATTAGGATGCATTCTGGGGTACTTTGATTTTTTTTAATTGGTAAGGTTTGTCTGTGGCAGGTCAAGTTTCATTTTCTTTCTGAGGAAATAGAGGCATTGTATGCTTCCTTGGCTTTGTCATCTGTCCTTGAGACCAGGACATGCTTTTGGTGATGTTCACTCATAAGAACTTGCAGCTGTCAACACTCTTGACCGCAGGAGTATGTGTACCATCCCCTTTGCGAAGTCCATGACCAGTTTTTGTTTTGTTGACATTGATGGAAAGTTCATCATGACACTACAAGGTGTGGCTAGGCTGTAAACTATCCCATCACTATTTGCGAAATGGCTGTTTATAATAGCATCTGCAAACTTCCAGACAGAGGGCAAAATTTGGTCATGCAGTCATGAGTGTACCAGGAGTATTGCAACAGTAACTTTATCTCAAGTTCCTGAAATGTACAGTATAAAATCAAAGCTCTTTGGTTTTGGGACATGGAGACTAAAACTGCTCGCCATACACAATGCAGTGCCTTGTACAGTTCTACTGTGTTTTCTATTTCTGCACTCCAATTTCATTGAAATCAAACTCAATCTTCCATTAACCTTCCTGATTCTCCTCTAATTGTATAGTATCTGTTTGTTTCATTCATGGAAACCTCTATCTTTGTGCTGCAACTTCCTGCAGCATTACCTAACCTTGTTTCTGTTTGTGTTTTCTTGCAAAATAAACAACTTTTATACTATCCTAATACAGAGCTATTGTCTGAAGTGACAACTCCTTTACATCCCACCAAGGAATCTCAAGTGGCTGAGCTCCAGCAGATGGTTTGTTGCTCTAGGATCCAGCATCTGTTAATTCTTGTTTCTCGAACTTATTATAACACAGTTGCCAAACATTTTATCCATTTATCTTATTAATAACTCTAAACTTGTCATTCTCACTTGTGTATCATCCATGAGTTTGGCTACACTTCCTTCTATTAATATAAACAACAGGAATCCCTGAACTGCACCACCTGATTTAGGCTTCTATCTGGGAATGTCCCCTTAAGAGTTGTTCAGCAACATAGCATGGATACATGCCCTTGGCCCAGACAGTTCATGCTAACCACAGTACCAACCCAGCCAGTCCCAAATTCCTATGTTTGGCCCAAGCCCTCCAAGCACCACTCCCTCAATGTATTTGTTTATTTTTTAAAATTGTGTCTATACCAGACTCAAACACTTCCTCTGGTTCATTCCAAATACTCACCACACTCTGCATGGAAAAAGTTGTCCCTCAGGTCCTTTTTAAATCTCTTCTCTCCCTAAATCTATGCCCTCTAGATTTGGACTCCCCTTGCTGGGGAAAAGCATGTTATGCACCTGTGTATCATAGTCTTCCATAACTTTAACCACCTGGTTACCCCACACTCCTATAATTCCAAGGAATAATGATCTAGCTTGGATAACCACTTCTATCTCAAGCCCTCCAACCCTAACAATATCCTCAATATTTTCTAGCACCCCATTCCATTTTAACCATGACACTCTGTAACAGTAACCAAAACTATATGTACTCCAGTGACTTGCACAAATGCAACATAATGTGGCAAATGTCAGATATTTGTATGGAGTTCTGCATAGATTCCAATGAGACAGGGGAGGGTTAGGGTACAGGAACCATAGTGTACAAATGCTGTTGTAAATCCAGTCAAGGAGAAAAGAAAAGCTTGTGCATGATTCAAAAAAAAAACTAGGTAATGATAGAGATCTAGAAGATTATAAGGCTAGCCGGAAGGAGCTTAAGAATGAAATTAGGAGAGCCAGACAGGGCCATGAGAGGGCCTTGGTGGACAGGATTTAGGAAAACCCCAAGACATTCTACAAGTATGTGAAGAGCAAGAGGATAAAGTGGTTCTGTTCTCTCACAATCAAGTGAGACAGTGGAAAGTGTGTATCGAACTGGAGAAGATAGCAGAGGTACTTAATGAATACTTTGCTTCAGTATCCATAGAAACATAGAAAACCTACAGCACAATACAGGCCCTTTAGCCCACAAAGTTGTCCCTACCTTCAAAATTACAAAACTTCCCCATAGCCCTCTATTTTTCTAAGCACCATGTACCTATCCAAAAGTCTCTTAAAAGACCCTATTGTATCTGCCTCCACCACTGTTGCTGGCAGCTAATTCCACGCATTCACTACTGAGTATATATTTAAAAAAAAAACAGAACTTGCCCCTGAAATCACCTCTGTACCTACTCCCCAGCACCTTAAACCTGTGTCCTCTTGTGGCAATCATTTCAGCTCTGGGGGAAAAAGCCTCTGACTATCCACAGGATCAATGCCTCTTATCTTATACACCTCTATCAGGTCACCTCTCATCCTCCATCACTCCAAGGAGAAAAGGCTGAGTTCACTCAACCTGTTTTCATAAGGCATGCTCCCCAATCAAGGCAGCATCCTAGTACATCTCCACTGCACCCTTTCTATGGCTTCCACATCCTTCCTGTAGTGAGGTGACCAGAACTGAGCACAGTACTCCAAACAACAGAAATTCTGCAGATGCTGGAAATTCAAGCAACACACATCAAAGTTGCTGGTGAATGCAGCAGGCCAGGCAGCATCACTAGGAAGAGGTACAGTTGACGTTTCAGGCCGAGACCCTTCCTCAGGACTCCAAGTGGGGTCAGACCAGGGTCCTATACAGCTATATATTCACTACAGAAAAAGATCTTAGTGATTATAGGGATGACTTACAGTGGACTGAAAAGCTTGAGCATGTAGATATTAAGAAAGAGGATGTGCTGGAGATTTTGGAAAGCATCAAGTTGGATAAGTCACCAGGACTGAATGAGATGTACCCCAGACTATTGTGGGAGGCAAGGGAAGAGATTGCTGAGCCTCTGGTGATGATCTTTGCATCATCAATGGGGATGGCAGTGGTTCTGGAGGATTGGAGGGTTGCAGATGTTTCCTTAAAGGGAATAGAGATGGGCCAGGAAATTATAGACCAGTGAGTCTTACTTCAGTGGTTGGTAAATTGATGGAGAAGATCCTGAGAGGCAGGATTTATGAACATTTGGAGAGACATTATGATTAAGGATAGTCAGCATAGGTTTGTCAAAGGCAAGTCATGCCTTATGAGTCTGATTGAATTTCTTTGAGAATGTGACTAAACATTGAAGGTAGAGCAGTAGATGTAGTGTATATGGATTTCATGAAGACATTTGATAAGGTACCCCTGCAAGGCTTGTTGAGAAAGTTAGGCATGGGATCCAAGGGGACATTGCTTTGTGGATCCAGAACTGACTTGCCCACAGAAGGCAAAGAGTGGTTGTAGATGGGTCATATTCTGCATGGAGGCTAGTGACCAGTGGTGTGTCTCAGGGATCTGTTCTGGAACTCTTTGTGATTTTTATAAATGACTTGGATGAGGAAGTGGAGGGATGGGTTAATAAATTTGTTGATGACACAAAGGTTGGAGGTGTTGTGGATAGTGTGGCTGGCTGTCTGAGGTTACAGCAGGACATTGATGGGATGCAAAACTAGTCTGAGAAGTGGCAGATGGGGTTCAACCCAGATAAGTGTGAAGTCGTTCATTTTGGTAGGTCAAATATGATGGCAAAATATAGTATTAATGGTAAGGCTCTTGGCAGTGTGGAAGGTCAGAGGGATCTTGGGGTCTGAGTCCATAGGACACTCAAAGCTGCTGCACAGGTTGACTCTGTGGTTAAGAAGGCATATGGTGTATTGGCCTTCATCAATCATGGGATTGAGTTTAGGAGCTGAGAGGTAATGTTGCAGATATATAGGACCCTGGTCAGACCCCACTTTGAGTACTGTGCTACGTTCTGGTTACCTCACTACAAGAAGGATGTGGAAACCATAGGAAGGGTGCAGAGGAGATGTACAAGGATGTTGTCTGCATTGGGGAGCATGCCTTATGAGAATAGGTTGAGTGGACTTATCGTTCATCACTCCAAGGAGGAAAAAGCTGACAGGTGTACAAGATGATGAGAGGCATTGATTGTGTGGATAGTCAGAGGCTTTTTCCCAGGGCTGAAATGGCTTGCACAAGAGGGCACAGTTGTAAGGTGCTTGGAAGTAGGTACAGAGGAGATGTCAGGGGTAAGTTTTTTTTTTATATGCAGAGAGTGGTGAGTGCATGGAATGGGCTGCTGGAAATAGTGGTGGAGGTGGATATGATAGGGTCTTTTAAGAGACTCCTGGATAGGTACATGGAGCTTAGAAAAATAGAGGGCTGTGGGTAACCCTAGGTTATTTCTAAGGTAGGGACATGTTCGGCACAGTATTGTGGGCTGAAAGGCCTGCATTGTGCTGTAGGTTTTTCTGTTTCTATAATGCCCCAGCTCCTATAATCAATTCTGTGAATGAAGACCAGTGTACCAAAGGCCTGTCTTCACCACCCTGTCTACCTACGATACTACATTCAACTGTGATGCAGTTGTGAATCCAAGACGCTCTGTTCCGTTGCACTCCCTTGATCCAGCCCCATGCTTCCCACTAGTTAATCAATCCTCATTCCATGTTAATACACTACTGCCAATACTGAGATCTTGTTAAGTAGCAACATTTGTAGCACTTTTTCAAAAACTTGATTAAATTCAAACATATAATACGAATGTTCTCCTCTATCAGACTATTTCTTCAGTGATTTCTAGTAACTTTGCCAGGCATGATTACCTATTTATGAAGCCTTGACAACTCGACTGCAAGGAATTTCAGGGCATGAGTCAGTGATTTAAATAAGTAACTTCCAAATGTTCTATGACTGCAATATTTACTGCTAATATATTCCCAATAATAAATATTAGGCTAACTCACTAAAATGCACCTGCTTTTTGCTCTCTCACCACCCTCTTTCTTCCACAGCCAACACTGCTACCACTTACATTTCCTTCCCCACCACCTATGAATAATGAATCGCTGAGTTCCCCATTCTTTAACCATGTAATATATAACCATATAACAATTACAGCACGGAAACAGGCCATCTCGGCCCTTCTTGTCCGTGCTGAACTCTTACCCTATCCTAGTCCCACTGACCTGCACTCAGCCCATAACCCTCCATTCCTTTCCTGTCCATTTTTCTATCCAATTTAATTTTAAACGACAACATAGAACCTGCCTCAACCACTTCTGCTGGAAGTTCATTCCACACAGCTACCACTCTGAGTACAGAAGTTTCCTCTCATGTTACCCCTAAACTTTTGTCCTCTAATTCTCAACCCATGTCCTCTTGTTTGAATCTTCCCCACTCTCAATGGAAAAAGTCTAACCACTTCAACTCTATCAATCCCCCTCATAATTTTAAATACCTCTATCAAGTCCCCCCTCAACCTTCTATGCTCCAACGAATAAAGGCCTAACTTGTTCAACCTTTCTCTGTAACTTAGGAGATGAAACCCAGGCAACATTTTAGTAAACCTCCTCTGTACTGTCTCAATTTTATTGACATCTTTCCTATAATTCAGTGACCAGAACTGTACACAATACTCCAGATTTGGCCTTACCAATGCCTTCTACAAATACAACATTACATCCCAACTCCTATACTCAATACTCTGATTAATAAAGGCCAGCAAACCAAAAGCTTTCTTCACTACCCTATCCACATGAGATTCTTTTTCAAAAGGTAAGGATGCTTGAAGATTAAACATCTGCATCCACTCCACTTCCTGGATCCTGAGATGCACAGCACTGCATCCAGGACACATTTGTAGTTAACTTCATTATTTTGTCTCGGTGCTAGAGATCCTCTTGGGATCATTTTAACATTGTCCTCTTGTGAGCAGATGTTGACTCCGCTTAGTCCTTGGAATGAAGTGTTTTCCCTGGTACAGCTTTAGGAGTGATTGTCAGATGTGCTAGAATCTCAAAAGCAGGATTTGACTCAACCTCCTGTGCTCAAGTAATGAGCTACTGGTTTGAAAATGTACATTGAGTATCTGCCAAACTAAGGGTGTGGTTTTTTAATGGAAGCAGACTTTTTTTGCATTCTAATGTTGTACACTTTGTTCCAATGGAGGAATTAGGCTGTAATCTGATCTGCCACATTGCACAGCAGTTTGCTGAGCTGCACCAATTTCTCAATAAGCGTGAACATCAGCTGACAGTAAAACTGGAAGATCAGGTGGAAAGCAACCTGGCAGCAATGGAAAGAAACCTGACCAAAATGAGAGCGACTCTCTTCTCCATAGAGCTGGACATAACCAATATCAAGGCCAAGCTGGAACGAAGCGATCTGACTTCTCTTCAGGTACACCATGGTTTCTTCTCCACATTACAACTTTTCATGGAAGATAAGCTCACCCTGGCTTTGGCTGTACTCGGCTTCCAACTACAGACAAGTAAGGGAAACTTTAGTGTTTATTACTGGCCATTATTAAACTCTCTTGTACTTTTTGATCTGCCTCCCCAATTTCCTGTTAAATTCCATCTGCCATGACCCTTCATTTCATTAATATGTACAAGGCTACTTGTACACACCAAGGGAAACTTGAATACAGATTTTATAAGTTACCTTAGTAGCAAAGTGATTCTGCTTCCTCTGTTGTCATGTAGAGGAGGCACATTTTTCTTTGAGACTGCATACATTTCTTGCTGCTGAGGGTTCTTCGCACGTCCCAAATATTGACTGGCCACTGCAAATTCTGTGTGGGAATGTGAAAATAATGAATGAGTTTTTTTAAAAGAACAAGGTGGCTTTGTAGGCCATAGGGTGGCTCATGCTGTATGATTCTGACTCATGTACAGTACATCAAAGACCATAATACTAATCCTTTGGGGATTATCACAGGATTTGGCATCCAGTTTGAAAAAGCTTCCTTCTGCAAACTGAATAACTATATTATGTATCCAAACCTGGTTTACTCTTTTAATCTTTTGTGCTTCAATGCTGCTAATCTTTAAGAAGGTATAAAACTCACTTGCAAAATCCTGGCAGTTTGGGAAATTTAATGAGTTGATGGGAGTGTTTTCAATATAACAGCTTAAATTTGCAGTTGATTCTTGTATTGTTTCACAAAGCAGTGTACTGATCAGTCTCTGCAGAACCCAGGCTGACTTTTGCACCTTCAGTTCATCAAATGCTTCTTCTGGGAATCCCGTATTAACTTCTTGTCTAATGTTAGTTCCCATAGCACAATCATTTACATAATTGGAGTTGAAGAGAACAATAGGCTGTTCAGTCCACCATATCTGTGGCCATCTTTAGCTATCCCATTTGCCTATATTACATCCATTTTCTTCTGTGTCTTGCCTGTTTGTACATAAATGCCTCTTAAACATAATGATTCTATCTGATTTTGCTGCCTTTGACAGCAGGTTCTGGATTAAAATGTAGACATAGAGCCAGTTAAACCCCTGCCCTCTATTTTGATTCCCCTACCACAGGAAAAAGATTCTGGTTACCTACCCTGTCTCGGCCTGCTATATGCCTCCTTCACCCCAGGGGAAAAATAAGCCCAGACTGCACAATCTCTTCCCATAACTCAAGTCATTTAGTCCAGGCAACAGCCCGCTGAATCTCCTCTGCACTCTTACATTGGAACAAACATGCAATACCTATAACTGTCCTTTGAAATTGCTGAACAGTACCAGAAATTGAGATTCATCAGGCAGACTGAAAGCTTGATCATTGGCCATGTCTCCTCACTGCCTCTTGTCCAGGTGACCTGGTCCCCAAGGAAGTTTCAACCTTCAACTCTTTAATAATTAAAAAAAAAATGGCTTCCTGCAGAATCTGGAAATGAGTCTACAGTGCTAGGGTCCCCCTCAACCACATCCTGCCCAATACTGGAGGCACTGGCCTCAGTGAACCAGCTGCTTCACAGGTTATTTTTTTCACGTGCTGCTAGAGAAAGGATGACTACAGTAGGAATCAATATGTAGTACACAATCTTTGTAACACTTATCCCTGTTAAAGCCCTTGCCATTTTAGTGTGCAGTAGAGTTCTGCTTGCTGTATCTATGCCAACCATCATTCCTAACTGTGCTAATCCCACTTGCCTGCTTTAATTCTATAGACCCCTACTCCTTGCTCTTTCAAGTACTTGTCAAAATATCTCTGTTACTGTCCAGCTTCCTCCACCTCTGTCAGCTCATTCAAGAGACCAGATACCTTGTGTAAAACGTTTACATCTTGGATCCTCTAAGCCTCCCTCTTGTGTTGAAACTCTGCTTTCCATGGGAAACAGATTCTGGCTATCAAACCTCTTGTATTGTCTACCACTGTCTTGTTAGCTCGGTCTTTCATGCTTTGGAGCAAAAAGACCTAGCTTATTCACACCCCACCTTTGTAATTTAAAACCTTTGCAAGCAATATCCTTGTGAATCATTTCTAGCTTTGTCATGTCCTATAGAGTAGTGACCAGAATTGCATACAATACTCCAATTACAGCCAATGCAACGTATCATACGGTCCAAGTTTCACCCATGTTACTCAATGCCTCAGTCAACAAAGACAAGCACACTGTATGCTTACTAGGCCACTGCCTATAAGTTTGCATGGAACTGTGCTTATTCCCCAATGTCTCTGTTCTAAATATTCCCCAAGGCCCTGTCATTCTGGTAATCCTGCCTTGTTTAATTTCCTATAATGTGTAAATTTGCATTTGGTGTTAAACTCCATCTGCTGTTCCTTTGACTTTTCTAGTTGATCCAGATCAAGGGTTCCCAACATTTTCATGCCACGAACCAGATTGGAACCCTTTATCTAGATCCTGATTAACTTTGGGCATTAGACAATCCTTTCTTCCCCCTCCCCTACCCCCACAACCAATACAAACAAAAAATGAAACAAAACTCAGACCCCAAAATCCACCCCAGAGTAAATTGGCTCTGGATCAGATGAGAGCATCAAACACTGATCTTGCCGCAAACACTCTGTAAATATGATGAAACATACTCACCTGCACTCTGAGTAGAATCCATCCGACTGTGGTTCAAACAGGCCTGGAGTTGTCAAAGTTAAATGTGGAAGGAAGATCTAACCATCTGTCGGGTGCTGATATTTGCATCAGTCTTGCTACTGCTGTTGTTTCTGTGAGTGGGGGGGTTGCCGATTATTATGTGTAGGGGGTCGTTAATTGTTGTGGCTGGATTTTTTTTTGCAGTAGGCAAGGTGATGGATTTTGGGGTCTGAATTTAATTTCCTTTTCGTATTGGTTGTGGGAAGGGGCAGAGTTGATGGTTTTTCTTTCATTAATATCCATGGTTTTGCTACATTTAATAGCTATCTCGAGTAGACATGTATCAGTTGTATTATACATTGACAATTAAATGAATCTTGGGTGACACTACTTTCAGGGTGTCAATTAGATCTGACAGAAGGCAAACTCAAAGGTGTAGCTTTCTTTTTGAATCATAATCATAGTATGGAAATAGCCCTACAGATACTACTTATCCATGCCCACCATTATTCACATCTGAGCTAGTCCCACTTCCCCACATTTAACACATCCCTCTAAAACTTTCCTATTCCCATATGTCTAAAGTGCCTTTTCAAATGCAATTCTGCCAGTCTCAACCATTACTTCCAGCAGTTCATTATGTATACAAACCACCTGGCTAAAAAAAAAAAGTTGCCCCCCTTGGGTTTCTACTAAATCCCTCCTCTCACCTTAAACCTTTGCTGCCTTGATCTTGATTCCCTTGTCAACCATCGAACCATAGAACCATAGAAACTACAGCACAGAAACAGGCCTTTTTGGCCCTTCTTGGCTGTGCCAAACCATTTTCTATCTAGTCCCACTGACCTGCACATGGACCATATCCCTCCATACACCTCCCATTCATGTATCAGTCCAATTTACTCTTAAATGTTAAAGAACCCACATTTACCACCTCGTCTGGCAGCTCATTCCACACTCCCACCACTCTGTGAAGAAGCCCCCCTAATGTTCCCTTTAAACTTTCCCCCCTCACCCTTAACCCATGTCCTCTGGTTTTTTCTCCCCTTGCCTCAGTGGAAAAAGCCTGCTTGCATTCATTCTATCTATACCCATCATAATTTTATATACCTCTATCAAATCTCCCCTCATTCTTCTGCGCTCCAGGGAATAAAGTCCTAACCTATTCAACCTTTCTCTGTAACTGAGTTTCTCAAGTCCCGGCAACAGCCTTGTAAACCTTCTCTGCATTCTTTCAACCTTATTTATATGCTTCCTGTAATTTGGTGACCAAAACTGAACACAGTACTCCAGATTCGGCCTCACCAATGCCTTATACAACCTCAGCATAACATTCCAGCTCTTATACCCAATACTTTGATTAATAAAGGCCAATGTACCAAAAGCTCTCTTTACGACCTTATCTACCTGTGATGCCACTTTTAGGGAATTTTGTATCTGTATTCCCAGATCCCTCTGTTCCACTGCACTCCTCAGTGCCTTACCATTTACCCTGTATGTTCTACGTTGGTTTGTCCTTCCAACGTGCAATACCTCACACTTCTCTGTATAAAACTCCATCTGCCATTTTTCAGTCCATTTTTCCCAGCTGGTCCAAGTCCCTCTGCAGGCTCTGAAAACCTTCCTCACTGTCTACTACACCTCCAATCTTTGTATCATCAGCAAATTTGCAGATCCAATTTACCACATTATCATCCAGATCATTGATATAGATGACAAATAACAATGGACCCAGCACTGATCCCTGTGGCACACCACTAGTCACAGGCCTCCACTCAGAGAAGCAATTCTCTACTACCACTGTTTGGCTTCTTCCATTGAGCCAATGTCTGATCCAATTTACCACCTCTCCATGTATACCTAGCGACTGAATTTTCCTAACTAACCTCCCATGCGGGACCTTGTCAAAGGCCTTACTGAAGTCCATGTAGAGAATATCCACTGCCTTCCCTTCATCCACTTTCCTGGTAACCTCCTCAAAACTCCAATAGATTGGTCAAACATGACCTACCATGCACAAAGCCATGTTGACTCTCCCTAATAAGTCCCTGTCTATCCAAATGCTTGTAGATTCTGTCTCTTAATACTCCCTTCAGTAACTTACCTACTACTGATGTTAAATTTACTGGCCTATAATTTCCCAGATTACTTTTCAATCCTTTTTTAAACAATGGAACAACATGAGTCACTCTCCAATCCTCTGGCACCTCACCAGTGACATTTTAAATATTTCTGCCAGGGCCCCTGTAATTTCAACACTAGTCTCCTTCAAGGTCCGAGGGAACATGGGCAAACACTGAGTAAATGCATAATCTATGCTCATGTTGCTACGAGATCAACCCTCAAACAGTTGCAGCTTGCACAACCTTTCTCCATAGCTCAGTCCCTTGAGTCCTAGCTACATCCTCAAATCTCCTCTGCACTCCTTCCACATTGATGACTTTCTTATAAAAGTATGACCAAAATGAATACAACTCCTATGTGACCTCACCAGCAACTTGTACAACTAGAACAATTATCCCAAATTCTATACTGACTGGTGAAAGCTTGCATGCCACTTTCCCGACGTGGCCTTCTATATATTGGCGAGGCCCAACGCAGACTGGGAGATTGTTTTGCTGAACACCTACGCTCTGTCCGCCAGAGAAAGCAGGATCTCCCAGTGGCCACACATTTTAATTCCACGTCCCATTCCCATTCTGACATGTCTATCCATGGCCTCTACTGTAAAGATGAGGCAACACTCAGGGTGGAGGAACAACATCTTGTATTCAATCTGGGTGGCCTCCAACCTGATGGCATGAACATTGACTCCTCTAACTTCTGCTAATGCCCCACCTCCCCCTCGCACCTCATCCGTTATTTATTTGTATTCACACATTCTTTCTGTTTTCTCCCTCTGTCCCTCTGACTATACACCTTGTCCATCTTCTGGGTTCCCCCCACCCTCCTTTTCCTTCTCCCTGGGCCTCCTGTCCCATGATCCTCATATCCCTTTTGCCAATTGCCTGTCCAGCTCTTGGCTCCATCTCTCCCCCTCCTGTCTTCTCCTATCATTTTGGATCTCCTCCTCCCCCTCCCACTTTCAAATCTCTTACTAGCTCTTCAGTTAGTCCTGACGAAGGGTCTTGGCCCGAAACATCAACTGTACCTCTTCCTAGAGATGCTGCCTGGCCTGCTGCATTCACCAGCAACTTTGATGTGTGATGTCACTTTCACTGTCTACCTGCCTTTTTCACTTTCAGGGAACCAAGCATGTTCACTCCCAGATCCCTCTGTTGTGCAATCTCCCCAGGTCCCTGCAATTAACTGAATATCCCTCCCTGGCTTGTCTTCCCAAAATGCAAACTTTGCGCTTATCTAAATTAAATTCAGTTGTGTCCTACACTTACAAATAGTCATGGAACAGCACAGAAACAGACCCAATTAGTATTGCCAAACTAATAAAATGTTAAATTGTGGTAAAACTGGTAAGTTTTAAAATTGCATGTAATTAAGAATGATGAACTAAAATAACTTTTCACCTGAATCTATCTGCTTTTTCCCCAACTCCCATCTGCTAGGTTTAGCTATGAAGGGCTACAAGGAATGAGGACTGATTTGATAATGGTTTAAGAAGCACATTTAACTTCCTGAGTTTAATAATGGAAAGATGGATGCTAAAGATCAATGTTGAAGTTTAGTATTGCTAAATCCTTAACCCTATCTTGACAGAAGTACTTTCCACCATTGGAGTATCTTGTGTACTTTACAACATCAGAAATGTATGCAGTTGTGCAGTTTCTGGCACCTATCCATAATTTAGATATTCCATTTTAGAGTTTGATGGATAGGTGTGTGCAGGACACAATGGAGAAATTCCTTTTCTATTAGTGCTTTCGGACTTTCAAAGGCAAGCATCTGCATTGCATATTTTTCTACAAGATCTGGAATAGGACTTGAACTCTTGGTCTCAGATCCATTGACTGCTGACAGATTTTATTCTGTCGTACCACTGAAATTCTCAAAATTGTAACTTTCAGCTAAAAGCTAAACTTCACATGTTAACTGCCAAAAGCACTTAATTTGAACTGATGATTATGTGAGCACATGTTTGCCCAATATATACAGCACAATAAACTAGTAAATACAATATCTCAGGTTAGTGTTCAATGTATCTGTCCTCCTGTTGCACAAACTTATATTGTTTTCTCTTTCAGGATATTAGTTGTTGGAGGGACAGGTAGGCACCTGTTAATGTTAGACACTTGCTGATTTTTGTTTCCTGACTGCAAGGGTTTTCAAATGATAACATGTACACTTGCCAGGTTTACTGGAGAGACTCCCACTGCTATATCTCAGAATGTATGCCTGGGGACATTCAAGGGACCTTTGCAATATAAACTATGGAGGGAAATGAAAGGTTTCATCCATCCAGGTACTGTAATGTCTTGCTCTTCCCATGATAATGTACCTCATAGAGAATTCAGTTACAATAGCTACTTTGAGAACCATAAGATTTGAAACTCAAAACAGCAGCAAGCTATTTTTGAAGTTGGATTGAAAAAGTTGATTAAAATACCTTCTGAAGGGCTCCTAAAGCAATGTGGGAAACATGGGTCATAGAGAATATTGGTGTGAATCTGAATGTAAAGTGTTTAAGTTTTACTGAGTTCCATTTTAGTGGAGCCCAGTTTGGTGCTAAGAAAAATCAGTTAAGATTAATTTGAATTGTCTGGCTACATCATAAGTTACAAAGCTGACTAAATGGCCTTTCAGCTAGTTCCGTTACCTGAATTTGGCCCATACCCCTCTAAACTTTTCCATGTGCCTAAATGTCTCAAAATAATTATAACCACTCCACCAATTCAACTGAGAGCTATGTACATACAGACACCATATTTTGTCAAGCTTGCCCCTTGGATCCCTTTTAAAACTTCTCTACCCCACCATAAACTAACAGGGTGAATTTTTTCCTAAGATATTGGAATAATTTGTACACAAAGCAGCATGATAATTGATCAAAGTTCTTCACTTAATTCAAGTGTTGTGGCATCATTGTTTCAGGTTACATGTCAGAGCAGTTAAATAGGGACTAGTGCTGTAAAACCAACTTTAATTGCCGCAGAACTATGGTTACAGTTAAATTCACCACATTGGAAGGTCTAGAGGACAGTGGGTCAACTCCAATGGCATGAGTGAAGTGGGTGAAATTTGATGCATCAGTTGTTTAGTGGTCAATATTCTGGATATTGATTTTTTTAATTCAGTGACATGACTGGAATTGAAGTTTTCCAGTAGCTTTGGAATTTGAATTTGTCCCTCGAATCACTATCTGCTGCCAGATGGTGCAGAATGCTAAGCATTACACTAATCCTAGCATTTGTGGGCTTCTCTAGTCTTTCAAGCATTGGAAAATTGAATTTATTTCTCATGAAATGTTGAGAAGCTTTTGGGAACATTTGCAAATATTGTAGTTGCATGGTGTCACCCACATTGCCTGAACAAGCCCCTTCCACGTACCCAGCCACATCACATAAGCACTCACTCAAATATAATCACAATAATGAACATCTGCAGAGCCTAGAATTTTGGGAAACCTCAGCAGATCAAACTATATGACATGCCAAGTGTTTCCAGCTGGTTTTATTTTCAAATCTCATCACAGCATGTTTATAACACAGCAGGTCATTTGGCTCATTTTATCTGACCTGGTTTTACACTGAGAGCAATGCAAAGCTGCTGGATGGGATGGGCAGTATCTTTAGACTGGGTAAGAACAGCTATATCCCTTCAACCGTTCATTTATTGAATCAACCCTAATCTCTAAAGTTTAGCAACAGCATGACCATTTTGATCACTTTGCACTAAATTTAGAAATGGATATTTTTTCCTGTTTTTTTTTTAATGTTGAATCTGCTTTTATTTGTGAATACTGCTGTTACATAGAAACATAGAAAATAGGTGCAGGAGTAGGCCATTCGCCCCTTCAAGCCTGCACCACCATTCAGTATGATCATAGCTGATCATCCAACTCGGAACCCTGTACCAGCCTTCCCTCCATACACCCTGATCCCTTTAGCCACAAGGGCCATATCTAACTCCCCGTTGTATGTGTTAGTGGGACTGCTGGAAGTATTTTTTCATTTGTCCATACTTGTATTTGTGTACATGACAAGCTCTGCTTCCTTTGACTTTTGAGGAATGGGCATTTGTTTTGTCAAGATCCATCAGCTGATTTCCTATGACTTTCTAGGCTGCTCCTCATTCTAGCATCTGTGGAATTTGCCTGACAAGACCAACTTGGGTAGTTTCACTCTAAACTTTTGATTGTCCGGCAAATACTTTGATCCTCATCTAACAGTCTTTCAACCCTATAACTGTCCTTTTATCCCAGGCAGTGCATTCTAGAATAGAACTACTGTATTGAGAAAGAAACATGTTTATTTGTTTTAGAGCCAATTACATTCCTTCTTGCTAGTTCTCTATGTATAGCCTTCAAGATTTTAAATACTGGTCTAATCAAGTCTATCAGCCCTAGAATTGTGCAGCTAAATTTCTACTGCATACCTCCAAAGCTTTCATACTCTGCAATGGACATAACAGCTGCAGCTGGACCACTTTTGTTTAACATTGATCATGACGACTTCAGGCTGAGACCCAACCTCACCCCAAATTTCACAAAAGTCCCATGTGTTTTTCCAATTTTCTCTGCCTGCCTGCTAGTTTTAGTGAACTATCTACAGCCTCGTATCTATTCTGCTACCCTTTGTGAATTGTCCAAATAAGATGCTGAACTACACCTGTGTCTGTACCACGCAGACTCTGTCAGGGTAGATGTATTCTGTGCCACTGCAAGATTAAATAAGTGACCCAAACTAATCTGAACATGTCACCATCTATTCAAGTTTTCCAATAATCCATAAACTTCTTATCTACTGCAGCTCCAGCTGCCCTGACCCTGGACCCCAGAACTGCAAACCCTTGGCTCTTGCTGTCCCAGGACCTAACCAGTATGACAGTCGTGGACCACAGATTGCAGGTTCCTGATGACCTGGCAAGGTTTGATGTATGCATTTCTGCTTTGGCCACGGAAGGTTTTGTTGATGGGACACACTACTGGGAGGTCGAGGTGAGAGGAAAATCCAAATGGGATGTGGGAGTAGCCAAGGAGTCCATCAACAGGAAGGGTGAAATTGCCCTGAAGCCAGAGAATGGATACTTCGTGGTGTCCTTGAGCAATGGGAATGAGTACTGTGCTCTAACCTCCCCAAAGCCCATCCCGCTGCCACTGACAGTACAGCCAAACCGAATTGGTATTTACCTGGATTACAATGGAGGTCAAGTGTCATTTTACAATGCTGGTAACCTGTCCCACCTCTACACCTTCAGTGTGAATTTTACTGAGAGGATGTTTCCTTTCTTTAGTCCCTGCTTGAATGACACTGGGGACAATAGTGCTCCCCTCTCAATCCATGCATTGCATTAACTGACTCTTAAAGATCTGGTCTACTCTTAGATTATTCTGTATGCATAGGTAAAATTGGGTGAAAAGGGGAAGAATGATGTTTGTGGTCTAACCTATGGTAACTTGTCTGTTTCATGAAGGAAGCCTTTGTATTCTAAACTGTTATGCATGGTGTGGGAAGTGTTAATAAAAGTATCCTTGACAAATGGTATGAAATTACTTCTATCTACCTCCTGCTTTCATGTTGTGATTTTGAATGTCAGTTATCATTACACAGTAATTCCATCCAATCCTATAAAATTGCTGAGAATTGGCTGTATAGTTGTTATACATCACAGAAGCAAGCCCTTTTCCAAATATCCATGGCCAAGATGCCTATCTGCACTAGCCCCATTTCCCTGTATTTGGATCCTATCCCTCTGTTTTCCTGTCCATGTACAATAATCTATGTACCATGTCATCATGTTCTTTTCATGACTGATTGTTCTTAGCAATTTTTTTCTACAGAGGTGGTTTGCCATTGCCACCTAGGCAGTCTTTTTACAAGATAGATGACCCTAGCCATTATCCATACTCTTCAAAGATTGCCTACCCAGTATCAGTGGTTCCATAACCAGGACTTGTTAAATACCAGATAAGAACAAGCTCCTCGTATAACCACCTGCTCCCATGGCTTCACCTGATCCTGTTGGTGGGGGGTGGGGGGTGGAGGGGGGAGATGCTAAGCAGATACTACAGAAGGACCATCTTTCGAATGGGCTTTTGAGTGATCATGTTTTGCACCCCAAATGGCCTGGTTCATTGCTCTTGTGCTGTAGGTGGCCTAGCAAACATGGAGGCTAACAGGAAATTTAGTGGAAACAATTTTAACCTACTTTTTCATTCTCAGGTTCTCCTTTGATTTCTTTCCCCCTCAACTAAAACTTGTGCACTTCCGGTTTTAGACTCCTCACTGGAGAAAGATACTGGCCATTGCCTATGCTTCTCTTGATTCTATATACCTATAAAATATCATTACTCTTGAGCTCCAGGAGAAAGCAGCCCCAGTCTCTCATCTATTCTCATAGCATCTTTGATTTTCAAGCTCAAGTTTATCATTTCAACTATTTACATGTATACCATCAAATAAAAAACATTCCTCCAGATCAATGTGCCTAGCACAGTACATTTCACTCACACACAACACATGATGTAATATTACCACAAAGTAAATAATGAGATGCTTTTATGACACAAGTTTAAAAAGTAAGCAGTAGAACACTACCAGCACTTATGTGGTGAAAGGTGCCTGGCAGCAGGGAATGCAGTAATCTCATGGCCTGGAGGAGAATGCTGTTTCCTGTCCTAGCATCTTTGTTCTGATGCTATGGTACAACCTGCCTGATGGTATTGGGGTCAAAGATTGTCAGATATCCCTCCCATCCATCCAACAGTGCCAAAGGCCCTGCATATACAGCATTACTGGTAAATATCTCATGGGTGGAAAGTGGACCCTGCTGCCCTTCAGCAATCTTCACAATCTGTTGTAGGGTCTTGTGGTCATTTCCCATACTAGATTGGGCTGCAGCTGATCTGGATACTCAATGGCACACCTATCAGCTTGTGTTGCTCCCTCCTCTCCCTGTACCTTCTGACTACTTTTTTTTTCTCCAGTCTTGATGAAGGGTCTTGGCCCAAAATGTTGATTATACTCTTCTCTGTAGACACTGCCTGGCCTGCTGCATTCCTTCAGCATTTTGTGTGTTGTCCACAATGGGCTCTTTCGTCTTGTCCACACTGAGGCTCAAGTTTTGCTTGCATCATTCAGCTGCTCTATGCCATCTTGTTGTCATTGGTGATGAGGCTAAGCACTATTGTCATCAGCGAAGTTGAGCCTGCAGCACTGGGGGAAGGTGTAATGGAGTTGAGATGCTGCTGGCAACACAGACTGACTGGTCTTTCTGGCAAGAAGTCCCAGATGCACTTAGAGTTGTTGAGACCCAGTGAGGACGGTTTTCCCACAGTCTTTGGGGAATGATTGTATTCACTGCTGAAATGAAACTGATGACCAGCATCCTGGTGTATGAGGCACCTTTACCCAGGTAAGTCATCTGAGTGGGGTGGAGAGGCTACAGCATATTCAATGCACTGATTTGAGTGCTGTGAACTGAAAAGTATCCAAAGTGGCAAGAAGATGGGATGTAGTGCAAAGCACAACCAGCTGCACAAAGCATGTCATTATTGTTGATGTCAATGCCATAAGATGGTACTCATTAAGGCAGTTTTTTTTGTCACACTCTTGTACACCAGGATGATGGTGGCTGCCTTGAAGCCTATGGGAACAGTGGAGGTGTGAAGATGGCTTGAGAATGTCTGTTAATGGGGCTGCACAGTCCCTCAGGTATGTTATCAGGACCTAATAATTTACATGAGTTGACTCTGTCCAGGGTCTTCCTCACATCAGCTGCAACCAGTCTGCTGCAGACAGTGCTGCCTTCCTCACCAGTACATCATTCCATGCATACAAGGCATTCAGCCTATTGGGAAGATTCTTCCCCTTTCCAACTTGCTGACATCCTTCTATAGTTTGGCAGCCAGCCTGTATGCAATATTCCTAAGGTGGCCCACCAACACTTTGCACAAGTGTAACATGCTCTCATCTCTTAATGCCACCAGATGGATTCAAGCATGCTTAATGCTGTCTTCACAACCCTTTCTACCTGTGCCTCCACTTACCAGGAAATATGACACAACCATTGTTGGTGAAATCCCAGATGAAGATGAGAGGGCGTACAGCAGTGAGATATTCCAACTAGTGGAGAGGTGTCACTGCAATCACCTTGCACTCAATGTCAGTAAGATGAAAGTGCTGATTGTGGACTTCTGGAAGGGTAAAACGAAGGAACACATCAATCCTCATAGAGGGATCAGAAGCAGAGAAAGTGTGCGGTTTCAAGTTCCTGGGTATTAAGATCTCTAAGGATCTAACCTGGTATCAACATATTGATAGAGTTGTACAGAAGGCAAGATGGTGACTATATTTCATTGGGAGTTTGAAGAGAATTGGTATGTCAACAATTACACTCAAAAACTTCTATAGATATACTGTGGAGAGCATTCTGACAAACTGCATCACAGTCTGGTATGGAGGGGCTACTGCACAGGACCGAAAGAAGCGGCAGAAGGTTGTACATTTAGTTGGCTCCTTGTGTACTCGCCTACAAAGTTCCCAGGACGTCTTTAAGGAGTGGTGTCTCAGAAAGGTAGCATCCATTATTAAGGACCTCCAGCACCCAGGTCATACCCTTTTCTCACTGTTACCATCAGGTGGGAGGTACAGAAGCCTGAAAGGGCACACTCAGTGATTCAGGAACCACTGCTTCCCCTCTGACATCCGTTTCCTAAATGGGCTTTGAACCCATGAACACTACCTTACTTTTTAAAAATAGATTTGTTTTTGCATGATTTTAAATCTATTCAATAACATACTGTAATTGATTTACTTATTACTATTATTTTTATTGAACTGATGCTAAGTTAACAAATTTCATGACATACGCCAGTGAGCATAAACAGCTTCTGATTCTGATATGTACTTGTACCCCTAGCTGTCTCTGTTCTACAACACTTCAGGCCCCAGCTACATTACTGTAATTCCTGCTCTGGTTTTGCTTGGCAAAATGCATCATTTTACACATGTCATCTGCTATTCCTTGACCTGCTCCCCCATTAATTGAGATCCTGTTGTAATGGTGACTTTACAAGAAAAGTGTAGCAGTTTGTATTTATAGGACCTATAACCTGTTTCTCTGTAACCACTGAACATTTTTGCTTAATGTACCAAAAAGTCAACATGCAGGTATAGGAGGCAATTAAGTCAAATTCTGTTAGCCTTTGTTATGACAGAATTAGTATGTGGAAATAAGACTTATTGCAGTGATAAGTGGCCTTGAGACTTCAGCTGAGGCAGTGTTTATTTTGGTCTTCCTGCTGAAATTGGATTGAGTTGCTGTAAAGGGAGTGTACCTAAAATTTGTGAAAATCTTTCTTCTACTCCCTAAGTATATGCAGACACTGAAGACAGCAGCACCAGCAGTGAGGGACAAGGAAGGTATTGACAGGAGTGCATACAGAATTGAATTGATGGACTGGCCTGTATTCAGGGAATCATCTAATGTCACAGCTGGCACTGACCTCATTAAAACCTGTGTGGATAAGTGTGTGCCTATGAAAACATTGTACAAATCAAAAGCCATGAATGAGGTTCATATTCTGCTGAGGGCTAGATTTGTGGCATTCAGGTCTTGTGACCCTGGAACATATGGAGTCTGCTCTGCTATTTCATCATGGATAATCTAATTTTCTTCTCGGCTCTAATCTCTTGCCTTCTCCCATATCCCTCATGCCCTGACCAATCAAGAATCTAAATATATATAAAGACTTGGCCTCACAGTTGCCTGTGGCAATAAATTCCACAGCTTCAGCACTCTCTAGCTAAAGAATCTCCTCCTCATTGCCGTTCTAAAAGGACACTCCTCCACTCTGAGGCTGTTGTCTTGTCTTAAACTCTCCAACCATAGGAAATGTCCTCTGCTGCCCAGAGCCATCAAAAGCTCTTCATATGATGAATCATTCAAACCTGTAATCATTTTTGTGAACCACCTTTGAACCTTCTCAAGTTTCTGCACATCCTTTCAAAGATGCCCAGTGCAAAACTGCTCACGATACTCCAAGTGAGGCTTTACCAGGGTTTTATAATGTTGCAACATTGCATGCTGGCATTTATATTCTAGTCCTCTTGAAACAAATCCTAACATCTCATTTGCCTTCCTCACCAAAGACTTAATGGAAAACTAACCTTCAGGGAATCCTGCACAAGGGCTCACAACACACATCAAAGTTGCTGGTGAACACAGCAGGCCAGGCAGCATCTCTAGGAAGAGGTGCAGTTGACGTTTCAGGCCAAGACCCTTCATCAGGAAGGGTTTGCTTTACACCTCAGATTTTAGTATTTTGTCTCCAATTAGAAAATGGTCAGTCCTTTCATTTCTGCTACCACAGTGCATGACCATACACTTGCTGACACTATTCCAACTGCCACTTCTTTGCCCATTCTCCTAAGTTTAAGTTCTCTAGTAGCCTCTCTACTTCCTCATAATTACCTGTCCCTCCACCCATTGTCGTATAGTCTGTAAACTTTGCAACAAAGCCATCAATTCCATCATCCAAATTATTAGCATATAACTTAAAAAGAATGTGTCCCAACACAGACCCCCGTGAAAAACCTCTGGTCACAGGCAACCAACTAGAAAAGACTCCCTTTATTCCCATTCTTTGCCTCCCACCAGTTAGCCACTGCTTTATCCATGCTAGATTCTTCCATATAATACCATGGCCTCGTAGCTTGTCAATCCTCGTGTGGCATCTTATCAAAGGCCTTTTTGAAAATCCAAATACACAACATCAAAGTATTCTCTTTTGTCTATCCTCCTTGGTGTTTCTTCAATGAAGTCCAACAGATTTGTCAGGAAAACTTTACCCTGGAGGAAACCATACTGACTGTGGCCTATTTTATCATGTGCCTCCAACTATCTCGAAACCAGATCCTTAGCGATCAACTCCAACATCTTCCCAACCAGAGGTCAGACTAACTAGCCTATTGTTTCTTCTGCCTTTCTCCCTTCCTGAAGAGTGGAGTGACGCTTGCAGTTTTCCTGTGATAGTAACTCTGATTCTCATTCTGCATGATAAGTGGACATTCATGCACCAGCCAAATTGGAGGTGGTTTAATATTCCACTTCAGTAAGGGGGAACTGAGTGAGTAAGCCAAGCTTTATTCTTGTTGGAATGGGTGAGCATTTGTCTTGAAAAATTATTTCCAGGTTTCCCCAAAAATCAAAAAATAAAGTCATTCAGCACATTCCCAGAAAATGATTCAATTTGGAAATTAGCTTGATCTACAGCAAGCTGGCTTCAATCTGCCTAACTTCTTGCCATGTGGCCATTTCTTGCTGATGAAGCAACATTGGCAGAGATCCTGAGTTCTGTGGTAGCTTTCAAATGCAGTGGTAATGTTTCTAATTAAAGATTAAATGACAATGTTGATGAATGTCATGGGAGGTGGGTGGATCATGCAGCAGGTGGCTTTTGATAATCCAAGTCTTTCTGCAGCTTTATGTGGACTCTAATACTGTGTTGTGACTGACTTTGTCGAAGTCTAGTTTATGGCCACATGCACAAATATGTGAAACATAGAAAATAGGTGCAGGAGTAGGTCATTCGGCCCTTTGAGCCTGCACCGCCATTTATTATGATCATGGCTGATCATCCAACTCCGAACCCTGCACCAGCCTTCCCTCCATACCCCCTGATCCCCATAGCCACAAGGGCCATATCTAACTCCCTCTTAAATATAGCCAATGAACTGGCCTCAACTGTTTCCTGCGGCAGAGAATTCCACAGATTCACCACTCGCTGTGTGAAGACGTTTTTCCTAATCTCAGTCCTAAAAGGCTTCCACTTTATCCTCAAACTGTGACCCCTCGTTCTGGACTTCCCCAACATCGGGAACAATCTTCCTGCATCTAGTCTGTCCAATCCCTTTAGGATTTTATACGTTTCAATCAGATCCCCCCCCCCCCAATCTTCTAAATTCCAACAAGTACAAGCCCAGTTCATCCAGTCCTTCTTTATATGAAAGTCCTGCCATCCCAAGAATCAATCTGGTGAACCTTCTTTGTACTCCCTCTATGGCAAGGATGTCTTTCCTCAGATTAGGGGACCAAAACTGCACACAATACTCCAGGTGTGGTCTCACCAAGGCTTTGTACAACTGCAGTAGTACCTCCCCGCTCCTGTACTCAAATTCTCTCGCTATAAATGCCAGCATACCATTCGCCTTTTTCACCGCCTGCTGTACCTGCATGCCCACTTTCAATGACTGGCGTATAATGACACCCAGGTCTTGTTGCACCTCCCCTTTTCCTAATCGGCCACCATTCAGATAATAATCTGTTTTCCTATTTTTGCCACCACAGTGGATAACTTCACATTTATCCACATTAAATTGCATCTGCCATGAATTTGCCCACTCACCCAACCTATCCAAGTCACCCTGCATCCTCTTACCATCCTCCTCACAGCTAACACTGCCGCCCAGCTTCATGTCATCCGCAAACTTGGAGATGCTGCATTTAATTCCCTCATCCAACTCATTAATATATATTGTAAACAACTGGGGTCCCAGCACTGAGCCTTGCGGTACCCCACTAGTCACTGCCTGCCATTCTGAAAAGGTCCTGTTTATTCCCAGTCTTTGCTTTCTGTCTGCTAACCAATTCTCTATCCACATCAATACCTTACCCTCAATACCGTGTGCTTTAAGTTTGCACACTAATCTCCTGTGTGGGACCTTGTCAAAAGCCTTTTGAAAATCCAAATATACCACATCCACTGGTTCTCCCCTATCCACTCTACTAGTTACATCTTCAAAAAATTCTGAGATTCGTCAGACATGATTTTCCTTTCACAAATTCATGCTGACTTTGCCCGATGATTTCACTGCTTTCCAAATGTGCTGTTATCACATCTTTGATAACTGACTCCAGCAGTTTCCCCACCACTGATGTTAGGCTAACCGGTCTATAATTCCCCGGTTTCTCTCTCCCTTTTTTTAAAAAGTGGGGTTACATTAGCCACCCTCCAATCCTCAGGAACTAGTCCAGAATCTAACGAGTTTTGAAAAATTATCACTAATGCATCCACTATTTCTTGGGCTACTTCCTTAAGCACTCTGGGATGCAGACCATCTGGCCCTGGGGATTTATCTGCCTTCAATCCCTTCAATTTACCTAACACCACTTCCCTGCTAACATGTATTTCGCTCATCCCTCCATCTCACTGGACCCTCTGTCCCCTACTATTTCTGGAAGATTATTTATGTCCTCCTTCGTGAAGACAGAACCAAAGTAATTATTCAATTGGTCTGCCATGTCCTTGCTCCCCATAATCAATTCACCTGTTTCTGTCTGCAGGGGACCTACATTTGTCTTTACCAGTCTTTTCCTTTTTACATATCTATAAAAGCTTTTACAGTCCGTTTTTATGTTCTCTGCCAGTTTTCTCTCATAATCTTTTTTCCCCTTCCTAATTAAGCCCTTTGTCCTCCTCTGCTGAACTCTGAATTTCTCCCAGTCCTCAGGTGAGCCACTTTTTCTGGCTAATTTGTATGCTGCTTCTTTGAAATTGATACTATCCCTAATTTCTCTTGTCAGCCACGGGTGCACTACCTTCCTTGATTTATTCTTTTGCCAAACTGGGATGAACAATTGTTGTTGTTCATCCATGCAATCTTTAAATGCTTGCCATTGCATATCCACCGTCAATCCTTTAAGTGTCATTTGCCAGTCTATCTTAGCTAATTCACAACTCATACCTTCAAAGTTACCCTTCTTTAAGTTCAGAACCTTTGTTTCTGAATTAACTATGTCACTCTCCATCTTAATGAAGAATTCCACCATATTATGGTCACTCTTACCCAAGGGGCCTCTCATGACAAGATCGGTAATTAACCCTTCCTCATTGCTCAAAACCCAGTCTAGAATAGCTTGCTCTCTAGTTGGTTCCTCGACATGTTGGTTCAAAAAACCATCCCGCATACATTCCAAGAAATCCTCTTCCTCAGCACCCTTACCAATTTGGTTCACCCAATCTACATGTAGATTGAAGTCACTCATTATAACTGCAGTTCCTTTATTGCACACATTTCTAACTTCCTGTTTAATACCATCTCCGACCTCACTACTACTGTTAGGTGGCCTGTACACAACTCCCACCAGCGTTTTCTGCCCCTTAGTGTTATGCAGCTCTACCCATATCGATTCCACATCTTCCCGGCTTATGTCCTTCCTTTCTATTGCGTTAATCTCCCCTCTAACCAGCAACGCCACCCCACCTCCTTTTCTTTCATGTCTATCCCTCCTGAATATTGAATATCCCTGAACGTTGAGCTCCCATCCTTGGTCACCCTGGAGCCATGTCTCTGTGATCCCAACTATATCATAATCATTAATAACAATCTGCACTTTCAATTCATCTACCTTGTTACGAATGCTCCTTGCATTGACACACAAAGCCTTCAGGCGCTCTTTTACAACTCTCTTAGCCCTTGTACAATTATTATGTTGAAAAGTGGCCCTTTTTTGATGCTTGCCCTGGATTTGTCGGCCTGCCACTTTTACTTTTCTCCTTAGTACTTTTTGCTTCTACCCTCACTTTACACCCCTCTGTCTCTCTGCACTGGTTCCCATCCCCCTGTTGTGAACTGACCTCTCGCCTAGCCTCTTTAATTTGATTCCCACCCCCTAACCATTCTAGTTTAAAGTCACCTCAGTAGCCCTCGCTAATCTCCCTGCCAGGATATTGGTCCCCCTAGGATTCAAGTGTAACCTGTCCTTTTTGTACAGGTCACACCTGCGCCAAAAGAGGTCCCAATGATCCAAAAACTTGAATCCCTGCCTCCTGCTCCAATCCCTCAGCCACGCAGCCACAGGTCACAGGTGAAGTCACAGGTGCGATCATAAAGTTGCAGTGGCTTTACAAACACATGGCATCAGATCATCAGCACTCACAAAAAAACAAATTATACACAATTTTAATAGGAAAAATTAATTAGAACCAAAATTTGTTTTAGGGCAATGTGATCAGTTGTCATTGTTAAACTGTAATTGGGGTTTTGCAGGTTGCATCAAGAACTGAAGGGCTGAAGTCGCTGTTCTTGAACCCATCGGTGTGGAACTTCAGCCATTTTGTGCCTCCTGCCTGATGGTACCTGAGGAAATGGTGTGACCCAGATGGTGGGGGTCTTTGGATGCTGCCTTTTTGAAGCAGTTCCTCCTGTAGATATTGGGCTGAGTCCATTGCTGTCTGCAGCTTGTGCTCCTGGGCTGTATCTGACCTTGATGCAACCAGTCAGGGCACTCAAGAGTTCATCTGTAGAAGATTGCTAGTGTTAGGAGGTTAAGGAGGCAAAAGCTTGTCACCTAAGTAAAGCCACTGGTGTGTTTTCACCTGTACTGTGCCAAGGACCAATCATCATTTGTGGTGTAATGAAGAAGATAATGGATCTAGCTCACTGTCTGGGAGGCTGTCAGTGTTCAAATGTATGACTGTGGACAGGCAGAGAAATAATTGCTTCCAAGACTGGTGAAATCCACCCAGTTTTTTTGGTCAAGTTAGCTGGAGCCCCGAGGAGTAGACTTGATAGTATCTCAAAACTTGAGGACACCATTTCACTACTCCAAGCAAGAAAAGGGTTCCTCTCTTCTCTCCATCAGTAAATGAATTTTGCTTTTTAGTGGATTCTTGCAAGGCCTCACAAGAGGCAATTTGCTGACCTTTAACTCAGTGACATTCAAACTTAGTGCATGGACTTTCCAAGATTCATAAGTATTATACCCATGTAATAGTCCATCCACAATTACCTCAATTAATACAGCTTCAAGCAGTTCTTGTCCTGTACAAGTCATTGGGTTTGTCTTTTGGTCTGTTAACCCATTCTGGTCCAGGTTTCTACCCCTCTTTCAAATGGGGTGACTATTAGACAGGATATGTGCTGAAAATGGAGAGGGTTCAAAGAAGGTTTATGAAAATGATTCCAGCATTAAACACTTGTCATACGAAGAGCGCTTGATGGTTCTGGGCCTGTATTCACTGGAATTCGGAAGAATGAGGGGTGACCTCATTGAAACCGATTGGATGGGGAGAGGATGTTTCCCATGGTGGGAGAGTCTAAGACCAGAGGACACAGTCTCAGAACAGAAGGGCATCCTTTTAGAACGGAGATGAGGAGGAATTTGTTTAGCTAGACAGTAGTGAATCTGTGTAATTCCTGACTACAGGTAGTTGTGGAGGCCAAATCTTTATGTATATTTAAAGCAGATGTTGATAGATTCTTGATGGTCAGTGCTTGAAGGGATATGATGAGGGGAAGGGGGCAAAGGATCAGCCATGGTGAAATGGTGGAGCAGACTCAATAGGCCAAATGGACCAATTATGGTCTTATGATATACAGAAAGCTGAAGTCCACACCACCAGGTTCAAGAACAGCTACTTCACTTCAACCGTTCAGTCCTCGAAACAACTGTCATAATTCTAATCACTACCTTGTTAATGCAGCACTCTGATCACTTTAGTTATTTTTGAACTTTAAAAGAATTCCTATTAAGTCATAGAGCACTACAGCACAGAAACAGGCTCTTCATCCCATATAGTTTGTGCTGAAGCATTAATCTGTCCAGTCCCATTGCCCTGCACTAGGTACCACTCCATATCCCTCCCATCTATGTACCTATTCAAATTTCTCTTAAGTGTTGAAATTGAGCCTGCATCCACCACTGGCACTGTCATCTCCTTTCCATGCACTCACCACCCTCTGAGTGAAGAAAATCCCCTTCATGTCACCCTTAAATATTTCATCGTTCATCCTTTGTAAATGAGCTCTAGTTGCAGTCTGGTCTGACCTCAGTGGAAAAAGCCTGCTTGCACTTAGTTCATAATGTTGTATACCCCTGTCAAATTTCTCCCCAATCTTCTACATTCTAAGGAAAAAAAAGTCCTAATCTATTCAAGCTTTCCCTATAAATTACTTCCTGATGTCCTGGCAATATCCTTGTAAATTTTTGCTGTCTTCCTTCTTATTTACATCCATCTTTTCTGTAGTTTGATGAACAAAACCAGACACAATATTCCAAACTAGGCTTTAGAAGCATCTCAAACAATTTTATCATAGCTCCCCAACTCCTGTACTCGATATATTGACTTATGAAGGCCAACGTGCCAGATGCTGTCTTTATGACCCTATCTACCTGTAATACCACTTTCAAGGAAATGTGGTTCTGTATTCTCAGATTCCTCTGTCCTATCACACTCATCATTCTCTTACCACTCACCATCTAAGACCTACCCTGGTGGGTCTACCCAAAGTGAACACCTCACACTTGCCTGCATTGGATTCCATCTGCCATTTTTCAACCCATTCTTCCAGCTAGTCCAGATCCCGCTGCAAGCTTTAGTCTTCCTCGCTGTCCACTGCACCCCATTCTTGGTGTCATCAGCAACTTCGCTGATCCAGTTTATCAGAGCATCATCCAGATTGTTGATATAAATAACAAACAATGATAGACTCTGCACTGAACCTTGTGGCTCAGCACTTGTCATAGGCTTAGGGTTGAGAGGGATAATAAATCAGCCATGATGGAATGGTGGAGCAGACTGGATGGGACAGATAGTCTAATTCTACTCCTATCTCTTATGGAAAAACATGGGCTATGCCTGGCATATCTGAGCTTTTCATCTATTACCAGCAGATGGGCCAAATAGCCTAATTGTGATTAAGGTTTAATGACCTTTGTGATTTTACACTATACGATCAGTCCCTTGTTCCAAGTTCCCTTACGTTCCAAGAAATAAAGTTTCAACCTTTCCCTATGACTCAGGCATGAGTCCTGGAAACACTTTCATAAATCATCTTTGCATTCTTTCCAGTTTAATAATGTGGTTCATATAACAGGATGATCAAAACTCTGCAATTTCTTGATAACTCCCAGAACAGGTTCTCAGGAAGGCCTAGTGTATCATCTGCTTCACACTTCTGACTCCGCGTGGCTCCCCAACACTTATGCTAAGGATAGGAGTATTAAGAACATCTCTTTCATGGTGCCCATACATTTGGTTACAATGACTGTGAAGAGTGCAGAGTTTTAATTTAGTTATCCTGTTGACTTCTCCTCTTCTACTTTTGTTGTTCAGCACACACCTGCTGCAGTTATGTTTGACCAACACCTCATTACTTCCATGTGCTCAATGCTAAACCCCTCATACCCCTTTTCTCTCCTCATTAAACAACAGTTGGTCCTATGTTCTGGTTATAATGGGGGCAGTGAGGAAAATATTGAACGTTGAGGTTGAGTGTACGAGAAGAAACGAAAAATGGGCAGTTAGCCGCGTTGGAAGGAAAAATCAGGAAACAAGTTAGTACTTAAATAGTGCCATGGATGATCCCAAGCCCAGATGCAAAAGGGGGAGGTTTGGGCAAAGGGCTAGCAACTCCACCCTGTAAAAACCCTGAGCTACAGATATGCCAACAGACTTCATCCCTGGGTCCTTTGCTTAGAAGACATATGAAATCATGTCGTGAGAATGGAACCCACAAGGCCAATCACCTCTATCAGCCCAGGATAGCAAAGTGCTAGAGGGGTTCTATGACCCTGTAGGGGTTATTTCTTATGAAGAAGACTCCAATATGTTGTAGTATCAAGGGATTTGTTGATCTGAGCACATGAAATAATGTTGATATGGAGGTATAGAAGGCCATTATTGCAATGAGTATTTTTATTGAGCATGCAGAATAAAATAGGGAGGCTTTGATTCAACCTTGTCAGACTCCGACTATTGCAGATAGTTTGCATCATTACATTAAAGAATTTACTTCCATTGGATCATAGAGGTTCAATGGGTTTATTCCTGGGATGATGTGGGTTGATGATGGTTGAATAGATTAAGTTTGTACTGACTGGAGTTCAGAAGAATGAGCATGTCTTTAAGGAAATTGACTGGAGAGCATGTTCCCCTGGTGGGTTCTCAGAGTTATCTAGATATCCAGAATCTAAAGACTCTATTATCCATTATCCAGGCAGCATCTGAATAATATCCAGCCATTTAAGGCTGAGATAAGGAAGAATTTCCATTGAAGATCTTGACTCTTCAGAATTCTGTCTTACAAATTGTAGAAGTGGACGAGTCCACCTCAGGGATCTTAAACGTACTTGCAAAATCCACAATGTAAGATGGAGATGGGATGGTATTTTGAATTATAAAGGAGATGCAAATGTGGGAAGATGCTTTGCTACCAGAATTTGATTACAAGTAATCTGATTGAATGGCAGGACAGTTTGAAGGACTGAATGGCCTGCTGCTGTTTCTGATTGTTTGTTTTGTGGCAGCGTATCTTCCTGATAATTCTCATGCCATCACTGGTGCTGGCATTGCTGAGCCTGGTCTATTGAGTTCAATATAATTAGCACAATTGTAGTGTGGGTGTACTTTGTATAAAGGTGGGACTTTTTATCCTCAAAAACTGTTCTGATCAGTGCCAGCAAGGGCAGCTGGATTTGCCACACAGAAATTAGTGAGAATGAGACAACCATTATATCATTTGAGTTGTTTCACTTACCACCTGCTACATAATTATTGAGGTAGGCATCAGTGGTGTTCTTGGTTCCTGGTTCTTAGCTCTGGGTTCTTGATCCTCCAAAATATTCTGCATGGGATTTAAACTGGAGGTGGCAGAAGGTGGGCTTAAGAAGGAGATTTTTGAAGAAGAAAAGCTGCCTTAAATTTAATTGGGTTTGGTTGTGTGACTGCGGAAGGATGAAGATGATTCCATGCTTTAATTGTGCGGGGGGAAAATGAATTGCTGTACACATCTGACTTGGTAGTCAGTATTTCAAATTGAGTTGAGTGCCCTTGTCTGGTCCTAATAGGTTTGGGTTTGATGTGGGATTGGTAGTCTATGTCGAGCTGTCCATTTAACATTTTATAAAAACAGGTCAGGCGGTGTGCTTCACATCTATCTTGGAGAGAGTTCCACTTTAATGAATTTAAAAGTTGAGTAACAGACATTTCTCTCTCATAGGTATTTGTGACAAATCGGGCGATGTGTCTTTGGACTCGCTCGATGGAAGTAGTGTTTTTGTTTGTGTATGGGACCCATGCAGCGACTGCATATTCCAAATGTGGCTTAACAATGGTGAGGTACAACTTCTCCTTAACTGAAGCTGAACAATGATGAAAATTGCATCTCAAGAAATTTTGGACTCCTATTGCATGATGCGTGTTATCAAGGTTGTCTTGATGTTAGACATGAAGTCCCCTCCTAGACCATATTCTGTGCCACTTTCAGCACAGAATACATTTTGTCAGCATTGTGGAAGATTGATTCATCAGCCGAGGGAGAACAGGGCATGGGAATTATCTTTCCTTTCCCATTTTTGGTTTAAGACCCTAAAGGGGGCTGGGGTCAACATGAAGAACACCAAAGATTCTTCCACCTAGCTGCCTCTCAGTACATCACCACCTGTCGTAAGTCTGTGCTTATAGCTAAGGTAGAATATAAACTAGACAGTGTGCAAGAAATCTGGCATATAGTCATCTTGCAGAATCAGATCTTATCATTCCAGGCCATTGCTTGGCCAGTTTGTGAGGCAACCTTTTCACACTTCATGGAGGACTCCCTGGTCAACTTGGCCGTGAGTGACTTTGGGGCCAA
This sequence comes from Mobula hypostoma, assembly GCF_963921235.1. Taxonomy (NCBI): domain Eukaryota; kingdom Metazoa; phylum Chordata; class Chondrichthyes; order Myliobatiformes; family Myliobatidae; genus Mobula; species Mobula hypostoma. The sequence goes on from NC_086101.1 coordinate 30,581,492, forward strand.
ATCTAGCCCTAAGTTCTATGGCAGGATGTCAGTGCAGCAGGAATTCAATATATAGGGTCTGTTTTGTTGTAGTTAAGAAGCGTTTGGTTGTTCTAGTTTCGTTCCAGGAGTAGGATTCTTTAGCCTGAAGACAGAGATGGAGTTCTTTGCCAGTCCGGTGTGTTTATTCCAGTTTAAATGCTATCATTGCTATGAAAGCTTAGAACATGATTTTCTGAATTCTTGGTCCAGTTCTGTTCAACCTCTATTGGTTTTATGATGTCATTCAACAATAGCCATTGTTTTCATTATCACTCTCCTTATTCGTAGGATGTTGACATTTTCGGCACTTGTTTCACTCTGTTGCTCCTTGACTGTAGTGGTTTGTAGTCACATAGCTCCTCAGGATGCTGGTGTGCCTTTTTTATACACCACCTTCACCACTCTATGAACTAGTAGCTATGGATTTGGACTGCAAGATCCCGCTATGCATATACACTGTTCAAGGTCTTACTATTAACAGTGTACTGTGCCTTTACATTTGATCTCCCAAAGTGCAGCACCACAGATTTGGCTGCATTAAACTATATCTGATATTTTTTGACTATGTCTCACCAGACCTATATTTCTAGTTTCCTTTAGTGCTTGGTGTGGAAGATTGCCATTCTTAGTATCATCTGAGAAATCACTAACCCACCCATCTATATTTTCACCCAGGTCATTTATGTGTAACGCAAGCAGCAGAAGTCCCTTACAGATCCCTGCAGTATCCCACGACGTGCACACCTCCAGCCAGAATAAGTCTCAGTGACTATAACCTTGATGGAGATGGATGTGAAAGCACAGAGGAACATCTGGAGGAATTTCTGAAATGTCAGTTCGCTGCTGTTGTTACTGCGCGGTCGGGAATCTTCCGGAGGGAAGGCCTCAAAATCCCCGGCTTTGCCTGCTGTTGGCGACCGAGATTGAGGTCGAATTGTTGGGGCAGAGATGGTGCTCAGTACTCGGTGTCGGAGAGCTGATCAGAGGCTCGAAGTTTTCGGATGACTCAGATTCAGACCGTGGTCAGGCATGGCAGGGAGAGTTTTCCTTCCTTCTCCCGTCTGCGTGAGATGTGGGACATTTGAGAGACTTTGAACTTCTAACTGTGCTAATGGACTTCTTCATCAGATTATGGTATTGTTGCACTGTTGTAACTATATGTTATAATTATGTGGTTTTGTTAGTTTTTTCAGACTTGGTCTGTCCTGTGTTTTGTGATATCACACCGGAGGAAATATTGTATGATTTCTTAATGCATGCATTACTAAATGACAATAAAAGAGGACTGCGTGTCTTTATAATCTAACCTAATCTTGTATGGGCAAGCAAATTCTGAAGCCAAACAGCTAAGTCACTGTGGATCCCTTGTATTATAATCTTCTAGATGATCCCAACAGGAGGGACCTTGTTACTGCCTTGTTAATTCACGTAGGCAAGATCAACATCTCTACCTTTGTCATTCACATGTATCACTTTCTTGAAAAACGATGTTGTAAGATATAACTTGTCCCACAAAAAGCTATGTGTTCCTATACAGCAATGCCTGATCAGAGTCCTGCCATTAACAGTAATTTCCCTTTACATTTGCTCTCCCAATGTGCAGCCATAGTCTTGAAACACTCTTGATTCATATAAGGCTTCGAACAATAAAACTGGACATTGAATGTGAGGAAAATATTGAGTCTCCAAAGTTCCAATCAGGTTGAATAATGGCAGAGTATAATGGAACTTTAATATAAAGGAATGTGAGGTGCTGGCAAAGGTGATCTACACTGGTCAACACATTTAGTAAGAATTCTATTATTTTAACTCTGCAGGGAAGAAGCATGTGTTTATTTGTTACTATTATATATTTTAATGCATAACATTTTAAAGAAACATTCAATAAATTAGTCTTATCTCTAAATATGAAGGAAACATAAATGCCAATACAACCTAAAGAATGTGTTGTGAACTGGTCAAAGAAGGAACATACTTATATTGCACCTATCATAACCATAGACCATCCAATGCAAGTTAATGACTGTAGTGTTGCCACTGTTGTCCAGTTAAAAGAGGCAATACAGTTCATTTGCACATGGTCCAATGAATGGCAATGTCATGATCTGATTTTTATTGGCATTTATTAAGGGGATCTGTAACATTGCCTGTATGGATTTGGCTTATCTGAGAGAAGCTTCTCTGAGAGCACAGCACTTCCTCAGTGCCATAAGTTATCAGGCATTCAAGTGCCTGGAGTGGGACTTGAACCCAAGAACTTCTGATGCAGAGCTCACAACTGATACCTTTAGTGGGAATGGAAAACACTGCAGATGATGGAAATCTGAAATAAAAAGATGTTTGACCTCTGCAGGTTGGGCGGCATCAGTGGAGAGACAAGCAGATTCAGCGTTTCTGGCTTTCCTGATGAAACACTGAATCCGTTTCACTCTTCACAGAGCTGCCTGATATGGCGAGTACATTCAGCATTCTCTGTTTAATATGTCTACTGGCCAGATCTGGAAAGATCACTAAAATCCCAAAATGTACAGGGATCAAAATCAGCATTCTGAGCTGATGAAATCAGAAAAGGTTGGGAAAAAATATTGAGTCAGGCACCATCTATGGAAAGAGAAACAAGGTTAATGTTTCAGAATTGTAACCTGTGTCATAACAGTATTTGACACTGTCTGTCTCAGTCTCCACAGATGCTGCCTGACGTGTTTCCAGCTTTTTCAGTTTTTAATTTAATTTCCATCATTTGCAGTTGTTCTTTTTATTGAAAGTCAATATTTTTTCTTTTCAAAACCAACAAAGAAAGTGACAGGCAGTACAATATTGGTGATTTTTTTTTTCAATCTATTAAAAGATTCAGTCCACGCAGACAGGAACAGTACAGAACAACAAGTGCCCTACCACACAATGACTACAGTTAACCTCGGGGAGAACAAAAATTACATGTGAGGATAAAGTGAAACCGCACAAAGTGGCAGTGCAAAGCTGGCGTCTGGAATCTGTAACTGGATATTGTGTCAAGGAGCGTAAAATGCTATGGTGGGAAGGAGAGATGGGTGAGTTGGGGGTTGAAGAGGAGAGAGAGAGAGAGAGAGAGAGTGTGTGAGAGAGAGAGAGAGAGGGGGTGGGGGAGAAGGTGACCTCAGAATGGAGGGAGAGCATGCAGCAGTGAGTGTGCGCATAAATGGAAGGGGTAAAGCTGAGTAAAGAGAGAAGCAAGAGATGAGAACATATCAGCCACCTTCCTATACAGAAAAATTAACACAACAAGCAGCAATTTATAGATATATTTTACATTAGAAATAAAAAATACTTACAAACATATAACACTCTGAGCACCTTTTCTTTTTTTAAAAAAGGAGAGTAAATACAATTTTGGAGCACCATATTTACTAGTAAAGCTTCACAGACTTAATTCATCTTTTATTTGCTATTTGGTTCAAATTTACGGCAGGTGTATGAATTAAATAAAATCGTCTCTCTCTCTTTTTGTTGTGGTTTTATATTACAATCTATGGAGAACATTTTTTTAATTAAAAAAAAAACAGAAAATTTTATCTTCTGGCCACTTTCCTTAATAAAATAATAACACCCACATCAAACCAGGCCACTACCTCCAGAGGGGAATTGATCTTAATGGAGCTGGAGGAGGAGGAGGGGAGAACACAGTAGGTGATACAACAGATCTTTTTTCCCCATATTTTGTTTTCCTTCATGTAAGTAACTGTGCTTCACATCTTCTGTCAGGTGAGCATGTAAGCTGCATGCCGAGGATTTCCTTCTCAGGGGTGAATGGGTCAGCAAGGTGGTAGTGACACTAGTCATGGTGGGAGCTGGGCGAGTTTTAGCCCTGGAAACAAACAGGTCCCACTTCGAATCCGAACTTCTGGTGAGGTTCAGTGAAATCGGTGAAGAGCACGTCCACGAAGGGCATCTGTTCCACCTGCGGAGTATTGATCTCCAGGACTGTTTTGTCACTGCCCTTCCTCAGCTGGGTCAAGGCAAGAAGAAAATGCATGTTAATATGGATCTAGACATCGGGATCATCCCACACCATGCAGCAACTTTACTGGGTGTCCTAATTGACCTTTGAGGTTGCTGGTCAGACAACAGGCAAACAGGTCTTTCAGCCGACTGTGTCCACACTGGCCATTAAGTACCTGCCTATACCAATCTCATTTTTCCTTTGCAATCCTGGAAACTTGCCCCCCCCCCCCCGCCCCACCACCAACCACTCTCAATTCCCTTGCCAAGCTCCTACACAAGGGGTAATGTATAGTAGCCAATTAACCGAGTGAACATGTGTATGAGGAATCCAGAGCACCCAGGGGAAACACATGCAGTGACTCCACTCGAGTAGCACCCCAGTTCAAGATTGAATCTGGCTCTCTGAAAGCTGGGAGGCAGTAGTGCTAACTGCTGTACCACTGTGACACCTTTATTTATCCCTTGCCAAATGGTTTAAAACACACACACACACACACACACCCCACCCCCGGATGAAACCTCCAGCTTTGCTCTTCTTTTCTCAGTCGTGACCCTGTGTAGCAGGTCCAGCAGTCCTAAGCAGAGGAGGTAACAGCTCCACTGTGTCAGAAATATTCAGCACAGAGTGTGAGGATGGCATAGGCCAGAGTGAAGCTTCCCCCTATATTGCCTCATCCCCCATTCCCATGGTCAGACACAGGGTGAAGCTCCCTCTAAACTGTTCCATCAAACACCTCCAGAGATCTGACAGAATGAAAGTCCCTCCAAAAACTCCCATCGTACACTAGGACAATTATACAGGGAGTGAAGATCCCTCTACTGTCCCACAACACATTCCCAGGGTGAGACACTGTGAAGTTCCCTCTACTGCCCCATCACTCATTCCCAGGGCCAGACACAGAGTGGAGCTCACTCTATGCTGTCCCATCACAGTTCCAGGATTAGACACAGAGTGCAGCTCCCTCACTATCTGAACACACAATCCCAAGGTCAAACACGAAGCAAAATGCTCCCTACACCACTTCGTCACACACTCCAGGGAGAGAGACAGAGTGAAGCTCTCTCTACACTATCCCATCACAAAGACTTGGGGTCAGACTTAGAGTCAATTTCCTACACTATCTCACCACACTCTCCCGGCATAGTAACAGTCAAGGGTAGATGCACACTCAACACTGTGTTCCACACATTAATTGGGGCAGCTATAAAAAGGGTCTGATGATTAGATAAAGGGTAAATTTCTTTCTGTGTTGGCCCATTAAGGACTCCAGGTCATTTATAAAGTACAGAATTATGTTCCCTTTCCACTGTTCCATCCATCACTGCCACTAAGAGCTGGATGGAGAACTATGCCACTCATTCATTGTGTAATTGGGCCAATTTCCATTTAACTTTGACATTTCCATAAACAAGTGTGTAACAGTGAGAGCTCAGACTGACCGCACAGCCATCCATGATGGCCTTGATGTATGGGTTGTTGTCAAAGGACATCTCCTCGTCATTGGCCCCCAGGAACCTCATTGCCTTGTCATAGCTGTCGGTTGCTGTGTGGTACCAGGCGACGGAGCGGTGACAGTGGTAGGTGAAGTTCTGGCGGGCTGCCACACTCAGTAATCGCAGGAAGGTCATCTGCACCACGCCAATTGGGTTGTTGTCTGAGTCTACATAGGATAACTGCAAAGGAAGTGAGGCATTGCATTAGTAACAGTACAAGATTCTCCAAAGTCTTTCTTTTGTCCAAGTGATGGTGAAACCAAGGGATTTACAGCAGACAAATGGTCATAAAGCCTCCCATAGCCACCAACTGCAATAATGATCAGGTAGCCATTTTAAAGATGATCTGTAGTCATAGAAACAGGCCATTTGGCCCACTGAGTTCATGTTGACCATCAGATACCCACTTCCACTGTCTACACTACCCGCTGCGTCACGAAAGCAGCCATCATAATCAAAGACCCCTCACACCACAAATATCTACTCTTCTCCCCTACATCCATATTGAGCAGAAGATACACACCTTGAAAGCACTCATCACCAGGCTCAAGGACAGCTTCTACTCCATTGTTTAAAATTCCTAAATGTATCTCTTGTATTAAAATTGAAATTGACCTCAAAACGTACCATGTCATGGCTTTGTATCTTATTGCCTGCCTTAACTATACTTTCCCTATAAATGTAATGCTATATTCTGCATTCTGTTATTGCTTTTCTCTTTGTACTATCTTCATGTAAATATGTTTTGATATTATATGTATGGATAGCATGCAAATATTTTCCATTGTACCTCAGTACGTGCAAAAATAATAAACCAATTATTATTTCCAGCTTTCTACAGGGGCACAATTGAGAGCATCGTGACTGGCTGCATCACTGCCAGGTATGGGAACTGTACTTCTCTCAATCACATGACTCTGCAGAGAGTGGTGTGGACAGCCCAGCGCATCTGTAGATGTGAACTTCCCACTATTTAGGATATTTACAAGACAGGTGTGTGAAAGTCTGAAGGATCATTGGAGACCTGAGTCACCCCAACCACAAGCTGTTCCAGCTGCTACCATCCGGGAAATGGTACCGCAGCATAAAAGCCAGGACCAACATGCTCCAGGACAGCTTCTTCCACCAGGCCATCAGACTTAATTCATGATCTACTGACTTCATGATGACGCAACTGTATTTCTATGTTATGTTGACTGTTCTGATGTATTTATTATAAACTACTATAATTGCACATTGCACATTTGAACAAAGACATAACGTAAAGATTTTTACTCCTCATGTGTATGAAGGATGTAAGTAATAAAGTCAATTGAATTTACTAATTACATCTATAAACATGAAGCCGCAGCATTGGCCATTGAAGTGTTGCATATATCTCATTTGTTCAGGGTACACAATTCCACCACTTCATCAATCAGTGCATTCCAGATTCTAACTGCAAACAGGATGAAAAAATCCCTTCCTCAGATCCCCGATAAATGTCTTACTCTATGGCTCAATGTTGTGCATCGCAGTGTGGGAAAATCAGTGTACATCACTATCAGGTCACAGAGTCATATAGCATAGAAACAGGCTCTTCAGCCCCCGCCTCCTCTTCTCCAAGAATGGATGAATGGTAGGACAACTCGGGAGTATTGAGGAACTGATGGACCTTGGTGTACTTTGTACATCCAATTATCACAGCCTATCCACCCCATCCTAATCGCTGAAACACTCCATCCCAAGCAACAACCACTTTTGTACTCTCTCCAGTGCGATCAAGATAAAGATTAGCTTTATTTGTCACATGTATTGTATACTGAAAAAATGTGTTGCCTGTGCCAATAACCAACACCGCCCAACATGTGCTGGTTACAGCCTGCAATGTCACCATGCTTCCAGTACCAACATAGCATACCCTCGGTTTACTAACCCTAACCTATATGTCTTTGAAAAGTGAGACAAAACCGTAGCACCTGGATGAAACCCAAGCAGTCACGGAGAGAAAATACAAATTTCTTACATGGGAATTGAATCCCTTATGAACACAACAGTCCAGTAGTCCAGCTGTAGGTCAACCACGTTTTTAAAGTTGTAATGTAATCTCCCTGCTCTTACTCTCTGTCTTTTCTTCACCACCTTATCTAACTATGCTTCCATCTTCAGAAATCATTGGTCTCATACTAGCCAAGGTCCCTCTGTTCCTCAATACTCCCTAATGCCCTAACATTCATTGTGTCTATCCTATCCTGCTTAGTCCTGCCAAAGTGCACCAGCTCACACTTATCAGGAATACATTTCATCTTCCACTGCTCTTCCAATTCACCAACTAATAACTATTGTAACCTCACACCTCATTATCAAAGCCACCACAAATTTTCATGTCATCCATAAAGTTACATTTATAAATATTGACCCATCTTTGCTCCTCATTGAAAACAGCACCACAGCGTCAGAATGGACAGATGGGAACTCAGACTAAAGTTTTGTTTGCAATGTGGTGCTAATCAAATTGAACATCAAAATCTAGGAGGGAGGAGAAGATGGCGGCGCGACGCAACGCGCGCAGCTCTCTGATGAAATGGTATCGTATTTGCAAGTAGGAAGCCGTGCACAATTCTGATTTGATGGAGACAGACGTGAGAAGCACAGAGGAACATCTGCAGTAACTTCTGAAATGCCCGGTTTGCTGCTGCTGCTACTGTGCGATCGGGAATCTCCGGAGGGAAGGCCCCAAAATCCCCGGCTTTGCCTGCTGCTGGCAACCGGGGCTGGGGTCGAAGCATTCGGCAGAGATGGTGCTCGGTGTCGGAGGGCAGGTTGGAGCTCGAAATTTTCGGACGACTCAGAGTCGGACTGCGGTTGGGTATGGCAGGGAGAGTTTTCTTCCTTCTCCTGTCTGCATGAGATGTGGGACTTTCGAGAGACTTTGAACTTTTTCACCGTGCACACGGCCTGTTCTTCATCAAGTTACGGTATTGCTTGCACTGTTGTAACTATATGTTATAATTATGTGGTTTTTGTCAGTTTTTCAATCTTGGTCTGTCCTGTGTTTCTGTGATGTCACACCAGAGGAATATTGTATCATTTCTTAATGCATGCATTACTAAATGACAATAAAAGAGGACTGTGTGTGTGTCCTGCATGCCGGTCGTGCACGCAGCCTGGTACAGCCGTTTCGATCAGTATTCTTCACTTTCTTCTTCTTACTTTTTAACTTACGTTATTTTTTGTATTTTTTTTTCACGGTAACACGTCGAAGCTGCACCCTCTCTAACATGCTGGTAGAGAGAGTTTTATTTGGGTTTTTAGCGCTGGAAATAGTTACATCTCGACACGCGGGACAGAAGCAAGGTCGCATTGTTTATTCCAGGGACCAGCTGCTTGCGCTAATGCTGGCCGGTTTAGTGAGCAGAGCGGCGGACACCCCTGCTGAAATCTGGAGGAAAACACACAGAGGATGCAGAGGGGGATCACAAAGGTGAGGAAAGAGGACCGGGTCGAGACAACAGAGACTTATGGAGAAGAGGAGTTCGGTGGGTAATAAAAAGGACGAGTTCACGGCGCTAGCCAGGCATCAGAGAACATTTTGGGAGTGCAGTGTTATGTGTTTCATCGAAATGGGGCTGCATGAGGACATACCCGATCAAAACTTCTCCATGGACGGCTTCCAGACTGTTCCGGCTGACCGGAAGTGCACTGAGAGTGGTAAGCGTAAAGGAGTTGGGTGCTTGCTGTTCTGGTTAACAACAGATGGTGCAATCCGAGTCATATTACGATCGAGGAACGTGTTTGTAGACCAGATATTGAACTTTTTACTGTTGGACTTCGGCCACATTCCACCGAGATACAACATTGGGCGTCACGGGAGGTTGTTCCTGCCTGTGGCCATCGAACTTGCAGCTCCTCCCATGGAGGGTCAGACTCTCTGAGCCAATAGACTGGTCCTGGACTTATTTTCTATCTGGCATAGTTTGCATTTTGTTGTTTGATTGTTTGTGGTTTTTGTGTTGCTATATTTACGCTCTATTCTTGGTTGGTGCGGCTGTAACGAAACCCAATTTCCCTCAGGATCAATAAAGTATATCTATCTATCTAATCTAATCTAATCTAAAAATCTCAGCTGCTTGGTACGTGGTCACAAATACAGAGACACACACGACTACTCATGTATAAACCTGCTTCAGTGAGATCACAATTCCACAGTAAATGATCTCCTCACCCTTAATGCATTCCTCACAGCTGAACTCAATGACACAGATCACCAGTTCTAAGAATTTTATATGTGGTCTAGTACCAGTTTCACTCTGATTCAGTGAAGTGGCCTTGGCAGATTATGGCAGGTTGTAGGGTCATTGTTTGTGCATTATGGGCTTGGAAGTAGATGTTGCCTTGTGTTTTATACCACATCGACTATGGCCTGGCAGTGGAAAAACAAACACACACAGAGGAAGACAGTGACATGCAGACACACGCATACAAGAGCACCCAAGCACACACAGACTGATTCTGATTGAGATTCACTTATCACTTGTACATGTAAATACAGTGAAATGTATCATTTGTGGCAACAACCAACACCACCCAGGGATATGCTGGGGAAACCCACAGCGATCAGCACACATCCACTTGCCAACATAGCACTCCCACAATGTTCAGCACAACAACATCAACAACAAAACAAAACACAACAACAACAAAGCAAGCCCCCCCCAAGCGTGCGCGTGCGCGCACACACACACACACACACACACACACACACACACACATACAGAGGTAGATAGACAGATGCACACACACAGGTAGACAAAGACAACCACACACAAGCTCAGACAGATGCACACACAAAGATAGGCACACAGGAACATGCACAGACAGACAAACACAAACATATACACAGAGGCATGTACACCGGGGGATTAACTCCCCAGCCTCACTAACCCAAAGAATTGATTACAATGAGTCACTTTGTGTCAGCTCTTACCTGTGCTCCTTGCTTAAACTCACTGAACCAGGCCCCGGGGTATTCATTATTCCACGAGGACATCTTCACCTGCAGGTTAGATGATCAGATGTGATTTCAATGCCCACATTACCCTCTGACCAGAATGCACAAATAGGTCACAGCACCCTCACACCCCACACCACAGCTGGTAACTACCCTCACACTGACTGATCATCCTACAGGTATTGTCTCCTACAGCTCCCCTCCTCATAGAGTCATAGAGAGATACAGCAGAGAAGAAGGCCCTTTGGCCCAATAAGATGGTACTAATAATCAAAGACCCACTTATACACAGTCTACATTGATCCCACTCCCATCTACCACCCAGACTCTAACCCAGACCACTACACACTGGGGTCAGCTTACAGTTAACCCACCAACATGTATGATGTAATTTACTTTAGTTTCTTTTTTCATGCAAATTATTTATAACCTTTTCGATAGATCTTCTCTCAACCCATCCTCTTGCCATCGTAACAAGGATAGGGTTCACCTTCTCCTTACCCACCATCATCTGCGCCTCCAAATTCAGCACATCATTTATCATAACTTTCACCATCTCCAATGGGATCCTGCCGCTAGGTACACTTTTATCTCCCTTCCTCCCCACCCACCCACTCCACTTTCCATTTAAATCACTCTCTGTTTGACTCTGTTGTCCAGTCAACTCTTCTCACTGATCTCCCTCCTGGTACTTGCCCCTGCAAGCAGGATATTTGCTACAATTTCTCCACTCCCCTCACCACAATTCAAGGCACCGAACAGTCCTTCCAGGTGAGACAACACTTCAGCTGCAAGTCTTTTGAGGGCATCTGTCGTATCCCAAGCTACAGCCTCCTCTACATCAGTAAAACAGAAACCAGATTGGAAAATCATTTCTATGAGCACCTTCGCTCTATCCACCACAAAAGTAGGATCTCCTGGTTTGTACCCATTTCAAATCAGCTTCTCATTTCCCATTCTGACATGCCTGTCCATGCAGTGCTGAGGCCAAACATAGGTTGGAGGAGTAACACCTTATGTTCCGTGGGTGATGACATGAACATTGATTTCCCTAATTTACTCCTCCTCCTCCCTATCTCTTCCTCCATTCTCAATTCTGCTTACCCTCTCTACCCTTCTTTTCTCATCTTCACCTGCTCATCACCTCTCTGTTTCCCCTCCTCCTTCCCTTGCTTCTATGCTCCATTGTCCTCTTATATTAGATTCTTTCTTCTTCATCCACATATCACCGTCCAGCCTCTATCTTTATCCACACTCCTTCACCCACCTTCTCCCTCACCCGGTCCCACCTATCACCCGCCAGCTGTACTCCTCCCTCTCCCCCCACTTCCTTATTCTGTCTTCTGCCCTCTCCCTTTCCAGTCCCGATGAAGGGTGTTGGCCTGAAATGTTGACTCTTTATTCCCTCTACAGATGCTGTCTGACTTTCAGAATTCCTCCAGCATTTTGTGGGTATTGCTCAAGAATTCCAGTATTCTCAGAATCTCCTGTGTTTATGTATATTTTATATTAATTTAAGTCTACCTTACAGTACATTTGTTGTATCTGTAATACACTGCTGTGGCAAAAATATAAATTTCATTACCCTGAGTACATGTGCCCATGATGCTTAACTTGAAATTTGACATGCGAGGAAACTGCAGCGCCAAGGGGAAAGCAATGTAGTCTCAGGGAGGTCATGCAAACTCCACACAGACAGCACCAGAGGTCAAAATTGAACTGCGTCTCTGTCACTGTGATGCGGTGACTCCACCAGCTATATCACTGTGCATTCCATCCCTTCCACTGCCAACCAATTCCAATCACGCTGGTATCTTTGATTCCCCGTTCACCACTGTATACCTTCACCACAGTTCTCCTTTCCCATCAGTCTGGCATTCATCCCTGACCTTATCCAGCATTGCCCATACCATCACCGTGTCCCCAGTATGCTCAGAATCAAAGACACATGAAAGAGAATTCCCTGAAGCCACAGCACATAGGACATTGCTGGGTATGGCCCAACAGAAGGACATACGTGGTAAGAAAGCAGAGACTGGCTCCATGTGTGGGATGGGCCAAGGGTCTCCCAGATGGTGTGATCTCCCTACTCACCCCTGAGGATTTCTTATCCGGGAAGATGCAGGTCTCTCCTCCCGCAGTGAAGTTACAGTAAACCTTGAAGGAGTCAGCCGCACAACCCTGGTTGGGGTCAATCCAATATTCACCTGAGGGATGGAGAGGAAGGAGTAAAAACTGAATGGTGTGAGCTTGATTAAATTGACTAATACCTATCAATCTTAGTTATTGTCCTGAGATTTCTTTTACCCAACACCACGCATCTAAGGCACTTGTCTGCATTCGGTGAAGTGCTGGTTATCTACAACACCAGCCTGGATTTACTTATCTACATCACTCATACTCAGATAAAAAAAGCATTGGAAACTTTTCCAACAGCTGACAACATCAGGTCAAGAGCTGAGAGTCCTGTCCTGACTCACCTCCTGGTTGTCCAAATCCTCCCCAACATCTACAAGGCACAAGTCCGGGTTGTGATGGAACACTTGCCATTTGCCTGGGTGACTGCAGCTCCAACAACTCCCAAGAAGCCTCATACCATCCAGGACAAACTGCCTGCTTGATTGGCATCCTAAACGTTTACCCTGTCCAGTATCTTAAATATACACTGTGCAAAAACATCAAAGTTCGCTTGACAGCACTTTTCTACACTTCTTGCTTCCTCAGGAAAGCAACCAACATCATCAAAGACCCTACCCACCCCACACATTCAGCCACTCTCTCTCCCATCCGGAAGAAGATACAAAAGTCTTAAAGCACATACTACCCAGAGCAAGGTCAGCTTCTATCCTGCAGTTATAAGGCCCTAGAATGGTCCCCAAGTACAATAAGTTCCCCTCACAATATACCCCATTATGATCTTGAAACTTAATATCTACTCACAATGCACTTTTTTTGTAGCTGTTACACATTATTTTGCATTCTATTATTGTCTTGTCTTGTACTAACTCAATGTGCTGTGTAATGATTTGATCTGTATGGACAGTATAAAAGACAAGCCACTCACTGTACCTTGGTACATGTGACAATAACAACCAGCTCCAACTCCAATTCCAACCTCCCACAAACACAATCATAAGGAAGAGGATACAGAAGCACCAACTGTTAAGCTTCCAACATTAAACCATGCTAACTTACAAACATATCACCATTCTATTTCTGTCACTGAGCTGCTACCCTAACTGTAATCTGAAGGTTGGGTTGTTGTACAGGCCCAAGGGGTGCATGTGCTTCAGGTGTACCACTGCCTAGGAGGAAGAGGAAGGGGACCGGGACACTCACCGTCCTTGTAGTCCTCGTGACAGATTTGCAGGTCCCTACAGGTGCGGGCTGGGTGCTCCTTAGTGCCGATCGGGTGCCTCATCTGCTCAATCTCCACCTTTAGTGAGTTCAGTGACCCAAATATCTCCTCCATTCCATCAGCGTAATCAAGGATCTCATCATCCATCATCAGCTCATCTGGCAGAAGCTGGCTTCCATCTATGGACACCGATCGCTTGCTCTTCTTGCGCCTCTGGATAGGGAGTGGCTGGATGACTTCACCTGGAGGACCCTAGCAAGGGCAGAGAGGGAAGACGTCAAGAGGGCAGCAGACAGCCACAGTTGTGACCAGCAGAGACCTTCACTTTACCAGATATGCTTTCTGTGATTGGTTTCATTAGCCAGTATAACCACAAGCTAGGCATCAATTCCTATGTGGCCAGTGAATGTTACGGAATACAAGTACTCTACATAAGGATCAAATTATGTTCTGCACTTAATGATCCTGGACAATCATACGTTCTCTGCATCTTCTTCATAATTCTACATCTCACTGTTATATAGGAATGAAACCAGATGCACACCTAACCTAACAAACTCCTGGAGTAGTGAGAGCATGGGAGGGATAAAATAAAACTCCCTCTGTACTGTTCCATTAGACCCACATGACCAGAGGAAGCATGGTTTCAATGTAAAGTAAATTTGCCTACACTGTCCTATCATGCTTTCCAAGGACTTGGGTTAGACACAGAGAAAGCAGCCTCTATGCTTACTATTACACTCTCCTAGGCAAAGGGTTAGAGAGAGAGTGAAGCTCCCTCTGCACTACCCCATCACGCTCTCCCAGGTTAGACACAGAGAATCTCCCTCTGTACTGTTCCATTATACACCATGATTAGAGACAGAGCAAAGCTCCCTCTACACTGTCCCCTCATACTCTCCTGGAGTCAGACACAGATTAAAGCTCTCACTCATGTGCTCCCAGGGTCAGACACAAGAGTGGTACTCCTCTGTACTGTCATGTCACATACTCTCAGGACAGGGGCAGCAGATCTCAATACATAATGAAGTTTCTACCCTGACTTGGTAGAACTTGAGCTGCAATTATAATAACAGCTGTAATTTACATTCTTGGAATCAGCTATCACTGAACCAAGTGACCAACTTGAGTAAAATTTCAGACAGTATCTCAAGCCAAATCTTTCCACTGGATCAATCGGAAGCATTGGGTCAGCCAATGTACCGGTCAGTCCTGATGTCACTTCCAACTCAGTAAATATTTAGCTTTAGCCCTGTTGTTTTCAGTAGTGAACCCAACAGACAGAGGCAGCATAGGTTAGATATAGAGTAAATTTGCTTCTACATTGTTCCACCACAGTTTCCAAGGACATTGGTTAATCACAGAAAAGCAGCCTCTACACTGCCTATCACACACTTTCTGTATTGCATGGAGGCAGGTTACTCATTAATCATGTAAGCGACAGAAGTCCAACACGATATCCACTTTCCACCAGGACAGAGTGATGGAGCGCACCACTTTACAGACAATAGGAAGGGGAAGTCGGAGACTGCAATGAGGTACTACTCACAGGAACACCAGGAGGACCAGGAACACCTCGCTGCCCTTTCGGTCCAGCCACGCCCTGCAGGGATCAGAGGGAGAGATGGTATTAAACACAACTTATATTTAAGTAGCTCCTTTAACATTATATTCTGCATTCTGTCATAGCTTTTTCTCTTCTACTGCCTCTATATACCAGTGTGCTGAAATGATCTGCATGATTTAATGATCTGACAAAGTTTTGCTCTGTTCCTCAGTGCATGTGAAAATAATAAACCAATTTACCATTTTTTTATTGGTGTAAAAGAACGAGGGTAGATCTCATTGAAACTTATCGAATATTGAAAGGCTGCGATAGAGTAAATGTGGAGAAGTTGGTTCTTATAGTCGGGGAGTCAGGGACCAGAGGACACAATCTCAGAATAGAGGGATGTACCTACAGTAAAGAGATAAGCAGGAATTTCTTTAGGCAGATGGTGGCGAATCTTTGGAATTCAGTGCCACAGATGGCTGTGGAGGCCCCATCATTGGGTATATTTAAAGTAGAGGTTGATATATTCTTGATTAGTAAGGGCACCAAAGGTTATGGGGAGAAGGCAGGAGAATGGAGTTGAGAGGGATAATAAATCAGCATTGGTGGATTGGGAGAGCAGACCCATCTAATACTGCTCCTATGTCTTATGCTCTTACGGTCTAAAAGCCCACAGAAAACTTTAAGAGATATTATCAAACATATGATGATATTAAGTCACATAATTAAAAGTTTTGTCAAGGAAAGAAGGTTTTAAGTTGAGGAGAGTGACAGAGTGACAGGTTTAGGGAAGGTATACCTAAAGATCAGTGCCCAGGCAGCTACCAATATAACATTGAATAACACAGTACATGAAGAGGCCCTTTAGCCCATTATGTTATGCCAAACTAGTTACACTAATGACACCTGATTAACCTAACTCCCTTCTGCCTGCACATGGTCCATATCTCTCGATTCTCTACACATTCATGTGTTTAGCTACTGAACAGAGTCTATTATATCTGCCTTCACCATTAACCCCAGCAGTGCATCCCGGGCACCAAATTCTACATAAAACACTTGTCCCACACACATCTCCTTTGAACTTACTACTTCCCACCTTAAATGCAGTCCCTCTAGTATTAGGCATTTCAAATCTGAGAAAAAGATACTGGCTGTCTATTCCATTTGTGCTTCAATTTGTTAACAAACTTCCATCAGATTTCCACTCAGTCTCTCCCACTCCCGAGAAAACAAGCCAGGTTTGTCCAACCGCTCACGATAGCACATGCTCTCTGATCCAAGCAGAGCAGACTCATCTGATAAATCCAGTCAATCTCTTCATCCTGGTAAATCTCTTCTGTACCTTCACCAAAGCCTCTAATAGGACATGTCTTCAGGAGGAAGAGTTTGCCTATGATCTGCACAGTAAGACGGAGGACATGGCTAGTCCAAGCTCTTCAATAATTGTCTCTTGGCCATGCAGCCATGGCCTTCCACAGTGGGGCCGGTATGCAAGCCAAGCTGATGAACATCTACACCTGTCTCAGTGACCCATTTTAATATGGGCACAACCCAGGAAAATGAACTTTAGATACTCAGGTGAACACCAAGCACCAGAGCCACAGAAACAACACGAGCTGCTCAATTCCCCAGAATGGCACCAGTGGTATGCAGAGGAATCAGGTGAAACTACTGTGAGGCCTGAATCTCAAGACTTTACAACATTGCAATGTACAGTAAGTACATGGATAAAAAAGGTTTAGAGGGATATAAGCCAAATGCAAGCAAGTGATACAGGCTTCTATGGGCAACTTAGTCAACATGAATGATATGAGCCAAGGGCCAGCTTCTATATTGTATTACACTATAACTCTAGGGCTCTATTATGGGAAACTGCCAAGTGGTTTCCACATGCCAAATAAAACTCAACAAACAAAAGCAGTGGTGACTCTATAATGTCAGTGCTCCTCAGAAGTACTTTCAGCCAAACCGGTGGACAATGGAGTGTCAGGGTCGAACTTCTCAGTAGGGCAGATTTTGATTGACTTAGAGCACAAGAATACCAGCCAATGAGATGCCCAGGTCCTCCCTCTCCACACCATCCTAAGGCAATCTTGTGCCTGCATCACTCCAGTCGCAGGGAAGAGTCACATTTTGCCTTCCAAGGAAAGGTTTAGCTTTGGAGCAATCTTCTGATCTTGCAGTCATTAGGGGAGTTGTTGAGTGGAGCCAATGAGTATCAATGAGACATGAGAAAAACTAATGAATGAACTAAAAACACACAACTCCATATATAAGATGGGATTGTTTAATATTCAATGCAAATCTAGTGTTAGCAGCAGAAGGCAGAGGTTCTTCCTTACAACTTGGAAATTGGTCTTCAGCCCAACATCCAGGCCTACCAATTTTGCTTACATGAGCTAGTCCCATTTACCTGCATTTGACACACATCTCTCTAAACCTTTCCCATTCATGTACATGCCCAAATTTATTTTTAACATTGTAGTTGTTTGTGCCTCTACTGCTTCTTCTGGCAACATGTTCTAAATACCCACCATCCTCAGTGTGAAAAATTTACCCCTCGAGTCCTCATTTACCCTTTTCCTCTCACTTAAACTCATGCTCTAGTTTCTCCTACTTTGCAACCATTCGCTTTATCTGCTCTCTTCATGATTTTATAACCTCTATAAGGTCATCCCTTCAGCTGCTATGTGCCAAGGAAAGCAGCCCGGCCTATCCAGTCTCTCCTTACAACTCACGTCCTACAGTCCAGGTAACATCCTTGTGAATCTCTGCCACTCTGCTTTCAGCTTAATGACATCTTTCCTACTGTAGGGTGACCAGAACGCTACAAAATACTGCAAGTGCAGTATCACAAGATTCACAAGTAAAAGTGGCAGGCCGACAAATCCAGGGCAAGCATTAAAAAGGGCTAAGAGAGTTGTAAAAGAGCGCCTGAAGGCTTTATGTGTCAATGCAAGGAGCATTCGTAATAAGGTGGATGAATTGAAAGTGCAGATTGTTATTAATGATTATGATATAGTTGGGATCACAGAGACATGGCTCCCGGGTGACCAGGGATGGGAGCTCAACGTTCAGGGATATTCAATATTCAGGAGGGATAGACATGAAGGAAGGGGAGGTGGGGTGGCGTTGCTGGTTAAAAAAGAGATTAACGCAATAGAAAGGAAGGACATAAGCCGGGAAGATGTGGAATCGATATGGGTAGAGCTGCGTAACACTAAGGGGCAGAAGACGCTGGTGGGAGTTGTGTACAGGCCACCTAACAGTAGTAGTGAGGTCGGAGATGGTATTAAACAGGAAGTTAGAAATGTGTGCAATAAAGGAACATCAGTTATAATGGGTGACTTCAATCTACATGTAGACTGGGTGAACCAAATTGGTAAAGGTGCTGAGGAAGAGGATTTCTTGGAATGTATGCGGGATGGTTTTTTGAACCAACATGTCGAGGAACCGACTAGAGAGCAGGCTATTCTGGACTGGGTTTTGAGCAATGAGGAAGGGTTAATTAGCGATCTTGTCGTGAGAGGCCCCTTGGGTAAGAGTGACCATAATATGGTGGAATTCTTCATTAACATGGAGAGTGACATAGTTAATTCAGAAACAAAGGTTCTGAACTTAAAGAGAGGTAACTTTGAAGGTATGAGACGTGAATTAGCTAAGATAGACTGGCAAATGACACTTAAAGGATTGACGGTGGATATGCAATGGCTAGCATTTAAAGGTTGCATGGATGAACTACAACAATTGTTCATCCCAGTTTGGCAAAAGAATAAATCAAGGAAGATAGTGCACCCGTGGCTGACAAGAGAAATTAGGGATAGTATCAATTCCAAAGAAGTAGCATACAAATTAGCCAGAGAAAGTGGCTCACCTGAGGACTGGGAGAAATTCAGAGTTCAGCAGAGGAGGACAAAGGGCTTAATTAGGAAGGGGAAAAAAGATTATGAGAGAAAACTGGCAGAGAACATAAAAACGGACTGTAAAAGCTTTTATAGATATGTAAAAAGGAAAAGACTGGTAAAGACAAATGTAGGTCCCCTGCAGACAGAAACAGGTGAATTGATTATGGGGAGCAAGGACATGGCAGACCAATTGAATAATTACTTTGGTTCTGTCTTCACAAAGGAGGACATAAATAATCTTCCAGAAATAGTAAGGGACAGAGGGTCCAGTGAGATGGAGGAACTGAGTGAAATACATGTTAGTAGGGAAGTGGTGTTAGGTAAATTGAAGGGATTGAAGGCAGATAAATCCCCAGGGCCAGATGGTCTGCATCCCAGAGTGCTTAAGGAAGTAGCCCAAGAAATAGTGGATGCATTAGTGATAATTTTTCAAAACTCGTTAGATTCTGGACTAGTTCCTGAGGATTGGAGGGTGGCTAATGTAACCCCACTTTTTAAAAAAGGAGGGAGAGAGAAACCAGGGAATTATAGACCGGTTAGCCTAACGTCGGTGGTGGGGAAACTGCTGGAGTCAGTTATCAAGGATGTGATAACAGCACATTTGGAAAGCGGTGAAATGATCGGACAAAGTCAGCATGGATTTGTGAAAGGAAAATCATGTCTGACGAATCTCATAGAATTTTTTGAGGATGTAACTAGTAGAGTGGATAGGGGAGAACCAGTGGATGTGGTATATTTGGATTTTCAAAAGGCTTTTGACAAGGTCCCACACAGGAGATTAGTGTGCAAACTTAAAGCACATGGTATTGGGGGTAAGGTATTGGTGTGGGTGGAGAGATTGGTTAGCAGACAGGAAGCAAAGAGTGGGAATAAACGGGACCTTTTCAGAATGGCAGGCGGTGACTAGTGGGGTACCGCAAGGCTCAGTGCTGGGACCCCAGTTGTTTACAATATATATTAATGACTTGGATGAGGGAATTAAATGCAGCATCTCCAAGTTTGCGGATGACACGAAGCTGGGTGGCAGTGTTAGCAGTGAGGAGGATGCTAGGAGGATGCAGGGTGACTTGGATAGGTTGGGTGAGTGGGCAAACTCATGGCAGATGCAATTTAATGTGGATAAATGTGAAGTTATCCACTTTGGTGGCAAAAATAGGAAAACAGATTATTATCTGAATGGTGGCCGATTAGGAAAAGGGGAGGTGCAACGGGACCTGGGTGTCATTATACACCAGTCATTGAAAGTGGGCATGCAGGTACAGCAGGCGGTGAAAAAGGCGAACGGTATGCTGGCATTTATAGCGAGAGGATTCGAGTACAGGAGCAGGGAGTATTGTGTGCAGTTTTGGTCCCCTAATCTGAGGAAAGACATCTTTGCCATAGAGGGAGTACAAAGAAGGTTCACCAGATTGATTCCTGGGATGGCAGGTCTTTTATATGAAGAAAGACTGGATGAACTGGGCTTGTACTCGTTGGAATTTAGAAGATTGAGGGGGGATCTGATTGAAACGTATAAGATTCTAAAGGGATTGGACAAGCTAGATGCGGGAAGATTGTTCCCGATGTTGGGGAGGTCCAGAACGAGGGGTCACAGTTTGAGGATAGAGGGGAAGCCTTTTAGGACCGAGATTAGGAAATACTTCTTCACACAGAGGGTGGTGAATCTGTGGAATTCTCTGCCACAGCAAACTGTTGAGGCCAGTTCATTGGCTATGTTTAAGAGGGAGTTAGATATGGCCCTTGTGGCTACAGGGGTCAGGGGGTATGGAGGGAAGGCTGGGTTCTGAGTTGGATGATCAGCCATGATCATAATAAATGGTGGTGCAGGCTCGAAGGGCCGAATGGCCTACTCCTGCACCTATTTTCTATGTTTCTATGTTTCTATGTTTCTGTGCAGCTGTAACATGACATCTCATCTTTTATATTCCAGGATAGCATTAATGTTAGGATCTGCACTGAACAATCTCTAAAGATCACCACCCAGCAATTCCCTTTTCTTTGTCCTTAAATGAGCATCAACTATTGTGATAAACAACATTTGCACTTTCTGTGATTTCCTTGCATTCCATGTACACTCATCAGTTCTGCTCACTGTGCTGGCTGGAGAGTCAGTCCAATGCTTAAGTATTTTCTCTCAGAGAAACAGAACGGTCTCCAACCAGTTAACTCCCTTTTAACGTGTATTCACTGATGTGTTTTTTGTGCATGGCAGATAGTATGACAATGAACAGATTTGTGAATAATTAACTGCCAAGGACATGAGGGAACATTCTCCAGATAGTAGAATGGGATGTCTTATTTCCACCTGATGATACTCATCATCTCAAAGTAAGAGTGCACATTCAAATGTACAGGAACGTAAAAAGCTGAAGAGAGTAGTGATCTTATCATGGGAAGATCCCTCTCCACCATAGGTAATATCTACAGGAAGTGCTGACTCAAGAAGGCAGCATCCATGATCAAAGATTCCAACCATCTGGGCCATGCCTTCTTCTCCCAACTACCATCGAGCAGGAGGCACCAAAGCCTGAAGTTCCATACCACCAAGCTCAAGAACAGAATCATCCCTTCAACTACTTGGTTCCTGAACCAACCCGCACAACCCTAATCACTACAGTTTAGCAAAACTATGACCACTTTGATGTTATTGCAATGAAATTATTTTTTTCCCTTGTTCTTAATATATTTTTTCTTGTGAACATTGTACAACATGTTAATGCATGTTTATCTTGTGAATCGTGCTTTTGTGATGCTGTGACTGCAAGTAAGTTTCTCATTGCTCTTGTGTATACATGTATTTGTGCATGAAACAATAACCTTGACTTTCACATTGACGTAACTGGATGATGACACCTGTCTGTGCTCTCCTCCTATACTAATAAGCTGCTACCACTTTCTTCTCCTTGAACTCTTAGTCTTCAATCTAATTCTCCAATGAGCATCATTGGTTAAACATCAGCACATTATATTCTCTCCTTGTCTCATATCCCATAGAAGGACATAACTTTACAACATTTATACCAGAACAAGACATTCTTTTTTTCCTCTCAAAACTTACAATGTCATTTTACTTTCCATAACTGGCTCAGAGAATTAACCATGAAGTGACTTAACTCACCATAGAACCTTTTGAACCCTTAGGACCAGGAGGACCCTAGAAGAGAAGGAAACAGTATTAGGATTACTGCAGTAAAGACTTTGTGCACTAACCTCAAGTAAACACACAGGTCTTAAAAAGCATAAGAACATAAACACAATGAGATACCGTGTAATCCAGGTTATCTGCATAATATAAGAAACACCCCAAGCAATGCGGCAACATAGCACCCAGAACAGAAGGGAGCTATGATTTAAGTTGGTGGGACCAATATTTAGAAAAAAAACTGTCATTTCTAATGCAAGAAGTGTGATTTCCACAGTCTTCAAGAAGTTTCCTGCCCCGAAACATTAACTTTTTACTCTTTTCCATAGACGTTGCCTGGCCTGCTGAGTTCCTCCAGCATTTTGTTTATCTTGTTTCGGATTTCCAGCATCAGCAGATTTTCTTGTGAGCATGATATACATGCCTTCATTGGTTATCAGAATTTATAGAGGGATCTTAATTATCTGTGTAAGGGCGAAGGAATGGCAAATGCAGTTTAATTTATAACAGTTTGAGATGTTGTATTTTGGAGAGAAAAATGAGCATAGGACTTTCACAGTGAATGGTAGGTAGTGTTGTAGGATAGGAGGGACCTAGGAGTACATGTACACGCTTCCTTGAAAGTACCGTTACAGTAGTCAGGGTGGTGAAGAAGGCTTTTGGCACGCTGCCCTTCATTAGTGAACTCCTGTATTCCACTGCTTGCCTGATATGATTGCAGAGGAATTTTCCTTGTAAACTTTCCCTTCTTCCCCAGAGGATCACAGAATCAAAATTAGGAAATGGTCATTTAATACTGAGGTCCTTAGGAATATGAGATAGGAGAACAAACAGTTAATACTACACTGTGGAGGAGCTTCTAACAAAGGTGAATCTCTGGAATTCTCCACTCAAGGGTGCTGTCGAATTTAGATCTTTGAGGGTACTTAAAAAACAGGTAGAACTTTTATTTAAAAAGTCAGGAATTGAGGGCTATGGGGATTTGGTGCAGAACAGCAGATGAAGCCCTGGGCAGATTAGCCACAATAATATTGAATGGCCTTATTCAACACCTGGTTTCTTGTGTATTTTTTGGCCTTTATTAGGTTTCTATTACATGGCTGTAGGGTTAGTCAGGGTGAATGCTTGCTCACAAACCAGGAACCGAGAGAGTAATTTGGATGAATGTGGATTGAATAGCCAGCAGGGATTTGTATTCATAATATATAAATAAGATTTATAGATGTGTGTACCAGGCACAGTTTCAAATCTGAAGATGATATAAATATTGAGGATATAGCACACTGTGAGATTTATAGTTACGAACCAAAGTGAGAGAGACAGGTTGGTATAATGAACAGATAGGTTGCAGCTGGAACTCATTGTGGGAAATATGAAGTGATATGCTTTGGTCAGAAGAATTAGGAAAACCACTCTGAACCAGAGACCACAGAGCTAACTAGGGTGCATGAACAGAGAGATCTAGGGATAGAAGCAGATACTTTACTGAAGGTGGTGGGACAGGTTGAGAAAATGGTTAAAAAATCATTAGGGATCAAGGCCTGAAGTCTAATGGTATGTAGTACAGACAGAAAGAGATCATCGTGAACCTTTGAACATGGTGAATGAGGTTAGAGATCTACAAAGCCTGAGTCGTGATTTTCGATTGTTTCTAGATTATCGAGTTGAGTTCTGGGTGCAACACCTTGGGAAAGATATGAAGGTTTCAGGCAGCCAAGAGAAGAGATCTACCAACATGATTCCAGGGATGAAGGACTTATATTTCCTCAGTGACAGGAGAAGCCAGGGCTGTTCTCCATGGAATTGGTTAGGGTCTGGGGAGATCAGATATAATATTCCAAGTATAGAAAAGTGGACAGTGAGAGACTGTTCTCTCTGGGGGAGGGTCAGGAACTGGAGACAGCGAATGATGGTGATTAGCAAAAGAATTAAAGCAAGTACAACTTTGCTACATAGTGGCACAGCTAGGATCAGGAGGGCACACTCAAGAGTGCAGTGGAGATGGATTTAATTGTAATTTTCAAAGACGCTGGAAACAGATGTGAAAGGGAGGACTTTGTTGAGTTCTGGGGAAAGGGCAGGTGAGTGAGACTAGGTGGGCTGTGTTTGCATAGGGCTGAGGGGCTGAATAGCATCATGCAGTGCTGCAACCATTCTGTGAATCCCTTGCACTATGATCACAGTCCAATGGAGCAGCTAGTCTTTTCCCATCTCCTCATAACCCCCAAAGCACAATACTGGGAATTACTACAGGCAAATGCACCAGTTTTTCAAGAAACTACCCAACCCCTACTCCAGGGAGCAGAGGTTAAAGAAGGGTTACAGAGGGATATTGATGAGCATACTAATATGCCCAGCAGGTAACAGGGCATGTAGACATGATGGTTAAGAATGCATATGAGATCCATGTCCATTAGTGAATCAGTGGGCAAAAGGCTATGCAAGAGCTGAGTTACACACTAGTTAGACTGCATCTAACTCATCAGCACACTTGAGAAAGTATGTAACAGCGTGCTATGTGGAGGAGAATCACCAGGATGTCACCTGGGATGGAGAATTACAATGACGAGTAGGAGTTGGCCAATCTGAAACAAAGCAAATGAGGGGAAGTCAGCTGTGGCGGACAAAGTGAAGATTGAGAACCGTACAGCAATGTCTGGGTGACATGAAGGTAACTAGTAAAATGAGAAAATACTGACTGGATGGATTGGGCCTGAGACTCACAAAGCCTTCAGTGGCAGCACACGCTCAGCCTGTGGCATCGGCCCAACCAATAACGTAGCCCCAAACAGAAACATACTCCCAACCAATAATGCACCCCAAACCAGAAACACACCCCCAAACAATAATGTACCCCAAACCCACGGCATGTACCTAATCCTGGCAATCACCCAATAATACATGCCCCACCCCTGAACACACTCTGACCTCCCGCACAACACCCCTCCACCTTCAACCCACCACTCTGGCAGTCGGGATTTTTGACAAACTAGGCACTGGAGCCTGCCGTGTGGGAGCTCCTACCACCCAGACACTTGACACATTAACTGACTAGTACCACAAGCAGTGAAGCTTACCGGTAAACCAGGGGGGCCTGCAGGACCTATGGGACCAGTGGCACCAGCAATACCCTAGGATCAAAGAGAAGACGATGAGAAAACTGAGAGATTCTTTGAATGAGACACCACTGCTAGGTAACAGAGGGTATTTCCATGGAAACATATTTCCATACATCTATTAACTTGAATTCTTTCCAACCCTCTCAATTTACCTTTGGTAATGTGGTGTAGCGTGTGCGTAGTTCTACCCTCTTCCAAACCTGTATGCTCCCTGCTAGAGATATTACCTCACTGGCTTCTCGGAATCTACTCTAAACTTCTCCCTCTCTCTTTTGGTCCTCACTGTAGATCCAAACCCTGCCTTTCATACAGTTTCTCTTTGAAACATCTTGTAAAGCTGGTGTACACAAAACTTTAGTAACAGTCAGGCGATGTAATTACCTAATCCTCTTACTATTAGTAGTTCAAACACTGCATCACAATACAGAAATGGCACAGTATTGTACCCTAGTGGTGTTGAAGTTACAAACAACTACATCTGTACCACAAGGAACTAGTCCAATCTATACTCTGAGGAACAGAGACCCATTTGGGTAGGATCTCTTTTCCAGCTATAAATGGTCTAACTTGGGGCAGTATGTAACCTCAAGCACAAATGAAGCCGAGTGTACAAGGTTCTGTGTGGGTTTGTAAGCCTGTCAATGGAAGTCTATCACTCTGCAGGCAGAACAAAATCAAATGAAAAACCTTAGTGACTTTGTTAATTTTCAATAGGGTTTAAAAACTCTTCAAGATTTAAACACATTAACAGAGGTATCCTCAATATGTTACATATCTACTTTCTCATGTTTTTTATGACTAACATATACTCACATTGCCTTATATCACAGATGGAGTTCATTGAGTCTACGCCTGTTCCCTGAGCATTATTTTCATTCCCAATCCCTTGTTTAATTTCCTGTGGCTTGCTCCGTCACATGTGTCCATTAATGCCATCCAGATTCACTTCCCACCCAGCTACACTCGAGGGGCAATTTAAAGTAACCAATTAACCTATCAATCCACATGTCATTGGGATGTGGGAGGGGCCTGGAGCAATATGATGAAACCCATAGATTGAGACCTTGGATTCAAAAAGATAGATGTCTTGAATTGTTAAATTCAGTTTCTTTTCACTGATGCTAAGATTAGGCTGGGAACTGACATCACAATATAAAAATGATTATTTGCTTGTCTGTAAACCTGTACTCATCAGTACAATTAACACTGCAACAGGCTAAGAGTAAATTACAGGATATAAAAAATATTTTTCAAAATGTGACCGCTTTGTTTCACATTTCACATTCAGCAATGTGGCAATGTTTCAGGGAGCGAAGGGGGTGCTTCTGAAATCAGGTGGAATCCTGTCATGGGACATTTGGACACACACGAAGTAAACTTTATATCCACAAGAGTCAAGCATGGGGACTTTCAGATGTTGATACTGTATTAGCCCTACAATAGCACCTCACTGCTGTCACTGTTGCTGCTACAATACCACTATTCATGCCTCAGATACCTAATTTATGAATGGCACATCCTGAACCAAATATAGTGTTTATTATGGATTACTGAGATATCATGGTCATATAGGTCTGGCACCCTAATTTTTGACTGAAGGGACATTCACTGACCTCAACGAAATCAACATGCTTTCTGCTTGGATGTTACAGTTGACCATCAGAGTTGTTGACTCTAGCAAACAGACATACCTGTACGCAATCATCAAGCAAGTTCATTCTCCTTTCCTTAGTGACAATAGGACAAACTAGGAGAGACACAGACTGTCTCAGCATAGGCTAGGAATGTACTGTAGGTAGTGGGAATGACTTTGCAAGTTCACATCATGAATGGTATATGCTACCACTGAAATACTGGAAATAATCAAGGCTGCAGGTAATTACGTTGTCTCCTTTTGGACCAACTGAT
This sequence comes from Mobula hypostoma, assembly GCF_963921235.1. Taxonomy (NCBI): domain Eukaryota; kingdom Metazoa; phylum Chordata; class Chondrichthyes; order Myliobatiformes; family Myliobatidae; genus Mobula; species Mobula hypostoma. The sequence goes on from NC_086101.1 coordinate 30,608,965, forward strand.
CCCTGTGGACCAGAGGATCCTCGATCTCCCTTCTCCCCTTGTTCGCCTGGAGGTCCGATCAATCCAATGAGACCAGGGTGACCCTGGAAGAGAAACACACACATTCAATTAAAGGGTCCCAGCGAAAGCCGCAGAGAACCAATGAAGCGGGTCACAGGGAGTTTGTGAAAAGTGTCACAGAAAGCTATGGTACAAATCACAGACATATCAAACATATAAGAGAGAGAAAGATGGAGAGACAGTGACAGGAAAGGAAAGGATAGAGTAAAAGATATACAGAGACAAATAGATAGACAGACAAACAGAGGTAGAGAAAGAGAGAGACAGAGAGATAGAGAGAATGAATGGTGGATGAGTCAGGTCCATCACTGAGGAATTGTGATGAATCACAAATGCAGAAATACGTAAAGGCAAGAGGAGGATAAGATTGCACTGGAGTGTGTGCAGAGTCCTGAAGACGGACCAGCATGTTGTCTGGGTTGGAGTGTTTCCATTATGAGGAGAGACTAGTTAGGCAGTGTTTGTTTTCCTTACAGTGGAGGACACTGATGGTTGATGTGATAGAGGTATCAAAATTATGAGGAGCATGTATATAGTGCCTAAGAGAAGACCTTTCCACAGGTTTATGGTAAAGAGGAAGAGGCTGAGATGGGATCTTTGGGATCTGAAGAGGAATTCCCTTGCTGAGAGGGTTGTTGGAAACTGAAATAAACTGCCGAGGGATGGTGACAGCAAAGACTCTTACATTTAAAAGTATCTTGACAAACACATCAATTATCAATGCATAGAAAAGCAAGGACAAATTGTAAGTAAATGGAATTAATATAAATAGATGGAATCATGGAGCCGAACAACACAGAAAGAGGCTCATTGGCTCATGATATGTACACTGTTCCCACTTGCCCCCATTAGAAACCTTTCTTATTTCAGCAGCTGTCTAAATGTCTGTTAAAGGTAGTGACTATCTGATTGCATCACCTCCTCTGGTAGTGAGTTGCAGATGCAAGAATACTTGACGAACATTCTGGGCCTGCTTCTGTGCTTTTTGACTCTGTGACTCATTTGAGTGTGGGAGATCCCAGTTATGCAATTCAGTCAGAATTCAATCGCTGAATTCAATGAAAAGAAAGAAACAACTGCAGATAAATACCAATCATTCACATAGTGTAACCTCTAAGTCAAATGTTGATTGGCCAATGTATCAGTGGCTTGGAGGCTTGGACAGAGGTCCAAGTGTTGGGCCCACACACAGATAGCAAGGTTGCAAATGACCACACATGGAATCATGGTGATATAAAGCCTGAGTTCAAGAATAGTTGGAACTTCCAAGAGATCTCTGAGGATCACAGAAAGAGATCAGTGGAAGAAGACATTTGAAGTGAATGAGTGTCACCTGCCCAAACCACTTACCATTCAAGATTGAGGTTGAGGTTGGATCTGGCTGACAAGCCAGCACCACCCAGCTCTGCTCCCCCCTCATTACCTCCATTTCTCTCAGGATTACTACTCCTGCCCACCAAAGATGGCCTGCTTCCCCTCTGGGAGTGGGTGGAGGAGCTTGCCTTGCAGTGAGGGCAAGGTTCCCTCTGCCATTTCACTGATATTGATACCCCCTTGCAGTGGACATGAAGAAAGAGGCTGGGGCATTGTAGTTGGTGAGTGCATGATTGTCTGAGGTTTAGGTGCAGCGTGAGTAGAAACCAGAAAAGAACAGCCTGTCCAATGGGAAGTCATACCTTCTCTCCCTTGACACCACCATCTCCCTTCAAGCCCGGCAAACCAGGAGGACCCTACAGTCAGTGGAGGAGAGAGTATGGGATTAAAAATAGAAGAGCACAGTATATTGCACAATAATAACACTGGAGTACAAAGGTGTGTCATGTACAACCCAACCATAAACTCTATTCCCGATCTGCCACTGAAGCACAAAACTTCAGTTACAATGTAGCTGTCAATAGGAACAGGATCCCTGACAAGACCATTTCTGTTTTCTGCCCAGACACCTGACCCTGTGCACCAAGAACAATCCTTGACCAGAAACCAACCACACCAGAGATTGCATAAGTTGGAACCTGGAGCAGCACATGAAAGCAATGGTCAAGCAGTATCTGTGGAGGGAAGTGGACAAGTGACACTTCAGGGCCAGACCCTTCATTGGTCCTCAACTTACAACATCGACTGTCCATTTCCCTCCATAGATGTTGCCTGACCTGCTGAGTTCCTCCAACACTTTGCGTGAAGCTGGTATGCTACAGGATGTGATTTATCTCCAGGTACCACAAAAGCTTCACAAGCTATGAGTGTGACAGAATATTGTCCCCCTGCTGCAATGAGACAAGAACACTCAAGATACTTGAACCCACTCATCTGCCTAAATGTTTGCTCCCTCTTCTACTGAGTGCAATGTGCACCATCTACAAATGCACTTCAGTAACACACCCAAGCTCCTCCGACAGCACCTCCCAAACCCGACACCTCTACCACCAAGAAGTATGAGGGCAGCAGGTGTAGGGTGACACCACCACCAAGTCACACAACGTCCCAACATGGAAATAGATTGCTGCTCATTTAGCGTCACACTGTCAAGAGCCTGTATGTCCCACCACAAAGAGTGCGACTGCGGCTGTTCAAGGGGAGAGCTATCCACCTCCTGCTGAGGGCATTCAGGGATGGACCATGCCAGTGATATCCAGATACCCAACAATGAAAGAAAAGCAAGGTGCTCTCCAACAGTAACTAATTAACCTACATCCCATCCTTTCTCTCAGTAGCAAAATACCATGCAGTGATGGACATTTTGCACTAAGAGAGAGATATGGATCAGTTTTGGTTTTGGTGCTGAAAGGTCATTAGAGACTGAATCTATTCAAGGCAACATGGTTAGACTTAGAGTCATCTGGATATTAGGGCCTCAGTGTGATCAAGGCAAAAGGAGACAATACAAATGCCTGTTGAACTATTAAGGGGCTTACTATTGTTGAGGTTTGGTGATCCCTGAGTGACCACTTGGGCTACAGTGAGGTTGGAGGTGCCCAGTAGCTCAGTGATGTTGAAATATTGGAAGGCTTAGAGCTGTCCAGAGTATTGAAGGTCTCTGTAAGGAATGGGGAGTTGACATGTGATTGGACAAGGGGGTCCAGTGGAGATATCAGTGGGGTGGGTGGGTAGGTGATGCTATCAGGGTAATAGGAGGTTTTGTGCTGTGGAGGTGTCAGAGAGATGGCAGGGTGGTTAGTGCTATTGGAGCTCAGGGGGCTCAGGGCTGTCCAAGTACTAAGGTGCTCCAATGTGCAAAAGATATCAATGGTTAGTGGTCTCGATGCTTCATTTCACTTAGTAGCACAGACTGTGCTCAGACACTTTCCATTGTCTCTGCTGGGCAATATCACCAAGTACCCTGAGGTTAAACTTTTACAGATGCACTGTTCAAAATATTCTGAATGGTTGCACCACCTGGTACAGCAATTCCAATGCACAGAATCACAGGAGTCTGCAGAGTCTTATCCATCGTGGGCACAATTTTTCCCACCATTATATAATCGACAGGAAGGCAGCATCTATCATCAAGGATCCCTACCATGCAGGATATGCCCTTTTCTCACTGCTCCCGTTGGGCAGGATGTACAGACGCCTGAACATGCACCACCAGGTTCAGGAATGGCCATTTTCCTATAACTATTAAGTTCTTGAACCAATCCTACCTCAGCAATGGAACATTACAGACCATCTCTTGCACCACCACAGACTTGTCTCTGACTGTGTCTTATTTTTGGCACTAAGGCCTTGTTTTGCACAGTCTTCTTTTTCCTGTACTGTCCTGTAACATGTATATCTTACGTACTGCTGCAATTGTCCGAGGTCTATGCCTTCTTGCCCTTGATGGTGCTGCTGCAAGTAAATTTTATCATTGTACTTGTACCTCACCATTTTGTGCACATCACAACAAATTTGACTTGGCTTGACTTGCCTAAATTACATTCCAACCAATGGCAGCCAACACTGAGAAGTCTCCAAGGTTCACCTACCATTGGGCCAGGAGGGCCGACTTGTCCTGGGACTCCAGGGGTTCCTTGTTCACCCTGTGAGAAAGAGAGGTAGAGGCATTAGTATCGATGGGCTCACAACTCACAACACAGAACTAGGTAAGAAGGAAGAGGGAGAAAGGGAGAGAGAAAGAGAAATAAAAAGGAAGGGAGGGGGAAATATTTTGGAAAGAGGGAGAGAAGGAAAGAGAAAAAGAAAGGTGGTAAAAAGCAAGAGAGAGAAAGGTGGTAAAATGTGTGTGTGAGAGAGAGGTGGTAAAGGGAAAGAGAGAAAGATTAAAAGAAGGGGAGATTGCGGAGAGAAAGTGACTGAGGTGGTGAGTGAGGGGAAGAGTGTCAGAATGAAGGAAAGAGGAATAGAGATAAAGAGAGATAGAGAGAGAGATGAAAAAATAGGATAAGACAGGGAACAAGCAAGAGGGTGAGAGAGGAGGGTAGAGAGAGGGTAAGTGTGAGAGAGAAGAAGCTGTGAGGGAGAGAGGTGGAGAATGTATGAGAGAAAGAGATAGACAGAGGGTAAGAATGTGGGACAGAGGTGAATAAGAGATGGGGAGGAGATAACATTTGGATAAGGTCTGCTCTGAGCATTCTAAATTAGTGGGACAGGCCATAGTTATGTAGTAACTATATTTAGTTATGTACGGTGTAAATGGGCCATTTGGCACAACTCATCCTTGCTGACTAAGATGCCCAACTGAGCTAGTCAATTTGCTTGTACTTGCCCAGTATCCTTCTCTCCAAGTAAATGGCCAAATATCCTATAGATATTGTAATTGTACCTGACTGTTCTACTACTTCTGGCAGATGTAATGATGCAGCTCTGTAAAACTCTGGTTAGGCCACACTTGGAGTACTGTGTCCAGTTCTGGTTGCCTCACTATAGGAAGGATGTGGAAACATTGGAAAGGGTACAGAGGAGATTTACCAGGATGCTGCCTGGTTTAGAGAGTATGCATTATGATCAGAGATTAAGGGAGCAAGGGCTTTACTCTTTGGAGAGAAGGGGGATGAGAGGAGACATGATAGAGGTGTACAAGATAATAAGAGGAATAGATAGAGTGGATAGCCAGCGTCTCTTCCCCAGGGCACCACTGCCCAATACAAGAGGACATGGCTTTAAGGTAAGGGGTGGGAAGTTCAAGGGGGATATTAGAGGAAGGTTTTTTACTCAGAGAGTGGTTGGTGCGTGGAATGCACTGCCTGAGTCAGTGGTGGAGGCAGATACACTAGTGAAGTTTAAGAGATTACTAGACAGGTATATGGAGGAATTTAAGGTGGGGTGTTATATGAGAGGCAGGGCCTGAGGGTCGGCACAACATCATGGGCCAAAGGGCCTGTACTGTGCTGTACTATTCTATGTTCTAAAACCCACTGCCCTGTGAGAAAAGTTTGCTCCCAGGTCCCTTGTAAGTTGTCCTCTGTTACCTTAAACTTATGTTGTCTAATTTTGGACTCCCCTACCCTGGGAAAAAGACTGTGATCATGCACCTTTTGTATTCTCCTCATGATTTTATATATAATAACATCTTTCAGACCCTTCTATACTCCAGCAAAAATGTCCAACCTTATGCACTTTCTCCTTATAATGCAAGCCCTCCAATCCCAGCAACATCTTCATAAATCCATTTTGAACACTCTGCAGAGTGATCAGAACTGCACAGATGTGGCCTTATCAATTTCCTCTACAGCCCATCTCCTGTACTCAGTGCCCTGACCAACGAAGGTAAACTTGCCAAACACGTTAGTTGGCCATACTCATCACTGGCCCCTGAAGAACACCGGGACTTAATCTGGAAGCAGACATTGCAAGTAAGGACAAGGCTCGTTTGATGAGGCACCGAGATGATTTAGCTACATACTGTATAGGTACACCATTATCGCAGCAGACAGAGGGAAACCATTCAATGAGGACATACATATGAGCCATTGAAAGGGTGAAATCTAATTCTAGATGCTCATTGATATGATTCAAAGGCAGGGGAGAGTGGAAAAGATAGATGTTGACAGTTTGATGCTGCCTATCCCTGGAGGTCTTTGGGCACTAAAGTCCACATCAATAATGATAAAGGAACTTACTGCCTGAAAGACTAATGGAAACCAAGACCATATATAAAAAAAACATGAGAGTTTGGAGATCTTAAAATCAAAGGGCCAAGTGATGGGAACCAGATTAATCTGGAGTACGTAGCTGGCCATAATGGAGACAATGGACCAAATGTCTTCCCTCAATTCTCATGAAACTTAATGAGGTACTTCTAGAAGAGCATGTCCCACAGTTGGTGGAACAGCCATATAAACCCATCGGTGATGGACGTGGATCACAGAGAGCTAGGGGACAATGGTGGGAAGAAACTCTACTTACAAAGTAACTACAAGGACCTTTGACATCACAGTCAGCTGAATATTAATAGGGCTTAAATACTGAAAACCTCAGAAACTAATTGAAGCTTTAAAAACTATTCAAAACCTAGAATTCACCATTTTAAATTTTTAAAGAACTGAAGGAAAAAAATCATTTTAAATGCAAATGATTAAAACTTAACACAATGCACCCTGAGACCAATGCAGACACAACCCAGACCAGCTATTATTCACTGCATGATCTGTGCAATGTCAAAAAACAGAACATATTTGTACAAATGCTAGCGACCAGTTGATTGAAGCTTTGGGAATTCTCTATTCCGGCAGAAATACTAAAGCTGTGATCCTTAGCAGTGAGAATCAGCAAACATTTTTCAGCAACATCTTAACCCAGTTTCCTGAACATGGGTCTTGACCTGAAACCTTGACTGTCCATTCCCTTCTATAAATGCTGCCTGATCCATTGAGTTCCTCCGGCAATTTGCATGTTGCACCATCAGTTTACGAGATTAATTGTAAGGTGATAACGTTTGAAAGGCTGTGAAAAGGAAAAAGGTAGACTTCTGAAATTGTGGAAATTTACAGCAGAAGCAAGGACTCTTGACACACTGAGCAAAGAAAAGTCATCTCACCTATTCAGCAATTTCTGCTCCCCAGCTTAATTAAGTACAACAGTGCCAGGCATATCCAAGTGCTTTCTAAATATCATAAGGACTCTGCCTTCCCCAGCCTTTGGGCAGTGAGTTCCAACCCTTCCCCCTCTGGGTTAAGACCATAAGACCGTAAGATATAGGAGCAGAAGTAGGTCATTTGGCCAATTGAGTCTGCTCGGCCATTCAATCGTGGCTGATCCAATTCTTCCAGTCATCCTCATTCCCCTGTCTTCTCCCCATACCCTTTGATGCCCTGGCTAATCAAGAACCTATCTATCTTCAGTGCACCCAATGACTTGACCTCCACAGCCACTTGTGGCAACAAATTTCACATATTTTCCACCTTCTGGCTAAAGTAATTTCTCCACATCTCTGTTCTAAATGAACGTCCTTCAATCCTGAGGTCGTACCCTCTTGTCCTAGAACTCCCTGCAATGGGAAATAACTTTGTCATATCTAATCTGCTCAGGCATTTTAACATTTGCAATGTTTCTATGAGATCCCCCCCTTATTCTCCTGAACTCCAGTGAATACAGCCCAAGAGCCGCCAGATGTTCCTCATACCATAACCCTTTCATTCCTGGAATCATTCTCATGAATCTCCTCTGAACTCTCTCCAATGTTAGTATATCCTTTCTACAATAAGGAGCCCAAAACTGCACACAATACCCCAAGTGTTGTCTCACGAGTGCCTTATAGAGCCACAACATCACATTCCTGCTCTTATATTCTATACCTCTAGAAATGAATGCCAACATTGCAATTACCTTCTTCACCACCGATTCAACCTGGAGGTTAACCTTTAGGGTATCCTGCACAAGGACTCCCAAGTCCCTGTGCATCTCTGCATTTTGAATTCTCTCTCCATCTAAGTAATATTCTACCCATTTATTTCTTCCACCAAGGTGCATGACTATACACTTTCCAACATTGTATTTTATTTGCCACTTCTTTGCCCATTCTCCTAAACAATCTAAGTCTTTCTGCAGGCTCTCTGTATCCTCAACACTACCCGCTCCTGCCCCTACCTTTGTATCATCGGCAAATTTAGCCACAAATCCATTAATCCCATAGACCAAATCATTAACATACTTCGTAAAAAGCAGCAGTCCCAAAACTGACCCCTGTGCAACTCCATTGGTACCCGGCAGCCAGCCAGAATAGGAGTTTTTTTATTCCCACTCTCTGCTTTCTGCCGATCAACTAACGCTCCACCCATGCTAGTAACTTCCCTGTAATTCCACGGGCTCTTATCTTGCTAAGCAGCCTCCTAAGTGGCATCTTGTCAAAGGCCTTCTGAAAATCTAAATATACCACATCCATTAAAGTAATTGCACGCAACACACATAAAAGTTGCTGGTGAACGCAGCAGGCCAGACAGCATCTCTAGGAAGAGGTACAGTCGGCATTTCGGGTAGAGACCCTTCGTCAGGACTAACTGAAAGAAGAGCTGTCTCTTAGTCCTGACGAAGGGTCTCGGCCCGAAACGCCGACTGTACCTCTTCCTAGAGATGCTGTCTGGCCTGCTGCGTTCACCAACAACTTTTATGTGTGTTGCTTGAAATTCCAGCATCTGCAGATTTCCTCGTGTTAAAGTAATTGCACATCTCCTTTTCTGAATCCTTTGGATTATTTAAAATCAACACCTCTCCTTAAAGAGGAAGGTTGCTTTCTACTTCAGACCGCCTGGTTGGAAGATTTAATCAACTTCCAAGAATGATGGGCTAAATGGTGTGAATTACATATTTAAATAGGATCCATTGACTACTTTCCAACATATGCCCCACAAGGATGTTTCAGAATGCAGTCAGGTTCAGAGTGGGAGATGGAATTCAAGGTACCCCTCTCATCTAGGTTCACCAATCTATCCCACACAACAGCAGTGGAGTTATAGAGTGATGCGTCACAGAATCAAGCCCTTCAGCCTGACTTGTCCATGCCAAACAAGTGTCTACCTGAGCTAGCCCCACTTGTCTGAGTTTAACAAATACCCTTCTATACCCTTTTAATCCCTGTACCTGTCCAAGTGTCTTTTAAGCATTTTAGTTATACCCATCTCTGCCACTTCATCTGGCAGCTCACATCATATACTTACCACCCTTGTTGCCCCTCAACAACTGTAATCATTCACCTTATCTATGATTTAATAAACACATATGGTCACCCCTCAGCATCCTGTGCTTCGGGGCAAAAAGTCCCTGCCTATCCAGTCTCTCCTTATAATTCATGCTCTCCAGTCCTAGTAATATCCTCGTAAGTCCTCTTCAGCACCATTTTCACCTTCAGAACTTCCCTTCCATAGCTGGGTGACCAGAACTGCACACAGTGCTCCAAGTGCGGTCTCGTCATTGACTTGCCTGGTCAGAGTCTTTCAATTACCATGCAAAGCCTTGTGTTGTTGCCCCTTGTGAGTCATGTTCCCACCTCCTCCTGTAGGACATACCTGAGCACCAGGAATACCACGGAGACCCTCGGGGCCTTGCTTTCCTGCTGCACCCTGCGGGCCAACAGGTCCGGTCTTCCCATGAGGTCCTACCGCACCGGGTTCACCCTGAGATAGGAAGAAAGATTATGTCAACACAGGCAGGCACAGGGAGCTGTAGCCAATCCTGATGCACAAACTGCAAAGCCTCCTTTGTTGACTCCCTCCAGCTCAATTCATCCCTCGTACAGCGTAACTCCATTACTCGGTGCAGTGGGAATTTCCTGCCTTCATCCCACAGCACTGCCACCAACTCCGTGCCGCCACATGTGAGGGTCAGCTATAAGTAAATCGCAGGGCATGCTGCTTCGTTCTTGCCCGCTTCCAGAAAGGGCAGGAGTGGAGGAATTATTGTTTCAGGACTGGGACTGTATCACTTCTCTGCTCATGCCCAAACCAGGTCTCAGGAATGGTGGCCACCAAGGCACTGCCTCAAGACAGCAACATCTATCATCAAAGATCCCACATCATCCACCCATGCCAGTTTCTTGCAACTACCATTGTGCAGGACGTACAGAAGCCTAAAGTCCCACACCACCATGTTCACGTCTCTTCAACCATTTGTTTCTGAAATCTTTGCATTAAAATGAACTTTGTTTTTGGTGTTCTGTTGTGTTCTTTCTTGAATAATTTACGATGTTAACTTAAGTTTTTCCTTGTGAATGTAGTGGCTGTAATGCTCTATGCCTGTGATCCTACTGCAAACCCATTTTTCATTGCACCTGTGCAAACATGTATTTGTGCATATGGCAATAAATTCTGCCTTTACAACACAACTATTGTACTTGCGGGATCTCCTATTACCCAGCTCAGCAGAGGGGGAACTGGACGGAATGCTGACAGTCACCAGCAACTGGTTGAGCAGTGTCCATCTGATGGTCTCCACATTTACCGTGGGATTTCTCCTAGTGGATCGTAACAGCACCACTTGATAACCTGACGCAAAGTAGACCCACTTTCAAATGGGTCTTTCCTCAGGAAGGTTGGGAAATGTAAATATCAGGGAATAACGCTTTTCACCAAGAAATTCAGGGATTGAGAAGATGTCAGACTGCAGTAGGGGAAACTAGTTACTGATGATTGACCCTCTGCTGGTGCAGTAGTTCAGGGACTGACTTTTGTCTCTTACATCTTAGAAACCCCTGGGCACCTCCGGATAATAGAGGGCTGAGGCTGCCTCCATGCAGTGACCCAGCAAAGCAACTGTGCACTTCTCTCTATATTAACTCACCCTCAATTCTCCCAGCAATGATAACAACAGCTGGATTTTCACCACCGCTTACCTTTTTGCCTTTCTCTCCCTCTCGACCCTCGGGACCACGAGCTCCGGCTGGACCCTGTGAGGACAGAGAGAACCAGATATTAACCCTGAAGCAACAGGGGGAGGCAGGACAGCTCCCTATCCTGTTCTGGTGAAGACAGAGAAAGAATTCACCCATACATGCAGTCCCCTTTTTATGACAGTTTAAATTCCTGAGAACTATCCGTAGTTGGGAATGAACATAAAGTGTGCAGGAGAGGACCACAGAAACAGCTGTGATGGGAGAGTGAGCAGGAGCAAGAAGGGGAGCCACCAGCTGGCCTTACTGAAACAGTGAGTGAGTTCATGAGTCTGCTTAGTGCCTCCAGCTCTATTTGGTTCTACCCTGCCCCACAATTCTTGAGGCTCCGGATGGGGTGAGAAGGCACAGGGAAACGCACAGGAAATGCGTGCAGCTCCTGCAGAGGCTGGCAGAACCATCTCATCCTTCCAGTTGATTGTATGTCCGATGTCTCTGCTGATGTATGTCCAAAGCCTGGGGAGAACCTGGAACTGTGTCAGTGGATGATCAAAGCAGCTCCCCACATTCTCAGTAATGGCAGCTACACAGATTCCAATAACGCAGGCTGCTCCTGATAACCCATTGGATTAAGATAGCGTAGTGGTTAGTACAATGCTATACAGTATAGGCAACCTGGCTTCAATTCCCGCCACTACCTCTAAGGAGTTTGTACGTTCTCCCCATGACCACACGGGTTTCCTTCAGGTTCTCCATTTTCCTCCCACAGTTCAAAGATATACCATTTGGTGGGTTAATTGGTCACTGTGTGTGGGCACGTGGCCAAGTGGTTAAGGCATTCGACTAGTGATCTGATGGTCATGAGTTCGAGCCCCAGCCGAGGGAACGTGTTGTGTCCTTGAGCAAGGCACTTAACCACACAGTACTCTGCGATGACACTGGTGCCAAGCTGTATTGGCCCTTGCCCTTCCCTTGGACAACATCAGTGTTGTGGAGAGGGGAGACTTGCAGCATGGGCAACTGCTGGTCTTCCATACAACCTTGCCCAGGCCTGCGCCCTGGAGAGTGAAGACTTTCCAGACGCAGATCCATGGTCTTGCAAGACTAATGGATGCCTTTATTGGTCATTGTAAATCATTCCGTGATTAGGCTAGGATTAAATCGGGGGATTGCTAGGCAGCATGATTCGAAGGGCCTTCTGCACTGTACCTCAATAAGTAAATCTATCGAAACAAAAATAAATGACAGTCTCTGTGTTTTTTGTGCAGACACCTTCTCTCTTTTCGCCACTAGTAGTGCAAAGGGCTGAGCTGCTCCCTCACAGCACTATAGGCTTGGGATTGATCCTGACCTCCGCCACAGCTTGTGTGGAGCTTATACCTTCAGCTCATGACTGAGTGGGTTTCCCCCAGCAGCTCTGCTTTCCTCCCACATACCTAAGTCAAGCAGGTTGTTAGATTAATTGGCTGATGAAAATTATCCCTCATGTTTAGATTCGAGGTAGAATTCAAGCGGAGTTGATGGGAACATGGGGAGAATAAAAAGTGGGCTTAATCTAAGATTAGGTACTCAATGATCACCATGGATTTAGTGACATGAAGGGCCTGTTTTCGTGACTAACTTTAACCCAAGGTGGCGTAGTGGTTAGTGTGATGCTATTACAGATCAGGAATTCAGAGTGCAGTTCGGGCACTGTTCTGTAAGGAATTTGTACATTCTCCCTGTGGAATGTGTGGGTGTTCTCCAGGTGCTTCAGATTCCTCCCACAGAGCAAAGACGTACCGGTTAATAAGTTAATTGGTCATTATAAATTGTCCCGTGATTAGGTTAGGGTTAATCTGATTTGTTGGGGCGTTCCTAAGGTGGCATGGTTCGAAAGCCTGGAAGGTCCTGCTCTGTGCTGTATTGCTAAATAAATAAATAAAAATAAATAAAACCCAAATAATACCATCTTCCGATTCCAGAACTTGACTGCACCCTTCCACCCTCTCACTTCTTTATCTTACAGTGTGGCCCAGGAGTTGCAAGGCGTTTAAGATTGTTCCAAGTTCAATTCAGGAACAGCTCCTGATCACGGTGGAGTTAGCCACCATGGAAGTCAGAGCTGGGGACCTTGTCCCCAGACAGTCCTTCCAGGTGAAGCGACACTTCACCTGTGAGTCGGCTGGGGTGATATACTGCGTCCGGTGCTCCCGATGTGGCCTTCTATATATTGGCGAGACCCGACGCAGACTGGGAGATCATTTCACTGAACACCTACGCTCTGTCCGCCAGAGAAAGCAGGATCTCCCAGTGGCCGCACATTTTAATTCCACATCCCATTCCCATTCTGATATGTCTATCCATGGCCACCTCTACTGTAAAGATGAAGCCACACTCTGGTTGGAGGAACAACACCTTATATTCCGTCTGGGTACCTCCAACTTGATGGCATGAACATTGACTTCTCAAACTTCCGCTAATGCCCCACCTCCCCCTCGTACCCCACCCATTATTTATTTATATACACACATTCTTTTTCTCTCTCTCCTTTTTCTCCCGCTGTCCCTCTCACTATACCCTTGCTCTGGGTTTTCCCCCCTCCCCCTTTTCTTTCTCCCTGGGCCCCCTGTCCCATGATCCTCTCATATCCCTTTTGCCAATCACCTGTCCAGCTCTTGGCTCCATCCCTCCCCCTCCTGTCTTCTCCTATCATTTTGGATCTCCCCTCCCCCTCCCACTTTCAAATCTCTTACTAGGTCTTCTTTCAGTTAGTCCTGATGAAGGGTCTCGGCCCGAAACGTCGACTGTACCTCTTCCTAGAGATGCTGCCTGGCCTGCTGCGTTCACCAGCAACTTTGGTGTGTGTACCTTGTACAACCCATCACTTTTACTGATACCTGATTGTACAGTCTGTGAATACTAGAGATCTGAAAAAGCTTGTTAGAAACATTAAGTTGGTCAGGCAGAAACCGTGAGAACGAAAAGTTCCTTTTCAGTCAAAGACCCTTAATCAGAAGGATCTTTTTTTCCTTACAAATTCAAGGTTCAAGATTGTTTAATGTTATTTCCAACACAAGTGAAAAGAAGAACAAAATAATATATGCTGGCTGACCTACAAGTGCTTCAAGAATTTTATCCCAATTATACAAGTCACCCACCCCTTAGTGCCGGGATAAAGAACTCACTCAGTTCTCTCACCATTTCAGCAGCGTCTGGACCACAGATGTCAATGTTACCTCATTCCTAGTACCCTAAAGATACTTCGCACATCAGACCCAACTCCCAGTTACTGATCTCATATAGCTCCCTGATCCTCGTTATAGACCTTACACATCCCCAGTCTCCGTCTATGAGTGAAGATGATGCAAGTTCTAGCTTACCCTCTTCCCAGGAGGACCTGGTGGACCCACTTCTCCAGTTGGACCTGGAGACCCCTGTGTGGTGAGAGATGAGAGAGAGGTAGGTCAGTCATTAAGCAAAGCAGCCATTGCCTAAGAAGGAACACAGAAATCTTCCTGTCATTACTTACCGGTTCCCCTTGCTCGCCAGTTTCTCCCCTTTCACCTTTAGCACCATCGTGACCCTAAGAAAAGGGGAATAAAAAGCACAGGTTTAAAAATGTATAAACTTGGTCAGTCCCACTGATCTTGGAAGGTACACCGTGTGACATAACCAATCGGATACCACTGAATTCCCGGCCGTCTCCCAGGTCTCGTCACTTACGAAGTGCCAGTGGCGTTATACGGTTTATTTTTTGATTTGTGTTGTAAATGCACCTTATACTAAATATTTTTGAATATATTTTATTACTAATTAATTTATTTATGGCAATACTACTTTATGTATTGTGTGAGAGTTACACTTACTGTGTCATGCACTTTGGTCTAGAGGAATGTAGTTCTGTTTGGTAGTATACATGTATACAGCTGAATGAAATATACTTTCACTTAAACTGTTGCCTCACAGCAGTTTCAAGGTGATGGCATGGTCTAGTGTGTAGACTATTGAGAAGTTGGTGTGGCTGCCTCCCAGCTCCAGAGACACGGGTTTGATCCTGACCTCAGATGGGGTCTGTGTTCTGTTTCCAGTCTCCCTATGATCATATGTGCGATCCAATTTCCTCTCACATCCCAAGCATGAAACAGAACACTGTAACATGCTGGATGCATGACAGACTTCAGATGCTGGTATCAGGAGCAATATACAATCTGCTGGAAAAATTCAGTGGGTCAGGCAGCGCCCCACGAAAGAAATGGACAGTTGACATTTCAACTTGAGCCACTTCATCTGTGAAGGATCTCAGCCCAAAACGTTGATGGTCCATTTCCTTCGATAACCCCCATCATCTTGTATGCTGCTCACTGTAATATAACATTCAGTGTATGTAAGTGGAAAAGAGACTGAAAAAGGAGTCAGTAGGCACGTGAAAGAGAATTACTGGGCAACAGGGCGGTGAGTAGGGAAGAATGCAACTAATATGGATTTTTTGCCATGAACTAGTAGGGACGCAAGAGGTTCAATAGCTTCCTTTCTTGCCATATTAAAGTAAATAGGCTGTTTTATTGGCAGGAAGAAAGCAGCAAGCTTTGAACAGCGTGAAGTAAAGGCACAGATAAGAGAGGAGTTGGCCTGTTGGCTCTCAGAGTTTTGTGGCAGAGAGAGTTAGAACAGAGTGCAGTAAGAAATGGACAGGGGCAGCAATGTGAGGAAAAGAATAAAGTCTCAGAGAACAGGCCTCCATGTCCAATAGCGTTGACAAGCTGGCACCATGGTACAGGAGTACTGAGCTGAGGTGAGTATATCATAACTCGGAACACAGCGTGCGAATGGGCTGCCCATCCACAAGAGGAGTACATCAGAACACTGTCCGTATAAAGATGAATTATCCCATCTAGCCCACAAATGGGAACACTTGCATCCAAAACCATCTGACTCTATGCCAGGAGCAAAGGGATCAAAAACTTTTATCATGCTGGCATAGTTCAATGGTTAATCAGAAACTGATATAGGTAATAGAAGTTTATTATTGTCACTTGTATGGAGGGGTAGTGTAAAGCTTGTTTCCATGGCATTCCGACAGATCTACCCATATGTAAATACATTGAGGTGAAATAAAAGGAAAAAAAAAACAAACAGAACACAGAATATGGTGTTACAGTTTCAGGGAAAGTGCAGTGCAGGTAGACAATAAGATATGAGGGTCATGCTGAGGTTCTTTGAGAGGCACATAGTTCATCTTTATCAGGAGGTCCTGTCAATGGTCTTGTAACGAGGAGAGCACACAGGATAGAGAGGTTTCTGTGAGGAAATAGATGTGCATCTAAAAGACAGCAGTGGAGACTATGTAACTGTTCAGCAAATGTCATACTCCTCCCTTAAAGAACACAAAACGGATGATTACAGTTAAGACAAACTTGACAGATGACAGTACAATGCATTTCAATTCAGCTTGGCAAAGAATTTGCAAGATTCTGCACCCCTCTCCCAAGATCACCAACTAATTGTTTACCCATTTCTTTATTGTGCCGGGTTCAAAAACCTGGAACATCCATCACAACACTCTGCCGCATTTCCTGTGGTATTCAGTCAGGCAATGTAACCTCCACACAGAGGGCTGAGGGGTGAGTGATCAATAGTGACCTTCCTTGTGACGTTCAGAAAGAACAGAAAATGAGGCAGGCAACATGCAGACCAATAAGAATAGTAAGAGGAAGGCTTTTTAAGTTCACTGGTACTTACGCGTGGGCCAACTTCACCAGGAGGACCAGGATCTCCAGGGAAACCAACGGGGCCCTGTGGAGGGAGGGAAGAGTAGTAAATAGATCATTCAAGTTGCATCATGATGACCAATAGAACATGACAATAGCTCCACATAGTTATAGCAGTGAGTGCAGACATACATGTTCAATGACAGCTCTGGGTCGCCTTACTATACAAAATGGTCCATTCATATTGAGAGCCCGTCCCTGTCTTGTGGATATGGCCATGCCCAGGTTTCCAAGGAGAGGGGGCACTCAGTGCCCACCATCTCAATAGAGGATTTACAGGACTTGTGGGCACCGCAGAGACTGGGGTGGATCTTGGGCACTATTACCAAATTTTAGGTCTAACCACATTGTAGATGTACCCCAGGACATTCTGGCAGGGCTTACGTCAAATCTGCCCAAACCATTCCAACCTGAATGTGAGTCACTAGTACTTCAGATAGTTCACCAAGTGCAGCAAATGCATCAAATTAGACCGACGTAAATGGCATATTTTGTCACATGTACCAAGGTACAGTGAAAAGCCTGAGTTGCATACTGTTCATATGCATCATCCATTACAGTAGCGCATTAAGGTAGTACAAGGCAAACCAGCAACAGAATGCATAATGAAATATTACAGTTGCAGAAAAAGTGCAGTGCAGGTAGACAAAAGAGCACAAGGTCAAACGAGGTAGACTGTGTAGACAGGAGTCTATTTTGTTGTACTAGTGAACCATTCAATAAATGGAGCAGCCTGTAACTTGATGTGGTGAGAGAGAACTTGTATGTATGTTGGACAGTAATCAGATCTGACCAAGTGGGACTAGCATATTTGTGACAATGCTCCAAATTCCCAGTGGAGTAACTATCTTGTTCATTGAGAAAATGTGAGCTCAGTCGGTGATCAGTTACAATGGTGGTTTCTGTGATCAGTTACAACAGTGGTTTCGGCTAGTGATCATTTACAGCAGTGCTCTCAGTAGTCAGTTATATCAGGGGTCTCGGCCCTGATATAACAGTTAGTTGCAATGATTTCTGTGGTGGTCTTGGTCAGTGGTAAGTTACAGCAGATGTCTTAAGTGGCAAGTTCCATCAAGGGTCTCTGATAATTTACATCATGGGTTTCAATGGACAGATGCAGAAAAGATCTCAATGGTCAGTTGCAGAAGTGGTCTCAGCCAGGGGTCAGAATCAGAAGCTGAATCAGTAGTACATTATAATAAAAAACTATAAATTAGAAAAAGTAATATACTTTAAAAATTAAATTAAATAAGTAGCACAAAAAGAGTGCAAAAAAAAGAACAAATGCATATGGAGGTAGTGTACATGGGTTGACCATCCATTCAGAGATCTGATGGTGGAGGGGAGGAAGCTGTTTCTAAAACATTGAGTGTGTGTCTTCAGGTTCCTGTACCTCCTCCTTGATGGTAGCAATGAGAAGAGGGCTTTCCTTGGGTGATGGGAGTCCCTAATGATAAATGCCACCTCCCTGCAGCATCGCCTTTTGAAGATATATCAGTCAGTTATATTGAAGGTCTTAGTGGTCAGTTACATCAGTAGTCATTTATATCAGTGGTCTCTGTGGTCAGTTATGTAAGTGGTCTCAGTGGTCAATTATATCACTGGGCTCAATGGTCAGTTATATCACTGAGATCAGTGGTCAGTTATATCAGTGGTCTCAGTGGTCAGTTATATCACTGGGCTCAGTGGTCAGTTATGTCAGTGGTGTCAGCGGTCAGTTATGTCAGTGGGCTCAGTGGTCAGTTATATCAATGGTCTCAGTGGTCAGTTATATCAATGGTCTCGGTGGTCAGTTATATCAGTGGTCTCAGTGGTCAGTTATATCAGTGGTCTCAGTGGTCAGTTATGTCGGTGGGCTCAGTGGTCAGTTATATCAGTGGTCTCAGTGGTCAGTTATGTCAGTGGGCTCAGTGGTCAGTTATATCGGTGGACTCAGTGGTCAGTTATGTCAATGGTCTCGGTGGTCAGTTATATCAGTGGTCTCAGTGGTTAGTTATGTCAGTGGGCTCAGTGGTCAGTTATGCCAGTGGTCTCAGTGGTCAGTTATGTCAGTGGGCTCAGTGGTCAGTTATATCAATGGTCTCAGTGGTCAGTTATGTCAGTGGGCTCAGTGGGTAGTTACAGTAGTGATCTCTGCATTGGTCAGATTGGCCTCTTGCCCATCTCTAGGACTGAGATGCAACATGGCTTGCACCATCCCATCTGAAAACCAGTCTGGGCAGACAACCAACTCAGACATGCCTTTGAATCACTACATAATGCTTGGGGTGGGCAGGGTTCTCTTTTTAAAGGACGTCCTTCAGTTTCCACTATTTATAGTAACAGTTCTGACGTACTGCCCCAGCGCATCAGTGACACAATCATAGAATTGCACAGCTCAGAAAAAGTCCCTTCAGCCGGATTTGTCCACGCTAATCAAGGTGCCCATCCTAGCTAATCCATCTGCCTGCATTTGGCCCGTTTCCCTTTAACCCTTGCCTATCCATGTACCTGCCCAAATGCATTTTTAGCACTGAGATTTATCTACCTCTACCAGCTTCTGTGGCAGCACATACCATATACCCACCACCCTCCACATGAAAAAGACAATGCACATATTCCAGCTACAGGTATTGGTTAAGTTAGCCTTGAACGAACTGCGGCATACAGCCACACCCAGGTTATGAACAGATTCCCTTTTTCTTACAGACACCCAGATGTCAATATTTCCTTTAAGTCAGAAAATACTGGATGCAGTAACCAGACCGCCACAGTACTGTAATGAACGTTGTTGATGAGGGCCAATAAAGAATATTTGTTTATTGCTTTCACCAGCCCAGTTACAATGATATGAAGTCAGGCAGATTTGAGATCTACTTACAGGATTGCCTTTGGGTCCATCATCACCAGTGGGTCCTCTGGTACCAGGTGGCCCAGCAGCGCCTGGCTGTCCAGTCTCTCCTTGTTCTCCTCTTTCACCTTTAGGACCCTGTTTATTGTTTTTATAAACAGAAAACATATAAGAGTGGGCATGTGCAACAGATTGATATCCTCGCTTCATGATCATGTTTTCCTCATCACTAATTGCTGGGCTGCAAGCAAACTGGGCACTTAGCCAGCCACCTGCACATTCCAGAGATAGGGAGCAAAATTCCCAGTGGAATGAGCACTCATTACAGTTGCTGAAGAGCAGGATTTCATCATGAAAAGGCACTTTAAAATACTGCCCCACATAACATTACTGGGGAGCGTTTAATGTCTGACTAAAGTTGGAGTGTCTTGGTCAAAGTGCCTGTGTTAGAGAGAACCATAGGTTTTGTAGAAAGTTTGGGGAGAAACTCAAAAGCTTATGGCTTAAGGTAGTTGCCGATAGTAAAAGGGAGGCAGAAAGGAATGCCAAGGCAGGGTTAAAGCTGTTGCCTTGGTTTGGAGACAAAAGAGATTCTGCAGATGCTGGAAATCTTGAGTAAGACACACAAGATGCATCAGTGGAGGGAAATCAAGGGTTTTGGTCTGAAGCATCAACGGTTTCTTTTCCTCCATATATACTGCTTTACTAGCTGAGTTCCTCTCGCATTTTGTGTGTATTGTGTGTTACTCAGGTCTAAGAGTGGAGGACTCATTCTCAGCTAAAACAAGTCACAATGTCCAGTGCCTCATATATAGTCAAAGGCGATCTGAGCACCCTCACCTCCTCTCAGTTCATCATATATTTGATTAACAAGCTGATCAGAGATGCCACAGCACAACAAACCTGCCTGATATTCTGACTGGGCTGAAGGATGCTGAACATCAGAGAGTTGGGCAAAATGACCATGGAATATTCCAAAATTCTTCCCAGCCAATGAATTCCTTTTGCAACAATGTGATTTGCTTTATCAGTTTTGAGTATGAAACAAAGAAAGGCCAAAACACTGATACACCTCCCTTGTAATTTGTATTACTGCCACTATGGCCAGCAAAACAGGCACCGTGTGATAGTGATAATAAATCTACTTCTGATGCGGATCCTTGTTCTCATTTCCTCAAACTGTCCATGTAGACATACATTCCCACACCGAATTGTCCATCAGCTGACATCTATGCTTAATGTCTTGGTTCTATCTATGTGTCAATGGTGGATATCATCATGGACGTGCAGGCACATATACTCACCCTGCGGCCGGGAACACCCTGGATTCCTGGAGCACCAGATTCTCCAGATTCACCCTGGAAGAAAAGCAACATTTAATGTTGGGATGAGGAAGAAGATCATTACACTGGTCCAATCTAGGCTCCAAAAGATACACCTCAACTTACCAGAAAGTCAAAGGAGCTCTTCCCCTTAACCCCATCCACAATCCCTGATGCCCTTAATCGAGACTTCACCCTCAAAGTTCTGAGTTCCCCAAGCTCAAAGCTTCACCAAAATTAATCCTCCATCAGAAATATAAAATACAGGAGTAAATGTTAAAATAATGTATTATACATTCTAGTTAAAAAGTAATCCCTCTCTATTGTCTTTCTGTCCAGTTGGTTGATGACCAGATATCTCACACTGCAGTCTCTCTGGCTTTCTGATCATACTACTCCCTGTTGATTGTCAAACATAATAACACTCAGTCACTGAGAACATCTAAACCATGATCACTCTGATCTCTGCTACGTTTGCTTTAATGTATAGAATGGGAGAACCCAGCCCAACGTCATCTAACCATTATCTCTTGTTCCTTTCTCTGTTTCTTACCTTGCCAACAGCCCATTTGGCCTAATTGGGTGAAGACGTTTACAGCCCATCTTGACTGACCCAAGACTTTAATACTTAGTGCTTTAACTGCATAAAGAAAATTGCAGGAGGTGTCAACCCTGGATGTATGGACAAATTCTAGATCCCAGGTCTTTTAGAGATCAAAAAGACATCCAGATACTTTATTCATACTCTCGAAATTATATTTGCACTACTCTGTCCGACAATGGCTCCCAAAACCATGCCACTCGCGAAGAGGAAAATAATATTTCTCCAGTCCCCTTTAATCCTTCCTATTTATAAAGTTCAAAGCTCAAGTTAAATTTATTATCGAGGTACATGCAACTGTGAGACTCTTTTTCTTGGTGGCATACTCAGTAAACCCAAGAACCATAATAATCAATGAAAGGCTATGCCCAACAGGACCTACAAGCAATATGCAAAGGACAACAATCTGTGCAAATACAAATGAAATAATTGAAATAATGATGATAAATATATAAACAATAAATATCGAGAACATGAGATGAAGAGTCCTTGAAAGTGATGGGGCATGTGAAGATGAGTGAAGTTGTCCCACTGATTCAAGAGCTTGATAACTGAGGGGTAATAACCATGCCTATACCTGATGGTGTGAGTCCTGAGTCTCCCATATCTTCAGGGCAGCAACAAAAAAAAAAAGAGCATGGCCTGAGTGGTGTGGGTCCCTGATGATGGATGTTGCTTTTCTGTGACAGTAGTCCATGTAGATTTGCTCAGTGGTGGGGAGGACTTTACACATAATGGACTGGGCCATATCCACTACATTTTGTAGGACATTCCATTTAATGGCATTGGTTTTTCTATACCAGGCCATGATGCAACCACTCAATATACAGTACTTTCCACTACTCATCTATAGAACTTTTAAGACCATAAGATATCAGAGCAGAATTAGGCCATTTGACCCATTGAGTCTGCTCCACCATTTCAGCATGGCCGATCCAATATTCCTCTCAGCTCCAATTTCCTATCTTCTCCCCATATCCCTTCATGCCCTGACCAGTCAAGAACCTTTCAACCTCTGCCTTAAATATACATAAAGACCTGGCCTCCACAGCTGCTTGTGGCAAAGAATTACACAGATTCACCACGCTCAGCTAAAGCAATTCCTCCTTATCTCTGTTCTAAAAGGGCGTCCCTCCAATCTGAGGCCATGTTCTCTGGTCTTAGACTCTCCCACCATAAGAAACATCCTCTCCATATCCACTCTATCAATGCTCATCACCATTTGAAAGATTTCAATGAGGTCACCCCTCATTTTTCTGAATTCCATTGAATACAGTCCCAGAGCCATCCAACACTCTTCATATGACAAGCCATTCAATCTTGTAACCATTTGGCTGAACCTCCTTTGAACCCTCCCCAGTTTAGGCACATCTTTTGTAAGATAAGGGGTCTAAAACTGCTCACAATACTCTGTGAGGCCTCACCAGTGCTTTATAAAGTATCAATATTATATCCTCGCATTTATATTCTAATCCTCTTGAAATGAATGCTAACATTGCATTGGCCTTCCTCACCAGAGACTCAACCAGCAAATTAAACTTTAGAGAATCTTGCACAAGGACTCCCAAGTCCCCTTGTACCTCAGTTTTCTGTATTTTCTCTCCATTTAGAAAATAGTCAACCATTTCATTTCTTCTACCAAAGTGCATGATCATACACTTCCAGATGCTGTATTCCATCTGCCATTTCTTTACCCATTCTCCTAGTCAGTCTAAGTAGAGGTGCTCCCCTACATTCTTACATGCTGGGCCCTTGACTGCTCCACAGAAATGATAACACCAAGGAAGTCAAAGTTGTTGACCCTCTCAACAACCCTAGAGTTATTCACCTCTGATCCCTGGATGCACACTGGCTCATGGATCTTCAGTTTCCTCCTTCAGCTCCCTGATCTTGTTGACATTGTGAGAGGTTGTTGTGTTCCACTCAGAATGCTTTTCAATCTCCCTCCTATATGTTGATTTATCACCACCTTTGATTCAGCCAATGACAATGGTGCTGGCAGCAAACTTAAATATGGCATTGGAGCTGTACTGAGCCTCAGTCATAAGTATGAATCAAGAACAGCAGAGGGCTAAGCACAGAGCCTTGAGATGCACCTGTACTGATGGAGGTGGGGAGATGTTGTTGTTGCCAATCTGAGCTGACCTGGTTCTACAATTGAGGACCTTGAGAATCCAATTGCACCATGATGTATTGAGGTCAAGGTCTTGAAGATTATTGATTAGTTCTGAGGGAAAGATGGTATTGAATGTCAGCCTGCAGTCAATAAAGATGTATACATCTTTGCAATCCAGATGCTCTAGCGTTGAGTGAAGGACCAATAAAATGACATCTGCTGTGGATCTGTTGTGCTGTTAGGCAAATTGAACTGGACCCAAGTCACTTTTCAGGTCGGAGTTTATATGTTCTATCACCACCCTCTCAAAACATGTCATCACATTGGATGTATGTAAGTGCTGCTGGACAATAGTCATTGACAAAGGTTACCACTTTCTTCTCAGGCATCGGTATAATTGACGACTGCTTGAAGCAGCTGGGTACCTCAAACTGCCGAAGCAAGGGGCTAAAAATGTCAGTAAACACTCCAGCCATTTGATCAGCATGGTACTCAGCTAGGTATCCTATCTGGGCTGGATGCTTTTCATGAATGTGAAGGATGCTCTCATGTTGGCCTCAGGGACTGAATCACAGGGTCATTTGGGGCTGTGTGAGTTTGTGAAGGTACCTCCATGTTTTCACAGTCAAAGCAAGCATAGAGGCAGTGAGATCATCTGGAAACAAAGCCATGTTGTCACCTAGCTTGCTTGATTTACTTTACTTTACTTTACTTTATTGTTACTAAACAATTTATACTAAAGTGTACAATCATCACAGCAATATTTGATTCTGCGCTTCACGCTCCCTGGAGTACAAATCAATAGTAAATACTAAAAATTTAAATTATAAATCATAAATAGAAAATAGAAAAGGGAAGGTAAGGTAGTGCAAAAAAACCGAGAGGCAGGTCCGGATATTTGGAAGGTACGGCCCAGATCCGGGTCAGGATCTGTTCAGCAGTCTTATCACAGTTGGAAAGAAGCTGTTCCCAAATCTGGCCGTATGAGTCTTCAAGCTCCTGAGCCTTCTCCCGGAGGGAAGAGGGACGAAAAGTGTGTTGGCCGGGTGGGTCATGTCCTTGATTATCCTGGCAACACTGCTCTGACAGCGTGCGGTGTAAAGTGAGTCCAAGGATGGAAGATTGGTTTGTGTGATGTGCTGCGCCGTGCTCATGATCTTCGGCAGGTTCTTCCGGTCTTTGACAGGACAACTTCCATACCAGGTTGTGATGCACCCTAGAAGAATGCTTTCTACGGTGCATCTATAAAAATTAGTGAGGGTTTTAGGGGATAGGCTAAATTTCTTTAGCTTTCTCAGGAAGTAAAGGCACTGGTGGGCCTTCTTGGCAGTGGACTCTGCTTGGTTGGACCAAGTCAGGTCATTTGTGATATTAACTCTGAGGAACTTAAAGCTTTTGACTTGATCCACTTGTGCACCACCGATGTAAATGGGGTCGTGTGGTCCGCTACTCCTTCTGAAGTCAACAACCAATTCCTTTGTCTTGCTGACGTTGAGGGATAGGTTATTGTCTTCACACCATGCCACCAGGTTCTTAATTTCCTCTCAGTACTCAAACTCATCATTACCCAAGATACAGCCTACAATTGTGGTGTCATTAGCAAACTTATATGTTAAGTTCGATGGAAACTTGGCTAGACAATCATGGGTGTACAGTGAGTACAGTAGGGGGCTGAGTACACAGCCTTGTGGGGCACCGGTGCTCAGAGTGATTGCAGAGGAGAGCTTGTCCCCTATTTTTACAGCCTGGGTCCTGTCTGTAAGGAAGTTGAAGATCCAGCTGCAGATCTGAGTGCTAAGGCCCATGTTCCGGAGCTTAGGAATCAGTTTATTTGGAATGATGGTATTAAAGCCAGAGCTGTAGTCAATGAAAAGGACCTTACGTACACGTCTTTATTCTCCAGGTGTTCTAAGGAGGAATGTAGGGCCAGAGAGATGGCATCTGCCATTGACCTATTGCTCCGGTAGGCGAATTGCAAAGTGTCGAGGTTGACCGGTAGGTTGTGGTTGATGTGTGCCATAACCAATCTCTCGAAGCACTTCATAGCAATTGATGTCAGAGCCACAGGTCGATAATCATTCAGGAATGCCACCTTGATCTTCTTCGGCACCAGGATTATCGTTGCCTTCTTAAAACATGAGGGGATCTTAGACTGAAGCAAGGAGCAGTTGAATATATCAGCAAATATTCCAGCTAGCTCGCTTGCACAGGCCCGGAGAACCCATCCTAGGACTCCATCTGGGCCCGTCGCCTTCCTTGGATTTATCTTCAGGAAGGCCCTTCTAACGTCCTCCTGGGTGACGATGAATCTCAATGCCACCAGGTCTAGTTCGTCCGGAGGGAGCGGGACACTCCTCTTCTGTTCGAATCTTGCGTAGAATACGTTAAGTCCGTCAGGAAGAGAAGCGCCACAGTTATTGATGTTCCCAGCCTTTTCTTTGTGCCCAGTGATCTTATTTAGACCCTGCCATAGTCTACCGGCAGCCTGGGCTTCCAACTTAACTCGATATTGTCTCTTGATGCCCTTAATGGCTTTCCGAAGTTCACGCCTGGATTCCGTGTAGCGGCTGGTATCCCCGGACCTAAAAGCTGCAGCTCTAGCCTTCAAAAGGGACTTGACCTCATAATTCATCCAAGGTTTCCAGTTAGGAAGCCTTGTTGTCACCTAGGTTGCTTGATTTCATTTGTAAGCAGTAACAGTATTCAAGACTTGCCACAGCTGTTCAGCATCTTTCAGTCATCCACTACATCCACGTTTTATTCCCCATAATTAAGGATAGGTTTTTAATTGGAGACTGCTCTGAGAAGATCAACGAGGGTGATCCTAAGTATGAGAAGTATTGGTTGAGTATCTACTTCATGGGTTGTCCAAAACTAAAAATGACCTTACTGAAACACAGGCAGTTCTGAGGAGGCCAAAACAGTCTACATTCAAGGAGAATAGATCATAGAACACCACAGTTCTTCAGCTCACGATGTTGAACTTCATCATCAAACTGACCCCTCTCTCCTTCATTCATCCATGTACCTAAAGTGGCATCTATACACCTTTCAAATGAGCCTCTATCATTACCCCGTCAATGCATTCGGGAAACTCTCTGCGTAAAAAACCTCTATGACATCTCCCCTAAACTTCCCTCCACTCAGGTTAGAAGGCTGTCCTCTGTAATTAGCCATCATTGCTCTTCAAAAAAGGCACTGTCTAACGATTCATAATCTTATACACCTCTATAAAGTTGCCTCTCATCCTCCTTTGCTCCAAAGAGAAAAGCCTTAGCTCACTTAACCATTCCTCATAAGACATGTTCTCTAATCTGGGCATCATCCTGGTAAATCTCCTCAGCATCTTCTCTAAAGCTCCACATCTTTCCTATAATGAGATCATCAAAACTGAACACAATACTCTAAACACATCCTGGGTAAAACCCTCCTAACCACTGAGCACATCTACATAAAATGTTGCTGTAGAAAAGCAGCATCTATCATCAAAGATTCTCACCACCCAGGCCATGCTCTTTTCTCACTGCTGCCATCAGATAGAAGGTGCAAATGCCTCAGGATTTTCACCACCAGGTTCAAGAACAGTTACTACCCCTCACCCATGAGGCTCTTGAACAAAAGAGGGTAACCACACTCATTCAATTTCTGCTGTTCCCACAACCAGTGATCTCACTTTAAGGATTCTTTATCTTGTTATCTCATGCTCTTGTTATTTATTGCTATTTATTTATATTTGCATTTGCAGAGTTTATTGTTCATTGATTGAACCTGTTAACAGCTACTGTCCTTGATTTGCTGAGTATGCCCACAGGAAAAAGAATCTCAGAGTTGTATGTGGTGACATGTATGTACTCTGATAATAAAATTACACTTTGAACTTTGAAGAGTGGCCTAACCACAGATTTATGGAGTTGTAACATTACCACACAGATGCTTTTTTCTCAAGGGAGGGACTGAAACTAGATGATATGGTCCTACGATAAGTGGGTACCCATTTAAGATGTAATCATAGAACTGTAGAGCATGGAAATAAGCAGTTGAAACAATTTTGTTCACACCAACCAGGTGTACCCTGCTTTATTAACCCCATTGGCCAGCACTTGGTCCATAGTCCAAAGCAATTCAAGTGTTCGTCTAGACAAATTCTGAATGCTATCGGTGACCCAGCTTCAAACATCCACTCAAAGTCATAAGCCATACAGTATAGAAACAGGCCATTCAGCCCTTTTCATCCATGCTGACCAAGATGACCATCTAAGCTCATCCCATATTCCTCAAAATATTCCCTATCCATGTGTCTGCCCAAGTATATTTTAAATGTTGTTATTGTATCTGCCTTAACCACGCCTTCTGGCGGCATTTTGCAGCCAGAGGGATCTTGGGGTCCGAGTCCATGGGACACTCAAAGCAGCTGCGCAGATTGACTCTGTGGTTAAGAAGGTATACAGTGTATTGGCCTTCATTAATCGTGGAATTGAATTTAGGAGCCAAGAGGTAATGTTGCAGCTATATAGGACCCTGGTCAGACCCCACTTGGAGTACTGTGCTCAATTCTGGTCGCCTCACTACAGGAAGGATGTGGAAACCATAGAAAGGGTGCAGAGGAGATTTACAATGCTGTTACCAGGATTGGGGAGCATGTCTTATGAAAACAGGTTGAGTGAACTTGGCCTTTTCTCCTTGGAGCGATGGAGGATGAAAGGTGACTTGATATGAGGTGTACAAGATGATGAGAGGCATTGATCGTGGGATAGTCAGAGGCTTTTTCCCAGGGCTGAAATGGTTGCCACAAGAGGACACAGGTTTAAGGTGCTGGGATGTAGGTACAGAGGAGATGTCAGGGGGAAGTTTTTTACTCAGAGAGTGGTGAGTGCGTGGAATGGGCTGCCGGTAACAGTGGTGGAGGGGTATACGACAGGGTCTTTTAAGAGACTTTTGGGGAAATACATGGAGTTTAGAAAAATAGAGGGCTATGGGTAAGCCTAGTAATTTCTAAGGTAGGGACAACTTTGTGGGCCGAAGGGCCTGTATCGTCCTGTAGGTTTTCTATGTTTCTATACCAACCAGACTCTGCGTGAAGAAGTTGCCCTTTAGGTACATTTTACTCTCCCTTTAGACCCTCTAAGTTCTTGATTCCCTAATAGGTCCTTCATCTCATTATCGTCTTTAATCAACCTTTCTGTATACTTGAAGGCTCTAACCATTTACCCCCTAACTTTCCCTTGATACAGGTTCGGTATAGCAACAGGCTCTTCAGCCCATCTCATCCATACAGACCAAGATACCTGCCTGTGCTTGTACCATTTGCCTGTGTTTAACCCATATCCCTTTGAACTCTTCCTATCTGTCTGCCTGTCCAAATGATTTCTAAACGTTGAAATTGTACCTGCCTTTACCATTTCCTCTGGCAACTCATTCCATACACTCACCACCCTCCTTTCTTTAAAAAAAATCTTATATGTTATTTTTTATGATATTTTCTCATGTTGAAATCTTATATGTTTCTCCCCTTCTGTGACACCTTCCTGTAGCTTGTGAAGAACAGAAGTACAAACACCAGCCCGGTCCTGCAGAGACTAGTTTGTTGACAGCTCACCTTCTCACCGAGAGCCCCTGGGTTACCGATACCACCAGGAGGACCTTGGGGACCCTGTGAAGGAAAACAATGGCAAGAATGAGGCGGGGGGAGTTGGCTTACGGATTTGTAAAGTGAATTCAAATGAGTGAAGAGAAACTGAGCTCACATCTGCTCCAGATGGACCAGCTGGACCTCTTGGACCTGGGGGACCTGGCGGACCCTGTGAAATGGAAAAAATGAGAGGTCAGGTGACTGTCACTTGAGACACTGCCAACAAAGTGTGACAGTGCAAAGCAAAGTGCATGATTTCTCCTGACCATTGCTTCGACACGGTAACATTTGATTCACTGATATGGTCATACAAACAATTCAAGAAATCAATGGGGTACTCACCATGGGACCAACATCACCAGTTTCACCCTTCTCTCCTGAAGGACCAGGCATTCCCTGGAATACAAATCAATAAGTCAGTCAATCCCTGAAATCAGCACCCTTAAACCTCACAAACTACTTACCACAAAATTGTGCAGTACAAAAGATACAGTACAGTACACACAATGTAGCACAGAATGGCATCAAACTAAAGACAGGACAATCAATGGGTAACATGTCACCTTATAGATACTGAGGAAGATAGACTCAGGCTACTTGTATGTCATTGATTATGAGTGGAAAGGAATGCTCGATGGAACCTAATCCCAATAAATGTAAGGTGAAGCTTTTTGTGATAATAAGGTTGGAACATACACAATGATTGGAGGAGACATACCCTCTTCTCATTGCAACCTTCTGGAATGAGGTACAGGATCATGAATACTCCCACGCAGCATCTTAGGAACAGCCTTTTTCCATCAGTCATCAGATTTCTGAATGTTCCATAAACCAAGGAAAACCATTTCACTAGTCAGCTTGTGAGTGAATATTTATTTATTTACTCACTTATTTATTTACCTATCTAGCTATCTGTTTGTTTGTTTGTTTATTTATTCACTCATTCATTCTAACTTATAGGATATTTTTCAATCTTTTACTGTCCTGCAACCAATTTCATGACATATGTCAGTGATAATTAACCCGATTCTCTTTCTGATTCTGACAGAGGTATATTGAAGAACTGAGGGATTCAGTAGACAAGGATCCCTGAAGGTGACAGCACATATTGTTAAAAGGCCATCTTGCACACCTAGCCCGGGCATAGATTATAAGAGCAGTGGGGTCTTGGAACAACTTTATATAGCATTGGTTAGACCACAGCTGGGGTACAGTTTGTAGTTTTGATCACCACGGCTGCAGGAAGAATGTGACTGCACTGCAGAGGGTGCAGAGAACATTCAGCTGGATGTTAACAGGGATGAATTGTACCCACGATGATGAGTAAGACAGAGTTTGGATTTGTTTTTCTTAGAGTGGAAGAGGATGAGTGGGGAATTGATTAATGTGTAGGATATTATAAGGGCCATCGATAGGAAAAGTAGGAAAAAGTCATTTCCACAACACAGAGGTGGATCAAACTGAGAACATAGTTTTAGCGTATTGGATAGAAGGTCAGGCAGCATCTCTGGGAATAAAGGATCATCAGCATTAGAACAGGAACTCTGTTTCGCTTCTCACAGTTGTGGGCTGACTGCTGAGTATCTGGTTTTATTTTGAAGCTCATCTCAGAATCGAGGAAGGTATGAAGATTGTGAGTGATCTGTTAGAGTAAGAGAGGTGGAGTAGTAGTCCAGCCCAGTGATACTGGTGGTCCGGCAGCTTTCACTGGGTGGTATGTTAGTGTAGCAGTCAGCATGATGCTTTACAGGACCAGCTGTGAAATCGCGGATCAATTCCCAACACTGCCAGTACAGAATTTGTAGACTCTCCCCATGACCGTATGAGTTTCCTGCAGGTGCTCCGGTTTCCTCACACATTCCAAAGACACATGGGTTAGGGCCTGTAAGTTGTGGGCATTCTATGTTGGTCCTGGAAACCGGGTAGCATTTGCAGGATGCTCCTAATTCATCTTCGCTCTGTGTTAGTCATTGATAAAAATGACATATTCCTCTATGTGTTTGAATGTTTCAATGTATGTGTGACAAATAAAGCTAGTTTTTAATTTAAACTTTATACAGATAGAGCCTGTGATGGGAACCACCATGATAGCTTGTAGACTTACAGTCCTGACTGGGGAGAAGACAGCTGATTGCCTTTCAACCATCTCAGCTTTGGCTACTACCTGCAAGCTTTGTGTCTGGAAATTTTGTCTCCTAGAGGAGAGTATATGTCTGGAATTCACTCCCCAGAGGGTGTTGGAGATTATTAGCTATACTTAGATCACAGATTCACAGATTTGTACAGCGTAGAAGCAGGCCCATAGGCCCATCAAGTTTATGCTAACCATCATGTCTATTTATATTCACCCTATCTGTCTGCATTAATCTCATATCCCTCTATATCCTACCCATTTAAGTACCTGACAAGGTGCCTCTCAATTGTTGTTCCTGTTCCTGCCTCCAGCACCTACTCTAACAGCTCATTGCAGATACTAACTATAGGGTGATAAATGTACTCTTCAAATCCGCTTTAACCTCCTCCCTCTCACCTTACGCCGAATCTACTACTGCATGATGTTGATGAGTTGCTAAAATGGGGAAAGCTATGGTAGTTGGAGTCTAATCCCAATAAATGGATTTTAGGAGAACAAAAATGTTTCCAGTACAGTTTTGGACAGGTTCAGTCTTCTCTTTTGGTTGTGGATAGATAAATATTTTAAAGACCAGAGAATTGTACAGAAGAGGAGATAAGACCTGGGGTAGATCAGCCGTGATCAAATTGAATGGTAGTGCAGGCTTGAGGGGCCAAGTGGCCTACACCTGCTCCAATTTTCTTGCATTCTTTTTTTTCAGAAATAACCATTTTTATTCCATGTTTTATTCTGAAATTAAATTCCCCAGGTGGAATTTGAACTGTTTCAAGATTCATCTAGCAGGCCTAATGAAATAAAGGAACTGACTATTGGATGGAGGACAAATCCAGTCCTAACTCCCTCCCAATGGATATCTGCACACACACCCCCCCCCCTCCACCCACCTGTCTACAGAAAGTCTCATTTACTCCCTCCGTTGGATCATATACAACCTTTCCTAAGTGGATTACTGATCCCATTTCTCCCATTTCTCCTCCAAATCTTTCCTTATTCCCCCTTGAAGTGCATCCCCTCTCCCCTCTCCTGCCCCCCACCCCAGTTTGCAATCTCACCCTCCGTACCTCCTGCACAGAGTATGCTCCAGTGCAGCTCTCCCATTGAACCTCCACCTATTCCCCTTCCCCTTCAATTTTCATCACACTATAACTCCAGAACAATCCCATTCCATCACCCCAGCCCCAGGTATGTTATCATTTAATATTCCCAGCCATATCCTTCCACATCAAATACTCACCTGCAGACCAATTGGACCAGGTGAACCCGGGAAACCTCGTGGACCTTCATCGCCCTTCTGTCCAAAGTGACCTTGCTGACCTCGTGGTCCAGGCTCGCCATCTGCGCCCTGAAGGAAGATCCAATCCGTGGTGAGGGAGTGCCAAGCCTTATGAAAAACTGGACCCCAGCAACATCCAAGACCCTCCTCAGCCCTCCCCTCCCCAATGTACGCTAATGTAGCATTCTCCCAACGGCTTTGCAGGAAGCCTCAGGTATATCTGTAGGCAGTGACCACTCCTGCTCCTATTGGAGATTCTCTAGGGACCCTTGGTCCACACACTGATTACCCATGCAAACTGCACACAGAGATATTCTGATTGGACAAGATACTGAGAGCTTGACCTAAAGTGGAGAACACCATGAAACATTGGAGAACATGATTGAGCATGATCCACGGCATTGATGGCATGGAAGAGCATAGACAACAGTGCCAGAAGTATTGAACCTATCCAGGGATTCAAAGGGCATTCTGAATACTGGAATGCACAAACCATCAACAATTATCACTGTGCCTGACAGGAACTTTATTCAGTATTTAACTGTGACTTCCATTACAAAATGTCACATTGTGGAGGAGGGGAGGGCAATAGTGAAACTCACTTGGGGTCAAAACAGGAGCTGACTCTCAATCAGCGACTGCGTAAAATGAGCATAGACGTAGGTCCTGAGTAGATGTTGAACTCTGCATTAGGGAGTATCATCAGCAGACACTGTGGTTAGAGGGGGGTAACGTTCAACCCTGCCCACCCGCACTCTCACCCTCCCGCAGGTTTTGCGGCTGTGCTAAACCGCAGGCTCATGGGTACAGGAGCAATGCTAATCCTTCACACTGGTACAAGGGAAGAGTATGTTAATCTGAACACTGGGGTGTGGGGGTGGTGTTAATCCATAGGCAATGGTTACAAGGTGTGGCATTAAACCACACACACTGGTATTGGGAGTAACTTTAACTGACACTTACCAGTAGCGGGGATAGTATTATCCAACACTCTCCAGTACAGAGGGTAACACTCATGATTTTCTCCCTTATTCCTGCTACAGGAGCAATCATTAACTCTCACACATGGACAGGTGAGGGACATTACAATAATCCTCATATTTGCTGTGACTACCATCAGAGCGAGGTAGAGAGTTTGAGGGTGAGCTGTGATCTACCAGATGTCATTGAGAACTGCCTTCTGAATGGGTCCTCAGAACCTTGCAGCCTGGCACAGAACTTTACAACCAAAGGATGTTGAATATACTGTACATCGTTGGAACTGCAAAGCAAGACTTACAATGAGAAATTAATGACTTAACTTTCAGTATTTGCTGAGGGACAAGCATTGCCAAGGAACCTGAGGACCTCTTTCCTTCAGGAAGCGATGTCTGATGTTTATTTTACATTCAGTTGAGAGGGCACTGAAGGGATTATCTAACAGTTCAACTCCATAGCCGTGCTCTGACAGTGCAGCGGCCCCCCCGGTGCCTTGCTGAAGACAACATGTGCATTATGTGCCCAACTCTCTGGTGCAATGCCCTGATTCAGATGCAGCTACTGAGTGAAGGCGCACAATGCAGCCATGAGCATGCAGTTACAGAGGGTCTCGGGTAGCATTCCACCTCCACAGAAACGGTACTTACGGCAGGACCTGGCTGCCCAACGGGACCAATTGGACCAGGAGGACCTGGTGGACCCTGCACAAGAGAAAAACACACAGAGTAATCACAAAACCAATCATCAGAAAAGATTGCTCATGCAGAGAGATTATTTTCCAGCCGTGCTAAATCATTGCAGCCAGAAACACTACCTCGCTATCCCTCTTTTGCACAACTTCTTATTGTAACCTAGTAATTTTTATGTCTTTCTTTTTCCTAGACCCATAATTTTATTTAAAACAATGGTCCATGAACCCGTGAATACTTCGTCACTGTTCCTCTCTTGCTCTATTTATTTATTTGTTTGTTTGGTTTGGGTTTTTTTCATTCATTTACTGTAACTTACACTTTTTTTAAATGTTTTTGCACTGTACTGCTGCCACAAAGAAACAAGTTTCTCATCATGTGTCAGTGGCAATAAACCGGATCTGAATGGAGAGCCAGTAGAGGCAAATGGAGAGAGGGAAGAAAGCGGAAATAGAGGAATTACTCTGAACATTCACCATTCAGTTCTTATCGCTAACTGCCCTCAGGTAGAACAGCAGTGAGGCAGCACCTGAACCTTGTATTAGACAGGAAATGTGGAGGTTTTTGATCCAGAGAGGATGGCTGCAGAGCAATAGATTTTGTTTGTGGTAATTCTTCTTTGCAGGCGCTCACTTTGACCTTCAGGTAGTAGAGGTCACAGGTTGGGGAGGTGTAGTTGGTGAGTTGTCCTGTTGGAGGTTAATGATGGTGCACATTGCCACAGTGATGTGTGTGTGTGGGGCTGGGGTCCCAATCAATGTGTTCTCCATCCATGCGAGTGCAGAGAATCCCATGACGTCACATACCACTCTCAGGAATGTTGTAGTGAATATCCCAGCAACCAAAGAGCTCTCACTATTACTATGGTGCCAATATATCTGCAATACTGGTCACCAGTGACCTGCTTTACAGCACATTCCAAGGCAGCAATGCATTGAATGCCATGTGGTGAAGGGTAGGGGGTTTAGAAATTAAGGTGGAGTGGGTCATTGCCTGGGGCACCAACTGCTTCAATACCTGAGGGTTTATATCAGCTAGTACAATGGAATCTTTAACAAATGTTTTAATAGACGGAAAATAATTATTCCTTACAAGTTCAATATTAGCATGCTGATTAGATTACGCTGCCCTTCTGAAGGCAGTCACTGAACCATGCCTCATTGAGGAAACTACCCACCAGATTTCCCCACATCTCACCTATTCACATGCGAGCTCCACCCACAAGACTTTGAAATTGCGGTGTTCCTCAGCACTCAATACCTCCCTAAGGTTTGATTATGGAAAGCGCAGTAGTACAGCAAGTAGAGCAGCTCCTCACTGCTCCAGCTTCCAGAGCTCAGTCCCAGCCTCCAGCACTGTCTATGTGCGGAGTCTGCATATCCTCCCTGTGACCTGCCGTGACCTCCCCGCCCCGCACCCTGGGGGCTCCAATTTCCTCCCAAACCGCAAAGCCGTCCTGGTAGGTAAGTGAATTGACTTCTGTGAATTAATCCCCAGGTGTAGGTGAGCGGTAGAATCTGGGGGCGGTTTATGGCAATGTGAGAAAAGTAAGACTGGTATAAGTGGGTGCTAGAGGGCTGGCATTGACTTGGATGGCTGAAGCCTCTGCTCCTGTACTTCATTGTCCTTTCCCTTTGCCTCCACTCCCATGGGTAATTACGTGGTGTTACTACTAGGGTAATGAAAAGCAGTGAGACCAAGGAGACCATGAGACCAAAGAACTCATTGCGGACTTTAGGAGGGTGCAGACGATCCATCCACCTCTGCAAATACCTCTTTGGAGAGAAGGAGGATGAGAGGAGACATGATAGAGGTATAAAAGATAATAAGAGGAATAGATAGAGTGGATAGGCAGCGCCTCTTCCCCAGGGCACCACTGTTCAATACAAGAGGACATGGCTTTAAGGTAAGGGGTGGGAAGTTCAAGGGGGATATTAGAGGAAGGTTTTTTACTCAGAGAGTGGTTGGTGCGTGGAATGCACTGCCTGAGTCAGTGGTGGAGGCAGATACACTAGTGAAGTTTAAGAGACTAGTGGACAGGTATATGGAGGAATTTAAGTTGGAGACTTATATGGGAGGCAGGGTTTGAGGGTCGGCACAACATTGTGGGCCGAAGGGCCTGTACTGTGCTGTACTATTCTATGCTCTACAATACATGGCCCCTCCATTGAGAGAGTTAAGTGCACCATGCTACTAGGAGTTTACATCGCTTGCTCCTGTCTCACCTAGTCCCTTAATATCACCTCCCTGAACAAGAAGGTATAGCAGCACCTCTACTTCCTAAAAAGACTGAGGCAAGCAAGGCTCCCCCCCACCCCCCCGCCGTTCTTAACTGTGTTTTACAAGAGCACCATTGTGAGCACCCTGACAAGTTGCATCTCCATCTGGTATAGGAGCAGTCAAGCATCGGGCCAGAGTCCCTACAAAGGACTGTGAGAACAGCTAAGAGGATCATAGGGGTCTCCCTACCATCCACCAGGGACATTTATCAGGAGCTCTGCATATACAGGGCTTTAGAATTATTAAGGATCCCACCCATCCATCCAGCATCCTCTGACTTTCTACCATCAGGTTGGAGACTATGATGCATAAAAACAAGAATGGTTAGAATGAGAAACAGTTTCTTCCCTCAGGCTATTAGGCTTCTGAATTCCCTGCCACATTGTACTCAAAGTGTCACTGGTTAATTTGTTTCGTACCTTACAATATTTAATACTAATGCACTTTAGTTTATTTATGTGTGACTCATCTGTAGATTTTATCCTTAGCTTCATAAATTATTGTGTGTTATTTGTACTACCGTGCTTTACATCCAGGCTTGAAGAAACTTTTATCTCCGTTCTACATGCATTATATGCATGCACATAGTTAAATGACAACGAACTTGACTTGACTTGAGATAGATATACTCACATGTTCACCTTTGTCACCCTTCCTTCCCTTATGCCCATGTTCACCAACTTCACCCTAAAAAATAAGGAGACAGAAGCAAAAACCTTAGTTGCCTGCGGGCATGGGGAGTTTTGCTCAAACATCAAGTGCAAGCAAATCCTTTGTTGCACACCTACGATCCCAGTACTTCTGTCCAAAGTCTTTCAATGAGTAACTCCAATATATAGACGCACATCAAGAGGAGGTACAAAATCCTGACGACCAACAGACAATGTTTTAGGAACAGCTTCTTCCCCTCTACCACAAGATTTCTGAATGATCCATGAACACTACCTTTCTATACCTCTTTTCCACTGCTTATTTATTTTTCTCTATTTATTGTTGTAACTTAGAGTAACTGTTTATGCTGTTACAACAAAACAATGAATTTCATGACGTATGTCAGTGATAATGAAAAATTGTCTTATACTGTGCCTCACATCTGCAGCAACCCAGATCTCTGGCACCATCTGAGTGTGGAGTTTGCACGTTCTCCCTCTTACCACGTGGGTTTGCCTTGCGTGCTCCGGTTTCCTCACACTTCCCAAAGGTATGCAGGCTGGTACATAATTTGCTGCTGTAAATTAGCTCCAGCATAGAAAGTTGGGTGGCACAATGGCTGTTTGCCCGGGCTTGCGCCCTGGAGAGTGAAAGACTTTCCAGACGCAGATCCATGGTCTCGCGAGACTAACGAATGCCACCATAATGGCTGTGTGAATAGATTCTTTACACGGCAGTGTAAGTGCTGCTAAATGCTCTGAGAGCTGGTACTGAATTGATGGGCAAAATGTTTTAAGATATGAAACATAATATGAAATAAGTGTTGCCCATACATGCAACAGACTTACAGGTAGTTCCGTTTCATAGACCTTATCATTTACAACACAATCCACCTCTTGCAGTTCTGGTTGTTGGAAATATTGTGTCGCAAGCAAATCCTACCATTGACTGTAATTCTTCCTGGTTACGAGGGCAACCAGTGCTTGCCAATGGCTACAAAGCAAACAGCTAGCTACTAGCAAGACCGGGTGTTGTATTTAACTGCATTGCAGGCTTGATGGACCTAAAGGCCTCCTCCTCCCGGTGTTATTTTATTTGCTTCCATATAAGGTCCGTGTACGTATATGCTGGAAACAAGGGTGTTATTAAAATGAAATATGTAGAGTAAGTACTGGAAATGTAGCATGGAAAATCATAATCTAATTTCAATATGGAGACGTGTTTATTGCCCCTTCTTTATTGCTCCCAAGAAGGAAGTGGTGAGCTACCTCATTGAACTGCTGCCATCTGCACTAAAACAACTGAGCTGATCTATTTCAGAGCGAACCACATCAGCAGGTCTGGAATCACATGTAGTTTTATATAGCAAATGCAAAATCTTTGCTTTTTTTTAGTTCGTTGAAGAGATTTGGGCTTTACGAGCTGATCCAACATGTAATTGCTCTTTGCTATAGATACACAATTAATGCTGGAGGAACTCAGCAGGCCAGGTAGCATCTATGGGAAAAAGTACAGTCAATGCTTCCGGTTGAGACCCTTTGTCCTGATGAAGGGTCTCGGCCGCAAAACGTCAACTGTATTCTTTTCCACAGATGCTGCCTGGCCTGCTGAGTTCCTCCAGCATTTCGTGTGTGTTGCTCGGATTTCCAGCATCTGCAGATTTTCTCTTGTTTGTGATTGCCTTTGAGGAGGTGGTGCTGAGCTGCCTTCTGGGACTGCTGCAGTGCCCGGAGTATGGGTACAGCCACAGTGCTGCTAGGGAGGCAGTTCCAGGACACTGACCCAGTATTAGTGAAGACACAGGAATATATTTCCAAATCAAGATTGGGTGGGTCCTTGAGGGCGACTTTCATGTTTTTGTTGCCTTTGTCACTTGTGCTGGTAGAATGGGTGGCTGGTGTTGAGGATGCTGTGGCGGAGTCTCGGGAAGTAGTTGCAGTGCATCCAGTAGGTGGTGCACATTCCTGCTTCTGGTGGTGGAGTAAGCGAATGGTTGCGGTTGGGGCTGAACATGGAGGGCTGATCTCTTCTCTTGACTGTTACTTGCCTTATGATCACCATTACTGATACTACTTCTTTCTTTAACAATCAAGTTTTTTTTTTGTGAAATAAACCTGCTGTGAAAGGAATTGAACCTGCATTTCTTGCCTCTGGGTTACCAAGTCAGTAACTGAATGAGAAACCAAAACATGGTCAGCATCATCACACATCGTCAAGATCAAACAGAACTCCACCTTACAATCCCTCAGTCAAATGCTGTTGGAGGACTGGAATACAGAGAGGTCCAGGCAACAGCACAGAAGCCAGCTGGACCAAGTAGGCTTTGATGCTCGACAAGTCTCCTCCCAAACTTTACACTCAGTGACAAGGTCTCGGAGTGAACATATCACCTTTCATATCCCTCAATCTGTTTACCTTTCATGCGTCCATCCAGTCCCCTACTGGATTTTCTGTGACAATGAGCAGCCCCTGTGCACTACCTTTCATATGCGCCTCTCCAACGGTATAGTCATGTAAAATGATCCCCCTTCCCTCCTCACTGCTGTACTCCCTGATCGCCTCCTTACATCAGGTCTGACCTCAGCAGGATCCCTTGGAATGTTGCCCAGTGAAGATTTTCCCCATTTCCCACCCGTGAATACTCCAGTGCCTAATCCCTGTTAGGCCTTGGCCACTGAATCTTGAGCTGAAATCACTGATGTTCAGAACTGATGACCAGTCATAATGATGCAGAATGCGCCGCTCAATGTGCAGGGGTACCAATAGTTCAAATTACTCATGGCCCTAAAAAAACACTCAGTTCTGTGCACATATATAGACCCAGCGTCAACATATTGTCCTGGTGTAAACACACACACAGTCTCATAAAAATGCATGCATCCATAACTGCAAATAACGTAAATATACAGTGCCTTGTGCATACAGTGTAAGCATACAGTCCCATATACAGTTGGGGCTGTATCTGCACTGTCCTTTTACCCAGAGGTTCAAACCTCTGTATGTATACAGTTGAATCCCATGCAAGTGGTGTAAATACACGTTATCATAAATGTACAGGGTACATACACAGGATGAAAACAAACCACCCAAAAGACACACAGACTCAATCCACAGATACGGACAAATACTCAAGGTTAGATATATAGGGCTTGAACAGTCACATACAGACAGAGCACACATACGCACAAGGTGAGATTAAAACTACTAATCTGAAAGATATTACTAGCAGATGAATCGAACACATATTTTGCATCAGTTTTCATTGTGGCATACAACAGCAACATGCCAGAAATCCAAGAGCATCTGGAGGCAGAAGTGATTGTAGTTGCTATTAACACGGAAAAGATGCTTGGGAAACGGAAAGGTCTGAAGATTGGTAAGTCACCTGGACCAGATAGATGACACCCCAGGGTTCTGAAATAAGTAGCTGAAGAGGATGTGGAGGCATTAGTAGAGATCTTCCAACACTCATGTCATAAATGGTTGCAGTGGACTGGAAAATCGCAAATGTGACCCCATTCTTTCAGAAGGGAGGAAGGCAAAAACATACAGGAAATTACAGGCCAGATAGCCTGACTTCGTTGGTTGACAAGTGATTAAGAGTCCGTGATTAATAATGTGGTTTTGGGGTACTTAGAGGCATATGATAGGCCAAAGTCAGTATGGTTTCCTTAAGGAGAAATCCTGCCAGACAAATTGGATGAAATTTTTTGAGCAAATAAGAGGTATGATAGACAAAGGACAGTCAGTGGATGTTGCATACCCTGATTTTCAGAATGCCTTTGACACATGAAGCTGTTGAACAAGATAAGAGCCTATGGTATTACAGGAAAGATACTATCATGGACAGAATGTTGGCTGATGGGTAGAAGGCAAAGAGTGGGAACAAAGAGGGATTTTTCTGGTTGGAAAGGTGACCAATGGTTGATGCTGGTTGTCTGCTACTTTTCACGTTATCTGGTTGATAGAATTGATGACTTTGTGACCAAGCTTGTGGGTGGTACAAAGCTGTAGGGGCAGGTAGTATGATTACAAAAGGAATTGAACAGATCAGAGAATGGGCAAAGAAGTAACAGATAGAATATAATGTGGGAAAGTACATGATCATGTTCATTGCTAGAAGGAATAAAGATGTTGGCTATTCTAAAGAGTGGGTGAATTCAGAAGTTAGAAATTGGGAGTCCTCATGCAGGATTCACTAAAATTTAACTTGCAGGCTGAATCAGTAACAAGGAAGGCAAATGCAATGTGGTAGCATTCATTTCAAGTGGACTAGAAAATAAAAGCAAGTTTGGAATGCTGAGGTTTATAATGCGTTGGTCAGTCCTCATTTGCAGTATGTTCTGGCATTGGAAAGTGTCCAGAATGTTTTACAACAATGATCCCGGGAATGAAAGAATTAATGAATGTGCCTGAGTGTTTGATGGCTCTGGACTTGTTGGAGTTTAGAAGAATGAGCCAAATCTGATTGAAACCTACCAAATGTTGAAAAGCCTAGAAAGAATGAACGTGCTGAAGATGCTTTCAATTGTGGGAGAGTCGAGAAGCCCAGAGCACAGACTCAGAATAGAAAGACATGCCTTTAGAAGAGAGATTAGGAGGAATTTCTTTAACCACAGCATGGTGAATCTGTGGAACTCATTGCTAAAGGTGACTATGGAGGCCAGGCCACTGGGAATATTTAAAGCGGAGGTTGATAGGTATTTACTTAGAGTAGTAGAATCATACAATCAGAGAATACTACAGCACAGAAACAGGCCATTCAGCTCACCTTATTCACATCACAGTATCAATCTGCCTAGTCCCATTGACTTGCACCTGACCAACAGCCCTCCATAACCCTCCCATCCGCGTACCTATCCAAACTTCTCTTCAATGCTGAAATGAAACCTGCATCCACCACTTTTGCAGGCAACTCATTCCACACTCTTACAAGCATCTAATATAACCTCAACATAACAACACAACCTTTATACACAATACTTTGATTTATGAAGGCCAATGTCCCTAAAGCTCTCTTTACAACCCTATCTGCTGTGACTCCACTTTTAAGGAATTATGGATCTGTATTCTCAGATCGCTCTGTTCTAGCACACTCCTCAGTGTCCTACTGCTCATCATGTAAGTCCTACCCTGGTCTGTTTACTATATTATCATCCAGATCATTGACATGGACGGCAAACAATAATAGACCCAGAGCTGATCCCTGCAGCACTCCACTAGTCACAAGCCTCCAGTCAGAGAGGCAGCCATCTACTACCACTCTCTGGCTTCTCCCATGAAGCCAATGTCTATTCCAGTTTACCACCCCACCTTGAATGCCAAGCAACTGAACTTCCTTGACCAACCTCCAGTGTGAGTCTTTGTCAAAGACCTTGCTAAAGTCCATCCGCTGCCTTGCCTTCTTCAACTTTTCTGGGAACTTCCTTGAAAAACTCTAAGATTGGTTAGACATGACCTATCACACACAAAGCCATGTTGACTATCCCTAATCAGTCCCTGTCTATCCAAATACTTATATATCCAGTCCCTTAGAATCCTATCAGGGCACCCCAGGATGACCCT
Organism: Mobula hypostoma; assembly: GCF_963921235.1. Taxonomy (NCBI): domain Eukaryota; kingdom Metazoa; phylum Chordata; class Chondrichthyes; order Myliobatiformes; family Myliobatidae; genus Mobula; species Mobula hypostoma. The sequence goes on from NC_086101.1 coordinate 30,651,602, forward strand.
TTTCACTGCAGCATGCTTCTCCTGGAATACTACAAGTGAGTGAGGTCACCCAGCTCTGGAGACACAAGGATAAGCTGATCTTCCAGTAGTGTCAGATTAGCATATCCAACAGGTAAGATCAAAACCCACTGCTCATAAACCTCAGTAACTTAATGAATGGGATTTAACACTATATCCCTCCATAATATCCCGCTGTCCTAAACACCGTGCCATCTTATCTGCTGGAGTTCCAGTACAGACCATCGATATCACTGATCCTTATCGATTACTGATCAAGTCCAGAGCTAACTCCCCAACCTATCACCAGGCCTTGATCAATCTGGTCTTCCAACTTCTCCTCCTCTCAGCCACCCCTCAGGATCCCCAGGCTTGCCCATGGGCTCTTGACAAGGCCACAGCAGACAGCCCACTTCAGGGTGCCCTGGAATTACAAGGCAACAGTCCCAGCCACTGTCATTGACAGACAAACTCTGAAATCCCAAGGACTTCTCAGCCTATTCCTAGCTTGTTGCAATGCTAACATGTTGGACAGAGCCCACATCATAGCCAATAACCAATCGTCCCCTTTCAGTGCCCAATATTTAAGTCTATTGACAAGGGTTTTCCTGATATACTACCAAACATTCCTTCTTCAAGTTCCTAGGTGTCAACATGCTGCAGGGCCAATATTCTGGGCCAAGCACAAAGACAAAACCATAAAGAAGGTGCACTTCTTTGGAATCTTTAAGAAAATTCAGCAAGTCATCAAAGACTCTGACAAGCCTTTACAAATGTACACACAAAATCATTCTGATTGGTTCAATCAAGGCCTGGTATGGGAACTCCAATTTGCAGGATTGCAGGAAGCTGCATAGTGTGGTGAACTCAGCCATCACGGTTACAGCTCTCCCTGCCTTTGAGGACATCTGCAAGAAATAATGTCTCAGGTAGGCAGCAATCATTCACCATCCAGACTATGCCATTTCTCAATGCTGCCATCATGCAGCCTGAAGACTACTTCAACATTCAGCAACTGCCGTTAGCTTCTTGACCCTACATAAGATCCTTAACACTACTTTTTTGCTCTCTCAATCTTGCACTCATGATGCTATATTTATTTTGTTCGTTTTGCACTTGAAGAATTTATGTATCATTTATGTTCATTTAAGCTTACGTTACCTCATATCTGTCCTTGTCTTGAAGTGTTGCTGCTAGAAGCTGAACGTTCATCACATTTATACCCTGGCTATGTGTGCCTTGGACAACAATAACCATGAACCTGAACTCCCCCACACCATTACTTTGGATATGTGGAGTGGCTCTGATTGACGTGTTCCCAGAGAGTCTGTGGTAACTCCGGTTGTGGGCCTTACCTTGTCACCATCTTCACCGGGACCTCCTGGAGTCCCTGCAGGTCCTGGGAGACCTACAGGGCCCTGGATGCCATCTCGACCAGCTGGTCCAATTGGTCCTTTCTCACCCTATGTCCAAACAGAAGAAATAATTTGCAAAAGAAATAATTTGCAAATGTTGGAAACGGTATATAGGCACATACTGATAGTGATGGGACAACCACTGTCGTTTCACATCTCCCAGCATGGTTTCTCAGTACATCACTATGAACAAGATGTGCATCACCCAGCCTCTTGCCCATGACAGAGTTGTAGTGATCCCCCAGCCAAGAACCACACTCAAAATAGGCATAATACTCTCACAAAACAAATGGTAAACCTTCCAAACCACTGTTCCACCCTTACAAGACCAGCAAGCAACCACTGCCAGTTGATCTAAAGTTTTCAGCAGCTGACCATCGGTTTTGAGGGGCTGACCATCAGTTTAGATTCTAAACTGATGGTCAGCCCCTCAAAACCGATGGTCAGCTGCTGAAAATGGACGGTCTGCCCCTGAAAACTGATGGTCTGCCCACCAAGCCAATAATCAATCCCACCAAAGTGATTCTCAACCGGACTAAACTGATCATCAATCCCACCAAACCAATGGTCAATCCCACTAAACCAATGGTCTTTCTCACTAAACCTTTGGTCAACCCACTAAACCAACGGTTAACTCCACCATTCCAATGACCAACCCCACCAAAGAATTGCCACACTCCCATAAACTATTATCCATGTCCTCCCTTCCAAACCAATGGTCACGTGTAGCCTGAAAACACAACACAAGTACTCACAGGCACTCCTTTCTCTCCAGCCGGCCCGGGTGGTCCCTGAGGTCCTGGACGTCCTGGCAGTCCAATGGGACCACCTGGTCCTGGCTTCCCTCGAACACCTGGTGAGCCCTGGAGACCAAAATATGAGCGGCTGGTGAGGAGACAGGCAGCAGAAGATAATGTAACACAATGAAACCCATCAATCACTACCCTTTCAGATGGAAACAGGACTACGAATGATTCAGGATAACACTCTGATTTACCAGGGAGATGTAGGGGGTAGGTGCCAGGAGTGAAGAATTTTAGTGCTTAAAAAAGTCTGATCCAGAAAGTTTCAAGGAGATTCATGGCACATGATGATGAGGGCCTAAGATAAGGAGGAGAGCAAATAATTTGCAGCACAGTCAATAGCCAGGAGGATATATTTAATTAACAGAATGTTGTTGTTCGTCCATCGTTGACGTCGATGAGGACCTCGACACCATAATGATGGTGTCGAGACTAGCGCGTGATTTGGATTTAAGTGAGGGAGAGATAGGTGAGGGAATTTAAGGGGAAAATGTTTCCACCAAAGAATGATGGAAGCTGGAACTTAATGCCCAAAATGGTGGTGGAGCCAGGCATCCTAATCACAATGAAAAGAGCTTTTGCATGGGCAGCAGAGGTGCTTTTGATGCCCAGAACATGGAGCAGGGAAATGGGATTAGGCTGCACCATTCTGCCTGGTGGCTGAATAGGTTAAATGGCATATTTAACGGGTACAGAGTCCTGTTAGTTGCCATTTTTTCTTTAGTTTCTCTCCCATTCATTTTTTAAGACATCAGCACCATTAGACAAGATTTATTACGTAGTACTGGTTGCAAATTCAGGGGAGGTGTGGGATTTCAGACTGCTGTGGTAGGGTTTGAACATGGGTCTCTGGATTGCCAGTCTGGTAACTTAACTGTGATGCCATTGCTATATCCCAGGTTAGTCAGAGGAGCAACGATCTCAAGGCTGGTACTTACAGCTGGACCGGGTGGTCCTGGTGGCCCCTGACTGCCCTTCAGTCCAGCTCCGCCCTGCAAAGAATGGAGAAAGGAAGGAGTGAAGTCTATTGCATGATGTATCATGTGGATCAATTGATATGGCAACTGCTTTGCCCAAGGAGGGAAGAAACTGCAGAGAGCTGCACCTCATGGAAACCAGTGTCCCTTCCATGGATTTTGACTGTACCTCACAGCCTCAGAAAAGCAGCCAAAGTAACGAAAGTCCCCACCCATCCTGTACATTCCCTCTGCTACTCTTTCCCACTGAGTGGAAAATACAAAATCCTGAAAACATGCTCCAGGCACCAGGACAGCTTCTATCTCACTGTTCAAAGAATAGACTTTTGTATGGTAAAGAAGAACTCTTGACCTCACAATCTACTTCATCATAACCTGTGTGCCTTATTGTCTGCCAGCCCTGCACTTGCCCTGTAACTGCAACCAAAATGTTGCATTTTGTTGCCTTTCCCTCTGTACAACCTTGGTTTACTGATGTTCTGAAATGACCTGCTTGGACCATTATATGTTTGTCACTGTACCACGGCACATGTAAGAATTATAAACCAGTTAGCAACTACTAGAAGCAGGTCACTGAAGGCCTGTTCTGCTGAGCAAACCATCAACAGGTCAAACCTCCGATCAGAGGGTTCTTAATTATTCTGAACAACACTAACCCTACCTCAGCTATCAAACACTACCTACAACTTCTTGCACTTGCATGGGCTTGTCTCTGATCGTGCTTTCTCCACTAATGTCTTGTCTGCATGAGTGAATACTTGTACTTGATGTACAAGTACAATGAAGAAACTTTTTCTAGCAGTATCACAAACATGGAGGCAAAGACAACGCACAGAACATAAATTATGAATAAATTATACAAGATGGTGAAGATATATCTTTTCTCTTCAACATCAAACATGATTTATGTATAATTTATATTCATTATACTTGTACATCACTATACTTCTGCATGACAATAAACTTAACTTGAATATAATAAGCACTAGTCTTATATAACAGGATACTATGTAAACTCGTGTGTACAGAAGTTGAGGCATTACTGAATAAGATCCTACAACACACTCTTTTATGTTAGTCAAATTTGAAGGAGCATTGATAGAAGTGTTCATAATTTGAATTTAACCAATGTGAATATGAAATACAATCCTCACGTTCAATGTGTTAATTCATATCGCTTTACAATTCAAAGACCGCTGTGTCTCAGACAGTGTTAGAAGTGGTTAAGGAGTCGAAGACCAATCAGTGGGAATAGGAGCAGTTGGCCGCTGCTCACAATGGGGGAGCCAGCTGGTTCCATGAAGCGGCAGTTTGAAGGGAGTTTTCTCTTCTTCATATCATTTCCACAGATGCTCTCCGGGACTGACTTTCACAATTTACTCATAGCAGCATGTTCTGTGCCAGTGGCCCTGAGGCAGTGGAGCGTAACGATGATGGGATCTCCATGAGTTGTGCCCTGAGCTGGTCTCTGAGCTGGACTCCAGTCTGATCCAAATCTGAGCAATGCTGCCCAATGAAGGAAAATGATTCGAGAGAAAGAGAACATTGGAGTGGAGGATGGTAGAGAGGTAGGTGTTGAGAGGAGTAAGGGGAGAGATTTTGGGGAGGAAAGAACTGAGGGGAGAGTTGAGAAGAAAGCTGTGGAGGAGACAGAGTTGGGAAGAGAAAATTGGGTGGGGAGAAATTTGTGGGTGAGTGAAGGCTGGGGAGAGAATATTCGGGGAGAACAGATTGACAGAGAGATAAGGTTATGGGAAATAATTGGGGAGAGAGAATTGTGGAAGAGTGGGTGGGAGAGAGGGGTTTGGGGAAGAGTGGGTTGAGGGAGGGTGGGTGGGGGAGAAGGTTCAGGAACATGGTTGGGATGAGGGTCAGGGGAGAGGGGTCGAGGGAGAGTAGTCAAAGGAGCGGGTGTTGAAGGAGGGGTTGGGGAGAGGGGTCATGGAGAGAGGTTGAGGGGAAGGATTGGGGGAGAGTGGTGGTGAGAGGGGTTGGCAAGAACATCATGGTCAGTGTTGTGGAAAGGTGTCTGCAGTAAAAGTGCTTGGGCATGGAGTTGGGAGAGGGAATTGGAGGAAGGGATTTGGGGGAAAAGAGTTGAAAAAGATGGGAAGACGGTTGGCAAGTGAGGTGGGGAAAGCAGGGTAGCGTTGAGAGTGAATTGCGAAATAAGGTTGGGGAAATCAGTTGGGGAGAGTAATGGGTCAGGATTTAAGATATGGAGGGGGAAAGAGTTTTGGGAGAAGTGAGGGTTGGAGGAGAGAGTTTGAGTGGAACAAGCTAAGGAGGGAACTGCAGGAGAATTGCGGTGAGAGTTAGAGGGAACAAGTTGCAGGTGGAATTGAGGGAAGGCAGTTAGGTGATTGAGTTCTGGGGATGGGCGATACATAATGATTGAGAGAAGAGAGGTGGGAGGTGGGCTGAGGAGTTGAGTCTTTATTCAATCACTTTTACCTCCAATTCCTGACAGTGCTACTACTTCCCATCCATTTACTCACCGGAGTTCCAGGTAAACCAATCTCACCAGGGAAGCCCCTCAGTCCAGGAGGTCCGACTTTGCCTGGGCCACCAGGAGGGCCAGGGTCACCCTGTGGTAGACAAGAGGTGGCAAGAGTTTGTCAACAGTACTTGTACCTGTAGATCCATTACAGTGGACAGCAGTGTAGGGAACTAGTAATAGGTTAACAAAGCCTAACGAGGGGAGAGAGCAACACGAAAGAAAGAGAGACTATTGGAGATAGACACTACACAGAGACACTGATAGCTGCAGAAAGATAGAGAATGTGAAGGAGGAGTCAGAGTAGGAGAAAGAGAGAATGAGTGAGAGAAAGAGAGAAAGGTGAAGAGAAGGAAAAGGAAAGTGTGTGGGAGAGAGGGAGAGAAGGAGTTGAGAAAGGTGGAGAGAGAGGCAGGGAAGAGTGGGGAAGAGAGAGGGAGGGAGAAAGGAAGAGGGAGATTGAGAGAGCAAGAGAGAAGGAAAGTAGCAGAGGGAGAGGGCTAGAGAGAGAAGAGAAAGAGAGAGAGAGAGATAATAAATGGAAACAGAAGGAGAGACAGAGGAGGAGTCTCAGCTGTCGACTGAGTGAGAGACGGGTAAGGAGTGCCTAACAGATGGCCAGATGGAGACAAGAAGAATGGAAAAAATCAAGTTGTGAAATTAAAAAAAAAATAAAGTCTGGAATACAGAGAGAAAGAGAAAGAGACAAAAATCAGAGATTTGTGGATACTGTAGTACTCCAAGACAGATGAACCATCAGAATTCTTAAGTCTAAGGCTCAGTAGCAGAAACTCCCTGCAGGCCTTGTGCTCAGGGCTGGGCAGTGATAGAGGACTGATTCAATGGAGGAATTTGCCCCCACCTGCTAGTGAGGCCACACACCAAAACCACCCTCAGCCCCTACCACCTATCCCCCCCCCCCACTCAGCATCTAATCATGTCACTGACTCAGAGTTGCAGACGGGCTGGGAATATCCCCCTTGCTCGACCTTTGCAACCATATTCCAGTATAGCAGTGATGGTTCACAGTTACTGAGACCAACAGCTTGCAAGGTAGAGAGGCAGCCCCAGTACCACTGATCAACAGTTGGACAGGCACACCACTGCAAACATGAGCCATCTCAACCGTCCCAACCACTCAAGCTTGTAGTCGTCTCACCTTCGTGCCTTCTTTCCCAGATGGTCCAGATAGTCCTTGTTCCCCAGGGGGCCCAGGAGGACCTGGATGTCCCCTCTCGCCCATTTGTCCTGATTCACCACTGGAGCCCTATGGGAGAAAGCCAGCAAGTCACATTAATGTCAGAAGTTAAGGCAGGATCAAGGGGGATGGGAGGGAGGTTAGCAAGGAGTAGACACGAAAAGTGGGACTTGCCTGAGGTCCAACCACACCAGGAGGCCCAGGTGGGCCAGTCTTGCCTTGGAAACCCTGGAAACCGGAGTCGACACATCACCAGGCATTGTTCATGCACATGCAAGAATGAGAGAAGTCAGCCATGAGGAAAAGGCAGAAACACATTTGAACCTAGCCCTCTCACTGCACAATACACCCTTCAACGCCTGGCCTACTGAGAGATGGCTTCCAAGCTGATGATTTAACTCAATTAAATGCTGCTTGGCAAACCCCTGGTACATTAACTATCCCAGTGAGATTCTTCACTGCAGTAACTTAACTCTCACAATAAAACCTTCCCTGGGCTATATCAACCATCCCACTGAATTGCTTCTCTGTAGTAAATGCATTCTGCTGGTAAACCTTATACCAATAGTGCATGACCCAACCCAACTTAATCCTGTTCTCTAATCAGTGAACATTTCCAATAACCCTCTTACCACTAGTACACCAACCAATCAACAAATATAATCTTTCTCTCCAATCAATGAACTCTCCCAATAAACCGCATCCCCCCAGCACATTAACCAACCTCAATGAAATACTTCCCTGTAACAAACTAATGTTCCCAAAATAAAATGAGAAATCCACCCTTCCTGTATAATAATCTCCCAGTGCAATGGGATACTGCATTCAGGATACACTCACCACTTCTCCTCTCTGCCCAGGGTGCCCAGGGACTCCGTCCTTTCCTGGAGGTCCCTGTCGAAGAAAGGAAGTCGAGTTGGTATATCAGATTATCATCCACCCCCACCTCTGCTGCCACAGTAAAATCACTCAGCAATAGCGGAGCAATCACAGGACACCCAGCGAGCATCTTTACCAGCCACCTTGAGCCACAGATGTGAGTGTCCAGAAGGGCACAGAGTGGGTGTCTCTGAACGGACGTGCGCTCTGCAGCTGTAGCCCACTGCTGGAGAGGCACCACTTCTCCAGGGTGAACTCCCCCTGATCATCTCAGTCTGTCTCCAGACACACTGACCCATCAGTTTACAGAACACTCCACCCCAGTGTATTTGCACACACAAAGTGTGTGTGTTTGTCTTCATGTGAGTACGTGTGAGAGAGTGTGTAACAGTGCAAGTGCGTGTGTCAGAGAGAGCAGGTCTCTCTTTGACAGAAAGTGTGTGATAGAGTGCATTTGTGTGAGAGTGTGCATACTGTATGTTACTATGTTTTAGCAGTTGTGTCTCTTTACGAATGGGGGGAATGTGTGCGTACCTGTGTGTGTAGCTGTGTTTGAGGCAGTATGCATCGAATTATGTGGGTGTGGGTGTGATTTTGTTTGAGAATGTCAGAGACTGAGGTTGTGTATGTTTAACAAAGTGCATGCATGCCTGTATATCTGTTTACATACCATTGCGTACACTTACCTGTGTGTCTATGTGAGAGACAGTGAGTGTGTATGTGGCACTGTGTGTCTGTGTGGGTGTATATGTGGGTGTATGTGAGTATGAATGAGTCTGTGAGTGTGTGAGACAACAGCACAGGTTGGGAACTGGAAAATGAAGCTAGATCACTTACAGGAGGTCCTTTTGGTCCTGGGAATCCAGTGGGTCCTTGAGGTCCAGGAAGTCCCTGAATTGAAGAGAACAGAGAGGAAGGTTACCTCTTTAAAATGAGACTGTGTGTGTGTGTGTGTGTGTGTGTGTGTTATCAGCCATACGGATATCTCCATCTTCACATTAGTCAAACACATCAAACAGAAGGAAACCAAGGTCAAGTCTGTGCCACACTCACAGTGCCCATCCCCATGTGCCCACCTTCACAGTTCCCACTCTGGACATTGACAGTCTTTCTGACACAATGCGCGGGCAGTCACACACACAGAGTTCCAGTTGTGCCATTTCAGTGGCAGCTCTCCTATCAGTGAACACTGTCCAGTTGTCTCAACCACTTCCTCTGGCAGCTCAGTCCACAGCTCCCTCTATGTAAAAAATGTCATGCTTAAATTCCTATAAAATCTCTCCCTCTCAACTTAAACCTATGTTCTCTAGTTCTTGATTCCCCAACTCTGGGTCAGACTGAGTGCATTCACTCTGTATGTGCCACCTGTGGCTTGATCTCCCTCTATAAGGTTACTCTGCAGTATCGTACACTCCTAGGAGAAAAGTCCCAGTCTACCATGTAACTCAATCCCCCATGTCCTGGCCACCTCCTTGTAAATCTTTTCTGCACTCCTTCCAGTTTACTGTAGTGGGATGACTAAAACTGAGCACACTTCTCCAAGTGTGGCCTCACCGGCACCCTTATAACAATGAATGGGAAATTCTGAGACTGTGGAAGTGTGAGGTCACACACCAGTGAGAGTGCAACAGGACAAGGGGAGGCACCAAAGTGGGAGGATGTTGACTGGTGTGAAGATATGTGCACACAGGAAACAGACATGCAGGAGGCTGCCCTCAACTTCCCAAGGCACTGGGAACTCCAAGGTGAGACAGTCCCTGGATCATGACCGGGTTCATTTCTGATGAACTGTTTGTAATGCCAGAGATTCTGCAGATGATTATTCTCCTCCGCAGATGCTGCCTGCTGCCTGGCTGGCTGAATGCCTCCAGCATTTTTGTGTGTGGTGCTTGTAACGCAAAGTGCCCGTAAGTCAGGAATGAGCAGAAACCCTGTGCACGGGAGAGTGTCTTAGAAACGGCAGTGAAGGGAGAGGGAGTATGTGTGGGAACAGCAGTCACCAGCTGGCCCCTCTGACTCATGGGGTGAATGGGTAGGTCTGCTCAGCTCCACCCAGCCCACAGTTTTTGTGGCTCAGGTTGGAAGAGAGAAGTCGCAGGGATGTACCCTGTCCCCAGCTAGCAGAGTATGCCCGTAGTCTGGCTACAGCTGACAAATCCACCCTCATCCACTCCACTGTTCACGTGTATGGGGTGTCCATATGTTAGGCGTTCATAGCTCAGGGAGGACCAGAGGACTGGAATTGTATGCAAGACTCATTAATCCACAGCTCGTGTCTCTGTACAGTTCTGCTCAACACATTACAAAGTAGGTGTAACTACTTAGAGAGGGAAAAGAGGAGAGTTATGAATTCTTTGCCAGCTCTGGAAAACTGCAGCTATGAGGAAAAATTGGATACGCTGGATTGTTTTTCTTGGCTTTGGGAGACTTAAGTGAGGTGTATAAAATTATCAGGAGGTCTGGATAATTGAAGAGTGCAGATTTAAAGTGACTGGTGGAAGGATCAGAGGCGGGAGGAGAAAAAATATTTTCACCCAAAGGGTGTTGAGGGTCTGGAACTCTCATCACACTTAAATCGTGCTTGAGTTCATCCTTAAAAAGCTGCGGCTTGTAGTGGTAGATATTCAGTGCGGGATGGTGGAGGGGGGAGGTTTGGATGAAAGCAGAATATGTTGGAAACACTCAATAGATCTTGCAACGTCTGTAGAAAACTAGCAGAGTTTATGTTTCGGGTTAAAAAGCCTTTATCCCTGAAGCTGCTCCTTGATCTGCTGAGTGTTTCAAGCATTTTCTATTTTTACCTCAGGTTTCTACCATCTGCAGCATTTTATATTTATTCAACTGTACATGAGACAGACAGGGAGGGGTGAAAGGCCTAATTCTATGGTTTTACATTTTCAGTGTGTCTCTCCAGTTCTCTTCCTTTCCCTAATCTGTTATTTTAAACCTACCTCTTTAATCAAAAGCCACTAAGCTGACGGCTCATAAATTGTTTCTCTCTCCACGGATGCTGCCTGAACTATTGGGTATCCAAGCTTTTGCTCACCTGTCCTGGCATCTGTTTACGCGGTGTGGTGTAAATTGTTGCTTGAGATGGACTCCCCACCTCACCCCTGTCTAGTTCAATATGGGCATTTAAACTTCACTTACTGAGAAGTCCCACCCCAAGAGCTTGAATGGGCTGGGGATCTGGTGAAGAATTTACCATTACCACCTCACTGTGTTTGGTGAGGTTGGTTCCACCAGGGGAAGCGAATGGAGTCTGGGAGGTTTTCTAATTACATCAGTGACACTAAACACTGAAGAAATGTTGTAAAGATCAGAAGAAAGCTTACACCAGCAAAGAGTTGATATATCCTACATTATAATGACAAAGAAGGAGACCACTCAGCCTATCGCTGAATGTGGCTCCCATTCCCCCTCCCTGTCCACTGCCAGACGTAGAAGAAGAACTCAGAATATAGGACCAGATAGCACAGGAACAGGCCATTTGGGCTATCCTGTCTGTGCCAAACACAATGCCAATTTAAACCAAATCTCTACTGACTGATCTTGATCAATAACCTTCCACTCGCTGCACATTCATGTGTCTACCTAACAGCCTGTTAAACACCACTGTTGTATCTCAGTCCACCACCATCCACAGCAACCTGCTTCAGGCACCCAACACTCTCTGTGTAAAAGCACATACCTCCCCTAAATATTCCCCCTCTCACTTTAAATGATGTTCTCCAGTATTTGACACTTCTACCACAGGGAAAAAGTATTCAGAATGTCTACCCTATCTATGCCTTGCTTATTTTTATACACAGATCACCTCTCAGTGTCCAACACTCCAGAGAGTTGTGGACTTCAGGAAGGCACAGGTTGACCATTCTCAATTACACATCAATGAAACTTCCATGGAGAGAGTGAAGAGCATAAAGTTCCTTGGTGTGCACATAGTGGATGATCTAACCTGGATCCACGACAACTCCTCATTAGTCAAGAAAGCGTAGCACCATCTGCACCTTCTGAGGAGTTTGAGGCATACAAGACTCTTTACCCCCGTTCCAATATCATTCTACAGGAGCACCATGGAGAGTTCACTATCTGTCTGTGTCATTGTGTGGTACAGAAGCTGCAAGGCATTGGATTGCAAGGCCCTATAGAGGATAGTAAAGACCATCAAGAGGATCACCAGGGCTTCCCTCCCGCCATTTGTGACATTACTGGGAGTGTTATATATGAAGGTCATGAAGCATTCTTGAGTATCTCCAACACCTATTCCCCAAACTCTGTGACCCAGTACCATCAGGAATGAGATACGGAAGTATCAGGACTAGGACTACCAGACTGGAAAACACCTTCTTCCTCCAGGGTGTGAAACTAATGAATACTCTACCATCATGCAAGCTGTTTACTGTACTGTTTACTGTTTACCTGTGCTGTGCATTCTGAATTATGTTTTAGTAACTTAGTGTATTTGTGGTAATATTTTGTTTTATGGGCTGTGTGTGATAATGCTTTGAGGATGCACCACGGTCTGGAGGAATATTGTTTCATTTGGCTGTATATATGTAGATTCAAAAGACAATAAACTTGAACTTGTTAACAACCCAAGTTTGTTGAACTTCTCCTTCTAGCTCATAATCTACAATCCAGGCAGTATCCTGGTTAACCTCTGTCATGCCCTTAAGAAAGGTTCCACATCCTTTCTGTACTGGGGCAACCAGAAATGCACATAATACTCCAAGTGCAGTCTAATCAAATGTTTATAAAATTGCAACATGGTTTCCTTTCTCTTAGACTTAAACAATGAAGACAAGCATGTGTATGTCTTCTTCGTCGCCCTCTCTACTTGTGTGTTCACTTTCAGGGAGCGATAGACTTGTATCCCAAGATCCCTTGGTACATCAAGTGTCAACAATAGGAACAGGAGTGGGCCATTGTTTCTGCTCCAACACTGAATATGATCATGGCCGATCATTCCCTGTAGCCTCTTCCTATGATTTCTCCCTTACTCCTTGATCTTTCCAGCATTAGGAATGGTTTAGGGTAATTGAACAAGAGAAGTGATAATGGCAGAGGCAACTGCACTAGCTGTGGATGAAGTTTGCCAGCAGGTGGATGGTGCTGAATGATGGGAGGAAGGCCAGGCCTATTTCACCTGGCCCCATCCTGTTCCGAAGGCAGGGCTTTCTGGAGGCATGCAGACTCACCCTTTCTCCCGAAGGACCTGGAGGTCCATCAGTCCCTGAGGTTCCCTGTTGAGAAAGCGAAAAGAGCATAATGAGTTGCAATGCACTGTCCAGTGGAGGGAGTCACCTTCCTGCAGTGATACAACCAAGTACCAGTCTTCACTGAAATTACACACTGCTCCACCTTCAGTAACATCACTCTGGTCCCTTCCAACACCCAGCTAAACTTCCTAATAATAACAACCCATCCAGATCTTAAAGCATTCTCTTAAAATTAGTGTTCTAACTTCCCATCCAGTACGAGATCCACAGCTATGGAGTGACAATAGGCTTCATTATTTCACTATTAAGTCACTCTCTGTCTGCCCCAAGTATCCCTCAGTAAGCCTCATCACTCCAAGATCAGACACTACTTAACAGAATCTCCAGACACTTAACACACCCATTATCCTCACCTTAGCACCTGGCTTGCCAGTTGCTCCTCTTGGTCCCCGTTGACCACGTGGTCCCTGAGAAAGAAAGGCAATGGTATTATCAGTCAAGCCCAGTTCCTGGCAGATATGGACTTATGGTCTTATAAACAGGTAGCGGAATCATATGGCACTATTGATACACCTCTCTGTCTCACTAACAATGTTAATCTTTGGTTGATAATTACTTTACATGGAGCAAAGAAAAGTACAGCATAGGAGAAATCCCTTTAGACCATAGCATCCATGCCAATTGTGGCTAAATTAATCTCATCCCATCTGCCTGTACTAATCAATAACTCTCCATTTCCTGCCTGCTCATGTGACCTCTTAAACTTTGCTACCATACTTGATTCTACCACTATTACTGGCAGGATGCTCCAGATGCCCACCACTCTCTGTGTTAAAATCTTACCTCATAAATCTCCTTTAAACTTTCCTGGGGTGAATATGTATTAAACTTCCACCTTAGGGAAAAGCTCTGACTATCTACTTATCTATGCCCCTCATAATTGTATACACTTCGATCAGTTTGCTTCTCAGCTTCCAGTGCTCTTGAGAAAATAATCCAAATTTGCCCAACTTCATCTTAATGCTAATACTTTCTTAACCCAGCAACATCTTGGTGAATCTCTTCTGTACTCTTTCCAAAATCCTCTACTTCTTTTCTGTAATAGGGCAACTGGAACCGCATACTCCAAATATGACCTGTATAAAGTTTTATGCAGTAGCAACAAGACTTACCAAATTTTATACTCGATGAGGGCAAGAATGACGAGTCTCCTCTGCTACCCCACCTGCTTGAGTTGCTACTTTCAGGGAAACATGCCTTTGCACTCCACGTTTCCTCTGCATATCAATGCTCCCAAGTGTGCTACTTACTGTATACTTTCCACTTACATTTGATCTTCCTGAGTACAGTAGCTCACACTTGTCCGGATTAACCTCCATTCCTCCATTCTGTCAATTCTTTGCCCACATCCCCAATTGGTCTAAACCTTGCTGTATCCTTTGACAACCTTCCCCACTATCTACAGCTTCACCAATCTCAACCAACTATATCAGAAGAGAAGTCTACTGAAATCCTTTAAAAACAGACGTACCGTGGGTCCACGTTGTCCTCTTTGGCCCATCTTGCCTGGCAAACCCTGTAAGGACAGAAGGAAAATGGAGATAGGCACCAAATAAAATGAAGAGTGACACTGTGTTGAATGAGAAAGCAAAGGAGGAATGGGTATAGAGGGGTGAGAAAATCAAGTATAAAGGGTGATGGAGAAGGAAGACACAAAGGAGAATGCAAAGATGTAAGTTGAGGAGGCAGAGATGAAGAGTTACATAGAAGTTGTATGGAAAGAGGGGAGAGGACATGCAGGAGAAAGAGGATGAGAAACTTTGAAGAGAAAACTAGAGAAGAAAGTGAAAAATGAGTGAGAGAGGGAACAGCAAAATAGGTGAATCCATAAAAAAATGGAAGAAACTCAAAGAAATACCAAAAGAGAAAAAGAAGTTTGCCAAACAGAGTGAGTATGGAGAAAGGGATATAGATGTTGGGAGACAAATTCAACACAAATGAGAAAAGTATTTGGTTCTAGTTGGTGAGCTTGTACTTCTTGGTTAATACCTTTATTTTTTTTTGTTTTTCAGAACTTACCCGAGCACCTTTCTCGCCGTTGGTACCTGGGAATCCGGGGAAACCAAGGGAGCCCTGTGAAAAGAAGGCATGCATTAGACAGATTAAACAGCGATAGGTCACTGAAGACTCAATAAACTCCCAATCAGCACTGCTGTAGGATTCTTAATTGTCTTAACCTACCAAGGTAACACCGAATGGATTGGGTTGAACTGGATAATGGTCCCAAAACACATGGAAGGGAAGATGTTCACAGATTTTTTTGGGGAGCCTAGGGACATAGGTTTAAGAAAAGAGGGGAAAGGATTAAAAGGGATCAGAGGGGAAAGTTACTCACAAGGTTGTGAAAGTGTGGATCGAGCTGCCAGCACAAGTGGTGCATGCGAGCTCGTTTTCAATATACATGTGACGTTTGGACAGGTACATGGATAGTAGGAATATGGAGGTCTTTGGTCTGGGTGCAGGTCATTGGCAGTTTAAATGGTTCAGCATGGACTTGATGGGTCAAAGGGCCTGTTTCTGTGCTCTGCTTTTCTATGAGTTTATGACCCCATTCATTTAAGATCTGGGCATCACTGACAACACTTATTGCCCATCACTTTTTGTACTTGATAAGCTGGTGGTTAGCTATCTTCTTGAAGTGGTGCCCTTCTGGAAAACTATTGGAGCATTCCTTATGCTTGCTGATTGGTGCAGCCAATAGCGTAACTGTCTCTCCACTCCAGAGGTCCAAGTTCAATCCCGACCCATAGCTCTGTCTGAGTGGAGTCTTCACGATTTCACTATGACCATATGCATTTCTTCCCACCACAGAACAGATTGGCACTTAATTGGCTGCAGTAAATTTACCATGTAGATGAGGGGTAGAATGTGGAGCTGATGGGAATTAGGAAGAAAAGAGTAGGATCAGTGTTCCATTAGTGAACCATTCGTAGTCAGCACAGGGCTGATGGGTGAAGGACCTGTTTTCTTGTCTATCACATCTCCCATCATGGTGCTAGAGATGGAATCCAGAGATGTAGAAATGTATACAACAAAGGAATGGCAATAATGCTAAAAGATGGACCTGCAATGATTTATGAACTTGAACTAAATATACAGTATACTGATTATGGCGCTTCCTGATATCCTTACCTTGGGACCCTGACGCCCTGGGTATCCGGGAAGACCAGGTACTCCAAGCTTACCCTGCAACAAAATACTTGATATTAGATGGACTTATCCACAAGTATAATGCTATATATTTGACAGATAAGAGTAACATCCTTAAATGAAACTTTCAATGCAATAACATATCCCAAGTTAATACACAGGTCTATCAAACAGATGTTAACTTTGAACTGCATGCAGAGATTTCAGGATTAGTCACCTGTTTTCAGGAGCATGGGAGACATCTGTCCTGTTACCTGCCCATGTCTTTCAAGGAAAGGTAACTAAGGTTTGTTGCAGGCAATGGGTAAAAGGAGAAGGAGTTATGAGTAGAGAAAAGTGGATGAGCTGGAGGGAGTCAAGTAAGGTGAACTGCAATAACAGATGAACGTGGGGACAAGATGGAAATTTTATTTTGCATTGGAGGAGAGGATAAGAATGTAAGTAAGATTTTGTGTAAGGCTAGGATAACAGCAGCAAGAGGAATGAGGTCATGGAATCAGTCTACAGAGCTTAAGAGTAGTTACCATGAGGTAACAAGACATAAATTTGAGTTTGAATAACAGAACGCTGATAGGTAGGTGAGGTAATAATAAATATGGAGTTGGCTGGTGGCAGGGATGGAAAGAACATGATGTTATAAGTACAGAAAGAGATGATTATTCGGATCCAATTCGTCAAATCATCTTCATTCTCAAAGCAAGGCAAGGAGTGACCAGGAAATTAAACGAAAGAAAAGAGGGGAAAAGATGTTTCAGGAAGGAAGGAAGGTAGGAGAAAGAAGGGGTCCGTGGACTGTATGGGAGAAACAGAAGTAGAAGTGGAAGGAAAAGATTAAGAAGGCAAAGAGAAGTGAAGAGAGGGAAGGGAAAACTGGGGAGAAGGAGGGGAAGACCAGAATGAGCAGAGAAAGTGAAGGAGTGGGGAATGAGTGGAAGTGGAATGCTGGGAAAGTGGAAGGAGAAAATGAAGAAATGATAAAGAGATGAGGACAAGAAAGAAGGTAAGAAGATTGTGGAGTGTGGGTGTGGAAGAGGAAGGGAAGGAGGGGTATGGAAAAGAAGGAGGAACGGTGGGGAGGAATGGGAGGAGGAAAAAGCATGAAGTGTGCAGAGAGGAATAGAGGAAGGGGACAATGCAAGGAAAAGTTGTAGTGAAAGGGGATGGAATAGGGACTGGAAGGGTGAAGTAACAAAGGAATTAGGAAGGACAAGTTGGAGAGCAGAATGGACAGGTAGAATTGGGAGGTCATAGAGGGATGTGAGGAAATACAGAGGGACATGAGGAAATATGGAGGTTGAGGAGGACTGCAGAGTGGCTGGTGGGGAAAGGAAATTTCTCATGGTTGTTAGCACTACCAAGAACATTTTGCCATCTAAGATGCACCATACCACGGAGTCTCTCACCTTCTCACCTGTCGGACCTAATGGACCGGGGTCACCTGCAGGTCCCACTCGACCTTTGGGCCCTTCAGGTCCATCCTCCCCTCGGGGACCGCTTGGCCCAATCTCGCCCTGCAAAGACAATGGAAAAGCAGCTTTACATCCATTCTGTTTCGTGCTCTCTCCGGGAGTTGAGTAGGCAGAGGCAAGTACAGCAGAGTGGTTGAGGGCCCCTCATTAGAACAACAACCTCAATATGGTTAACGCCCAAGCCAAAAACAGGGTCCCATTCATATCCCCATCAATTCTGCAATGTCCCTTGGACCATCTCCAAACTTTCTCAGCTGGCAGAACTGGCATTGGAGCAGAATGCAGGGAAAATTGAACCATCTTTCTTGGAAAGATTCAACATGCTTTTGATTTAAAAGTGTCAGGGCTTTGACTGAGTGAGTGGGCTTAGTGAGCTCAAACCTTTTCCACTGAAATGGATGCGATGATCACACAGGATTATTGTAACAAGTGAGTGATGGTTCATCAAACTGGATCTCGCCAAAGTCAGCACTGGCTCGAATCCAAATGAGAGAGATATTTTTTCAAGAAAGATGTTTCTGATCACCACGATTGCTCTTTGTGTGCTGTGCCAAGACACCAGACATTCAAACCAAGTATTGGACAAGAATGTTCCATTCCTATGGCAAGCATGCCAGAACCCGACCCTCACTCACAGGGGGAGGCAGCCAGGAAACAGGCCATGCAGCCCGTTGTCTGTGCTAACTATCAAATTTGCATTAATATTAACCCCATTCTTTGAGTCACCACATTCTCATCACTTCTTCCCCAGGTTGTCCCACCCCATCTCAACACGACAGACAATGTATAGCGGACACTTAACCTACCAACATGTACATTGCTGGAGCACAGAGGGGACACACAAGGTCACAGTGAGAATGTGCAAATTACACACCAGACAGCACCTGAGTTCAGGATCAAACCCAGGGCGCAGGGGTGCTGAGGCTGCGGCTCTACGAACCATGCTGAACAGGGCAAGATTCACAAATAGACACTACCAAAGACTGATCTGCATTCGCATTGCTCGAGGGATAGAGAGAAACACCTTCTTTTTCATGGAGAATCTTTGAACTAGAGTCGAAACTTAAAAATGAAAGCCAGAAGGTCAGTGATGACTTCACTAAATTCTCCTGCACAGAGCGCTGGGTAAAAGTGGAATTTTCTCCCCCAAAAGTCTGATACAGAGGAACAGAGGGAGCTGTTAGAGATGATAGATGCTATTAACTAATGGTCTTGAAATGAAGTTGGATGACAGGCAGGGCAAGGATATTAAAGCAAATGATACAAATCAGCTATGATTTAATTGGCAGGTAGAACAGGACTGAAGGATTAAATCATTCTTGCCAGTCACCATGAAGATTTAACATTACTGCTCCTTATATACAGGGAGAAGCCTCTGTACTAAGTCCATCTTACAATAAATTCCCTAAAGTTGCAGCCAACTCAGGACAACGCTGTTTTGCCAAGAACAACTGTAAGCCTAAAACCTAGGGCTGCAGAGACTTCCCACATATTCCGTAACACAGCTCAGTAGTATAGAGTTCTTCATAGCTTGGGTTCAGGTGTCATCTTGATCAATTTACAACTCAGCTAAATGGTCAGAAATAGGTTTACAGAGCTTTGAACAAATCACTTCTGTGTAGCTTGGTGTATATCTGGGACTCTTTTGACAGGCTTCCCATTGCCCAAGTATTAGTTTCTTCTAGGAAACATCCCCAAATGATAAAAAGTGCAGGATGAAAAATTCACCTGCGGTGAAATATTTAGCCTCACTGGTCAGGTGTATTAAATTATCAAATATTAACTTGGTAAATTAATTTATTATTGTCACATGCATCGAGGTACAGTGATAAATTTAGTTTTGCATGCCAGCATTAGATCATTTCATTATATCAGTGCTCTGAGTTAGTACAGGGGAATAGCAACAGCAGCTAAAGTGTTGGGAAAAGTGTAATGCAGGCAGGCAATAAGGTCCATGGAGCATGATGAAGTAGATTGTGTGCTGATAACCCATCTTATCATACTAGGGAGCTATTCAATAGTCTTATAACAGTGGGATAGAAGCAGTCCTTGAGTCTAGTGGAATGTGCTTTCATGCTTTTGCATTTTTTTGTTTGATAGGACATGGGAGCTGAGAGAACGTCTTTGATTATGTCTTTGTTTTACCCTCCTCCTCGGAGAAGTAAAAAGAGCCCATAGATGTGAGCTGTCTCAAACTCTCTTTCCCGCAAATCTTTAAAGAATTGGACCCAAGCTGCTGGTTCTGTTCAAGAATACTAACTCATTATTCTTTTCTCCACTATATCTTTATTCTTTATGTAATTACGGTAATTTTTATGTCTTGCACTGCGCTGCTACCATGAAGCAGCAAATGTCACGGCCTGTGTCAGTGATGATAAACCCGATTCTGATCTTCATGCAGTCTTGAGTTCCTTGATTGCTTTACCCTGAACTCATGGCCAGGGTCATTTTCTCCTCGCCCAGGGATTACTCTGGGTGGCCGCTGCTCAGCTCTTCCACATTACAGGGGACGCTGATCACTGTGGCGTTAGCGAAATCACTCACAATCCACACTGAAGGAGAGAGAAAGTGGAGCTGTCTCACACGAGCAGACAAGAGGGGGCGGGCACAATTACTTCCTTGCATCGCAGGTTTCGTTAAAGTGTCGACAGCCATCAGCCACGTTCGTCCTGAAGGATGCCTCCAGTGTAACTTGCGTGACCGATTTGTTGTGTGCCCACACTCCATATCCCATGGCCAGATCGTAGTGATTTTTATTCTACCTGTTCCCACAGCAACATGTGCCTGTGATGCTGCTGTAAGTAAGGGTTTCATTGCATCTGTGCATACAGTACACGCATGTGACAATAAAATCAGCTTTGACTATGATGGCTTCCCTCAGCCTCATCCATTTCCAGGGTGAGTCCAAACACAAACTAGATGAACCACACATCATACTCCCCCTGTATGGACATCAAACTGCCAGTATGAACATTAAGCTCCCTAACTTCAGATAAATGTATCCCCTGCTGTCCCTTTCTCTTTCCATCCGAGCTGCCCAACTCCTCTCACACACCCTTCTCTCTAAATGCAACAGACCTCACCCACAATCAAAACTCTCTTTCCCCTCCTCCACCCACTGGGTTTACTCAAACTCCACTTTCACTAGGCCCCCTCTCTTACTGTTCCCATCTGCCCGCACTACCTCCCTCTCTTTACACCCTGCTCCACCTCCCTCTCGTATCAGATTCCGTCATCTGAAGCCTCATGACACCTCCACCTAAGACCCCTCAGCCTCTGTTGCTATTTCATGTTCCCTTTCTCCATCCACCTATCTCCCCATTCTCATCTGGTCCACCTATCCGCCACCAGCTCTTTCCTCCAGCTTTTCGTGCTAAACCATCTCCCTTCTACTCTTCCAGTCCAGAATGAAGGTTCTCCACTCAAAACACTGACTGTCCATTTCCCTTCACAGATTCTGCCCAACCCAAGGAGTTCCTCCAGCAGCTTGTTTCTTACTCCAGATTCCAATATCTGTAATTTTGTGTTGTCCCCATCCACAACAATCCTCCTGAAATGATTGCTCATCTGCTTGACAAGGAACACCTCCACTCCATCAGTGCACATCTTTTATCAATGCACCATAGGAAGCATCCTATCTGGATGCATCAAGGGTTGGTATGGACACTGCTCTGACCAAGGCCAGAAGAAATTGTAGAATGTTGTATACCGAGCCCAGTCTATCATGTAAACTAGTCTCCCTTCCACTATCTCTGTCCAATCTTCCTGATGTCTCTGGAAATCAGCCAGCATAATCAAGGAAAAAAAATTAACTATTGGTCTTTTACTCTACCTCGTTGTGACTCTTATACTTTACTTGTCTACTGACAAGGTGTTTTCTCAATAACTGCAGATGCCATTTCATTGGCTCTTCACTCAATCCTGAAACATCTGGACTGTGGAGATGCATACAGCAGGATGCTCTTCATTGACAACAGCTCAGCATCCAATACTATCATCCCCTCAAAGCTAATCAATAAGCTACAAGTCAGAATAAGGATCAGAATCAGATTTAATATCACTGACATATGTTGTGAAATTTATTGTTTTGTGGCAGGAATGCATTGCAAGAAGAACTATAAATTATAATAAAAAGTATATATAAAGAAAGAAAATTAAATTAAATGTATAGCAGAAATTAAAAAATACTGAGAGAGTGTTCATGGGATCATTGTCCTTTCAGAAATCTGATGACAGAGGGTAAGAAGCTGTTCCTGAAACACTGAGTGTGTCTTCAGACTCCTGTAGCACCTCCTTGATGGTAACAATGAGAAGAGAGCATGTCCTTGGCCTCAATACCTCCTTACATGAATATTTCCTCAAATTGCTCACTTGCAGACCCCAGTCAGTTTGAATTGACAATAATATCTCCTCCTCAATCACCATCAGCACACATGCACCCTAAGGCTGTATGCTTAGCCCTAACCGCCCCCCCCACCCCCGCTCTACTCACTTTATACTTATGATTGTGAGGCTAGGTACAGCTTCAGTGCCACATTTAAGTTTGCTGATGACATCACTGTATTGGTTGAATCAAAGGTGGCAACGAATCAACATAAGGAGGGAGGTTGAACACCTAGCTGAGTGGTGCTATAACAACTCTCATTCAATGTCAGCATAAACACAGAGATGACTATTGGCTTCAGGAAGAGGAAACCAGATGTCCATGAGCCAGTCCTCAATGGGAGGTCAGACGTAGAGAGGTTCAGCAACTTTAAATTTGTTGGTATAATGATTACAGAGGATCTCTCCTGGATCCAGCATGTAAGTGCCATTACAAAGAAAGCATGGCAGAACCTCCACTTTCTAAGAAGTTTGTGAAGAATCAGCATGTTATCTAAAACTTTGATAGACCTCTATAGATTTGTGGTAGAGAGTATATTGACTGGTTCTATCATGGCCTGGTATGGAAAGAGCAATTCCCTTGTATGGACAAACCTACAAAAAGTGGTGGATATGGACCAGTCTATCACAGGCAAGGCACTACCCACCACTGAACACTTCTACTCAGACCATTGTCACAAGAAAGCAACATCCATCATCAAGGATGATCATGTTCTCTTCTCACTGTTGCTATTAGGGAGGTAGTGCAGGCACAGTTATTATATATATATCTCACTCTCTCTCTCTCTCATATTGAATGTGAATACACCAGTTAAAGCCATCTCCCGTGTATATATGTAGTTGTGCATAGGCACAACTGAATGTCAGAAAATATCATGAACTACACCCAGAGTTACGGGACAAAACAAAGAGTTAAACAGCATGAAGAAGCTGAAGGAGCCATGAGTAATAGTGAAAAACGAGCAAATTTAAAGTAAAAGTAACATGGTGATGGCTTCATTCGGGAAGGCTGATGAAGTTAATGGTGATAATGAATGCTGGGAGTTGTATATCAAGAGGGTTGAACTGCATTATAACGTGAACTACGTGGAGGAGCAAAAGAAAGCTCCTACATTTCTTAGCTTAATGCGCTCAAAAACATACAGTCTCTTACGCAACTTAGTAACTCCTTCAAAGCCAGAAAGCAATAAGTTTGATGAAATTGTTACAATTTTACAAAATTACTTGAACCGTAAACTGTTGGTAATAGCTTAGAAGTTTAGATTTTACAAAAGGAACCAGTCAAAAGATGAAGGCCTTTCTGAATACATTGCAGAACTGTGCAAACTTTCCCAGTACTGTGACATTCAAGATGGACTTTACAGTGCATTAAGGGACAGCTTAATCAAAGCAGTCAGAAGAGGCTATAATCCGAAACAGACCTAACCTTAGAATGGGCATTGACAACTGCAATATTGTGAGAGACTGCAGCAAAGGATGCAGCAGAACTACAGAAAAGGAGATTAGAATGTGAGATGCACAAAATGTCTCTGAATAGTGCAAAAAGCCAAAACTGATATTGATGTGGGAAATCCTCCCATGCTGCAAATGACTGTTGGTTCAAAGAAAACATGTGTAGAAAATGTCACAGTCAGGTCACATAGAGAGAGTATACAAGGCAGACAAAAAGCACAACCAAGTGAAAAGTCTCAAGCATAAAACTAAGCAAATTCATTAAGTTACTGAATTTAAAACAGAATCGGACAACATAGAGTCTGACAAAGATGAACTGTCGTGCCTTGAACTGCAGAGTATAATTGAAGCAGATCACAAGATTATCTTGGTCACAATAGATGTGTCTGGTGTAAAGCTGAAAGTGGAGCTGAACACATGGTCATCTTTGTCCATAATTCCAGAGACTGATTACAACAGACAGTTTCCTGAGATACCATTAGGAAAGACCTCCATGATGCTAAAGACTTACACAGGTGAAAAAGTATCCCACAAAGGCAAACTGAAAGTAAGTGTGATGTATGGAGGCTGAACACAGCAGTTAGAGCTTTATATATTGAAAAATGGAGGACCAGCACTTTTAGGATGTGAATGGTTGTGAAAATCCAACTAGACTGGCACTCAGTCAATGTTCTCAGTGTGTCATCAACAGGCAATGGCAGTCCAAATGTTAGCACTAACCAGAGACTGGCACAGCTGCTTAATGCTAATGAGAAGGTGTTTAAGAAGATGACAGGTAAACTCAAAGGCATGAAGACCAGAATTGAACTACAGTAGATGGTACAGCAACACCACAATTCCATAAAGCATGTCCAGTGCCTTATGCACTACATTGAAGTGGATGCTGAACTGCAGAGCTTGGAGGCAACTCTCTCCAAGGTTGAGTGGAATGATTGGGCCACACTCATTGTCCTGGTGATCAAGAAAGGAAAGGCAGGAGCCATTCACATATGTGGGGATTTCAAGGTAAGCAGTAATCCAGTGCTGCATATTGTGCAGTATCCCCTGACATGAATACAAGACATATTTGCATCTTTGGCAGGTGGAGAGAGGTTTTCAAAGATTGACTTGTCACAAGCCTATCTGCATATGGAGATTGAGAAGTCAAGCAGGAAGTTCCTCACAATCAGCTTTCACAAGGGACTGTTCCAGTATAATCATCTCGTCTTTGGCGTTACATCAGCTCCAGCAATCTGGCAAAGAGCAATTCTAAGTGCTCCAAGATATCCCAGGAACACAATGTTACCTTGATGACATCATCGTGACTGGCAAAAATAATGAACAGCACCTCCAAAACCTTGTAAAGTGCTTACAAGGCTGAGTGAGTATGGTCTGTGCGCGAAGAGAGAGAAGTGTGAGTTTTTCAAAAGTAAAATCTCATATTATGGACAGGTTATTGACAAGCATAGCTGACATAAGTCACAACAGAAGATTGAAGCAGTGGCACCTAAACTTAAAAATGTGTCACAACTCAGGTCATATTTCTGCCTTGTAAACTACTACCACCAGTTTATCCCAAACATTGCTACAGTGCTGTACACATTGAATGCACTGTTACAGAGAGGAGGAAAGTGGGAATGGTCAGAAAGATGTGAAAAAGCATTAAAGAAAACAAAGAGACTAATAACATCTGATAACTGCTCACCCATTATGACCCATCCCTGCCCATCAGACTGGCATGTGACGCATTGATCCCTTATGGCATTCGATCCATTTTGTCACAGATTATGAAAGATGGATATGACTGCCTGATTGCATTTGCTTCAAGATCACTGATGAATGCAGAACACAACTATGCACAGATTGACTGAGAGGCCCTTAGTCTAGTATGGGGAATAAAGAATTTCCACTATTCCAAAGGTAGTCATAGCTGAAGGGTGGAAGTGGGGACGAGCTCCTACTGCTAAACAAATGCTCTTCATGGCGTGCATCTCAAACAGCCTCTGACAACCAAGTCTACTCCTGGCCTTCACATGTGGAATAGTTCTTATACCCAGCGGAGCTGACAGGAGAAGGAGCAAATGTAGGCCACTGGCGCCTTAAAACCAGTTGCTCCGGGCAGATGGGGCTCGTTAACCACGGATGGTAGCTCATCTAGGAGAGGGAAAACTGATTTCAAACTTCCACTGCCTTGAGGCTATAATCGCTCATGGGAAAGGCTTTGGGAGTAAACCCCAAGGATAAACCCGGAGTCGGAGTCCCGAAGGCAGCTGACTGCTGTACCTAGCACTGGCACAGCAACTCCTGTGATGCTGTTGGCACCAAACTGTATCGACTTTCGTCGTTCCTTTGGATCTGTCATCAGCATGGAGAGGAGGGTCCCACTTCATGGGCAACAGGTGGATCTCCGTATCAACTCTGCCCTGGCTTGCGCCCTGGAGAGGCCACTCCCGGTGACGACCAGAGGCGCAGTACCCATGGTTGACCACGACTCACAACGGCCACACTACTCCTACAGACAAAAGTTTATGCTAGTG
This sequence comes from Mobula hypostoma, assembly GCF_963921235.1. Lineage (NCBI taxonomy): Eukaryota > Metazoa > Chordata > Chondrichthyes > Myliobatiformes > Myliobatidae > Mobula > Mobula hypostoma. The sequence continues at coordinate 30,677,620 of NC_086101.1, forward strand.
GCAGATCACCAGCCCCTTGTGTCTATTTTCAATCCCAGGAATGGAATTCCAGTGATGACTGCTACCCAGTTACAATGTTGGGCACTATCCTAGGAGCCCGCTATTATGAAATAGAGTTCAAGGGTACCAAACAACACAGCACTGCTGATGGCTTGTCACGTCTTCCACTATGAACTGAAGAAGAAAAATCCTCATAATGTGACCCACCAAAAGTGTTCTACACCGCATTGATGGACCAGTTGCTGGTAACTTATTCTGAAACACCAAAGGAAACAAGGAATGACTCGACGTTATCAAAAGTATATGAAATCACATGCAAGGATGGCCAGGTCATGGTAACCCTATGTTTCCAGAGTTCTCAGCAAGACGAGACAACTTTGGGTATGTCAACGAACACTGATGTGTGGATCTTGTGTTGTGGTTCCCTCTAAACTGCATGCCAGAGTGTTAGAAAATCTGCATGAAGGGCACCTGGGTACAGTCAAGATGAAGAGTCTCACCTGGAGCTACATGTGATGGCTGGGAATAGATAAACAGATTGAAGACTTGGCTGAAAGCTGTTCAGGATACCAAAAAAGTTCAAAGTGCACCTCCACAAGTGCCGTGGGAGTGACCGTCATCACCATGGAAAAGATTACATATTGACTTTGCTGAGCCATTCATGGACTCCATACTTCTGATTGCAGTGGATGCTCATCCTAAGTGACCAGAGGTTATACCAAATGAAATCAACCACCTCAGCAAAGGCTGTCTCTGCTCTGAGGACTATCTTCGCCAGAAGTGGCTTACCAGAACAAATTGTCAGTGAAAACAGATCACAATACATGTCAGAAGAATTCTGACTGTTCATGAAGAAAAATGGGATCAGACATTTCAAGTCATCTCCTCACCACCCAGCAAAGAACGGTTAGCTGAAAGGTTTATACAAACCTTCAAGAAGTCCAGTAAAGTGATGGACAAGGAGGACATTTCTCTGCAGCACAAGGTAGACAACTTCCTTTTTGTGTATCGAAACTCTGTTCATGCAACAACAAATCAAACACCTGCAAAGGTGTTCGTGAGCAGGAATCTGAGACCGTGCATAGACCTTCTGAAACCAGATCTATGAAGGGAAGTGCAGAATAAACAGTTCAGCCAGTTGCTAAATGAACCAGAAGGAGCTTCAAAATTGGACAGGAAGCCCTAGCACGTAATTACTGAGAGGACAAGTAGACAACCGATGGGATAGCTACTAGAGCTGGACCACTGATGGACACAGTGGATGTTGGGGATCAGACATGGAGATGTCATGTGGACCAGATACTGGATGTTCAACTGACGAACACATCTGAGTCAACTGCATCCAACAAGATGAACACACCAGACATACACCGCAGTGATGATGTTACTGACAGCAACATGACACCTGAAACTGAGAAAGTTATCTTAGTCAAGACATGATGCCACTCCACAGATCCAGAAGCACTACCCTGAAAGAAACAGAGTGCCACCCAGAAGACTGAACTTTTAGAACTGTGAAGCTAGTTACGGACTGTTATTGTGAAAGCTTCTTTATTTGGAATATGAGTTTATGAAAGGAAAAATGAATGTTTTGTACACATAGTCTTATATTGTATTAATCTAAAGGGGAAGGAAGTGTAACGTATGGATCTATCTCTTTTAGAGCCATGACAGCCGCCCCCCAGAACTACGTATTTCGTATTGATCTGTTGTCTACTCATGTGCTGTCGTCTACACAAGTGCATTGTTCTCTCTCTCTCTCTCTCTCTCTCTCTCTCTCTGCAATGTGAATACACCAGTTAAAGCCATCTCTCATGTGTGTGCTTTTATTTAATGTATGTAGTTGTGTACAAACATAACCTCAACCATCAGGATCTTGAACCAGAGGGGATAACTTCACTCAACTTCACTCGCCCCATTACTAAACCGTTCCCACAACCTATGGACTCACTTTCACGCTCCCAATATTTATTGCTTATTATTTTATTTTATTATTGTTGTTATAAGTTTTTCTTTTTCCTCTTTTTGCATTTGTACAGTTTGTTAGGTTTTTTTGCACATTGGTTGGTTGTCTTTCATTGATTCTGTTGTGTTTCTTGTATTTAGATTAGATTATGAGGACACGCAGTCCTCTTTTATTGTCACTTAGTAATGCGTGCATTAAGAAATAATACAATGTTCCTCCAGAATGATATCACAGAAACACAAGACAACACAAGATTCCCCACAAGAAAATGAATCTCAGGTTACACATGACAACATACAGTATGTAGTATGTATTTTGATAATAAATTTGCTTTGACCTTTGAACTACATTTTGCATTTTGTTTTCCTTTGTACCACCTCAATGTACTTAATGGTATTATTTCTACAAGATTATTTGTACAAGAATGATCTGCTCTGATGGCATGCAAACAAAAACTTTTCACTCTATCTCCATACATGTGAGAATAATAAACCAATTACCATTATATACATTCATTCAGCATTGTAGCTTGCAGTTAAGAGAGTGAAAAGATCACATCCACTGGGATTCACACTGACAAGTGAGAGAAGGTGCGATGCACTGATAATGAGACCTAACAACACTGTGCTGGGAGACTCGCTGTTGAAATTCTGGCTGTACCTGTGCCTTTCATAAATGGTGTGAGGATAAGGTGTGTTAAGTTCTGTGTGATGAGACGGTGTAGAGGAGGGTTTACTCGTGCAACTAACCCGTTGCTTCCAAACCAAAAGACAGCATTGTGTGTTGACAGCTACAAACCACTGCAAAAGCTCAGAGATATCCCCATAACAATCTTCCAATTTTGACAGTTATCTTTGCACTTGGGAATGCAAGTTATTCATAAAGAGGTGTTCTTACTCGTTCACCCTTGAGGCCCATGTCTCCCTTGAAGCCTGGGAAGCCATCTTCACCCTGGGAAACAGAGAAAAAGCAATCAGTGAGCTGTAACAAAACAGAATGATACAAATAATTGCCCGAGTAAAAGGAATTGCAAATATGTTGCTCTTTTAGCAAACTTGGGAGCTTACTGACTGTGCTTTCATGAACTGCATTCATTATTGCAATCTTGTATAGCCAATTACATATTGCAAGATCCCACATACTGCAAAAAGGATTAATAATTAGGTGTACTTGCTCCTTTGTATCATTGGTCATTGGACATTGTACATTTCCCGGGCTGCTGTGAAGATCTCCTCTGTGCTCTATTGAGTGGGACATAAATGTACAACCAGCTGAGTGCATGAGTGGCCAATATATCTGAAGGACATCACTTTGATCTGTGCAGTATTGTCCCAGTACTATACAGGAGCATCAGTATGACTTACACCCCTGTCGTGTCCGGAGTGGCTTCTGAAGTAACAATCAGCTGAGAGGTGAGGGTGTTACCTACAATGCCAACACTGAAACAGAAGGACAGAGTTCTTCTGTAAGGAACAGGGAGAATTTCTCAGCAGTTTGGTCTGCTCAGTTCCCAGAGGAAAAATCCCTCATCGCAAACTCACAACCTCACTCACCTTCTCTGATCTGCACTCTAACTTTGCAGTCAGCTCACATGGTTTACCACTCATGGGCTCCTTGGTGCTACAGGAAGTAGCTAATATAGTCATCAGGCACAAGTTTCCTCACTGGTATACTTAATGGAGTGCAAGACTGCCCAAAAGAGGCTTTCCTATTGAGAATACAGCAGCATTTCCTGGGGTCTGTTTCACATCGATGACCTACTGTCTCCAGCGTCCAGTGTCAGTGATGTGTCTCATTGCATAGTTAGTGAATGAGATATGGGGGAGAAGGGCCTATGCAACAAGACCATGGATAAACAATGTTCACATTGAAACATGCAACATACCAAAGGAGCCATTCTGTTGCCCATTGGTCACGATGAGCGTACATCCCCAATGACCACCCTCAGGGGGCAGCGGGTTGGGCTAACTCCCAGCCTCTGGTGTCTGAGGTGCTAAGACCCCAACCAGGCACCACCCTGGCAAAAAGTGGTAGGAAAGGGGATGGAGTTATTGGTTGGTGGATACCAACCTTTAAGTGTATAAGCCAATGGATTGAGATTGAATGTGTCCTGAGTCCCACAGTAAATAAAATGCAATCCACAGGGATGAGAATAGGAATCTCACCCAAAAGGAAAGTGAGGAGGTGGAGACTTACACAGCAATACAGCACTGAAACAGGTTCTTCAGGCCAACTGGTACATGACAAGCAAGTTGCTCAAGCTAATGGATAGTTAGCTCTTCAGGAGGATTACACAGGAGTTAAATTCAAGGCATCAGATAATCATTGTTACATTACTGAATGGAAAGGATGATAAAGAGGGATTGCAAAAGATTAGAGGATAAGGGTCTTGATCCAGATAGAGAGATCATCAATCAATGAACTCTTCAATTATTAATTGGTGAGATCATCAATCAGTGAGCTGATTGATAATTGGCACATTAATCAGTGAACTCTTTGATCAGTAAACTCATCCATAACAGTGAACTCATTGATCATTGAGCATATTAATCAATGACCCATCAAAAAGTGAGCTCATACATCACCGAACTTGTCAATCATTATGCCTGTCAATCGGTGAGCTCATCAATCATCGAGCTCATTGATCAACCAGTGAGCTCATTGATCAGTGAGTGCATCGATCGGTGAGCTCATCAATCATTAACACTGTCAATCACTCGGCTCACCAGTCACTGGATGATCAATCAATTGATTCATCATTGGAACCAAACTAAGAAAGACTAGATTACCATGAAATTTTCTCACCTTTTCTCCTTTGTGTCCCATCAGCCCTCGGATTCCTTCTGATCCCTGAAATGCAGAGAAGAGCAGTGAGCCAAGGGACTAAGAGCAAACTGGAGTGACCATAATCAAAGACGCAGTTACAGGCACATACAACTAATCATCCCCAGTACCAGGTCTCACCTTCACACCACGGGGGCCAGGATAACCAATTGGACCCTGAGGACCTGGCTGACCCTGTGATATAAACAAGAGAGAGTTGATTATATACATCATCAGGCAGAGAACATAGAAGAGTACAGCAACGAACAGCCCCATCAGTCCATGATGCTGTAATGACCTTTTAACCTATTCCAAGATCAATCTAACACTTCTCTCCCACATAGACCTGAAATTTTCTTTCATCTCTTAAATGAGCCTGTCGTCATAAAACATTATCTTATCTAGGTGGCATCCAGGTAAACCTCCTCTGCATCCTTTCTAAAGCTTCTGCATCCTTCCTATAATGAAATGAGGAGAAATGAATACCAAGTGTAGTCTAACCAGAGTTTTATAGAGCTACAATATTACCACACGTCACTTGAACTCAATCCCCTGAGTAATGAAGGCCAATACAACATATGCTTTCTTAACTACCCCACCAACTTGCACACTATCTTTGGGGGTGCTATGTGCTAAGACCCCAAGTTCCCTCTGTTCCTCCACACTTCTAAGAAACCTGCCATTAACCTTGTATTCTGCTTTCAATTTTGACCTTCCAAATTGTATCAGTTCTCAATTTTCCAGGTTGAACTCTCTCAGAAACTTCTTGGCCCAACACTGCATCCTATCAATGTCAGAATCAGAATCAGGTTTAATATCCCCAGCATATGTTGTGAAATTTGTTAACTTAGCAGGAGCAGTACAATGATACACCTGATAAATATAGAAAAAAATAAATAAATACATTGCTGTAAATGTATATTAAATAGTTAACGATAGTGCAAAAACATAAACAATTAAAAAATGAGATAGTGTTCATGGGTACAATGTCCATTTAGAAATTGGTCCACTTTGTTCTTTTGTAACCTTAGGGAATGCCGCAAGAGACAGCATAGACTCAGTGGGCTGAATAGCCTTCATCTGTATCCTGAGGAAAAATGCCTCAGGTCTGGACCTCTGGTGGCTTACTTGGAGTGTAGGCGTTGTTCCAGTGCTTCAGATCTCCTTTAGTGCATTTGCTTCCTGATTATTATAGACCAGTGAGCCTTGCGTCTGCGGTGAGAAAGCTGTCGGAAAAGATTCTTAGAGATAGAATCTGTGGGCATTTAGAGAATCATGGTCTGATCAGGGACAGTCAGCATGGTTTTGTGAAAGGCAGATCATGTCTAACAGGCCTGATAGAGTTCACTGAAGAGGTGAATGAGGGTAGATTAGATTAGATTATGAGGACATGCGGTCCTCTTTTCTTGTCACTTAGTAATGCATGCATTAAGAAATGATACAATATTCATTTTGTATCATTGGATTGCAGTGGATGTGATCAACATGGATTTTAGTAAGGCATTTGACAAGGTTCCACACGGTAGGCTTATTCAGACAGACAGAAGGCATGGGATCCAGGGAAATTTGGCCAGGTGGATTCAGAACTGGTTTGCCTGCAGAAGGCAGAGGGTCGTGGTGGAGGGAGTACATTCAGATTGGAGGATTGTGACTAGTGGTGTCCCACAAGGATCGGTTCTGGGACCACTACTTTTCATGATTTTTATTAACAACCTGGATGTGGGGGTAGAAGGGTGGGTTGGCAAGTTTGCAGATGACACGAAGGTTGGTGGTGTTGTGGATAGTGTAGAGGATTGTCGAAGATTTCAGAGAGACATTGATAGGATGCAGCTGAGAAGTGGCAGATTGAGTTCAACCGGGAGAAGTGTGAGGTGGTACACTTTGGAAGGACAAGCTCCAAGGCAGAGTACAAAGTAAATGGCAGGATACTTGAAAGTGTGGAGGAGCAGAGGGATCTGGGGGTACATGTCCACAGATCCCTGAAAGTTGCTTCACAAGTAGATAGTGTAGTTAAAAAAGCTTATGGAGTAACAACAGAAATTCTGCAGATGCTGGAAATTCAAGCAATACACATCAAAGTTGCTGGTGAACGCAGCAGGCCAGGCAGCATCTCCAGGAAGAGGTACAGTCGACGTTTCAGGCCGAGACCCTGTCCTGACGAAGGGTCTCGGCCTGAAACGTCAACTGTACCTCTTCCTGGAGATGCTGCCTGGCCTGCTGCGTTCACCAGCAACTTTGATGTGTAAAGCTTATGGAGTGTTAGCTTTCATAAGTCGAGGGATAGAGTTTAAGAGTCGTGAGGTAATGATGCAGCTCTATAAAACTCTGGTTAGGCCACATTTGGAGTACTGTGTCCAGTTCTGGTTGTCTCACTGTAGGAAGGATGTGGAAGCATTGGAAAGGGTACAGAGGAGATTTACCAGGATGCTGCCTGGTTTAGAGAGTATGCATTATGATTAGAGATTAAGGGAGCTAGGGGTTTACTCTTTGGAGAGAAGGAGGAAGAGAGGAGACATGATAGAGGTATACAAGATATTAAGAGGAACAGCCAGCACCTCTTCCCCAGAGCACCACTGCTCAATACAAGAGGACATGGCTTCAAGTTAAGGGGTGGGAAGTTCAAGGGGGATATTAGAGGAAGGTTTTTTACTCAGAGAGTGGTTGGTGCATGGAATGCACTGCCTGAGTCAGTGGTGGAGGCAGATACACTAGTGAAATTTAAGAGACCACTAGACGGGTATATGGAGGAATTTAAGGTCAGGGATTATATGGGAGGCAGTGTTTAAGGGTCGGCACAACGTCATGGATTGAAGGGCCTGTACTGTGCTGTACTGTTCTATGTTCTATGTTCAAAGTAATCTTCATCTACCAGGACTTCCAGGGCTCTGCACAATTTCCTACTTTAGGGGAAGTGGGAGATTGGGATTGCTCTGAGAGACAGTACACCCTCAGTGGGTTGAACAGTCCTATTTCATTGGGAAATACAATAAATAATGTAACTGGGTACAGTTTAGGATTACACATGGTGAGGTAGACATCATATCTACAAAGGGCTCTGCATCTGAATGGTTTTAGGTCTTGACTTCCTTCTCTGTGGAAGGTACTCCAATGGGAGGAGGAAAATGGAAAATACCATCATGTCATTCAATAAGTTTCACCGCCAACCCAACCTACAACTAACATTAAGAGAAAACTCGCCCTGCAATTTCTAGCCAATTAATTCCACCTTCAAAGTTCTGTCACTGTAATGTCGCAAACCAGGCAGACATCAAGCTCTTCTAATGACAAACCAACCTTACCTCTAAGTTTGCCTCTAAATGAGTTGCAGAAAGAGAGAGGATAGATATAGGTCCTCCCACCTACAGAATCAATGCTGACCATCAAGCACACTTTGCGCCAGTCCTACGCTAAACCACTTCCTATAGTAATTTATAGTTGTTTTTTTTTAATTATGTATTGCAATATACTGTTCCTCAAAACATCACATTTCATAACATATTCTAGTGATATTAAATCTAATTTTGATTCTGATTGAGTGCTAACTATCAGTGCACCATTGAAAATATCTCTTTTTTTATCAAGTTATTCAGCACACTAATAGGTCCTTAGATCCAGTACTGATCTACATTTTACCCAAATCCTCAGACTTAGCCCATATTGCATCAAGTACTCAGCTAAGTACATCATTGCACCCAAGTTTTTCATTGCACCTACGCATACATGTATTTATGAATGTCATAAAAAACTCGAATTTTGACTGCTTTTTTAAATTATCCCCACAAGCAAATTGAGAATAAGCAACCCTTACTCTATCCCATGCTTCAGACTTACCTGGTTGCCTTTGGAACCAGATGGACCTTCTTTTCCTGGATGGCCCTGTAAGAATGAAAGCAACAGGTCAAGGTGCAAAGCCCCAAAAAAGGCATCCTGATAAAGATCATACCTCATTAGTACATTAAAATCTTTGATTACATAGTTTTGACTGCAGACTACTGCAACATTCATGAACTCAGGGACTTGGAATATAACTTTTTTTGTGTGTGACTATATTTTACTGTTATTTATTTTCTGCTATGTATGTTTTGCTGTGTATGACTGTTGGTACTATGTTTTGTAACTTAGCTCTGGAGTAGCACAGTTTCCTTTAGCTGTATTTGTGGACATTCAGGTATGGTTAAATGACAATTAAATTTAAACGTAGGTCAAAAAATGTCAAAAACCAAAAATCCAAAGTAATCATTGTATTTTTACTAATATTCTACACGTGCTTGTATATGAGAGGACTGGCCCTCAAAGCCACAGTGTCGCCTAGCAGTTATCGGGCGGGTCGACATATATCAGTGGGCTGGGGGGAGAGAACTTCATCTACATACATGCATATTCTGCATCGTTGTTTTTTTACTGATATTTTATATGGTTTTGTTGATTAGTGTGGGTGAGGACTGGGATGGGGGGGGGTGTGGTGTTGGGATTCTTTAACTCCGTGAATGTGTTCATGTGTTTGATTGTTGGTATTATGTTTTAACACCTAGACCCCATAGTAATGTTGTCTTGCTTGGCTGTATTCATGAGTATTCATGTATGGATGAATGACAAGTAAACTTGAATTGAATTGAAGGGGACTGAAAAAAGGTAAGAGAGACAAAATACCTGTAAGTAATTCCCTCAGTCAAAATGGAGCTAAAATTGTAGACTCACAGACTCATACAGCACGGAAATAGGCTGTTCAGCCTACCTAGCCTATGCCAACCATTAACTATCCATTTATACCAATCCTATTTTAGTCCCTCTACATTCCCATCAACTCCACCCCCCCCCCCCACCAGATTCTATCCCTCACCCACACACTAGGGATAATTTACAATGGCAAAATAGCCCCATCCACTTTGGGATGTGAAAGCAACATGGGAAACACACAGTCACAGGCAGAGCATGCAAACTCTACATAGACTGCGAGGCAGCATCTCTAACCACTGGGCCACCGCACCAGGACCAGAACTGGTTAAAGATTCTGTGAAACTTTATTTTCAAATCTCCCATCATCCAGCCAGACTGTCACCCACCAACTCTAGGTTGTCGGCAACACATGAAGTATGCAGACAGCAGGATTATTTGGTCAGACAGTGCTGTGGGCCGAGTTGGTCATAGGACACAGGTCCACCTTCCACCATCAGCTTATTAAAACACATGTCTCTCCCAGGAGTACTCACACACGGAGGGTTAAATCATCTTGTTCAAAAATCTTACCCTGCCCTTCACCACACTCTCTGGACATAGAAAGAAACACTCAATAGCACAGCTCATTACATAACCACTGGATGCGTCTACTTACTGGAGGACCATCAGCGCCAGGGATTCCGGGCAGACCAGGCTTCCCAGTTGGACCCTGCAGAAAGTAAGAACCATGAAGAAACGTCAGATGAGGGCCCTTCTATCTTTTAGCAAAGTTACAAGATTGGTGAATGCCAAAGTCATAACAGTTTGAACCATCTACTCTTCCACGAATCAACGAATTAAAGATGTCAGAAATGTTAAGGCATTGGCAGTCTGTGGAAGCTGGAAGTCCATGAGCCAGTCCTCATCAGAGGATCAGAGTGGCAAAGAGTCGGTAACTTTAAATTCCTCAGCGTTATCATTTCAAAGGATCTGTCCTGGGTCCATCACGCAAGTGCTGTTACAAAGAAGGCACGGTAGTGCCTCTTATTCCTTAGAATTTTGCAAAGAGTCAGTATGTCATCTGAAACTTTGACGTATTTCTATAGATGAACTGTGGAGAGTATACTGACAAGTTGCATCACAGCCTGTTATGGAAACACCTACACCCCTGAAATTAACTGCATACGAAAGATAGTGGTCCTCGCATTCCTTCACGAATAAAGCCCTTCCTACATTGAGTACGTCAATGAGGGGCACTATGACAGGAAAGCAGCATCCATCATCGAAGACACACACCATCTGGGTTATGCTGTCTTCTCCTCGCTGCCATCAGGAAGGAGGTACGGAGCCTTAGGTCCTACACCACCAGGTTCAGGAACAGTTATTACCCCTCAACCATCAGTGTCTGAACCAGAGTGGATAACTTCACTCACACTAACACTGAGGTCCCAACTGGTTTCACAAGCTATGGATTCACTTTCAAGGGTTCTACTACTTCTGTTCTCAACACAATTCATCTATTATTATTATTATTGTTATTATTTTGTTTTTCTTTTCCGTATTTGCAAAATTTGTTGTCTTTTGCACATTGATTGTCCACCTTTGTTTGCATGCAGTTTTTTCATTGACTCTGTTGTGTTTCTTTGTATTTATTGTGAATACCTACAGGAAAATGAATCTCAGGGTAGTATTATGGTGACATATATGTGCTTCCATAATAAATTTACTTTGAACTTTGAGTGCCGAGAAAGTTACAGAGGTCTGAACCACCCCTAAATTAAAGTTGCCTGCCAATAAACAAGTGGGATGAGCATCTTTCACTAACAGTGACTTACTCCAGGAAACTGGCCTGTGACTGTTTCATGGAGCTGATATCAAACTGAAAGAGACACTCGTCATGAATAACAGTTGGAGTGTTGAGGAGTGAGGGTTTTGCCTTTTCCTCTAACCTCTGCAGATCAGGTACACATCTGCACTGGTTCTTCTAGTTGAACCTGAGGCCCTGGTTTAATTCTCCCAACTCTTAGCCACTGCAGAATATACAGTAGCCTGTAGTTCCCATACCGCCAGGTTTAAAAACAGCTGCTTCCCTTCAGTCATTAAGTTTTTGAACTAACTAGCACAACTCTAACCATTACCTTAGTATAGCAACATTCACTTTGCACTAAAATAGACTTTACATTTTCATTATCCTAATTGTGATCTTTGTAAACCCGGGATACAATTTATGCTTAATTTATGATTTCCTTGTGAAAGTTACTTATATGGAGCTACTGTATGTGCCAGTGATGCAGCTGCAAGAAAGTTTTTCATTGCAGCTGTGCATTCATGTAGTTCTGTATAAAGTAATAAACTTGACATTGTCTTTCAGAATGGTTCCTCAAGCTCCGATCCTGAAACTCAGTGAAGTGTGGAGATGCTCCTGGATTGTCTCAGTTAGCAGGAGACAGAGTGCTACTTACAGTAACTGCCTGTGGCAAAGAATTCCATAGGTTCACCACTTTCTGGCTAAGGAGATCCCTCCTCATCTCCATTCTAAAAGGATGCACCTCTATTCTGAGGCTGTGTCCTCTGGTCTTAGACTCTCCCACCACAGGAAACATCCTCTCCACATCCACTCTTTCAAGCCCTTTCACCAATTTGATAGGTTTCCATGAAGTCACACTTCATTCTTCTGAATTCTAGTGAATAGAGGTCCAGAGCCATAAAATGCTCTTCATATGACAGGCCATTCAATCCTGTAATTATTTTCATGGAACTCCTTTGAACCCTCTCCAGTTTCAGAATATAGTTTCTAAGAAAAGCTGCAGCTCCTAACAAACTGCATTAGGGAACTGGAGCAGGAGCTGGATGACCTGCGGATCATTCGGGAGAATGAGGAGATTATAGATAGTAGCTACAGGGAGGTAGTTGCACCAAAGGAGCAGAGGACAGGAAATTGGGTCACTTTCAGGCGAGGGAAGAGGAAAGGGCAGGCAGAGCAGAGTTCCCCTGTGGCCATTCCGCTCAACAACAAGTATACCACATTGGATACTGTTGTGGGGGATGACATCTGGGACAAGCTGCAGTAGCCAGATCTCTGGCACTGAGTCTGGCTCTGCAGTGCAGAAGGGAGGGTGGAAAAAGAGGAGAGGGGTAGTGATAGGGGACTCGATAGTTAGAGGTGCAGATAGGAGATTCTGTGGTCGTGACAGAGAATCCAGGATGGTTTGTTGCCTCCCGGGTGCCAGGGTCAGGGATGTCTCTGATCACTTGCATGACATTCTGAAGTGAGAGGGTGATCAGCCAGATGTGGTGGTGCACATCGGTACCAATGACATAGCAAGGAAGAGTGAGGAGGTCCTGGAGAGTGAGTATAGAGAGCTTGGTAGGAAGTTGAAAAGCAGGACCTTGAGAGTGGTAATCTCAGGATTGCTACCTGTGCTACGTGCCAGTGAGGGTAGGAATAGGATGCTCTGGAGGATGAACAAGTGGCTGAGGAACTGGTGTGGGGGGCAGGGGTTCAGATTTCAGGATTATTGGGACCTCTTCTGGCCAGGTGGGAGCTGTACAAGAGAGATGGGTTACACTTGAACTACAAGGGGACCAATATCCTTTCAGGGAGGTTTGTTAGTGCTATTGGGGAAGCTTTAAACTAGATTTGCAGGGGGATGGGAACCACAGTGCCAGAGCTGACGATGATGCTGGGGTGAAAATAAATGATGTTAAAAGTTCAAGCAAAGCTGCAAATAGAAAGGTTGTGAGTGGTGGTAAAAATCTTCTGAGGTGTATATATTTCAATGCTAGGAGTATTGCGGGGAAGGTGGACGAGTTGAGGGCGTGGATTGACGTGGAATTGTGACGTTATAGCAATTAGTGAAACTTGGCTACAGGAGCGGGACTGGCAGCTTAAGATTCCAGGGTTCCGATGTTTCAGATGTGATAGAGGCAGAGGAAGGAAAGGTGGTGGGGGAGGGTAGCATTGCTTGTCAGGGAAAATGTTACAGCAGTGCTCAGGCAGGACAGATTAGAGGGCTTGTCTACTGAGTCCTTATGGGTGGAGCTGAGAAACAGGAAAGGTATGGCCACATTAGTGGGGTTGTATTATAGACCACCCAATAGTCAACGAGAATTGGAGGAGCAAATCTGCAGAGAGATAGCAGGCAACTGCAGGAAACATAAAGTTGTGATAGTAGGGAATTTTAATTTTCCACATATTGACTGGGAGTCCCATACTGTTAGGGGTCTAGATGGGTTAGAGTTTGTAAAATGTGTTCAGGAAAGTTTTCTAAATCAATATATAGAGGTACCAACTAGAGGGGATGCAATATTGGATCTCCTGTTAGGAAACGAGTTAGGGCAAGTGACAGAAGTGTGTGTAGGGGGGCACTTTGGTTCCAGTGATCATAACACCATTAGTTTCAACTTGATCATGGACAAGGATAGATCTGGTCCGAGGGTTGAGGTTCTAAACTGGAAGAAGGCCAAATTTGAAGAAATGAGAAAGGATCTAAAAAGCGTGGATTGGGACATGTTGTTCTCTGGCAAGGATGTGATTGGTAAGTGCGAAGCCTTCAAAGGAGAAATTTTGAGAGTGTAGAGCTTGTATGTTTCTGTCAGGATTAAAGGCAAAGTAAATAGGAATAAGGAACCTTGGTTCTCAAGGGATATTGCAACTCTGATAAAGAAGAAGAGAGAGTTGTATGACATGCATAGGAAACAGGGAGTAAATAAGGTGCTTGAGGAGTATAAAAAGTGCAAGAAAATACTTAAGAAGGAAATCAGGAGGGCTAAAAGAAAACATGAGGTTGCCTTGGCAGTCAAAGTGAAGGATAATCCAAAGAGCTTTTACAGGTATATTAAGAGTAAAAGGATTGTAAGGGATAAAATTGGTCCTCTTGAAGATCAGAGTGGTCGGCTATGTGTGGAACCAAAAGAAATGGGGGAGATCTTAAATGGGTTTTTTGCGTCTGTATTTACTAAGGAAACTGGCATGAAGTCTATGGAATTAAGGGAAACAAATAGTGAGATCATGGAAACTGTATAGATTGAAAAGGATGAGGTGCTTGCTATCTTGAGGCAAATTAAAGTGGGTAAATCCCCAGGACCTGACATTGTATTCCCTTGGACCTTAAAGGAGACTAGTGTTGAAACTGCAGGGGCCCTGGCAGATATATTTAAAATGTAGGTGTCTACCGGTGAGGTGCCGGAGGATTGGAGAATGGCTCATGTTGTTCCGTTGTTTAAAAAAGGATTGAAAAGTAATCCGGGAAATCACAGGCCGGTAAGTTTGACGTCGGTAGTGGGTAAGTTATTGGAGGGAGTACTAAGAGACAGAATCTACAAGCATTTGGATAGACAGGGACTTATTAAGGAGAATCAACATGGCTTTCTGCATGGTAGGTCATGTTTGACCAATCTATTGGAGTTTTTCAAAGAGGTTACCAGGAAAGTAGATGAAGGGAAGGCAGTGGATGTTGTCTACATGGACTTCAGTAAGGCCTTTGACAAGGTCCCGCATGGGAGGTTAATTAGGAAAATTCAGTCACTCAGTATACATGGAGAGGTGGTAAATTGGATTAGACGTTGGCTCAATGGAAGAAGCCAAAGAGTGGTAGTAGAGGATTGCTTCTCAGAGTGGAGGCCTGTGACTAGTGGTGTGCCATAGGGATCAGTGCTGGGTCCATTGTTATTTGTCATCTATATCAATGATCTAGATGATAATGTGGTAAATTGGATCAGCAAATTTGCTGATGATACAAAGATTGGAGGTGGAGTGGACAGTAAGGAAGGTTTTCAAAGCTTGCAGAGGGATTTGGACCAGCTGGAAAAATGGGCTGAGAAATGGCAGATGGAGATTAATACAGACAAGTGTGAGGTATTGCACTTTGGAAGGACAAACCAAGGTAGAACATACAGGGTAAATGGTAAGGCACTGAGGAGTACAGTAGAACAGAGGGATCTGGGAATACAGATACAAAATTCCCTAAAAGTGACGTCACAGGTAGATTGGGTCGTAAAGAGAGCTTTTGGTACATTGGCCTTTATTAATCAAAGTATTGAGTATAAGAGCTGGAATGTTATGATGAGGTTTTATAAGGCATTGGTGAGGCCGAATCTCAAGTATTGTGTGAATTTTAGTCACCAAATTACAGGAAGGATATTAATAAGGTTGAAAGAGTGCAGAGAAGGTTTACAAGGATGTTGCCTGGACTTGAGAAACTCAGTTACAAAGAAAGGTTGAATAGGTTAGGACTTTATTCCCTGGAGCGTAGAAGAATGAGGGGAGATTTGATAGAGGTATATAAAATTATGATGGGTATAGATAGAATGAATGCAAGCAGGCTTTTTCCGCTGAGGCAAGGGGAGAAAAAAACCAGAGGACATGGGTTAAGGGTGAGGGGGGAAAAGTTTAAAGGGAACATTAGGGGGGGCTTCTTCACACAGAGAGTGGTGGGAGTATGGAATGAGCTGCCAGACGAGGTGGTAAATGCGGGTTCTTTTTTAACATTTAAGAATAAATTGGACTGATACATGGATGGGAGGTGTATGGAGGGATATGGTCCGTGTGCAGGTCAGTAGGACTAGGCAGAAAATGGTTCGGCACAGCCAAGAAGGGCCAAAAGGCCTGTTTCTGTGCTGTAGTTTCTATGGTTTCTATTGTTTCTATAAGGGCAGCAAAACTGCTGAAAATATTCCAAGTGAGGCCTCACCCGTGCTTTATAAACTCTCAATGTTACATCCTTGTTATTATATTCTAGTCCTCTTGAAATGAGTGCTAACATCGCATTTGGCTTCATCACCACGGACTCAACTTGCACTTCCTTAACTTTTAAGGAATCCTGCACAAGGACCCCATATCCCTTTGCACCTCATATTTTTGTGTTTTCCCTCCATTTAGAAATTAGTCAACCCTTTCATTTCTTCTACCAAAGTGCATGACTATACACTTCCCAACACTGTATTCTATCTGTCACTCCTTTGCCTATTCTCCTAATCTGTCTGTCCTTCTGTAGTCTCTCTACTTCTTCAAAACTACCTGCCCCATCCACCTACCTTCATATCATCTGCACTGCAGACTTTGCAACAAAACCATCAATTCCATCATCCAAATCATTGACATATAAAGTAAAAAGAATTGGCCCAACACAGACCCCTCTAGAACACCACTAGTCACTGGCAGCCAACCAGAAAAGGCTCCCTTTATCCACTTTTTGCCTCCTACTAATCAGCCACTGCTTTATCCATGCTAGAGTTTTCCCTGTATGACCTTGTGCTAGTAGCTTGTGAAGTAGCCTCATGTGTGTTGCATTGTCAAAGGCCTTCCGAAAATCCAAGCATACAATATCATCTGATTCTTCTTTGTCTATCCTGCTTGTTATTTCCTCAAAGAATTCCAAGAGATTTGTCTGGCAAGATCTTTGCTTGAGGAAACCACACTGACTATGGCCTATTTTATCATGCGCCTCCAAGTACACTGAGACCACATCCTTAAAAATCGACTCCAACAATTTCCCAACCACTGACGTCAGACTAACAGGCTATAATTTCCTTTCTTCTGCCTCTCTCCATTTTTAAAGAGTGGAGTAAAATTTGCAATTTTCCAGTCTTCCAGAAGCATTCCAGAATCTGGTGATGCTTGAAAGAACATTACTAATGCCTCTACAATTTCTGCAGCCACCTTTTTCAGAATCCTGGGGTGTACACCATTTGGCCCAGGTCATTTATTTACCTTCAGACCTTTCAGTTTCCCAAGAAACCTCTCTCTAGTTCTGGCAACTTTACATACTTCATGACCCCTGACATCTGGAAATTCCACCATTCTGCCAGTGTCTTCCACAGTGAAGACTGATGCAAAATAATTATTCATTTCATCTGCCATTTCCTTGCCCCCATTACTACCTCTCCAGCATCATTTCCCACTGGTCTGATATCCACTCTCGTCTCTTTTATACATTATGTAACTGAAGAAACTTTTGGTATCCTCATTAATATTATTGACTAGCTTACTTTTGTATTCCATCTTTACCTTCTTAATGACATCTTAGTTGTCTTCTGGTGGTTTTTAAAAGCTTCCCAATCCTTTAACTTCCCACTAATTTTTGCTTTATCATATGCCCTCTCTTTGGCTTTTATACTGGCTTTACTTTCTCTTGGTAGCCACAGATGTGTCAACTTGCACCTTCGGGATGTATATAACCACTGCCTTCCAAATTTTTTCCAGAAATTCCAACCATTGCTGCTCTGACATCATCCCTGCCTGTGTTCTTTTTTTTAATCACTTCAGGCCAACTCCTCTCTCATGCCTATATAATTCCTTTTACTCCAGTCTAATACTTATACATCTGTCTTTAGCTTCTCCATCTCAAATCTCAGGTTGAATTCGATCATATTATGATCACTTGTGCCGTAAGGATTGTTTGACCTTAAGCTCTCTTATCAATTCTGGAAGAAGAAGAACCCATCCAAGTACAGGACCATATGTTCAAACCTCTCCTGCCTAAAGGAAGAATCCCATAATCCAACCTGACAATCATAGGTATCTCAATTGATTATAAAGTGATACAGCAAGGAATGAGGCTCCCTGGCCCAACAGCTTCATGCTGACCATCAGGTAGCCTTCTCCAGCTGCCCATTCACCTGCCCTTTGTTCATAGACTTCTCTGCCTTGATGATTCTTCCAGATAGTTCTTAAGTCTTGTGAGAGTCTCTGCATACACTAGCCCCTCATGCAGTGTGTTCATGATCACAGCCTCTCTCTGGGTGAAGAAATTACTCCTCAGAGTCCTTATTGCTGCTAGCTTTAAGAGGTGCTCAAAGAGTCATGCAGCACAGAAACACGCCCTTCAACCCAACCCATCCATGCTGAACAAGATTCCCATTTGCCCACATTTGGCCCATATCACTCTAAACCTTTCCTATCCATGTACCTGCTTGAACATCTTTTTAATGTTCTTACTGTACCTGTCTCAACTACATACTCTGGAAGTATATTTCACTTACCTACCACCTTTGGTGTAGATCACTTTTAAATCTTTACCCTCTTGCTCTCTAGTCTTGATTCCCAAAACCTGCAAAAAAGACTGTGTGCATTCTCTTTATCTAGATCCCCATGACTTTATACACCACTATAAGATCAATCTTCAATACTTGATTGAGTATAGTCCTAACCTGCCCAACCTCTCTGTATACCTCAACATCTTGAGTCCACATTCGCGTAGATTTTATTACAGATCTCATATAGATATCTCTGCTATGGGAAAATGTTTCTTTCTATCTATCCCATCTATTCTCCACGTTAATCTATACATCTCTGCCATGTTCTCTCCTCAGCCTCCTCCACTCAATGACATCCAGTAAATGTCGGTGTAAAGGTAACTATATGAAGAAACATCAAGCTCATTGATTCCTGATCAGGATAGCTGCAATGTATTGCGAATCAGGCGATGGTGGATCATTCTAAGTGCCAAGCTGAGATGGAGAGATTGAGAACGGCTACTCCAGCAGCAAAATCTAGGCCCAGAGCAATTCTCCGCTGTGGGACCTGGTTCCTAGTGCAAGGTTCAGACAATTTAAATGCCAGTCCAGACAGTCTGGGGGCTCCTCTCTCTGTGATGCTAAGGTTTTGAAACTGTCCCTGCCTGCTGTGTTTCATGTCTGAGAACTTTGGAGCGACTTGCTGGGCTAATATGATGGACTGAATGTTGAGGCTTTGGGCCTACTTCGAGCTGCTCCGGGGATTTGGATCAATTGGATTCGGAATGCTGTTATTGTTGTTTCTATTGTTTGCATCATTTGTTTTGTCTTTTTTTCCTCTTCCTCTGTGAGCACTGGGGGTTGGTCATATTTTTATTAATTGTGTGCTCTGGGGTTCCTTGCTTTGTGGCGGCCTGCTAAGCAAACAATGTTGTATAATTTATTCATTCATTGAATGCACTTTGAATCTTTGAAATTCCCTGATACAAGGTCAGACTGCAGAAACCCCAGTGACTGAATGGGAAACAGGGCACTCTCTGCCACTGCAGATCTAACAGTACAGATCACCTCCACCCTGGTCAGCAACCTCAATACTCAACTGACCCATCCCTTCCTCCACCTCCCACCGGGCTTTGCAGCTGATAGAACTTTTGAGAATCATCTGCCAAACCTCCCTCCAATTCTCTTGACATTCTGAAGTACACCATTCCTTGTTGGGAACATTCAATCCTGAGAGGTTCTCTCAAGAATACTGGCATAGGATCAAGAACAATAGGCCACTGGGATCACACATGGTGAGAATGGTATTTGTTCACAAGGAGGAGACCAGTTTTGGGAGTGAGTTAAAGGTACTTGAGGTAAATTAACCCAAATGATGGAGGGCCTAATACTTATGTGACTTACCTTCTGACCTGGAGGTCCCATGGCTCCCTGAGGACCAGGTATACCCTGCAGGAGAGGAGAGAGAAGAAAAATGGTTGAATGAAAAACTGCAGCCAATCAGTGCGGTCATCTCAAGCTCATCTGGAACTTATTTTGCTGATATTTTTTTTTTCTTGGCTTCACTGAAATTCAACAAAATCCAGTACAACTTCAGGCAAGTCCAAAAAATATCAACCAGAGTCAAATCTGCCCAATCCTGTCAAAAACTCAGATTGTCTCAGCTAGGGGGAAGTGTAAAGAAATCTGGTCTGCATCACCTAGGATGCGAAAAGAATCGTAGACTTCGGACAGGGCAATTTTTATTGTGCAGGTCTATCCGTGTTGGGAAGAATCGTTTTAACTGAGCAGGACCCCAGATTTAGAATGGATATGAACACATAAGAAGAAAATCACCTTCCTACTGGCCACATCGTAATCTGGACTTGATATTGAATTTTCCAAATTTAGGTGACTCATTTTTTTATTCTGTCTCTACTGGAACTGGTTATTTCTGCCAGTATTCCACCTGTGACCTTCGCACAAATACTCTCCCTCCATCAGGGAGTTTACAGATGACCGAAGGTTTGTTGTGGATAGTGCAGACGGTTGTTGTAGGATATAGCGAATACAGACAGGATGCAGAGCTGGGCTCAGAAGTGGAAGATGGAGTTCAATTCAGAAAAATATAACATGTACACTTTGGAAGGTCGACCTCAAAGAATACAAGGTTAACAGCAGGATTCTCAACACTGTGGAGTGACTTTGGAGTCTGAGTCAAAGCTGCAAGTTGATAGAATGGTTAAGAAAGCATAGGGCGTGTTGACCCTCAATAGTCAGAAGACTGAGTTCAAGATTTGCAAGATAACATTGCAGTTCTGTAAAACTCTGGTTAGACAACACTTGGAGTACTGTGTTCGGTTCTGGTCACCTCATTACAGGACAGATTTGGAAACTTTAGAGAAGGTGCATAGGAGATTTACCAGGATTAGAGAACATGGTTAGGAGGAACGAGGTAATTCATTTCCCTTTGGAGTGAAGGAGGATGAGAGGCAACCTGATGGAGGTGTATAAGATGATAAGAGGCATAGTTTGAGCAGAGAGCCAACACTTTTTTTCCCCAGTCGACAATACCAGAGGACATCCTTTTAAGGTGAGTGGAGGAAAGATCAGGGGAGATGTCAGAGGTAGGTTCTTTTACACAGAGAGTGGAAAGTGCCTGGAATACATTCCTATGGTATTGCTAGAAGCTGATTTATTATGGACATTTAAGCAACTCCTGGATAGGCAGGTGGATCACAAAAAGATGGAGGGCTATGTGGGAGGGAATGGTTAGATTGAACTAGGAGAAGTTTAAAGGTCAGCACAACGTCGTGGTTAGAAGGGTCCGTACCGTCCTGCACTACGTTCTATCAATAATAGATTGACATGTTGGCATGTCCCAAAGCCCTCTTGCTGGCTACAAGTCACATTAACATTTGGTCTCACCCTATCAGAGGTAATGCATTTATCCTGAACCCTTCCTCCTCCACATTTCCAGTTTTGACAAAGGTTGTCAGACCTGAAACATTAATGGATTCCCTTACCAAAGGAGCTGGCTGGCCAGCTGACTTGGTCTTTATTTGGCCAGGCATGGATTTACAGACCTGGAGCATAACTTGAGGTCACATGTTCAATGTGAATCAACATGCAGTGGCTGGCAGATTACCTGTCCTCCATGAACGCCCTGTTGACCAGGTGGTCCTGGTTCTCCCTGTGGCCCCTGTGGAGGTAAATCAGGTAGCACGTTAAGCTCCAGAGCACCAACAACTGGACAAACTGCTGAACAGGATTAAGAGTAGAAGTCACGTACTATGTTTCCTTTGGGACCATGTGGGCCATCCATTCCACGAACACCCTGAAACACAGGAGAGACATTGATATCTATGGTCAGGCTGAATAATGGAACCAATCGTTAGAGCAAGTTATTGTATTCAAGAGCGTGGGCTTTGCAGACTGAGACAGCATTTAATTGTCTATCCCATGAGAAAATGATAGTGCATTGCCTTCTCGAACCAGTGCAGTCCTTGTGTGTGGGTACATCACAATGCTTTTAGGAAGGAAGTTCCAGGATTTTTACTGGGAGAGTGAAGAAACAGAGATATATTGCCAAGTCATTCAAAAGAGTGATCTCAGGAATAAAAAGCTTAACATATGAATATCATTTGATGTTTCTGGGCCTGTACACAATGGACTTTAGAGCGTGAGGGTGAGGGTGGATCTCATTGAGAACTACCAGACACCATTCGGCCTGGATAGAGCAAATATAGATAGGAGCTTTCCATTAGTGGGACAGACTATAATCCAAAGGCACAGACTGACAATAAAGGAATAGCTCTTTAAAACTGAGATGAGGTGAATTTCTTCGCTAGAGGATGGTGGGTCAGTGGAATTCATTGCCAAAGAGGACTGTAGAGGCCAAGTAATTTGGTGTTATTTAAGGCAGAGATTGATAGGTTTTTTGATTGGTAAAGGGGTGAAGGATTATAGGAAGAAAACAGAAGAATGGGGTCAAAAAGAAACACATGTGTGATTGAATTTTGGAGCAGAAATGATTACATGCATGGCTTCTAAATCCTAAATCCCAAGTTCTAAATTCTAATTTCTTCTTCTAAATCCTACGATCTAATGTTAAGATGGTGTTGACTCAGAGGGCAGCTTCCATGTTGTGGTATTCTCCATGCTTTGCTGCCCTTTCCTTCCAGAGCATTGGTTTAGAATAGGAGTTAATGGTAGGGTCCATAGTTTAGCGGGTGCCATATGAGAGTCATGGTGAGTTGCTACAGTGCATTTTGTAGCTGGTACAAACCGCTGCTCCTGTGCATCAGTCCGAGAGAGAACAAATAGTTGCAGGTGGGGCATCTAAACCCTTGTGGAAGCCAGTTTTATTGTGATGCATATTTTCTCCCACTGAAGCTATTTCTGGGACCAGTAGGTGAAATGTGAGAATCATGGTAACTCATCAAATAAAGGTTAGTGGCACTGATGTGACCTGGGTCTCAATGTTAAGCTATCATTGGTCTGTACACAAGCCGGAGACAATATCTCTCTGTCTGGACAACAGCAGTGAAGTGAATGAGTCTTAAAAACAGGACAATGGTTTTGTAGTCACCATTATTACAATTTTTTTTTCAAATTTCAAGACTACTTAATGAACCAATTACAAAGCGATCACACATTGGGGCTTATCATAACTCTTTTGTTCTTACAGATAAGAGATTTGCATGGATTCAAATAAGAAAGGAGTGCTGATCTGTCATCAAGAGCACACAGCGGAGGGTAAAACAGTGCAGCAACTGGAAACAATATTTGATGTGAATGTAACTGGGTATAGGAGGGAATGACGTTCCATGTTAATTTATGAATTAATTGGAATGCCTACATATTGACTGGACTTATAAACAGTGGTTACACTATTACGTGTAACATCCGCTCGCTAATGCAAATATCTAATCAACCAATCCTGTGGCAGCAACTCAATGCATAAAAACATACACATGGTCAAGATGTTCAGTTACTGTTCAGACTAATCATTAGCATGGGGAAGAAATGTGAGTCAATGACTTGGTGGAACTTAACGAGAACACTTGAGAATCTCAGAAAATTCTGATCTCCTGAGATCTCCATGCACAACATTCTCTTGAGTTTGCGGAGAATGATGCAAAGACAAAAAAAACTGGGTGAGCAGCAGTTCAGTGGACAAAAATGACTTGTTAGGTACCACTTATTCCAAATTAAGTGGCTACTGAGTGTATGTTTTCACAAAACCTCATAAGTGGATCTGCAGTGGTGTGGCTAAACCTTCCAAGTACCACACCTGTGTATTGTTTATATAAAATTTGTTTCTACAGCTACTCACAGGAGGTCCCTGTAGCCCAGGAGGTCCTTTGGGTCCGAGGAGTCCTCTTGCTCCCTGTGATTTAAAATAGAGACAACAAATAGGTAAAGATTAGAATAAGTTATTATGCGCCAGAAGGTGCAAATGATAGAGCATATTGCATTGAGATTACTAGAATCATTAAATGGCCAACACTTTATTGGCTGTTGATTATCAATCATTGACAGTTCTGAAGCAGATAGTCTTAACTATAAATGGGAAATTTCATATTTAGGGGATTGTATAAATTGCAATGGCTGTAAAGGAGACCCCTTTGGAATTTTTTGGATTTGAATTTGCATTGTTCCTCAGAGATCAAGAAACTCAGAGGCAAGATCTCATAGGTCCCAAATCTCAGGATACAAAGAGACAGACTAGGTTGAGGTTGTTAGAGGAATTTACATCAGTGAAGACAATAACTCTTGGAAGGGGAGCAAGCTGGGTTTCAGCAAAGACCTTAAGAATTTCACCCAGCCATCCCACAAACTCGTTACCTTTCATACGACAAGCATCAGTGTAGAAACATAACACAATGTATTGTCAAATTGTCTTAGAAAATTGGCAATGCCAGTAGCTCAAAATACCCATCACTTTACATCCAACCTGGTTTCTTTGGGGCTTTACTAATTCATACTTGGAAGATGAAATCACTGGCAGAGCCAGAATTCTTTAGCCCATTAGAGGACATTTATAAACCATGGCCAGTCTTGGGATGAAGTCCTTTGCAAGGTGCTGTTTCGTAAAGTTTGACTATGATGTTTCACAAGTGTTGAACAAGAGGGACGCAGGAAGTTATCACACACACTTTCTGAGGGGGAGGAGAAGGTGAGAGGGATGGGAGAAGGGGTAGGCAGAATGGAGTAAGGGGGATAGGGAACATGTGGAGGTGAGTGTTTAAGAAATGTGTGAGCATAAGGAGGAGAAGGAGAAGGAGAGAAGGTGGGGTGAGTGGAGGGTAGAGGTTGGAGCAAAAATAAAAGGAATAACAAGGTAGTATTCAAGGATTCATGGACCATTCAGAAATTTGATGGTGGAGGAGAAGTAGCTGTTCCTTAAATCTTGAGTGTGTGCCTTCAAGTTCTTGCACTTCCTCTCTGATGGTAGTAATGAGAAAGAGGAATGCCCAGTGTGGTGGGTGTCCTTAATGATGGATGCTGCCTTCTTGAGATGTCCTGAGTGCTGGGGAGGGTAATGCCCAAGATGGAGCTAGCGGACTTTACAACCTGTGTTTTTTTTTATTCCTGTGCCCTGGCCCATCCACACCAGATGGTGATGCAAACAGTTACGTAAAATGCTCTCCACAGTACATCTGCAGAGGTTTGTTCAAGTCTTTAGTGACATACCAAATCTCAAATTCCTTGTGAAATACAGTTACTGGCATGACATTGATTTATAGTGACTCGGGAGGAGGGTAAGTAGGTAACAGTCAGAAGAGGGAAGGGCAGGAGTCAGATACTAGAGGGTACCCCTGTGACTGTCCCCCTTAACAATAAGCTTGAGTACTGTTGCAGGGGGGGGTTGCAGCCTATCTCGAGGAAGCAACAGTGGCCGTGCCCCTGGCACAGAGTCTGGCCCTGTGACTCAGAAGGGTAGGGAAATGAAGAGGACAGCAGCAGTGATAGGGGACTATAGTTAGGGGGACAGACAGGCGATTCTGTGGACGCAGGAAAGAAACTCGGATGGTAGTTTACCTCCCAGGTGCCAGGGTCTGGGATGTTCCTGATCGCGTCCATGATATCCTGAAGTGGGAAGGTGAACAGCCAGAGGTCGTGGTACATATTGGTACCAACGGTATAGGTAAGAAAAGGGAGGAGGTCCTGAAAACAGACTATAGGGAGTTAGGAAGGAAGCTGATAAGCAGGACCACAAGGTTAGTAATCGCAGGATTACTGCCTGTGCCATGCGACAGTGAATATAGGAATAGAGTGAGGTGGAGGATGAATGCGTGGCTGAGGGATTGGAGCAGGGGACAGGGATTCAGATTTCTGGATCATTGGGACCTCTTTTGGGGCAGGCATGACCTGTACAAAAAGGATGGGTTGCACTTGAATCCGAGGGGAACCAATATCCTGGCAGGGAGGTTTGCTAAGGCTATTGGGGAGAGTTTATACTAGAATTTATGGGGGGTGAGAACCGAACTAAAGAGACAGAGGAAGGGTGTGTTGGCTCACAAATAGAGAAAACTTGGAGGTGGTGTGAGAGGAAGGATTGGTAGGTGATAGAGAAGGGATGCGCTCAGACCGATGGTTTGAGATGTGTCTATCTTAATGCAAGAGTGGATCAGTACTTGGAGCTATGATGTTGTGGCCATTACAGAGAATTGGATGAGTCAGGGGCAGGAATGGTTACTTATAGTGCCAAGTTTTAGATGTTTCAGAAAGGACAGGGAGGGGGCAAAAGAGGTGGGGCGCGGCACTGTTGATCAGAGATAGTGTCACGGCTGCAGAAGAGGAGAAAATCATGGAGGGATTGTCTACTGAGTCTCTTTGGGTGGAAGTTAGGAACAGGAATGGGTCAATAGCTCTACTGGGTGTTTTTTTATAGACCACCCAATAGTAACATGGACATCGAGAAGCAGATAGGGAGACAGATTCTGGAAAGATGCAATAATAACAGGGTTGTCGTGGTGACAGATTTTAATTTCCACAATATTGATTGGCATCTCCCCAGAGCAAGAGGTTTAGATGGGGTGGAGTTTGTTAGGCGTGTTCAGGAAGGTTTCCTGACACAATATATAGATAAGCCTACAAGAGGAGAGGCTGTTCTTGATCTGGTATTGGGAAATGAACCTGGTCACGTGAAAGGTTTCTCGGTGGGAGAGCATTTTGGAGATAGTGATCACACTTCTATCTCCTTTACCATAGCATTGGAGAGGGATAGGAACAGGTAAGTTAGGAAAGCATTTAATTGGAGTAAGGATAAATATGAAGCTATCAGGCAGGAACTTGGAAGCATAAACTGGGAACAGATGTTTTCATGGAAATGTACAGCAGAAATGTGGCAAATAAACAGGGGATATTTGCATGGTGTTCTCCATAGGTACATTCCAATGACACAGGGAAAGGATGGTAGGGTACAGGAACCATGATGTACAAAGGCTGTTGAAAATCTATTCAAGAAGAAAAGAAAAGCTTACAAAAGTTTCAAAAAACTAGGTAATGATAGAAATCTAGAAGATTATAAGGCTAGCAGGAAGGAGCTTAAGAATGAAATTAGGAGATCCAGAAGGAGCCATGAAAAGGCCTTGGTGAGCAAGATTAAGGAAAACCCCAAGGTATTCTACAAGTATGTGAAGAGCAAGAGGATAAGGCGTGAGCGAATAGGACCAATCAAGTGTGACAGTGGATAAGTGTGTATGGAACCAGAGGAGATAGCAGAAGTACTTAATGAACACTTCGCTTCAGTATTCACTACAGAAAATGACCTTGGCGATTGTAGGGATGACGTACAGCAGATTGAAATGCTTGAGCATTTCGACATTAAGGAGGAGGATGTGCTGGAGCTTTTGGAAAGCATCAAGTTGGATAAGTCACCATGACTGGACGGGATATACCCCAGGCTACTGAGGGAGGCAATTGCTGAGTCTCTGGCAATGATATTTACATCATCAATGGGGAAGGGAAAGGTTCCAGAAAGGTTCAAGAAAGGAAGTAGAGATAGCCCAGGAAATTATAGACCAGTGAGTCTTACTTCAGTGGTTGGTAAGTTGATGGAAGAGATCCTGAGAGGCAGGATTTATGAACACTTGGAGAGGCATAATATGATTAGGAATAGTTGGTATGGATTTGTCAAAGGCAGGTCATGCCTCACGAGCCTGATTGAATATTCTTAGGATTTGACTAAACACATCGATGAAGGTAGAGCAGTAGATGTACTGTATATGGATTTCAGAAAGGCATTTAATAAGGTACCCCATGCAAGGCTTATTGAGAAAGTTAGGAGGCATGGGATCCAAGGGGACCTTGCTTTGTCAGTCCAGAATTGGCATACCAATTCCATAACCAAAGATCTCCACCAGTTGGGCTATGCCAGCTTCTCACAGCTACCATCAGGCAGGAAGTACGGAACCCTCAGCAGGTTCAAGAAGACCTACTTCTCTTCAACCATTCAGTTCTTGGACAAATCAGCACAACCCTAATTAACCTAATTTATTAACACTTTTGACTGATTGGGACTAAAATAGACATAGCACATTTCGTTCTAATTGTGTTTTCTTTTAAAAATTGTGAATAATATATGATTAATTTCTGTTTTTAATGCAAATACTAATATGATGCTATGTATCTGTGATGCAGCTGCAAGTAAGATTTTCATTGCACTTGTGCACGTAACAATAGACCTGATTTTGACTTTAATGTTATTGAATGGTGGAGCAGTGTAAAGGAGTCGAGAGATCTGCTGCCCCAGTCACACGCAGTAGGTGGGTAAACTGTCATCACATGTCCTGCTGGGCTACAGTGCTGAAAGAGGAACTGGGGCAGAATATCTCTACCTCAGCTGGCCTGGATACAGCAGCCTGAATAAATAGCGAGAGATAGGGAGGGAGTTAAGATACAGCGGAGAAAATGAGGGGACAGAGGGAAGGAATGAACACACACAAAATACTGGAGGCACTCAGCAAGTCAGTAGCACCTTTAAAACTAGATGTTTCAATGTTTCAGGCCAAGACCCTTCATCAGGACTGGAAAGGTGGGGGGAGAACGCCAGAATAAAAAGGTCGGGGAGGGAAAAGGAACAAGTTAGAAGGTGATAGGTGAAGCTAGCCGGAAAGGTAAAAGGCTGGAGAAGAAGGAATCTGATTGGAGAGGAGAGCGGACCATGGAAGAAAGGGAACAAAGGGCACCCGGGGAGATGATAGTTAGGTGAGGAGAAGATATAAGAGGTCAAAGTGGGAAATAGAAGAAAGGGCAAGCGGAAAGGGTCAAAAAAGTGAAAGAAAGAAAGAAATTATTGGATGGAGAAATCAATTTATGCCACCAGGTTAGAGGCTACATGGACAGATTATCAGGTGTTCCTCTTCCATCCTGAGAGTGGCTCATTGTGGTAGAAAAGGAGGCCATGTCGGAATGGGGGGGCGGGGGGGGCGCTCTTTACAGTTTAAAAATAAATGTCCATTTAAATCAAGGATCACCCAAGTGAACTTAAGTGGTTGACTACCAGGAGATTATACTTCTGGGACGGAGTGAGGGGACAGAGGGAAAACTGATGGGACAGAGGGAGAGAGTGAGGGGACAGAGGGGATTTTGAGGGGACAGAGGGGGAGAGTGAGGGGACAGAGGGAGAGGGTGAGGGGACAGAGGGGAGAGTGAGGGAACAGAGGGGGAGAGTGAAGGGACAGAGGGGAGAGTGAGGGGTCAGAGAGGAGAGTGAGGGGACAGAGGGAGAGAGTGAAGGGACAGAGGGAGAGAATGAGGGGACAGAGGGGAGAATGAAGGGACAGAGGGGAGAGTGAGGGAACAGAGGGGAGAGAGTGAGGGGATAGAGGGGAGAGAGTGAGGGGACAGAGGGGAGAGTGAGAGGACAGAGGAGAGAGAGAGGGGACAGAGGGAGAGAGGGCATAGAGGGGAGAGAGTGAGGGGATAGAGGCGAGAGTGAGGGGACAGAGGGGAGAGAGTGAGGGGACAGAATGAGGGGACAGAGGAAAGAGTGAAGGGACAGAGGGGAGAGTGAGGAAACAGAGGGGAGAGTGAGGGGAAAGAGGGGAGAGAGTGAGGGGATAGAGGGGAGAGTGAGGGAACAGAGGGGAGAGAGTGAAGGGACAGAGGGAGACAGTGAGGGGATAGATGGGAGAGTGGGGGGACAGAGGGAGACAGTGAGGGGATAGAGGAGAGAGTGAGGGGACAGAGGGAGAGAGTGATGGGACACAGGGGAGAGAGTGAGGGGACAGAGGGGAGAGTGAGAGGACAGAGGAGAGAGTGAGGGGACAGAGGAGAGAGTGAGGGGACAGAGGGAGAGAGGGGATAGAGGGAGAGTGTGAGGGGATAGAGGAGTGAGGGGATAGAGTGGAGAGACTGAGGGGATAGAGGGAAGAGTGAGGGCACAGAGGGAAGAGAGAGGGGACAGAGGGGAGAGTGAGAGGACAGAGGAGAGAGTGAGGGGACAGAGGGAGAGAGGGGATAGAGGAGAGAGTGAGGGGATAGAGGAGAGAGTGAGGGGATAGAGGAGAGTGAGGGGACAGAGGGAAGAGAGTGAGGGGACAGAGGGGAGAGTGAGAGGACAGAGGACAGAGTGAGGAGACAGAGGGAGAGAGGGGATAGAGGGAGAGTGTGAGGGGATAGAGGGGAGAGTGAGGGGACAGAAGGGAGAGTGAGGGGTTAGAGGGGAGAGTGAGTGGATAGAGGAGAGAGTGAGGGGACAGAGGGGAGAGTGAGGGGACAGAGGGGAGAGTGAGAGGACAGAGGAGAGAGTGAGGGGACAGAAGGGAGAGTGAGGGGATAGAGGGGAGAGAGTGAGGGGACAGAGGGGAGAGTGAGAGGACAGAGGAGAGAGTGAGGGGACAGAGGGAGAGAGGGGATAGAGGGAGAGTGTGAGGGGATAGAGGGGAGAGTGAGGGGATAGAGGGGAGAGTGAGGGGATAGGGGGGAGAGTGAGAGAACAGGAGAGAGTGAGGGGACAGAGGGAGAGAGGGGATAGAGGGAGAGTGTGAGGGGATAGAGGAGAGAGTGTGGGGATAGAGGAGAGAGTGAGGGGTTAGAGGGGAGAATGAGTGGATAGAGGGGAGAGTGAGTGGATAGAGGAGAGAGTGAGGGGACAGAGGGGAGAGTGAGGGAACAGAGGGGAGAGAGTGAGGGGATAGAGGGGAGTGAGGGAACAGAGGGGAGAGAGTGAAGGGACAGAGGGAGACAGTGAGGGGATAGATGGGAGAGTGGGGGGATAGAGGGGATAGGAGAGAGTGAGGGGACAGAGGGAGAGAGGGGATAGAGGGAGAGAGGGGATAGAGGGAGAGTGTGAGGGGATAGAGGGGAGAGTGAGAGGTTAGAGGGGAGAGTGAGTGGATAGAGGAGAGAGTGGACAGAGGGGAGAGAGTGAGGGGGCAGAGGGGAGAGTGAGAGGACAGAGGGGAGAGTGAGGGGACAGAGGAGAGAGTGAGGGGACAGAGGGAGAGAGGGGATAGAGGGAAAGTGTAAGGGGATAGAGGAGAGAGTGAGGGGATAGAGGAGAAAGTGAGGGGATAGAGGGGCAAGTGAGGGGATAGAGGGGAGAGAGTGAGGGGATAGAGGGGAGAGTGAGGGGACAGAGAGAAGAGAGTGAGGGGACAGAGGTGAGAGTGAGAGGACAGAGGAGAGACTGAGGGGACAGAGGGAGAGAGGGGATAGAGGGAGAGTGTGAGGGGATAGAGGAGAGAGTGAGGGGATAGAGGGGAGAGTGAGGGGTTAGAGGGGAGAATGAGTGGATGGAGGAGAGAGTGAGGGGACAGAGGGGAGAGTGAGAGGACAGAGGACAGAGTGAGGAGACAGAGGAAGAGAGGGGATAGGGGGAGAGTATGAGGGGATAGAGGAGAGAGTGAGGGGACAGAGGGGAGAGTGAGGGAACAGAGGCGAGAGAGTGAAAGGACAGAGGGAGACAGTGAGGGGATAGATGGGAGAGTGGGGGGATAGAGGGGAGAGTGAGGGGAGAGTGAGGGGTTAGAGGGGAGAATGAGTGGATAGAGGAGAGAGTGAGGGGACAGAGGGGAGAGTGAGGGGACAGAGGGGAGAGTGAAGGGATAGAGGGGAGAGTGAGGGAACAGAGGGGAGAGAGTGAGGGGATAGAGGGGAGAGTGAGAGGACAGAAGGGAGAGTGAGGGGACAGAGGGGAGAGTGAGGGGTTAGAGGGGAGAGTGAGTGGATAGAGGAGAGAGTGGACAGAGGGGAGAGAGTGAGGGTGCAGAGGGGAGAGTGAGAGGACAGAGGGGAGAGTGAGGGGACAGAGGAGAGAGTGAGGGGACAGAGGGAGAGAGGGGATAGAGGGAAAGTGTGAGGGGATAGAGGAGAGAGTGAGGGGATAGAGGGGAGAGTGAGGGGACAGAGGGGGTGTGAGGGGATAGAGGGGAGAGTGAGGGGACAGAAGGGTGAAAGGCAGAGAGAGAGAGTGAACATGCAGTGAGCAAAGGGAGTGAGAGTGAAGGGACAGAGAGAGTGTGGAAGGATAGACAGTGGGACAGAGTAAAGGGACTGACAGAGAGTGAGGGGATAGAGGGGAGAGTGAGGGAACAGCAGGGACAGAGAGAGAAGGAGCAGAGAGAGACAGAGAGAGGGGACAGTGAGCAAAGGGAGTGAGAGTGAAGGGACAGAGTGAGGGAGTGATGATGCTTAAGGAAAATGAGTGCATTTATTGAGAGTCAATGCACTGGCTGGGAGGAACTCTATGGTGGGAGTTTGTGTTTGGGTGTCAGGAGTTGGGGAGATGGGACAGGGGTGGGAGGAACCCTGTGGTTAGAGTTTGTATTTGGGTGTAGGGAGGGACTTTCGCATGAGTTGGGGAGATGGGACAGTGGGTGGAAGGAATAACACTGGGTGAGTCATGGAAACACAGCAACTTTGCCCAAATGTATGAGAGCACTGGAACACAGGATGGTCTCTCCTCCTCAGGTCTCGCCTTATTTTACATTATAATTTATTATTTAGTAATGATGTGCCTACCGGTTCCCCTGGCAACCCTCTGGGTCCGACTTCTCCATCATCACCCTGGAATAAATCAGAGCAAAGATTCATTGGCCACAACCACAATCTGACATTTAAGAGCCCTCAGTAGTGCCCCTTCCACAGTGTGACACTTCCTCAGCATCACCTCTCCAAAAGTGTGACAATCTCTCAGTACAGCCCCTGTCACGATGTGGTTCTCCCTCAGTATTGTCCCTCCCACAGTGTAATATTCCCTTAGTACTTCCCTTCCCACAGTGACATTCCTTCAGTACCTACAATGCAAAGTCCCTCAATACCGCCCTCTCACAGTGTGAACTCCCTCATTACTGTCACTTCCACAGTGTGACCTGCCTCAGTATACCTCTCTCCCCTCTCATCCATTCCTGTCTCTCCCCTTAACCCATTCATTCTCTATTCCTGCAATCCCTCCCCTCCCCTCCGCTGTCCTCTCACACCCACTCTTTCCCCTCCCATCCCTTTCTTTCTCTGCCCTCTAACTTCCTTACCCCCTCCCGGTCTTGTTCTCTCTCGCACTTGTTTTCTCTCTGCAGCTCCAGCCCCTTCCTGTCCCACTCCAGCCACCCCTCCTGTCTGCTCTCCCCCCACTTAATTGATTATCCGCTCCCCTTCCTCCAGGCCAGCTTCCCTCGGGATTGGAGGACCTGCCCACCCTCAACTCCTGACAAAGCACTCCCCCCTCTGCTCTTACTCCGGATTAAAGCTGGGTATAATGGCGGTCCCTTCAGCAATTCTGACCCTGGCCACAGACAGGCAGGTGTCCTGAACTGGCCAAGAGCCTCAGAAGCTCCAGGCCGTGCTCTCTGCTCATTGACACAGGAGGCTGAGACTGGAGCCCGCTGAGATGAGATGACTCACCCTCTCTCCATCCTCCCCAGGAAGCCCAATTGGTCCTTGTGAACCCGGCTCTCCCTGAAACAGAAGAAAATCCAATGAGATTACATGTAGTACTGAGCGGAGAAAGCGGAGACATAATGGCGCAGTGCGTGGAATTGCTGTCTCTCAGCACAATCTCCAACACGGTCTGTGTAGAGTTTACACGTTCATTCCCTAGGTGCTCAGGGTTCCTCCCACATTCCAAACGTGCATTAATCAGCCACTGTAAATTGCCCCCAGTATGTGGGTGAGGAGTAGAATCTGAGGGGATTTGATGGGAATGTGGGAGAAAGGATCTGAAAGAAGGAATGTCATTCACAGGGTCGCTCTGCGAGCTAGCACAGATTCAGTGGGCTGAATACCTTCCTTCTATGTCAAGAGTGTAAATAATGATCAGTTCAACTGTTTCCTGAAAAACTGGTACTAGCCCAGATCTCCAGGGTCCAAGAGGAGAAATACTTCACTATTTAAGAAGGCTGGGAGGCAGCAGAAAGGAAACTATAGAACTGTTAGCCTGACATCAGTGGTTGGGAAGTTGTTGGAATCGATCGTTAGGGATGAGATTACGGACAACCTGGAGGCACATGACAAGATAGGCCAAAGCCAGCATGGTTTCCTGAAAGGAAAATCCTGCCTGACTAACCTACTACAATTTAGTGAGGAAATTGCAAGCAGGGTAGGCAAAGCAGATGCAGCAGATGTGGTGTACTTGGATTTTCAAAAGGCCTTTGACAAGGTGCCGCACATGAGGCTGCTTAGCAAGATAGGAGCCCATGGAATTAAGGGGTGTTACTAGCCTGGGTGGAGCATTGGCTGATTGGCAGAAAACAGAAACTGGGAATAAAGGGATCCTGTTCTGGCTGGCTGGCTGCCAGTTACCAGTAGAGTTCCACAGGGGTCGGTGTTGGGACCACTGCTTTTTACAACATAGGTCAATGATTTAGACTATGGGATTAATGGATTTGTGGCTAAATTTGCCGACGATACAAAGATAGGTGGAGGAGCGTGAAGTGTTGCAAAAGCAGAGAGCCTACAGAGAGATATAGATAGTTTATGGGAATGGGCAAGAAGTGGCAAATGAAATACAATGTTGGAAAGTATATAGTTGTGCACTTTGGTGGAAGAAATAAATGGACAGACTGCTACTTAGATGGGGAGAGAATTCAAAATATAGAGATACAAAGGGACTTGGGAGGCCTTGTGCAGGGTACCCAAAAGGTTAGCCTCCAGGTTGAGTTGGTGGTGAAGTAGGCAAATGCAATATTGGCATTCATTTCTGAAGGTACAGAATATAAGAGCAAGGATGTGATGCTGGGGCTCTATAAGGCACTCGTGAGACCACACTTGGAGTATTGTGTGCAGTTTGGGGCTCATTATTTTGGAAAGGATATACTGACATTGGAGAAGATTCAGAGAAGATTCACAAGAATGATTCCAGGAATGAAAGGGTTACCATGTTAGGAACATCTGGCAGCTCTTGGGCTGTATTCCCTGGAGTCCAGGAGAATGAGGAGAGGTCTCAGAGAAACATTCTGAATGTTAAAAGGCCTGAACAGATTAAATATGACAAAGTTATTTCCCATGACAGGGGAGTCTAAGTCAAGAGGGCACAACTTCAGGATTGAAGAATGTCCATTTAAAACAGAGATGCAGAGAAATTACTTTAGTCAGAGGGTGGTAAATCTGTGGAATTTGTTGCCATAAGCAGCTATGGAGGCCACATTATTCGGTGTATTTAAGGCAGAGATAGATAGGTTCTTGATTAGCCAGGGCATCAAAGGGTATGGGGTGAAGGCATGGGCGTGGGGATGACTGGAAGAATTGGATCAGCCCATGATTGAATGGCAGAGCAGGCTCGATGGGCTGAATGGCCTACTTCTGCTCCTATATGTTATGGTCTTATGGTCTTAAAGGACCAATAGGATTAGTTAGTTTGACATCATGGTTAGCACAGACATAGCAGGCCAAAGGGCTTTTTTTGTACTGTGCTCTCACATGCTGGGCTAATCCCACCCTCCCCTGCTCTCACCAAGGCAGAGAATACCTCGAGCAAAGTGCTGGCAAATGGTATCAGTGTCGATGGGTACTTGATGATGAGTATAGATAGAGTGGACTGAAGAGCCAGTTTCAGGAAAGGCTTCACATCCTCAGCCCACCCACACTGTGGACAACCGACCTGGGAGCTTACTGTCATCATTGGGGAACCCCTATTCCAGTTGGAGTATGGGGTACCACAGGTACACAGGGTGGTGAAGAAAGATGGCCTTCATCTGTTACAGCACCACATATTGGATTTGAGATATCACGTTCCTGTTGTGCAGAACATTGCTGAGGCCACATTTGGAATATTGTGCTCAGTTTTAGTCACCCTGCTATAGGAAAAATGCCATTCAGCTAGAACGAGTGCAAAGGGATTTACAGAGCTCTTGCTGGGACATGAGGGACTGAGTTACAGGAAGATGTTGGACAGCCTATGATTATATTCACTGGAGCGTGGGAGAATGAGAGGTTACTTTATAGAGTGTAGAAGATCATGAGGGGCTTAAAGACAGGGAGAATGCATACTATCTTTTTCCTAGAGTTGGGGAATCAAGGGCTAAATGGCATGGGTTTTACTAGGAATTACTAAGAGAGATTTACTAGGAATCTGAGGAGCACATTTTTCATACAGAGGGTATTCCATCTGTAGAACCAGCTGCCAGAAGAACTGATTGAGTCTGGTACAATAACAAAATTTAATAAAACAGTTGGACTAGTATATGGTTAGGAAAGATTTAAAAGGAATAATGGCCAAACACAAGCAAATGGGACTGGCTTGGATGGAGAATGGACTAGTTGGGCAGAAGGGCCTTTTCTATGCTGTATGTATCTATGATTCTGTCAGTGAGACTTGTGTCTCGATGGACAGGGCCCATCTCCCCCCACCCACCCCACCGCAACCCTACAGGAGGAGCCTGGATAACCTGGAACAGGATCTCTCTCTCAATGCTCCCGCAGCCCACCAGATCCCTATGATGAACTGAGTACTCAGCAAACCAGGATTGGGGATGGGATTGTTGCCTTCAGACGGTGTGTTCCATTAATTCACAGGAACTGCAATTTGGCCATACGAGGAGATTAGGTTCAGTCCGGGAAATGGAAACTGGTTTCACACGTTCTGTGACAATGCGGGAGGGAGAGATTGGGGCAGCTGTCTCTGTGCCATGTGTCAGACTGTGTTACACCGTGTTACACTGTGTGTTACACCGGCCGCCACGTGCATCATTGTCTGATGGAAACTTAATTAGCCCATTGGTTAATTAGGGCAGCTGTTTAGTTGGGACAATGTGTAAAGAACAAAACCTAAATCAAGAAAATAGCCAGGATTCCCTGCATTTATTTGGGACACTATTCCACTTAATTGGGACAGGAGACTTGCCAGACAGTTTCTAACTGGCATCAGTCAAGTGCACTTGCGATGCCATTAGACACTACACTGTGCTTAGAGTGATCAGTTTTTAAATAGTGTCAGTTGTGTGCGGTTGTATTCAAAAAGCAGTGATTTTTTTTGTCACTGATAGTTGGTGAGAAATAAGTATTAAGAAAATTCAGCACTGATCTGCTCACCATGGTTTCAAGCCTTCAGGCTCGTAGATGCTAAGAACAGCCACAAGGGAAAATGAAATGATTTCAATACTTTAACAAATTAGGGATTACAAAGGTATCGATAATCATCTTGAATGTTACAAAGAAAAGAAAGATCTGGTGGATGTAATCATCCAAAGCATTGTATGAAGGCAGTCCGTTAGCTGTCTGCACTGATTTTGGTCCTTTTCTCAACACAAGATCCCCCCTGGGCTGTCTACTAAGTCCACTCCTTTACTCCCAGTATACCCATGACTGCATCACCACCCACAGCTTTAACCTTCTAATTAAATTTGCCAAAGATACTACATTGATTGGCCTAATCTCAAACAATAATGAGGTGGCCAACAGGGAAGGAGTCATCTCTCTGACACAGTGGTGTCAAGAAAACAACCTCTCCCTCAATCGCAAAAACAAAGGAGTTGGTTGCGGATTACAGGAGGAACAGAAATGGTTAACCCCAGCTGACATCAATGGATCTGGGTTTGAGAGGGTAAACAGCTTTAAGTTCCTCGGCATCCACATCACCAAGGACCTCACATAGACTGTACACACCAGCTGTCTGGTGAAAAATGCACAACAGCGTCTGTTTCACCTCAGACAGTTGAGGAAATTTGGTATGGGCTGCCAAATCCCAAGAACTTTCTATAGGGGCACTACTGAGAGCATCCTGACTGGCTGCATCATTACCTGGTATGGGAACTTTACCTCTCTTAATCGCAGGACTCTGCAGAGAGTGGTGCAGACAGCCCAGCGCATCTGTAGTTGTGAAGTTCCCATGATTCAGGACATTAACAAAGACAGGTCCCGAAGGATCATTGGGGACCCAAGTCACCCCAACCAGAATCTATTCCAGCTGCTACCATCCAGGAAATGGTACCGCAGCATAAAAGCCAGGACCAACAGGCTCGGGGACATCTTCGTCCACCAGGCCATTAGACTGATTAACACGCTTATTTGAGTGTATTTCTATGTTACATTGACTGTTCTATTTATTATATATTATTATGATTGCATATTGCACATTTAGACAGAGATGTAACGTAAAGATTTTTACTCCTCGTATGCGAAAGATGTAAGAAATAAAGTCAATTCATTTCGGTCGATCAAATGAACACAGCAGATGAATTCCTCCATTGGTAACTATTAGGAATTGCTATTCAGTTTTGTAGTACTGCAGAGGTATTGATAGTGTTCTAATTTGTTCTGTATTTCATTTAAGTACTATATTAATCGTTACTCAGTTAAACAATAGTTTCTCTTTCTTACACCATTTAACTATTTCCATGAATCTTTGGCAAATTTGGGCAGCTGCTTACTTGCACCAAAATGCCCAATTAACCAGAATCCACTGCTTTTCCATCCTCAGCTAGGATGCTATTTCTCCCCTGTGGCTCCTAATAGTCCAGGAACATCAGCCTTGTAACCATGTACAACACCTGCTCTTACTCCAGGGCACAAGTATGCTGCTGAAAAATGCCAGGCCGTCTGCCCAAGCAGAGCCCTCCACTGCCTGCCTCCAGTGTCCAAAGTTGCTCATTCTGTCAGCCCCAGAGCCAAGTTTACCAGGCCACCCTCCTCCTTTCGTACTGGGTGACCAAATGAGCAGAGTTGGGGCTCGTCACAATATTAAGGGAGGGTCATGGTTTGCAGACTAGACACCGTTCAAGGATGCTGCAACTCCCCCCACAGCCACCTGCTGCCAAAGAGTAAGGAGGTGGCATTGGGTGGTATGTGAACAGAGAATGCCAGTCTAAACCCACCCACACCAGGACAAGGAACCATCCAGCAGTTTGGCAGGAGTGGGCGGTGAACCGAATACTCACCCGGTTCCCCTTCTCTCCTGGCAGACCCGGGAGCCCGTCGAAGCCTCGGTCACCCTGTGAAGAGCAAAGCAGAGTGAGCAGATACTCAGGTAACGCTGCCTGCTGTCAGTCAGCATCTGACATGGCAACAGCTGCACCATCGTTCAGACTTAAAGCAACAATCAGGTCATAGTGTACGTGTGCACAGAGCAGTGTACTCACACAGAGAATTGTACACACATAGAAGAGTGTACACACCCATAGCAATACATGTACAATATGCACACACACTATTGCATGCACTGACATAGAGAACAGTGTACACAGACTCAGAACAATATACACTCATATAGGAATGTGTACACACACACACAAAGCAGGTATATACAATGCGCACATACACAGAGCTATGTACACACATACACATACAGCAGAGTATATACATAGAGCAGTATGATCCAATGTACCATACAGTACCCCAACAGTAGGCATGTACTTGCTCAGCGGTGCACACACAGATCTGCTTGTGTGCACACGCAGACTGACAGGTGGACAGACACATGTGCATAGACAGTCCCAGTACTGTGCAGACACAGGGAAAGCTGTGGCTGGGGCACTGAGACAGTGTAAGTCCTCATACCTTGATCCCATTTTCACCGGGCATCCCCCTCGCTCCATCAGCTCCAGCTCGACCCTGCAACACAAGGTGTCCCAGTTACTGTCAGAAGCAGAAGGGCTGAGGGGAGAGTAGGTGTAGGAAGCGGCTCACTCACCCTCCGGCCTGGCTTCCCTGAGGGACCCGGTGGTCCTTGGGCACCTCGAGGACCCTGCAAAATTACCAGCAGCACTATCAGCAACACAGAAATGAAACACATACACAACACACACAACATGCAACAGCGATTCGTTGGGCATTACACTCACTACTCGAACACACTCCTGCCACATTCACTGTGACTCAATCACACTCACCATTAACCTCACTGTTCACCAATACTCAGAGTGACTCTGACACACACTCTTCCCTGTTACACTCACCATTTCCCAATACTCTATGACTCTATCACACTCTATTCTCCATCACACTCACTATTAACCTGTCACACTCACCGTGACTCTGTCACACTCCATTACACTCACCATTAACCTGCCGTGCTCACCATGACTCTGTCACACTCGTCATGATTCTGTCACACTATCCTCCATCACACCCACCATTAACCTGTCACACTCACTGTTAAACTGTCCCACTCACCATCAACCTGTCACACTCACCATGACTCTGTCATACTCTCTGTGGCCTGTCACGTTCACTATGACTCCATCACATCTACCGATCCTATTGCACTCACCATTAGCCTGTCATACTCACCACTCCCTGACACACTCAACACTCCATGATAGAGTCACCATGACTCTGTGACATTCACTCTTGCCCCACTAAATTTACTATTTCCTGACACATGAAGTGTGATCCCATCAATTCCCTGACATACTTACTATTCCCCTGTAACATTTACTATACACTGTCACACACAGTATTCCCCATCACACTCACCATGACATCATCACACTCAATGTATCGTATCACACACAGTGTGACACTTTCACACTTAATGTTCCCCATCACACTCACTATGACACCATCACACACTGTGATTTAATGTGTCCCATCACACACACCGTGACATGGACACACTCAACCTTTCCCATCACAATCACTGAGATGCTGTCACACTTAATATTCACCCTCATCCTCACTGTGACACTGTCACACTCAAAGTTCCCCAACACACTCACTGTGACACTGTCACATTCAGTGATCCCTATCACAATCACAGCGGCACTGTTGCACTCAAAATTCCCCTATCACACTCACCATGACACTGTCACACTCACTGTTCCCTATCACATTCATTGTGACACTGTCATACTCAATATTCTCCATCACACTGTCACTGTTGCACTCAATATTTCCCTTCACACTTACCATGACACTTTCACACTCATCATCCCCCATCACACCCACAGTGACACTGTCACACTCATCATTCCCCATCACACTCACAGTGACACTGTCACACTCATCATTCCCCATCACATTAACTGTCACTGTCACACTCAACATTTCCCATCACTCTCAACATTCCCTATCACACTCACCGTGACACTGTCACATTCAATGTTGCCCCTAACACTCATTGTACCCAAGCCTCTTATTGTACCTCAACACATTCACCATGACCCCACACAGTCACATCCTACCCCTCCCTTCCACCCTTTTCCCACCATCACCTACCTGAGGACCAAAATCCCCTTGCTCTCCCTTCATGCCCATATCTCCAGGACTCCCCTAAAAGACAAGCAGGAAACCAACATGAACACAAGTGATCCCGTCTGTGTAAGCATCTCGGAGTGGCCGGGTATGGTGTCCTGGTCAGCATCAGCAAATAACAATTGCACTCTCTTCTCCCTGCACACACACAGCTCTCCTTGCACCTGTGTTCCCCTCCCTCCACTTCCATCCAACCATCCTGGACCTTCCCCTCACTCATCCACAGCCCTTACCACCTTCACACAATGGGCAGAGCTTTAAACCTGCAGCGCTTTAAACAGTTTTCACACTTATAAACTATAAAGTGTTGTTGTATATAATATAATGTAAAATACATTATAATGCTATTTCATTATACTTCCTGAATGGCTTTAATTAATTAAAACTGGATGTGCTGTGTTTGATTCCCTTGGAGCAGAGGAGGCTGGGGGGAATATGATAGAGGCAGACAAATTTCTTGAGGGCTGATAGGAGGGAACTTTTCACCGTTACAAAGGCACCTGAAGCTGCAGGGTATAGGTTTAAAATAAGGGGTAAGAAGGTTCTGAGTTTTTCCCCTTGAGAGCGGGTGGGATCAGGGATATATTGTGTGAAGGAGCACTGGAGGCAGATACTCTCACAGCATTTGAGACCTTGAAACAAAGAGCTGCTAAAGCTGTGAACCACGAGTGGGACATGGGGTTTGTATGGACAGGTAGTTGATGGATGGCATGAACACTTTGGGTTATAGGGTCATTTCTGTGATGTATGAGAAAACTTTTCCATTCCGATCATAATGCCCAACAAATAGATACATTTGTGTTTATACCGTATTCCTCTAAACAATGCTATCAATGTATTGTACCAACATCACCTACTTTCTCTGTCAGCTTGTTCCAAATACACACCATCCCACACAAATAATTGTTCCTCAGGTTGCTATTCTATCTTTCCCATCTCCCTTTAACCCCGTGCCCTCTAGTTTTTACTTCCCCTAAAAACTGCATGCGTTCATTCTAGTTATGCCCCTCGTGATAGTATATTATTCTATAAGGACACACTTCAGTCTCCAACTCTCTGAGGGATGAAGTCCCAGCCTACCCAACATCCCTCAGAGAAAGAGTAAGAGAGAGAGAGGCAGAGGGAGAGACAGTGAGTGACAGAAAAAGACCATAGCCTTGGCAGAATGATGCCAGATACACCAGCCAAATTGGTTCAAAATATTCCATATTAGTTAAAAAATACTATTCATTAATTAGAGCTTCTTCTATTTTATTTGTTAAGGGGCACTTTACAGTCCAGTTTGATGAACAATCCCGCTAACACTTACACCCAATTTCCACAATCGACTTTTTTTTGTCCTAAATATATTCTCTCTTGTATAAGATCCCCATCATCTGAGCCAGGGTAACTTCCCTCAGTTACCGTCAGGCAGGAAGTACAGTAGCCTGAAGTCCCACACCACCAGGTTCAGGAACAGCTACCTCCCTTCAACCATTTGGTTCCTGATCCAACCCGCACTACCCCGACTGCTACCTCAGTATAGCAATACGCTGCACTAAGGAAACTGTTGAACATTGTGAACTCAGCCCGATATATGGGTTGGAGGTAGAGAAGCCTGCCTGAAGTCCCACACCACCAGGCTCAAAGCAGCTACTTTCCTTCAGTTAATTGGACATTGAAGTCACCTGGACAACCGGCCCTAATCACTGCCTCTGTATAGCAGCACTAGGGCCTCTTTGATCATTTTGTACTACAATGAACTGTGTGTTTACTTGCTAAATTAAATGCCAATGAAATAAAATCAGTGTTTTTCTTGTGAGTGTTTTGCTAGTGCTCTGCAGTTAAGTTTTTCATTGTACTTGTGCATGTGACAACAAACTCAAATTTGACTTTGAATCACTCAGTAGCCGGTTGAGGAAACAACATCACAGCAGAAAAAAATTACTTACCATGGGTCCGGGTCTTCCCGTGAAGCCCATAGGTCCTGATGGCCCGCGTAAAGCCAACTGAAAGAGAAAACGGAGGACGAGTCACCCAGTGAGCAGCAGTGGATCCTGGAAGGAGAGGTCTGATTGATGGGCAGCACGTGCCAGAGTTTGCAGTGAAACGGCACGCCCCTTGCCTCATCCTGCTCACCCTCCGGCAGCAGTCGCATAACGTCAGGAGGACAAGGCTCTTGGGTTACTACACTGATCGGCCTAATAATAACGAGGCAGCCTACAGAGAAGAAGCCATCATCCTCATAGTGGTGTCAAAAAAAAACAACCTCTCCCTCAATGTCACAAAATCAAAGGAGCTGGTTGTGGACTACAGGAGGAATGGAGACAGGCTAGCCCCTAATGGCATCAATGGGTCTGGGGTTGAGAGGGTGAACAGCTTTAAGCTCCTCAGCATATACATCACCGAGGATCTCACATAGTCTGTACATCCCGGCTGTGTAGTGAAGAAGGCACAACAGCGCCTCTCATCTGAGATGGTTGAGGAAGTTTGGTTTGAGTCCCCAGATCCTAATAACTTTCTACGGGGGCACAATTGAGGGCATCCTGACTGGCTGTATCACTGTCTGGTATGGGAACTGTACCTCCCTTAATTGCAGGACTCTGCACTCTGCAGAGAGTGGTGTGGGAAGCCCAGTGCACCTGTTGATGGGAACTTCCCACTGTTCAGGACTTTTACTGAGACAGGTGTGTAAAAAGGGCCTGAAGGATCATTGGGGACCCAAGTCACCCCAACCACAAACTGTTCCAGCTGCTACCATGCAGGAAATGTTACCGCAGCATAAAAGCCAGGACCAATAGGCTCCAGGACAGCTTCTTCCACCAGGCCATCAGACTGATTAATTCATGCTGATACAGTTGTTATGTATATTGGCTGTCCTGTTGTACATACTATTTATTACAAATTGCTATAAATTGCCCATTGCAGATTTAGACAGAGACATAACGTAAAGATTTTTACTCCTCATGTACATGAAGGATGTAAGTAATAAAGTCAATTTAATCCAATTCAATTCAATGAAGTCAGGAAACGTAGGCTCACGGCAACCTGATCTTGTCGCAGTGCCCAAACAGCACCCCCCAGGGAGAGCCACTAGTGTGTAACCACCCAGCTCACACCCAGTGCCCATGTAGGAGTGGGAGAGGTGGGAGAGAGGTGAGCAAATTTATGTTCACCCAGGAGGAATGAGCGGATTGGAGTGAGGGCAAAATCCAGAGAAGAGGGCTAGGAGGATGAAGGATGAGACATGGAGGCTAGGTTGGGTGGGTGGAAATTGTCTGTAGTTGCTCACTTACCCGGGCTTGCTGTAGGATGGCTTGTGCCTGAGCCTCTTGAGCTGAGACCACCGGACCCTTGGAACCCCCACTGGCACCGAACCTGAACTGGAGGAAAAGAAAGCACAGGGCTGGAGCTCAGTCAGGGG
Source organism: Mobula hypostoma (assembly GCF_963921235.1). Classification (NCBI taxonomy): domain Eukaryota; kingdom Metazoa; phylum Chordata; class Chondrichthyes; order Myliobatiformes; family Myliobatidae; genus Mobula; species Mobula hypostoma. The sequence goes on from NC_086101.1 coordinate 30,722,040, forward strand.
CAGAGTGGGGGAAGGACCACCACGTCCGCCGCACCCATCCCCACTCCCAATCCGCAACTGCCCCACCATCATCCCCAATCATCCCATCCCCACCATCCTCCGCCTGGGACCACAAACAGCACAACCACACCTGCCCCCACCGCCACCCCACACGTCCCACCTCTCCACCTACCGGCAGCATGAGTGCTGTCCCGGGGGGTCCGGGCAGCCCGTCAGCTCCGGGAAGACCAGGACGTCCTTTCCTGCCCTGGGAACAGAGGGAAGGAGCAGAGTCAGTGGGTCAGCAAGGCTCACAACACAGCAAGGCAAGCTCTGTGCATGGACTGACCGCGTGAGAGGCTGTGCCACACACGGATTAAACATGTAATGGGTAGCGCTGTACGTAGGCTTAAGCAAACACTAGTCAGCGCTGGACGTGGGTTTAAATACGTAACAGGCCACGCCACCATGCTCTTAAATCCATGATAAGCAGAATTGAACATGTGATTACACGTGTGACATGGCAGGACCACAAGTTGTGAGGGAGTGCCACACATGTACTCAGTAAACCAGTCTGAACAGGCAACATACACCCAGGTTACATGACTCGAGCTGCCTCCACACCCCAATACCACTTCTCCTTACACCTCATTCAATAGCACAGGATGTTACATAATGTAAGATCACAAGACATAGGAGCCAAATTAAGACACTCAGCCCATCAAGTCTGCTCACTATTCAATCATGGATGATTATTTTTTATCAACTCTATTTCTCCCATCTTTTCCCCCAACTCCCTTTCAACCAAAATCCTGTCAATCTCTGCTTACCCACTCCAGACATTCCCCATTCTTCAATCTCCCATTGGGCTCAGGGACCCTGCTGTTATAAGAGTATTGAATGGTTCCCTCGTACAATAAGGTGGATCTTTGACTGCACAATCTACCTCGTTATGAACTTACAACTTAGTGTGTTCCTGCGCCGTACTTTCTCTGTAGCTGTTATGCTTTATTCTGCATTCTGTGATTATTTTACCTTGTATAGCCTCAATGCGGTGTGTCATGAATTGTAGCAAACAAAAGCTTATCTCGTATACTGTACTGTATGAACATAACTTCCCCACTCTTGAATTCAGTTCTTCAACTAATAAAGGCAAGTATAACATCCTATCAATCTTTCTATTCACTTTCAGTGACCTATGGACTTGAACCACAAGATCCCTCCACACCTCAAAATTTTACCTTAGATCTCCTAAACTGTAATACTTCACATTTGGCCAGGTTAAATTCCATCTGTCATTTCTTCACCCTGACGTGAAAATGATCTACTCTATATCTCAGTGTACCCTTTGGCAGCTTTCTACTCTATGCAGAGCACCACTAACCTTTGTATCATCTGCTCTAACTCTATGTTTCTCTAAATACCACCATAGCATGCCGTATCTCAAATAATGATGGCGGAGTATAAGAAGGAAACTGAGAGCTTATTCCTGCAAGAGGATCTCAGCCTTATCATAGAGTTTGGAAGCTTGCGTGCCTCAACGACCTGGAGAGATACGTTGGCTAGAGTCAGGGCCTTGGGTTTGACCCTTGGTAGCGTCGCCCATGCCATACAGGTCAAAGGGGAAAGGCCAATCTAAAGGTGGTCCACCAGTCCTCCAGGTTCAGTGGTTCAGTTCAGGACTAGCAACCCTGACCAGTCAAAAAAAGAAAAATGTAACGGAAACAGCAATGAAGAATCCCTCTATATCTGTGTGTGATATAATGGATTGACAGAGATGGAGGGTTATTGCTGCCCTAAATGCTAGTGGTGTGATGGGCAGTAAGTAAGAGAGCGAGTGAGTGACACAGTGACATGACAACTAACTGTCCGTCAATGTCAAAAAATGACTTGGTCATTGACTTCACCAGTGTAGGTTGTGCACATGCTCCTGTCTACATCAATGGTGCTGAGGTTGAGAAGCCCGAGAGTTTCAAGTTCCTAGGAGTGAACACACCAACAGCTAATGTTCTCTCTAATCTGTGCGTGTGTGTGCACACACGCAACTTCTACTACTAGCGCACAAAGGAATTTAAACTTCACATGGTTGTCATCATCTACCTCATTGGCATGTTAGGCATATATCACAATCATACACAATCACATTTCCTTTTCCCATTTCTGATGTGCACAGCGTTGAAAATGTGGAGTTTGTGATGACTTGTCTGCAGATTTTAGAACTGGCTTATTAATAGCAACGCACACACAATGCTGGATGAACTCAGCAGGCCAGGCAGCATCCATGGAACTGAGTACAGTTGATGTTTCAGGCTGAGACTGCTGTCTTGATGAAGGGTCTCGGCTCGAAATGTGACTGAACTCTTTTCCATAGATGCTACCTGGCCTGCTGAGCTCGTTCAGCACTGTGTGTGCGTTGCTTAGATTTCCAGCATCTGCATATTGTCTCTTGTTTGTGACTACTGTTTTCATTAAAGAAATTATTCAATGTGCACATTACAATGCACTGTGTAATGACTCAGTCAGTGGGCAAATAATTGCCCAACACATGATTTTTGTGCACACTGGTAATTACAGATTAGAGGCAACATTGCCAATAGACTGTCCTGGTCCAATCATATTGATGTCAAGACTAAGAAATCTCAGCAATGCCTCTATGTATCTCTGTCAACAGTTACCAATTTTTATCAATGCACCATAGAAAGCACTCCATCTGGACGCATCATGATTTGGGATGGTAATTGCTCTGCAGGTGAGCACAAGAAACTGCATATCACAGAAACCAGCCTCAGACTCCATGTAATCTGTCTATACTTCTCACTGCCATGGCAAAGCAGTCAACATAATCAAAGACCCAACCCACACCAAAATTCTCTCATTTCCCATCTCCCATTAGGCAGAGAATACTGAGGCACATACCACCAGGCTCAAGAACACCTTCCATCCTGCTGTTCTTACACTCTTGCACAGACTTCTTGAACAATAAGATGTAATCTTGACCTCACGATCTACCTCTTTATGATTCTGCACTTTATTATTTACCTGCACTGCACTTTCCCTGTAGCTGTTGCACTTTATTCTGCATTGATGTTGTTTTACCTTGTTCTGTTCTGCATCAATGCACTGTGTAATGACTCAGTCAGTATAAACAGTATGCAACACAAGCTTTTCAATGTATCTTAGTATATCTGACCATAATAAACAAATATCACTAGTTCACTCCCTACCCCCACTTCCAATCACTCCCCAACCTGCCCCTCACTCCCACTTTCCCCATCACTTCCCACCTCTCCCCTTCACTCCCCACAAGCCCCCTCATCACTCCCTAAACCCTCCCCATCACTCTCCACACCCCATCCCACTCTCAAACTTCCTCCCCATCACTCCCCACACCCTCGCCATCACTCCCCACAAACCTGCCCCATCGCACCCCACCCTCCGCATCACTCCACACCCTCCCCATCACTCCCCATAATTCCAAACATTCCTTCCTCATTACTTGCCACCACCCCACCAGAAACACCACTCCCCATCACTCCTGGCACCGCTTTCCCATCAGTCCCCAACACCTTCCCACACACCCCCTCCCCATCAGTCACTACACTTAGTGCGCAAAACGAACTGACTCACCCTCTCTCCAGGATCTCCAGCAGGTCCAGGGGGTCCCTGTGGGCCTTGAGGACCAGGCAGACCCTGCAGACACATCAAAGGCAAAGTTAGAGCAGCTGTCACAATTTCGTTGATCTACACTGCTACTGCCCGTGTTTTGGAAAGAGTGGAGTCGGGTGCCTGACTCCTTCTATCATCTCCACCTGCTCACAGGTAGTGAAATATTGTGCACGGGTAACTCACACACCTGCAAGATGAGAATAACATGATCCCACAACTGTAGTGCAATGGTCACCCCATGACCTGTAAATATACCCAGAGCTTGGCAGTGGGCAAGACTCAGGATATAACGTTCCCATTCATGGCTGGTTCAGGAGCTGATATTTCACGTCCACCCATAGACCAGATCTCCTGTTAGTGGGAACAGACGTAAAGTGAATGACCAAATACATCTAACATAGATCAATGTGAAGTTATCCACTTTGGTAGGAAAGGCAGAAAGAGAGAGAGAGAGAGAGGGAGGGGCCACAAGCAGTACCAAATTTGTCCTCTGTCCAACCAAGTTGCTTCAGCTGAGATCTTCAACCAGTTGGTGTGGGGGGTCGGGCAGGAGAATGAAAGCGGGGACAAAATTGAAAATATACATACACCATATGTGCTATAAAGTCAGGAGATTTTGATGATCAGAGGAAAATTCAGAAAGAAAAAGTGTAAGAAAGAGATTGAAAAAGAAGAGGGGAAGAGAGTAAGGAGAAGAGAGTAAGAGGAAGAGAGAGGAAGAGAGTAGGAGAGGGAGAGAGAAAATGATGGAGGGAGAGCAATGGAAAGAGAGAGAGAGATTGTGCAGGAGAAGAAGAGAAAGGGAGAGAATGGAGAGAAAGTGGGAAGGGAGAGGGAAGAAGAGAGAGCAAAAAGTCTCTGGAAAGGAACAGAGAGAGGAAAATGAGAGAAGTGACAAAAAGGGAAGGAAGAGAGGGGAGGAAAGCTGGAGAAAGTGAAGGGTGGGATAGAGAGGGGAAGGAGAGAGAAGGAGAATGGGAGATAAGGAACACCAAAAAAGCAAGAGAAAGGAGAGAGATGAGGGATAAGAGTGTCAGAGAGAGGAAATCTTTGTCATCGTCTGTCTTTCAAGAAAGGAAAGTTTGACAGGGAAAGAAAGAGAGGTGGATGGAAGCAGAACAGAGAAGATGCAAGACAAAAATAGTGAAAGGAGGAAAGGTATTGAAGATAGGAAGGGATAGGGGAACAGTGCAAGAGAGTCATGGAGGGTGCAAACAGACAGACAATTGAGATCAATGAGAGAGAGGAACCACAGAGGGAAAAGCCAATTGTTATGCAATTAAGTGGTCCCTCCACTGAGGCACTTACAGACAAGTGAGGGAGTTGCTGTGGATACCCACGGGCACTTGGTGAGATTACTTTACAACACTCTTGTACAAACCAGAAATCCACCTTTCATCCTTTCCCCAGGCAGTCAGCTCACGGGGAGGTGGCAGGGAAGTAACCAACAGAGCAGCTTCTCTGTGTCAGAGTCAATATGCATCAATTTTTCTATCCTGTTTCTTACTTCCCCTCCTCCCTTCCCCTTCTGCTTCCCCTCTCTCTCCAACTCCTTCCTCCCTGCTTTTTCCTTTTTTCCCTTTCCCTTCCCTCTCCTCTCTCCCTCTCTCTTCACCCCCTTCTTTCCTTGTACCATCTCTCTCCCTCCCTCCTCCCTTTCCCCACCTCTCTCCCTCTATATTCCCTTCCTCTTTCTCTTTCTCTCTTCTTCCTTGTCTCTTCCTCTCCTCTGCTTCACCCTTCTTCCTACCACCATTTGCCTCTCTCTCTCTACTTTCCCCTCCTCTCTACAACTCCCTTCCCCCTCCTCTCTTGCTCTCACTTTCCTTTCCTTTCCCCTTCTATCTCTCTCCCCATTCTCCCCCTCTCAGCCCTTTCCTTAACCCTCCACATAACCTCTGACCCTTCCCATCTATGGACTCTACACTTTCCCAAAATACCCCCTCACATGGTATCACATGAGGGCTGCTCACCTTCCACCATTCCTGCCCTTATTCGAACATAACAGACAAAAGGAGCTCCTTCCACCATCCTCATCATCCCCCTCCCATTCTGAGGTAGTGCTGAGGGAAGCTAGCTCAGCCTCCAAACTTCAGTTCCCATTGGACAGATACCCTCTGGGACAGGGTGGTTCCTTTATCGGAGGGAAACACGTTGTAAGTCTTGGAATCCAACAGGTTGAGGACTAAACAGGCAAGTCCCCTCCCCCCTTCTCTCTCTCACTCACACACACACACACACACACACACACACACACACGGCAATGATTGGTTCCTCTACTCACCGCTGGGCCTTCTGGACCAGGGGGACCTTCGACCAGCATCCCCTGTGGGCACAGAGGCATAGGTTAGATGGGGAAGAGGAGTTTCTGGAGGTAGCTGGTGAGGGATGGAGGGAGAGGAGAGCTAGAATTGAGGGAGGGGAAAGGATGAACAGGCCATGAGTAGGGCAGTTGTAAAGGGATGGGTGGGAAGATGGGAAACCATTTGAGGATGGGAGTTTGGGAGCTGGGGGGAAAGTGAAAAGATTGGAGCTGAGGGGTGGGTTTGGAAGGATGTAGAAAGTTGAGTGAGATGATGGGGAAGTGGAAATCTGCGGGAGAGAGGAGGATGAAGAGAAGGGAGAGGGGTGGGGCTCAGGAGAGGGGTTGAGAGTGGGAGCGGGTGAGTCGAGAGATGCAGTTGTGGCACGGCATCCCAGTGGGGGGGTGAGGAAGATTGAAGAAGTGTGATGAGGATGTGGGTAGGAGTGAGTAGAGAGGGAGATATGAGGTGAGAGTGGGGGTGAGGAGTTTAGGGTGAGAGAGATGGAGGGGTGGGCTGAGTCGAGGGGTATGGACATGGATAGGAGTGACGGGTGAGGGAGATGGTATTAGTTTAGTGAGGAGTATTGATATGGGTAGGGATGAGGGATGAGGGGTGAGGGGCATGGAGTGAAGGGTGAAGTTGGTGATAAAGGTGAGGGATGAGGAGTAAGCAGTAAGGAGTGAGGGGCGAGGATGGGGGTAGGGCTGAGTTGGTGACGACAATTTGAGGGTTCAGGGATGAAGATGAAGATAGCGGTGAGGAATGAGGGTGGAGTTAGCTGTGAAGAGTGAGAAGTGAGGTTGGGGATAATGTTGAAGGGTGAGGGATGAGGACCGCTGAGACACTCACAGGCTCGACCACTGCCGGCTCCCCCTTCTCTCCCTTCAGACCAGCCAGGGCCACCTGCAAGCAAACACAGCAGAATGGGTAAGACACCGGGGCTCCCTGCGCCAGCCCAGGAGAGGGATTCACCAACTTACCACTGCCCAACCACTGGCAGAGGGCTGGAGGCACCATACCAGCTGAAACCTGCGACGCAGGCACATCCAAGCACTGGAGGTGGGTGCAATGGAGGGTAAGTCACACCATGGACACAAACAGGATCTGGAAATGCTGATCAGAGCTGCTCAGCACTGGTCACGACTGGTCCGGATCGGTCCGGACCATCATCAACCCGGGCCGTTGGTGGATGGGGTCACACCCACTAGAACTGACATTGGTCACACTGGTGTCGAAGAGGAACTGACGTTGAACAGGGACCTGTGCATTACGGAGAGCGATGCAGAGAAATGAGGTGTAGGGCAAGCTGGGTGCTCAACAGGACAGGCACTGTGTGTGAACGGTGTTCGACAGGACAGGCACTGTGTGTGGACACTGTTCGACAGGACAGGCACTGTGTGTGAACGGTGTTCGACAGGACAGGCACTGTGTGTGAACGGTGTTCGACAGGACAGGCACTGTGTGTGGACACTGTTCGACAGGACAGGCACTGTGTGTGAACGGTGTTCGACAGGACAGGCACTGTGTGTGAACGGTGTTCGACAGGACAGGCACTGTGTGTGGACACTGTTCGACAGGACAGGCACTGTGTGTGGACACTGTTCGACAGGACAGGCACTGTGTGTGAACGGTGTTCGACAGGACAGGCACTGTGTGTGAACGGTGTTTGACAGGACAGGCACTGTGTGTGAACGGTGTTCGACAGGACAGGCACTGTGTGTGGACACTGTTCGACAGGACAGGCACTGTGTGTGAACGGTGTTCGACAGGACAGGCACTGTGTGTGAACGGTGTTCGACAGGACAGGCACTGTGTGTGGACACTGTTCGACAGGACAGGCACTGTGTGTGAACGGTGTTCGACAGGACAGGGACTATACGGAAAAGTATTGGACAGGGCCGATATGATGTGGGATTATTGTTCAATAAGGCAGATACTGTGTGGGAACTACATTAGACAGGACAGGTACTGTGTGATCTATGTGCAGATGCTGAAGGTTTAAGGTGGGAGAGAGTTTTAAAGGGGATCTAAGAGGGGAAGATTTTAATACAAAGGATGTTGCTTATCTGGAAGCGACTAGCAGAGGAGCTAGTGGAGTCAAAATCAACATTATGTTTAAGAGACATTTAGACAGACACTTAAATACAGCAAGACATAGAAGAATATCAAATTGTATTAGTGTAAATGGGCATGAGCATTTTAGGCTGAAAGGCCTTTCTCTATTCAGTTGGATTGCTCTTGGTGCTGGGCAGTATAACACTGAACGGAACTAACTGGAATTGACATTTGAGTTCATTAGATCTGGTGTTTGTTGGAAACATGTTCATCAGCTCTGTTGGTGATGGGAGCTGGCGGCGACTGAGGTAACGCTGATTGGGACTGCCACTAGTCCGGTACTACATAGGATTGTGCGGATGGGAGTTATTCTAAAGGCAAGGTTGTGCTGGTCTGGATTGGCACTGTACAGGGATGCATTCTCCGGGAAAGGTCATGTTGATCGTGCAGTGCATGAACTCAAATTTGCTGATCAGGAGACATTAGAGATTGCAGGTGCTGGAATCTGGTGCAGTAGGCAATCTGTTGAGGAAAGTCAGGAGGTTGAGCAATATCTGTGGGGGGTAGAGGCAATTCCGACAAATCTTATTGAACCAGAGCGTCAGCAGTCCACTTCCTTCATGGATGCTGGCTGAACCATTGGATTCCTCCAGCATTGTATGTATTGGTACTAATCAGGGTTGCTTGGGACCAGGTATTGGTAATGTCTGGAACTAAACTGGACCAAGGTACAATGAGCAGGCTGAAGCTGACTGGAACTGGTAGGGGAGTCCACTGGCTTCCAAGAGTCCCAGACTCGGCTATGCTGTTACTTAAGAGGGCTGTGTAAATTGGGTCCAGTGCGCAAAGACTGTGTGCTCTGTGATGCTTTAATTGGGACTGTGCTAGTTTGGAGCCCATGTGGAGTGAGGAAGATAGGACTGAACAGATTGGAATGGCACTGGCACTGATCAGGGCTGTGCCAATTAGAAGTGGCACTGGAAGCAGCTGTGTTGGCTTTGACTGGTGCAGATCATGATGGTGCAGAGTTGGTCTCTACCCAGAAAGGCAAGAATTAAGGATCATGGCGATCCAGAGTAAGATTGAACAAAAAGTCACAACTGTCATCAGAGGTTGTGGGGAGAAGGCAAGAAAATAAGGTTGAGATGGATAATAAATCAGCCATGATGGAATGACAGAGCAGGCTTGATGGGAAGAATGTCCTAATTCTGTTCCTATGTCTTATAGTTTAACAAGATGATGGTGAATGGATTGCACTGATTGGGACTTGCTGTGGGCCGGATAGTGATAAGCAAGGTTGTCACTTGCTGGGACTGATGCTGTGCACAGCTGCTGCTGGCACTACTGAATCAGACCAGCATTGACACTTCCCTTGGTCTTCAGTAAGGTCGCTAGTCCACGGAAATCTCCTGCCCTTGCTCCTACTACTGACCCGTTGTCATCTGACATCCCCCGCCCCCCCCCCACCACCCCACACAATACCAGTCCTCTTGAGACCGTCAGCTCGTGATTGGCCGGGCTGTGGAAGGATTCCTGATGTAGATAGCATGGAAACCAGAGTATAAGCCTTTTACGTCATTGTTCGAGGGACGGAAGCCTGAAGGAATGGAATAGAGTCTCTCCACGTCTGATGATACCATTTCCCCGTTGGTGAGCTGCACTGATGTAATGTGGGGTGGGGTCCCCCTGCACATAGTGGGCAGCATCAACCACAGGGATATATTACCTCAGCCAGAGCGAGACGGTGTCTCTAGGGTTGACGTCAGGTGGTTGACCATAGATCAGAGAAGGTGAAGGCTGCCAACACCAGGCAGCAGATAACCTTGAAACTGGCATATAGCCCCAGACAGGTGGGCATTACAGCAGGGATCACTTACTTGAAAATGACATTACAGTTCAGAGACAAATGTGTAAGGTCATGACTGACCTGTGAATTCCATCACGACAGTGAGTTATGGCATTATTGCAACAAGTGATGACATAACCTCAAGTACTGATTGTATCACCACAGCAGGTGATGAGGTCTTTGCACTGATGACATCATTTCAGTGGGCAATGATACCACTACAACAAGCGGTGTCATAGCTTCAACCAGTGATTACATCACCATAGCAGGCAATGGGATCATTGCACCAAGAGATGACATCACGTCAACAGGTGATAACTGCATTGCAGCCTGCAATTACATAATTGCAGCAAGTGATGATATCATTGCTGTGACATTATTTCAAACAGTGGCCGCATCATCGCAGCAGGTAATGAAATAATTGTGCCATGATGACATCACTTTGGCAGGTAGTGACTGCATTGTAGCAGGTGAGTCATCACTGCAGTGGGCGATGACGTTGAAGTTGCAGATGATGTCACTGCATTGGACAACAACATCAGTGCAGCAGAGAATGGTGTCCCACTTGTTGAAGACATCACTGCAATGCTCAATGAAGTCGCCTGAGTGTAAGGAAAGTGTCAGTGGTGCAGTGTTGGAGGAGGACCACAGCAGAAACTGAGGAACACATGGAAGACATCACATTGTACTTGAGGAGCAGAGACAGTACACACACGGAGAAGGGCAGACTGTGGAGACACATACAGAGACAAGGTGACACAACGAAAGGAGGGGAAGGAGAAACCAGTGCAACATGGAGGGGTCAGGCAGGCCTCAGCACTTACTCCTTCCATGTGGACCTCTGTCTCCACGGGAAGTCCCGGGCCAATCTCCGGTGTGGGATCCTCATAATAATCCTGGTAAATGTAGTCATAGTCATAACCAGGGTCACCTGGGTTTACATCTTCTCCTGTAAAATACTCCTTGGACATCTCCAGATCTCCTTCGGTTGGGTGAACGGAGACCTCTTCCTCCTCTTGCTGGTGAGGAGCAGGTGAAAGAGAAGCGAGAGCAGCTGTTAGGTTAGCGAAGCAATGCATCCCCGAGGCAGATGATCATGGCTCTGTATACCTGGCCACACCCAGGGCTGGACTTCTGTAAGCTCAAGAGTGATGCCAATACCCAGGCACCTGGGGTTGAGGGGCAGGTCTGGGCACTGTCAAGTGATCAGCAAACTAGGAGGTGGTGGTGGGGGTAGAGCCAGCCAGAGGAATACTTTGCCATGATCATACAGCCATACTGGGTGAGTCAAAGCGGCTGGACCTCGAAGTCCTTCCACACTAGAGACACAAGGGCTTCGGCCTCTCTCCAAATATGGCACCTGGTCTGTTGAATGTTTGCACTGTTTTCTGTATTTTCCCCACATTCAGTCTGCTCATCCCAGGGGTAATATGAGAGAGGTGGGGAATGTTGTTTCTGAGAGGATGCAACATGGGCAAGAAGGTTGTACCCTGGGCAGGGAAGGGTTGTGTGGGTGAGCGTCTGTAAGGGAGTGAAGTTGTGTGTATGTGAGTGTATGTATGAGTGTGTGTGTGAATGTGTGCGCGTGGCTGTTTGTGTATGAATGAGCATGTGCACATGGATGTGTTTGAGCAAATGCATATGTTTCAGTGTGTGAGCAAATGTGTGTGTGAGTGAATGAGTGAAAAAGGCAAAGTGAGTCCGTGTGTGTGTATATATCTGAGTACATTTGTGTGAGTGAGAGTATGTGTGTGTGTCTGAGCAAGTGTTTGTTTTTGACCGAGACTGTCTATGTGCACATGTGAATGTGCATGTTTGTGTCAGTGTTTGAAAATTCTGCTGTATTAAAGTTACAAAAGCTGGTGCAACGCCAATTACAAACAGAAATGCCCCAGAATATGTTGGATAGGTAATTCTCCCTCTACACTGTCCCACCTCACCCATAGACATCACTCCCCCACAAGACAATGAGCAGCACCAAAACATTCCCAGCTGGGCACACACCCAACCCAGTACCCACACACTGCTCCCTGTTACACCAAGCCACTTCAGCACCAGCATCCGATGGGTTCTTCAATGATCCCTCCACCCAGACCAGACCTCCCAGTATTCTGGATCACAAGCCACACCCTGCAGTTGCCCTGGAATGTTCCCTGTCGTGGAAGGCAAATATGAATGCACGTTGTTGTTGCTGAAGTACTGCATGTCTGGTGGGCATGCATGACTGGTTGATGTGCATGTGTCTTTGTGTGCAAGTCTGGTTGCAAAAGGCATGCCTGACTGATTGGCGTTTAAAACTGTCTTGCCTAGTCAGCGAAGCACTTTTTAGTTAGTCTGGGATGGAATCAATGAAACTTGGTGAGGGACTTGGTTGAGTAACTGAGGAGCAATTATTCAGTATTGCAGAGAGTAGAAGCCCTTGCAGTCTCTTGCACTGGATGCCAATGGCCGTTCCTTTTTGCAATTTACTTCCAATCTGCAATGGAGGTAAATTCCAAAAGCAAAGAATGAGCTGCAGAGATGTTTCCACGTTAAACATTCAATGCTAGCAATCAAGGAGGAAGTTTTACACCTAAGTATTTGCAATTTACACAGTTCAAAAGGTCCTTTATCAGCTCCAAACCAAACTCTCTCAGTCCTTTCTCAGCCAACCCTATCATTACCTTTCCACCATTGTGTTTTCATTGAGTTTCCCCTTCCATGCATAGGACTTAGGGAGCTCTCTATGCAAAGAGCCTTCTCTTCCATTTCCTAATGAGTCATTGTTGTTGGCTTACATTAACCAACCGCTGGCTCTAGTTTCCACTATAGGTGGAACAACTCTAAATCTACCCTCACCCCTCCAAAAGGTTGACTCCCCATACCCTCCACCTCCCTTCAACTTTGATTTCCCAGCAAAAAATTGCCAGTCATCTTTGTAAATCAGTGGAGACACAAGAGACTACAGACATTGGAAACTGGAGCAACATACAATCTGCTGGTAGATCTGCTGGTATCTATGGGGGGAAAGAAACTGACGGCATTTCCGGTCTTGAAGCTGGGTTTCAACCCAAAACATCAGCAACTCCTTCCCCCCCCCACTCACTCCTGCCCCCACCAGTGCTACTTAACCCAGAGTTCTTCCAGCAGTTTCTTTGTTGTTCCTTGTGACCAACTTCTACAGAGGGTTCTGCATTTTCTTGAAAAGATGGAGATCAGAACTGGTGTGGGCCAAACCAGCTTCTCCACAAGTCCCAATGGGTGCAGCCAAATGAACAACAAGGGACAACTGGGATTCTTCCACTCTCCCCCTCACACATACTGCCCACCCTGCTGAGGATACAAGCATTCCCTGATGGTGACTGGGTTGTATGGCTGGCACGTAGTTTGGGTACTGGTTGGCATCACTGAGAGTGGTTCCAGTAAGGTCATTCCTGCAGATAATCTCAGTTCACATGAAGTAAGCAACAGTTAAGAACATGCAAACAAGTGTAGCCGTCCCCTGTCAAACCCTCCGTAGCTAAGAATGAGTGGTACTCCCACTCAGTGCCCACAACCATTCACAAAATATGTTTCATTATGGTTATGGGCATTGAGGGCATATGAGGTACAATCCTGTATCTTCTTCCCAATTTTCTTCCCCTTCTTAAGTCACAAGACATTAATCTGGTCTATCAGATGAACCTTCTTGATAGGAACTATCAACCGGCCTCTCAGCATGGTATAACTTCCTCACGGGTGCTAACCTTCTCCCTTCCAACCTCAACCACAAGACTGGGACCAATTGTTGCTCCCTGCCCCATCAGCACCCTGGTTGAGTTCAGTGCAGGACATGGATCATAAATGGAAATTTTCTGCACAGTTTAGCAGAGGCACAGATGCATGGGATGGAGGAGCAGTCTCACACTCACGCACCATTATTACTGGATAGACACTTCCAAGTGCATTGCAATTCTCTTGGAGGGAGGGCCCATTAAACTGGGGAGAGCAGATGTTTATCTCAGAAAGAGTGTGCAGGTTTTCTGAAAATATTCCAATGGGAGTTTTTCAAAGTTGTGATCCTTTCCCTTTAATCCAACACACTGTAGTCAGTACTGTCAACCACCTTTGACTGCTACTATGTCATAGAGTACAAAGTGTGGAAAGGAAGGACAACTTGGTTCTGTGTAAAACTTTGGGAACTGATGATGGGACATGTAAAGGAATCTTCACTGGACGTCTTAACCTGGACTATGTGATGGAACAGTGCAGATGGAGCCTAATTCTGTGTCTGAGCTAGGGGGTGTGTGGTGCAACAGTGCAAAGGGTTCTTCACTCTGTGTCAGCCCCTGAGAATGTGTGATGGGACAGCATAAGGAAGCTTCATTCCGTGTCAGACCCTGGTAGTGTGTGATGGGACAGTGCAGAGGGAGCTTCATTGTGTGTCTGACCCGGTAGCGTGTGATGGGACAATGAAGAGGGAGCTTCATTCTGTATCTGACCCGGTAGTTTGTGATGGGACAGTGCAGAGGGAGCTTCATTCTGTATCTAACCCGGTAGTGTGTGGTGGGACAGTGCAGAGGGAGCTTCATTGTGTGTCTGACCAGGTAGCGTGAGATGGGATAATGAAGAGGGAGCTTCATTCTGTGTCAGACCCTGGGAGTGTGTGATGGGACAGTGCAGAGGGAGCTTCATTCTGTATCTGACCCGGTAGTGTGTGATGGGACAGTGCAGAGGGAGCTTCATTCTGTGTCAGACCCTGGGAGTGTGTGATGGGACAGTGCAGAGGAAGCTTCATTCTGTATCTGACCCGGTAGTGTGTGATGGGACAGTGCAGAGGGAGCTTCATTCTGTGTCAGACCCTGGGAGTGTGTGATGGAACAGTGCAGAGGGAGCTTCATTCTGTGTCAGACCCGGTAGCGTGTGATGGGACAGTGCAGAGGGAGCTTCATTCTGTATCTGACCTGGTAGTGTGTGGTGGGACAGTGCAGAGGGAGCTTCATTGTGTGTCTGACCAGGTAGCGTGAGATGGGATAATGAAGAGGGAGCTTCATTCTGTGTCAGACCCTGGGAGTGTGTGATGGGACAGTGCAGAGGGAGCTTCATTCTGTATCTGACCCGGTAGTGTGTGATGGGACAGTGCAGAGGGAGCTTCATTCTGTGTCAGACCCTGGGAGTGTGTGATGGGACAGTGCAGAGGAAGCTTCATTCTGTATCTGACCCGGTAGTGTGTGATGGGACAGTGCAGAGGGAGCTTCATTCTGTGTCAGACCCTGGGAGTGTGTGATGGAACAGTGCAGAGGGAGCTTCATTCTGTGTCAGACCCGGTAGCGTGTGATGGGACAGTGCAGAGGGAGCTTCATTCTGTATCTGACCTGGTAGTGTGTGATGGGACAGTGCAGAGGGAGCTTCATTCTGTGTCAGAGCCTGGGAGTGTGTGATGGGACAGTGCAGAGGGAGCTTCATTCTGTATCTGACCTGGTAGTGTGTGATGGGACAGTGCAGAGGGAGCTTCATTCTGTGTCAGACCCTGGGAGTGTGTGATGGGACAGCATAAGAGAGCTTCATTCTGTATCTGACCCGGTAGTGTGTGATGAGATAGTGAAGAGGGAGTTTTACTCTGTATCTGACTCTGGAGTGTGCAATGGGACTGTGTAAAAGGAACATTTCCTTATACCTACTCTTGCAGACAGGCATGCCGTGGAGGGTATTGTGTTGGATCTTCCTGTCTGTAACTGACAAGGAATCACTGGTGTAAAAAGAATGTGAGTGATCTTAATTACACCAGCAGCCACCTAGGATAGAGTTAAATGACTGACGGACCCTGATGGGAACTGCTGGTTGTATGAAAGGTCACATGATGTGCAATCACAAAGCAGGAGCCTTTCAGACATGCTGCCTTTGGACAGAAACTGGTGTACAGGACCCACAGCTCCCAAACCTGCCAACCAGCAGACTGAGCCTGGTTAGTAATAGTCTGCACCTCCAGAATCAACCATCTTCAGTACAGTCTGCATCCCACATCCATGGACAGCCTCCCAACCCCAGAGCTCCCCTGCACAGCTTGGAGCAGTGACAACACTCGGACCGGACCATCTTCCTGAAGTCATACCAGGTCAGACAGGTCAGATTTGTCCCCTTTAAAGAGACACCCAAGTGAAAGGGCTGTCCCAAAGATGAAACACCATCAACAACTGGGTTTTGATGGTCTAATCTCAGCTCCAGCCAAGCCTTTCAGTTCTCATTAGCTGGTTGACTCTGTCCCTCACACCTCCCCTCCACAGTCCACCTCCATTCCCATGCCCACCCAGAGCCCACTAACCGCGAGCAACCTCAAAGCTGACAGTTAGAGACTCATGGCACTTCAAAGGGGCGGCGGTCTTTAGCAAATCATCCGCCACCTCAGACTGTGAGTGATTGTTGTCATGGGAAAAGAGCGGTGGGGAGGAGGTTTTGAAAACTCTGGTAATGTCTGTGAGTGAAGCAGCAGGTCATTCAGAAGAAGAAGCAAGCTGGTCAGTCAGCTTCTACATCTAGACATTCAGCGGGAAAACATAAAGCATACGTATTCATCAGATTACATTTTACTTGTCACCACCAACAACCTCCCAACTCCAGGTAAGTACAGTAACACGCACTGTGCCCAGGACGAATCTATGGCAGGAGCTGATTAGTGGGCCCAAGTTCTGGAGAGAGCCCTGGTATTGGGAGTCAGCTAGCTGCTGCTCATCTGAAGGTGGATCTAGAGAGATCTCCCAAAACCTCAGTGGACGCATGCCCATCGTGTAAAGGAGGAGTCCAATGGAGATCAATCTTACACCAGGACAATGTAGGAGCAGGATATCACGCAGCAGGAGGGTTGCCAGAATGGTCTGAGGTGCATGGCTGGTCCTGGTGAACATCTGCCCCTTAGCAGCACAGTGATGTCCTTCTTATTCTGGGAGCAAGGTTCCAATGGAGAGTGACCCTCATTTCATCCTTTACCCAAGGAGCATCTAAAACTGAGTCACTAATCTGCTCATTGTGTTCTGCATCATCCACCGGTAGAGAGATGTGGGCTGAACTTGGGCAAATGGGACAAGCGTAGATATGCCTCATTGCCAGCATGGACGGGTTGGGCAGAAGGGCCAGTTTCCATGCTGTATGATCCAAAGGCTCCATGAAGTGGGCCAAGTTGGAGTGATGATGGTGTTGGGGAAAGCAACGGAAAAACAGGACACTGGATACAGTACATCAGGGCCTCTGTCACATCTCTCCACCATCTCAGCTTTATGTAGGCCAACTCCTCTCTTTACTATCAGTCCTGATGAAGGATCTCGACCCAAGTGTAATGTACTGCTGCCGGAAAACAACAAACAAATTTCACATCATATTCCAGAGATATTAAACCTGATTCTGATTCTGAAATCTCCAACACTGCCAGTGGCAATCGGTTCCTTGCCACAATAGCCAGTGACATTCGACTATTGTGTTTAGACCAGGGGACAGCATCCCCCAGTGGAATTCAGAACACAGAACTGTGCTGTACAACTGTACAGGAAATGGCCCTTCAGCCCATCCCTTCTGCGCTGAACATGATGCATAGCTCTTCTGCCTGCAAATGATCCCTATCCCACTATTCCCTCCATTTCATGACCTGGAAAATTCCAAGAGTTGATCCATGGCTTTGGATACCTGTAGTTCTTCTCCACCACCTGTCCCGAAAGAGACAAGAACCTGAGATTAGGGGTCATGTGACATCTCCAGGGTCAGGATAGTCAGATTTCAATTAAGTGGAGGAAGATGCGAATGTGCACTAGAACCAATAGGCAGTCTGTTGGAGGAAACTGGAGAGTGGAGCAACACCTGCGGGAGTGGGGAAAGAGCTGTCGACATTTCGGGTTGAAACCCTGCATCAGGGCTGAGGGGAGAGGGCTGGTATGAAGAGAAGAGGGAGAGGCTGTGACAGGGGCCAGTAAGCAATGGGTGGACTGAGGAAGGGTGAAGGATGGTAGTTAGAAGCAGCTGGGTGAGGGAGGGAAAAGGAAGAGGTGGGGAGGCACAGGGAGGTGGGTGATCGGTGAAGGGAGACAGGGTAGAAAAAGGGCAATGGCAACAACTGGGGAGAGGGGAGAGTGACAAGTGGGGAGACAGGACTGGAAGGCAATAAGGGGGAAACACAATAATGACTAGTGCTGAAATCTGATCGGTAAGGACAGTGATAACAGACGGGCCTCTGCACATCTCTCCCCTACCTTCTCATCTTTATGCAGGCCATCTCCCCTCTTTACCATCAGTCCGCATGAAGGGTCTCGACCCAAAGGGACAGTGCTTATCCCTTCCCACAGATGCTTCTCGGCCCACCAGGTTCCTCCAGCAGACGGTTTCTTGCTGCACATTCCAGCATCTGCTGTCTCTGGTGTCTGCAGCAGAATCATTCCTCCCGTCTGCGGTGACCTCCCACTCGTGACAAGATGGGAAAACACAGTGTGCATGAGACTGGGGTCAGATATTCCCAGACATTACCTGCACCAGAAATACACCTCAGCCCATTTCAGGGGCCCTGTCACTGAAGGGTGGCCTCTCCTTCCCATTGTCTGGACGTATGACAATGTCCATCCTCACACCAAGAGAGGGAATGGATCTAGGGTGGGAATCTGTACAGCACGGACTGAATGTGTTTGAGGGACTACACTGATCTTCCCTTTTCTTTTCTGCTGATACTTCCATCCAGTCTGCAAGTAATCCCCAATTAAAATAATCCGTTCAAAATCATGTGTTTCCCAAGCAATATTGTGTTTAGGACATGATGGTGGAACAATGAAGTAAATAAGAGGAGCAATAGGCCAGTCAGCCCCTCAAGCCTGGCCTACTACTCAATCTGATCATGGTTGATGTTTCCCGGGCCTCATCTCTTCCTCTGTACCAGTCCCTGCAGCCCTCAGTTTCCTGATCTCTGAAAAAAAACCTATTCCTCTTTAAGTTCAATGTCCACAATCCAATGGAGTAGAGAATTCCAGATCTCCTAGTTGCAAACTCTTGAGTTTTCAGCCATTGCAGTGCTCACACTTTAGTGCCACAGTGCCTGTACAAAGCACATAGAACCACATACTTACACATAACGAGAATCAAAACAAATTCAAGTGCTGGAATTCTGAAATAAACTGCTGGAAAGACTGAGCAGGTCAGGCAATCTGTGTGGTGATATGAACAGATTTAACATCTCATGTTTAAAAAAAACGCCTTCATCAGAACAAGGAAAAGGAGAAAAGACAGTACTTTTCAATATAAGGTAGAGGGAAAAATGAGTAGAAAAAAAGTGATTATCATCAAAAGGGTGAGACCGAACGAGATAATGCAGCAATTAGAGTAGAGCTCAGATCAGATGAAGTTTGCCTTAGCCATTTCTGCCTGAAATATGTTTGGTACAGTTCTTTTTCCTAGTCTGTTTGCATCGTCTAGCACTCTGGGGATATGCTACAGCATCACTGTTAGCAATATATTAAAAATCGACACATAACCTAATCTTGACTGCTAATCATTCTGCTGCATTAACCTATTGGTCTCACCCTATCAGAGATATTCCCATTGTTACATCCACTCTTCTCCCAATTTCTCAGTGTTTGAAGATTATTTCACTCTTTCCCAATTCATGACCTGGAAAGTTACGTCTCCTCTCCTCATAGATGCCACTTTACTTGCTGAGTGTTTCCAACATTTTCTGGCTTTCTTTCAGACTTCCAACATCGCCAAGTGAATTTTATTTTTCTGTATGCATGGTGGTTACATGGAGTGCATTGGTGGGGAATTCTGGAGGGAATATGGAACTAGGAATCCTGGAATTCTCTCAGATTCTGTTCCTTGGACTGCGAAGACTGAATCACCGGAATGTGGGGGGTGGTTTGGAGGATTTAATTACCTCCCTGGTCCCACCCATGAAGAACGTCTATCATAAACCATGTTCGGTTGGGCTAAGGGACAGAGTTGGAGAGAAATTTTCCCTCTTAAAAATTTTCAAAGTAATTACTATGTAGACCAGGAATTCCCTGTTGACAGCTGTAATTCACCAAGGCAGCTGCTTTGGTTGGTGTTTAATTTGGAAAAAGGATAGTCCGAGTTAGAAGAAAACAATTTTACTTCCTTTCTCCTTCCTAAGTAAGCAGTTAAGAGTCAACTATATTAGAACGTATTGAGGCACTAGCAGATTTGCTCTGCTTCGAGATAGTTGATGAACAAGGAGGGATTTTTATGAAACTCATAGTTCAATGTTACTGCCCTAATAACAATATTACTAACTCTGAGCTTATTTACTAATATGGATTTAAATTGCCAATTTGCTACAATGGAACTCGAAATCAGGTTGTCAAATCAATGGCCTCCCTCCTTAACTTCTTATCGTCATACTCAGTAAAACAACCTCCCTCTTGCAGCAAGAGAATCTTAAAGTGGGTAGTCAATGGACACTGTCTATACTACTGATTGCCTCAGTAAAGCAGCCAAAGTATCCAAGACTTTTCTTGCCACTGACCTTCTCTCTTCTCCCCCCTCATATCAGGCAGAAGATACAAAAACCTGGAAGTTCAAGACTATTGCATATCCTCTTGTATGATAAGATGGAGTCACTGTCTACCTTGTACCTTATCGTCTGCCTGCACTGCTCTCTCTGTGTAACCCAGTTATTGTTTTTCCTTCATCACATCTATCCACTGATAAAATGGTCTGTATGAGTGGCATGCAAAACAAAGTTTTCACTGTATCTTCCACCCGTTGACAATAACAAAACAATTTACCATGGGAATTCTGCTGGACACAAAGATGATATAGGTTGTTCGACCTCACTGGTTAATTTTACCCTTGAATTAAGATAATGCATGGTCTTACATTAACTTCATCTTATGTTTGAAGTCTGATATATTCATAACAAAAACCTAACTTTGCTGTGAGTGATTAACTCTTCCTATCCCCAGCCCGGGATCAACAGTCTGGAAAGAATGAGTTCCTGATTCACCAAGGTACCCAGAGGCAGCCTGGCTCTGATTTAATGTTGCCTACCCTAATGAAGCACACTCTCTCCACAGGAAATACTAACTCTGAATAAATCTTTTAATCATCTTAGCTAGTTTAATTAATTAGGTTCTGATGAAGAGACTCAACAATTAAACTTAAACTACTTTTCTTCCCACAGATGCTGCCCGACCTGCTGTGTTCCCAATATTTCCCATTTATATTTCAGACTACCTGCATCTTCAGTTTTGTTTTCAGTTTTTTTTTATTACCTAACGATTATCAAAATTCAAGGTTGTACAGCCCTAAGAAAGAGTTTTGCTTTTTGTCTCCGATATCAATCCTGTTATGGACTAGTCTCCAGTAGACTATAGCAGACAGATGTTTGAGGCAGCTTAAGATTGTAGTTTCAAAGTTTTGTTGCTTTAGTGTACAAATTATTCTGTATTCAAGGATAGCTTTCATTAAGGCTTTGATTGATTTAGTGTCTTTCAGTTTAGAGGTATAGAACCCTGAAATCTCATACTACTTGGTTAAGGAACAGCTACTTCTCTTCAACTATAAGATTCTTGAACTGACCTGTATGACCTCAGCCCTACCTCATTAATGGAACACTATTGATAACCTCTTGCACTTACCATGGATGTGTTTCTAATTGTGTTTTATTTATACGAAGGTGCTGTTCTGCAGAGTCTTTCTTTCTCCTCTGACCTGTGTGGATTCTGTATAATTTTTATTCTTGAGTATTGTCTGAATCTACATGCCTGTAATGCTGCTGTAAGAAAGTCTATCATTGTACCTGGACCTCAATGTACTTGTGCATATGAGAGTAGTGGACTCAGCCAATAGATACATTATGGACACATCCCTCCCCACCATCAAAGTATGCCTCCAGAAGGCAACATCGACCATCAGAGATCCCCACTATCTTGGCCATGCCATATTCTAAGCTACCAGGAGGCAGGAGGCACAGGAGACTGAAGTTCCATGCCATTAGCTTCAAGAACAGCTACTTCCCTTCAACCAGTGCAACCCTAATTACTACAGTTTAGCAACACTGACCACTTGGAACTAAAATAGACATTTTTTTTTATTCTAATTGTGTTTTCATGTAAAAATGTGTATATAATTTATGTTTAATTTATGCTTTTCACGCTAAAGTCCCACAGCACCATGTTCAGGAACTGTTACTTCCCTTCAACCATGTGGTTCTTGAACCAACTGGGAAAATCCTAATCACTACTTCAATATAGCAAAACTATGACCACCTTGCGCTACAATGCTCTAATTTTGTTTTAATTTTGCTCTTTCTTGTATAATTTAGTATAATGTATGTTTATATTTCCTTCTGAATGTTCGGTTTCTAATGTTATACGACTGAGAATCTGCTACAATCAAGCTTTTCCGTACAGCTATGAATGCATATACTTGCGCATATGACTATAAACTCGAAAGAAAAAAAAACTGGACTTGACTTTCCTCCCTTCAAAGAGATGGAAAAGGTGTGACATTGTGTTTCTCACCCCACCTACCCCCAAAACCCCCACCACCCCCAATCACTTCCCTTCCACGGAAGGCAGGACTCCTACAGCACAGACAGCATTACCTTTGTCACCTCAGTCTCGATGACCTGAGGAACCTCACTTGTGACGGTGGCCACAGTAGACTCAGTAGCCTCCTGCCCCTCCGTGTAAGTCTCATACACAACCTCCTCTTCGTAGAGAGCTGGGTCAGTCAGGTCCTGCACCGGTTTGCAATGGGAGAAGATTGCGTTAGTGGGCTGGGGATCTTGGGGAGGGAGAGGCAGGAGAAGGTTCAAGGACAACAATGACAAAGTGCCATGAGGATGGAGGCCCTTATCGCAGAGATAATGGGCAGCAAGAGCAAGACAATGGAGCAAGTGAACAAGAAAATGAGAGAGAAGAGGGATGAACGGGATCTATCCAGTATCTTTCTATGGAATCCTGGATGAAAGATCTGGATAAGGGCCCATGGGAGACTATGCCTCTACCTTTTGGAAGCTGCTCACTTGAGTCCTCTGCTGTGTGATTTTGGTGGCGGCAGGCCTGGCGTGAGCTGCTTTCACAGTGGGAGTCCGGCCAGTGCGCAGCTTGGCGGAGGTGGACTTTGACCACGTTGCCGCTTTAGTGGAGGCCACGCCAGCCGTGAACACCTTGACGCTCGATTTAGCACTGCCAGCCCCCGCCTGCTTCCATCCGTGGCCTTTCACTTTCTGGTGATGGTGGTGATGAAAGATGGAATGATGGATGAAACCATGGAAGAGAAGAGAAAGAATGGGCGAGACAATGAGGAGGAATGACGCGATGCATGGAATTGCAAATCCTCCAATCCAGGATGTGAGCACCAGGCCATGACGTTGATAAAAAGGTCCTGATGTAGATAACCCCTGCCTGTCACACCACCTTCTGTCTCACATTCTGTCTGAATGTGTCCCACCCACAGGAATCTGACCATCTGTTTCACCCACCCTCCATACAGCCATATGTCTCATCCTCTGTCTGACTGTGTCTCAGTATCTGTCTCCACTCACACTGTCTGTCTCACAATCTTCCTGACTGTGTCTCACCCTCCATCCGGCTATCTGTCTCATTCTCTGTCTGACTCTTTTGACCCCTTCCCTGTCTGCCTGTCTCACACTGAGACTGACTGTGTCTCACCTACACTATGCCTGACCATCTGCCTCACCCTGTCCTCCACCTGGCACCTGTCTCACCTGCTCAATATCTGAGCATCTGCCTCACGACCCATCGGTCTGCCTTGGCCTCTGTATGTCAATCTGCCTATCTCATACATCCTCTGTCCGTCTCACTCACTCACCTGCCTCACATTCTGACTCAACCCCCACTGTCTGGCTGTCTGTCTGGCACCTCCCCCCCCAGCTGACCATCTGTCTGATACCTCCTCCCTCTGACCGCCCCACCCAGCCACTATCCATCTCCCTCACAGGTCTGCACCCCGCCCCTACTTGGCGCACATGGACATGCCAGGCCCCATTTCCCTGGTACACTCATCACGTCTGTGTCATTCTTGATCCCTCCCCTTACCATTCCCTCCATTCTTCCCATCTCCTAGCACCTCTCCCCCTTTCCCATTCCCTTTTCTCTCAGTCAGGCCTGGTGCTCTGAACAAGCTCTGCAACAATGGAAGCAGATGATGATGGGTGAACACACATGGCAGCAACAGGTGACAAAACAGACAACACTTTGGACACAGACAGGATCATACCCTCCCCAGCAGCCTCCTTTTACCTGCCCCGGAACGGCCGTCTCGCTCAGCCCCACAGCCTGTGGAGCCTGGGTCTGAAACTCCTCGTAATATTCATAGTACTCGTAATCTTCATCATAGTACTACCAGTGGGAGAGACAGACAGGACAGGTCAGGGCCGAAAGGGTTAGAGCACAAAATAAGAGAGTTCTTACAAGTTTTTGTTCATGTTGCGGGACTAGGGTTTAGTTTTTAAGTCTCTCTAGGATGTAAAGGACAAGGAGCTGAGGTGGTGAATCTTTGGGTGGGTCTGAAGACTCAGTGATGAGGGAGGATCTTATTACATGGAACTGCCCATTCACCCCTCCAAAAGAGCCCTGCAGTGATTACAACAGAGCACATGTATGAACTTACTCATGACTGCTCTTCATTGTCAGTCTGCTGGGGCTGGATCATGGAGGTCCTGCTAGGAAAGAGAGAGCTGGATGAAACATTCCCAATGAGGTGGAATAACATCCTGCTGGGATTGGACTTCCCCAAGAAATGGAGTGAAGATCCTACTGGGATTGGATCTTCCCAAAGTGATGGAATGATGTTCTGTGGGATTGGAACTTTCCAATGAGATGGAATGATATCCTCCTAGGATGGACCTTCCAGTGATGGGGTAAGATATACTATTGGAACTGGACCTCCTCAATGACATGGAGTGAAGGCCTTGCTGGGATTAGGCATTCCAAAGAAAATAAAATGATGATCCACCTGGGATTGGATTTTCCCATTATGATGGAATGATATTCTACTGGGATTCAATCTCCACATTGGAATGATAGTCCATCTGGGATTTGATCTTCCTAAGGTGATGGAATGATGTTCAACTGGAACTAGATCTCTGCATTGGAATGATCTGGGATTGTATTTTCCCACTGTGATGGAATGATGTTCTTCTGGGATTAGATCTCCTCATTGACATGGAATGATGGTTCATCTGGGAATGGACCTTCCCAAGGTGATGGATTTATGCCCTGTTGGGATTGTAACTTGGGCAGTTCTTCCCACCAATGGTTCTGCTGGGTAGGCTGCTCACAGTTCTCTGCAAACTGGTCCCTAATACCTCTACTAGTTTGGGTTGCTCTCTTGATAGATTCCAACATCAATTGCTGAGGGGCTCCTTTCCACTGATTTGAAGCAGAGACAGGTTCATATATGCTACCCATGACAAAAAGGGCAGCAGCCCCTTGATCAGAATCCCTCAGGGGGTTGGGGGGACATGAACAAAAACTGCTGATGGAATCTCTTAAGTCAACCTGTGCAATCACAGACCGAGTCATGTTATTCAATATTCTCAGCAAGAGCAGTCAATATTGCCATAAAAGTTAACATCTGTCACTCAGGAAGCAGACCAGTGATTGGTCCAAAGAGCAAGAATGGGCAGATGCTGAAAGTCCAAAATAAAAATGGGACAACATGGCGAGCACTCAGCAGGTCAGGCAGTGTCTGGGGAGTTAGGAACACCATTGACATTTCAAATTGACAGATTCTCCTTTGAATCAGGAGACATGAGAAAAGGAGTCTGTTTTCAGCTCCAAAAGTCGATGACATGGAGAGGAGAATGGGATGGCTGTGATCAAGTGAGAAGCTTAACCAGAGACATTACCCCATTCTCATCCCAACTCGCCTTCAACTTACAATGACCTTCTCCACTTCTGACAAGTGGTCCAGAATCTCCACAGTAATTCTGTCTCTCTCCCCAGAGATGGTGCCTGATCTACTGAGAGTGCCTGCCACACTCCATTTCTATTTGGGACTGCATTCACCTCTGGCAGATTAGCGCATTTATAGAGAAACTTGTGGGGGGGTGTGGTTTGGGATAGGAGGTCTTTGCTGAGGCCCCTTCCTCAGCCATGCAGTCACTCTTGGGTAGAAGCAACTCCTGTTTTTCCAGTGCTGGCCACATCAGGGAGCAGGAGCAATCACTCCAGCCGAGCCAGCTGAAGGAGCTGAGGAAAGGCTTGGATTCAAGCACTCATGCCCTGAGTGTGACCCTTGGGGGGGGCAGGGAAATGGGGGGAGCAATGGAAGTTGTCCAGTGTCAAAAACTTCACAAATGCAAGTGCAAAGGACATGCACCACACAGGGCTGGCAGAAGAGAGTGCCTGGCAAGTGGTAGGTGGGACATGTTGGGGTTTTGGGTGTCAGATAGAGAGCAGAATGATGTTAGAGGGGTCGGAGAGGTGGGTGGAGCCCGACAGTGGGGGATTGGGGTGGTGATCAGATCAACGAAGGTGTATTCCAAGGGTCAGTGAAGAAGACAGGTCTGGAGTTGGGGTTCAGAGACAAAATAAAGGCCGGACTAGCAGGAGGTCAGCCTGGAGAATAAAGCGCTTGGAAGTGTCAAACAGGGCACGAGTATAGAGAAGGGAAAGAGGCAGAGACTGAAGGGGGCATAGTGGGTGAAGGATTGGAGTGGAAAACCGGGAGGGGTCAGAGTAAAGGACGAAGGGCCTGGGAAGTCGGTGGAGCCTTTTGGGTTACGGAACAGGGCCTGAGGTCAAAGGGGAGGGGCATGGAGCTAGAAGTGTGGCCCACTGGTAGGAGGTGGGTCCATGAGAGGGAGAAAGAACCAAGGTCTGGAACTGGGTGCAGCAGAAGCAGGATCCGGGATCTGGGTGTGGGCTAAGTTGGCAGGATTGCTGGGGATGAGGGCTGAGATTGGGTCACTGGCAGTCACACAGGGAGCATCACCTTGACATCCTCATCCACAACCTCCCTCCAAGTTCTGAGGATAGTCCAGGACTGGTGCAGGAGCCATGCTGATTCATGCTGATCTTCCAGAGAAGATCATTAGCAGGCCAGAGGGCGGGAAGACCATCAACAATCAACCATTGACAACAAGTCAACAGTCCCTTCTGGGAGCAAATGACCGCTCAGCGCCATTGGCTCAGCCAGATGCAGGCTAGGAGCTCGAGTGGTTTCCCAGGCAACCAGCCCACAACGTGTCACCATTGTAGCATCTTGGCGAGTCCACAACTGGTTGACTCAGTCCACCATCTGATGGTGCGCAGATGGTTCACGACTTGGCCGGTGTTAGTGATGCACGGTGGGAGCAGAGACAGAGAGCGGAAGGAGCAACGGGGGAGTGAGCAGGGAGAGGGAGGGTCCCGATTCCAGCAGCCCGTGGAGACCTGGGGGCAGTGGAGTATCCTTGGGGCCATGTCCATGGCCAAGGCTGACTGAAGTTAACTGCTGCCTTCATCTCCCGAAGGACAGAAGGCAGCCAGGGACTCCATCTTGCATCCTTGCGGTATGCGTGGTCCCTGCCGTCTAAATCTGTAGCATGGAACAGCACGGAAACAGGCCCCTCGCCCCATCAACCCTGCTCGTTCCACCTGTTTACACTAATGCCATTTCATTCTCACACCCCCTCCCGATTTCACCCCTTGGCTACGCACAGATGGGCGATTCACAGTGGCCAGTAAAACCACTGAAGGAAACATGTCTCGGGCGCATGCACAGACTCCATGCATGGTCGAGCTCAGGAGGTCAGGGTCATACCAGGTCTTTGGGACTGTGAGACAGCAGCTCCACCCACTGCACCATGGTGGCCAGCTGTTTTGATATATTATCGTGAGTAGGTTACCACTGCCCATTACCAAGACTTGCTCTTTTATCATTAATGGAGGCATTTCACCCATTTTCATTTCAGAAATCATTGATGAAATGGCAACAGCTGGGTTTGACTTCTGAGCTCTGATCACTGAGGTTAGTCAGTGGGCTGGGATCCCCTGTAATGAGGAGTGAAACAAATGGCAGTGGGGGAGGTGGTGGAGTCCTCAAGTACTTACATACTCCTTCACGCCAGGGTCCTGACTCTGGGGGTAGTCAGGGATGGGAGTGTCACAGTCCGGGCTGTAGTGCTGGCAATAGTCGAAGGCAGCCTGGGGATCTGAGGAGATCAACAGCTGCTGGATGTCACCCTGAGGGGCGGAGAGAGAGAAACAAGGGAGATATAATACTGATGGTGATGTTGGTTTATTATTGTCACATCAAAGTTCAAAGTAAATTTATTATCAAATACATATATGTCACTATATACAATCCTGAGATACATTTTCTTGCAGGCACACACAGTAAATCCAATAACCAGAATAGAATCAATGAAAAACTGCACCAACAGGGCCGCCAACTAGGGTGCAAAAGACAACAATCTGTGCAAGCACAAAAAGAAATGATAATAATAATAATAATATATAAGCAATAAATATCAAGAATATGAGATGAAGATTTGTTAAAGTGAATCCATAGCTTGTGATGAGGCAAAGTGAAGTTGAGTGAAGTTATCCCCTTTAGTTCAAGAGCCTGATGGTTGAGAGGT
Source organism: Mobula hypostoma (assembly GCF_963921235.1). NCBI lineage: Eukaryota > Metazoa > Chordata > Chondrichthyes > Myliobatiformes > Myliobatidae > Mobula > Mobula hypostoma. The sequence goes on from NC_086101.1 coordinate 30,750,430, forward strand.
AATAACTGTTCTTGAACCTGCTTGTGTGACTCCTGAGGCTCCTTCACTTTCTTCCTGATGACAGCAGTGAGAAGAGAGCATGGGGTGTTGAGAGTCCCTGATGATGGATGCTGTCTTCCCATGACAACACTCAGTGTAGATGAGCTAAATGATGGGGAGGGTTTTACCCTGCTTGGACTGGGCCATATCCACTACTTTATGTAGAATTTTTCATTCAAGGGCATTGGTATTTCCATACCAGGTTGTGATGTAACCAGTCAATATACTCTCCATCACACACGCATAAAAGTTTGTCAAAGTTTTAGATACATGACGAATCTTCACCAACCCCTAAGGAAACAAAGGTGATTCCGTGACTTCTTCATAATTGCACTTACATTCAGGGCCCAGGACAGGTCCTCTGAAATAGTAGCACCAAGAAAGTTAAAGTTGCTGAACCTCTCCAGCTCTGATCCACCAGTGCAGACTAGCTCATGGACCTCTGGTTTCCTCCACCTGAAGTCAATAATCATCTCCTTGGTCTTGCTGACATTGAGTAAGAGTGGTGCTGTTGTGGTACCACTTTATTCTCCCTCCTTTATGCTGACTCAGCTATGGCAGGTGTCATCAGCAAACTTAAATATGGCATTAGATCTGTGCTTAGCCACACAGGCATAAGTGTAAAGCAAGTGGAGCAGTGGGCGAAGAACCAGCCTTGTGGTGTTTCTGTGCTGATGGAGATCGTGGAGGAGATATTGTTGCCAATCCAAACTGACAGCAGTCTGCAAGTGAGGAAATTGGGGATCCAATTGCACAAGGGATATTGAGGCCAAAGTCTTAAAGCTTATTGATTCGTTTTGAGGGGATTAAGTTTATTGAATGCCAAGCTGTAGTTGATAAAGTGTATTCTATTGTATGCATCTTCACTGTCCAAATGTTCCAGGGTTGAGTGAAGATAGGTACAATGCCAAGATACAGTGAAACACGTCCTGCATGCTGTTCATACAGATCAAGACATGACACAATGTGTTGAGTGAACATAATGCAAAATAAAGTGTAAGAGCTATTTAAAAAGTGCAGTGCAGGCAAACAATAAAGAGCAAAATCATACCAACATAGAGTGTTTGGCCAAAAGTCGATCTATAGTACAGGAAGTACGTTAATGAGTCTGTTAACAGTGGGATTGAACTTGTCCTTAAGCCTGCTGAGGCTTTCATATCCTCTGCCCATTGGGTGGGGGCGTGGTGCGGCAAAGAGGCCAAAACCACGGTGGGTGGGGTAGGGTACTTGATTATGCTGGCAGCTTTCCTGAGGCAGCAAGAAGTATAGACAGAGGGGAGGCTGTTTGCTGTGACGTGCTAGATTTAGGACCATCAGGAAGAGGAGGCTACTGTCCTTCAACTGGAACTAGAGTCCCTGGTATAGCACAGATGCAGTAAGACACACATTGGCCAAGGTGGATACACAAGTCTTTGTGGCATTTGTAGCACAGATGCACACTGAGACTGCATTGGCTTCTAGTTTCAGAGTCACAGAGCAAAGCAACAGACCCCTTGGCCCATTGTGTCTGCACTGACCATCAACTACCCAATTTCACTCACTCAATTCTCCCCACAACTCCCTTCCCACCCCTGCTTCTACCCCTTGCCTTCACACTGGGGGCAATTCACAGTGCCAATTAACCCACCCGACCACAACCGGAGCACCCCTGGCAAACTCACCTGGTCACACAGGGGACATGTGGACTCCACACACAGACAGCATTGGGATCGAACCCTGTTCTCCCGACCTGTGAGGCAGCGGCTCTATCCACTTCACCATTGTCCCACCCAGTCAAGCCTGCTATTTCTGATGAACCCTAATTATACAATGACCTCTCCCTGCCCTACCTCACTGATCCTGCCCACCATGTCTTCCTATTCTGTCCCAACCAGGCAGACTCTGCCCTGACTACCCACATCATCGCTCTGCAATCATTCCTAAGACCCCAGCTCCAGAGAGAGTGTAACAATTACACACGCCCTCTCCAAACCACAGGCAGATGCTCAACCCTTCACCCCCATTTGCTCAGTGGTCACTGTTCCAGTGTTTGGACTGCAACAACGCAGTGTGTCCTCAACAGTACTAGCCAGAAGATCATTCATCTTGAGCACAGGTAGAGGTAGCTTCAGTCTGTGTCTGACCCTGAGAGTGTGTGATGGGACAGAGTAAAGGTAGCTTCATTCTCTGCCTGACCCTGGATGAGAGTGATGGGGCAGTGTAGAAGGAGCCTCACTCTGTGCTGGGAATGTGTGATAGGACAGTGCGGAGGGATTGTCACTCTGTTTCTGACCTGTAATGTTCCTGCCTTAGAACTTATGAATAGTTTAAAGAATCAATAGAATATGATCAATAGAACGAAGAACTTCTACAGGTATATTAAGAGCAAAAGGATAGTAAGGGATAAAATTGGTCCTCTTGAAGATCAGAGTGGTTGGCTATGTATGGAACCAAAAGAAATGGGGGAGATCTTAAACAGGTTTTTTGCATCTGTATTTATTAGGGAAACTGGCATGGAGTCAATGTAAATAAGGCAAACCTATACAGATTGAAGAGGAGAAGGTGCTTGCTACCTTGAGACAAATCAGAGTAGATAAATCCCCATGACCTGACAGGGTATTCCTGAGGACCTTGAAGGCGACTAGTGTTGAAATTGCAGGGGCCCTGGCAGATATATTTAAAATGTCGGTATCTACCAGTGAGGTGCCGGAGGATTGGAGGATAGCTCATGTTGTTCCGTTGTTTAAAAAAGGCTCTAAAAGTAATCCGGGAAATTATAGGCCGGTAACTTTGACGTCAGTAGTAGGTAAATTACTGGAAGGAGTACTAAGGGATAGGATCTGCAAGTATTTGCATAGAAAGGGACTTATTAGGGAGAGTCAACGTGGTTTTATGCGTGGTAGATCATGTTTAACCAATTTATTGGAGTTTTTCGAGGAGTTTACCAGGAAAGTGGATGAAGGAAATGCAGTGGATGTTGTCTACATGGACTTCAGTAAGTCCTTTGATAAGGTCCTGCATGGGAGGTTGGTTAGGAAGATTCAGTCACTAGGTATACATGGAGAGGTTGTAAATTGGATTAGACATTGGCTTAATGGAAGAAGCCAGAGAGTGGTAATGGAGTATTGCTTCTCTGAGTGGAGGCCTGTGATTAGTGGTGTGCCACAGGGATCACTGCTGGGTCCATTGTTATTTGTCATCTATATCAATGATCTGGATGATAATGTGGTAAATTGGATCAGCAAATTTGCTGATGATACAAAGATTGGAGGTGTAGTGGACAGTGAGGAAGGTTTTCAAAGCTTGCAGAGGGATTTGGACCAGTTGGAAAAATGAGCTGAAAAATGGCAGATGGAGTTTAATACAGACACGTGCAAGGTATTGCACTTTGGAAGGACAAACCAAGGTAGAACATACAAGGTAAATGGTAGGGCACTGGGGAATGCAGTAGAACAGAGGGATCTAGGAATACAGATACAAAATTCCCTAAAAGTGGCGTCACAGGTAGATAGGGTCGTAAAGAGAGCTTTTGGTACATTGGCCTTTATAAATCAAAGTATTGAGTATAAGAGTTGGAATGTTATGGTGAGGTTGTATAAGGCATTGGTGAGGACAAATTTGGAGTACTGTGTGAATTTTAGTCACTAAATTACAGGAAGGATATCAATAAGGTTGAAAGAGTGCAGAGGAGGTTTACAAGGATGTTGCCGGGACTTGAGAAACTGACTTACAGAGAAAGGTTGAATAGGTTAGGACTTTATTTCCTGGAGCGTAGAAGAATGAGGGGAGATTAGATAGAGGTATATAAAATCATGATGGATAGAGATAGAGTGAATGCAAGCAGGCTTTTTCCACTGAGGCTAGGGGAGAAAAAAACTAGAGGACATGGGTTAAGGGTGAAGGGGGAAAAGTTTAAAGGGAACATTTGGGGGGGGCTTCTTCACACAGAGAGTGGTGTGAGTGTGGAATGAGCTGCCAGGTGAAGTGGTAAATGCGGGCTCACTTTTAACATTTAAAAAAAAACTTGGAGAGGTACATGGATGAGAGGTGTATGGAGGGATATGGTCCAGGTGCAGGTCAGTGGGACTAGGCAGAAAAATGGTTTGGCACAGCCAAGAAGGGCCAAAAGGCCTGTTTCTGTGCTGTAATGTTCTATGGTTCTATAATCTCAGAGGGCTGTTTGCCCGGAGGAGAGCTGTTGGGAGTGGCAAAGATGAGAAAGCTCATACCCTGATGAACAACAGAATAATCTGGGCCACCTACTGATAAATTTAATCCATTTGTGTTATTTTGTGTGGTGACAGTTTCACTGTTATCTGTGCCCTGAAGATCCTGAAGATGTTTCCCCCATAGCCCAGCCAACCTGAATTCGACGAGATGTGGTCCCCAACTGCAGGAGCACAATGAGGTTAAATCTACTGCCAGTTAACAAATCCCAGAACTATGGACGTTATCCTGCAGGCTAATACAATTAAAAAAAATATATATATATATATACACACACACACACACATACATATTATCTTATGTATTTATATTTGTTTTATTTTATTTGGTATTACTGTGTTCTTTATCTTTTGTGGGGGTCGGGATTGTGCTGCACCAGATCCAGACTGACAATTATTTTATTCTACTTACACTTGTGTACAGGAAGTGACATTAAACAGCCTTGAACCTTCCCCCAGGTAAGTGCAGCACACTCAGGATACTGCGAATTTAAATCCCCATTCCTGGCATACAAAATCTAGTCCTCGTCTTCCAGTACAGCACCAAATGTCCCAAAGTATGCTTCACAATAGCAGGAGAACTGTGCATTGCCCCATTGCTTGCAACAAACAGATATTCAGTTGAATCTCCAGCCTTTCAGTTGAGTCCATACTTACTGCGGTAGTATTGACTGTGAATGTTTTCACAGTTTAGCCCAATCCCTGAAGATCAGAGGTTCGAGAGGGGCCCCTCAAGGAATGTTTGAAGTCTGAATCTCTCCTCTAAGGAGTTGAGAAGGATGAAGGGAGCATCTCGCTGAAACCTACCAAACACTGAAAGATCTGGATAGAGTTGGCATCAAGGGTGCGCTTCCAATAGAAGGAAAGTCTAGGGTGCAAGGTCATAGCTTCAGAATAAAGGGATGGCCCTTTAAAACTGAAAAAAGGGGGAATTCCCTCAGCCAGAGGATGCTGAATCTGTGGAATTGCTTAAAAGAGGGCTGTGGAGGCCAAGTCATCTCATGCATATAAAGTATTTAAAGTAGAGATTGACAGGTTCTTGTTTGGTGAGAGGTTTAAAGTTTATGGGGAGAAGGAGTGAGCATGGGGTTGGAAAAGATCAGCTAGGACTGAATGGAGGACCAGATTCGATGGGCCAAATGGCCTAATTCTGCCCCCTATAACATATGGTCTCTTACCTCGAACACCTCCTCATCTAGGATCCTGGTTCCAAACACCACAATGCCCTTGGTATCGACGATGGGCTTGTTGCTGCGGGGTAGTTGCTTGGTCACCGTCTTCTTGCAGTCAATGATCATGGTGACCTTCTTCTTCTGTACGCTGATGGCCAGCCGGTGCCACCTGTCGGTGAGAGAACCGGACGAAGTGTTCAGAGACAAGGTGAGAGGCTGTGGGCGGTCACCGGGTTACAGAATGATGCTCAAGAGAGGCCGCTTTGGACCTTGATTCACAGGAGCAGAATCAGGCCATTTGGTGCATCAATTTTGCTTCAATATGCAACCAAGGCTGATTTACTTACCCTCCAAACCCGATCTCCTGCCTTCTCCACGTAATCTTTAATGCCCTTAATATTTATTAGCCCCCATAGCTGGTTGTTACAATGAAATCCACAGATTCACCATCCTCAGTCTGAAAAAATACCCCATCATTCTGAAGGGATGTTCTTTTATTCCGAGGTTGTCCTCTGGCCTTAGACTCACCCACTACTGGAAACATCCTCTCCACGTCCATTCTATCCAGGGCCTTCAATATTAAAAGGCTCTGATTAGACTTCCCACTCATCCTTTGAAACTGCAATAAAGCAGGCCCAGGGTCATCAGATGAGCCTCATAAATTAACCCTTTCATCCCTGGGATCATTCTCGTTAACCTCTTCTGGATTCTCTCCAACACCAGTACCCTTACCTTAGATATGTGGCCCGAAACAGCTCATATGCTCCAAATGTGATCTGACCTTATAAAGCCTGAGGTGTATACTCTGGCCTTTTTATTCCAGTCCATTTAAAATTAATGGTAACATTGCACTTGTCTTCTTTATTACAACTCAATCTGTAAGTTAATCTTCAGGGAATCCTGCACTAGGATTCCCATCCCTTTGCAAATCTGATTTCTAAATTCTCTCCCCATTTAGGAAATAGTCTACACTTTTATTCCTTCTACCAAAGTGCATGACCACACATTTAACAATACTGTATTTCATCTGCCTCTTCTTTGCCTGTTCTCCCAAATGCCCAAGTCTTTCTCAATACTCCCTGCTTCTTGAACACAACCTGCTACTCCACTAATTGTTGTATCATCATCAAGCTTGGCCACAAAGCCAACAATTTCATCATCCATACCATTAACATATAATGCAAAAAGTTGTAGACCCGACATTGACCCCTGAAGAACACCACTGTTCACTGGAAGCCAAAAAGATAAAGGCCCCCTTTATTCCCTTTATTCCTAATCTATACATTATATCGGTCAGCCAAACTATTAGCCAAGCTAGTACCATTCCTATAGTACTATGGGTTCCTATCTTGTTTAGCAGCATCATGTGTGGCACCTTGTCAAATGACTTCTGAAAATTCAAATAAAAAACATCCACTAACACCTTTTGTGTATCCTGTTTGTTAATTTCTCAAAAAATTCTAACGTATTTGTCAGGCAAGATCTCCCCTTAAGGAAACCATGCTGACTTTGGCTACTTCTCCATTGTCGATTTCCAACACTTCAATGTCCACTCAAGTCCCTCTTCTACATTTTATATATCTGTAAACATTTTGGTTTCCTCTTTTATATTATTAGTTAGCTTAACATTCATATTTTCTCCCCTTATTACTTTTTTTCTCAGTCTTCTGTTGGTTTTTAAAAGCATCACGATCCCCTAGCTACCCACTAATTTTCACAATATTTTATAACTTCCCCCTTTGCTTTTATTCTGTCTGACTTTCCTTGTTAGTCAACATTGCCTCATCCTCCTTTTAGAATGTTTCTTCTTCAATGGGATGAAATGATCCTATATTTTCTGAATTACACCCTTAAACATCTGATACTTCTGCTCTATAATCATCCCTCCTAAGGTTGTTTCTAATCAACTTTGGCCAGCTCATCTTTCATGACTCTGTAGTTACCTTTACTCGACTGTAATACCAATATCTTCTGCCTCTCAAACTGCAGGGTGAATCCTATCATAATATAATCGTTGTTTTCTTAGATTCCCTTTACTTTATGCTTCCTAATCAGATCTTAGTCAAGATTTGGACAAGTCAAGTCCATATCTCCCTCTAATTGATCCTCAATTTTCTCATCAGCTGACTTCAATCAATAAGGATTGGTAACAATATCTCCTCCTAGCTGATCATCAACCTCAGGTTTAACTTCCTGCTTTGCTTTCTACACACCCACGACAGAGTTCCAAAACCATCTTCAAACCATCTTTAACGACACTGTTGTTGAATAAATCACATGGTGATAAGACAGCTTACTGGAGCAAGGTAGGACACTTAGTTGAGTGGCTTTGCAACAGAACTTCTCACTCAATATCAGTAAAACTAAAGAATTGATTATTGGCTTCAGGAAGGAGAAGCAGGGTGGATGTGTTACAGTCTACATTGCAGGAGAGGTGGACAGGGTCAACAGCTTTAAATTCCTGGGCATTAACATACTGGATGGCTTGTCCGGAACTCAACACATAGATGCATTCACAAGAAAAGCACACAGTTTCTTTACTTCAGAGGTTAAAGAAGTTTGGCTTGTCCCCAAACACTCTAATGATCTTCAGCAACTTATTGGTAGAGGTATCCTGACTGGTTGCATCATAGTGTAGTACAGCAATTCGAACGTGCAAGAACAAAAGAAGTGCAGAGGTTAGTGCACTCAGCCCAAAACATCACAGTCACATCCTTCTCCACCACTGGTAGTTTCTACAGGATGCACTGCCTCAAGAAGGCAGCACCCATCATCAAAGTTTCTCAACATCTGGCCCATACCATCTTCAGAGATACAGAAGCCTGCAGCACACCACCTGCAACCATTTGGTTCTTGACTCAGTTAGCACACCCTAATCACTACAGTATAACAGCACTATGATTAATTTTATTGCTTTGTAGTTAAATGGACTTTGTTCTTTTTGTTCTAATTGAGTTATTTCATGTAAAGTTTATACATAATTGAAGATTAATTGTTTTCTTTGTGAATGCTACTTACATAATGCAACCTAGACATCGGAAGGTTAGGCGGGGGGGTGGGGGGGGTGGTGGTGTTGGGATTCAATCAGGTCCACTGCTCGAGTAGAAACAGAAGCAGCGGATTGCTACAGCGAAAGAAACTTTTGACCAGTGATCAATTGGCATTGGGGATTAATTAGCAAGAACATATTAAAGGAAGGCAGGGGAAAGTGCAGCGTCTGTCATCTGAGTGGACAGAGTCAGAGTGGTGATCTTGAGGCTTCAGCTCTTCGAGGCTTCTGTGAAGAGAGGCATCAGCTAGAGAAAGCAAAGGAAAGAAAAGCTCAAAGCTAAGTTTTTTTTTCCATCCCTTCTTCATACCTGCTCAGCTAGGACAGTAGAGATGCCAGGCAGGGTGGTTGAAAGATCCTCTTGCAGAATGTGGGAAGGCAGGGAGACCTCCTGTGTCCCTGATGACTACAAATGTGAGAAGTGCATCCAGCTACAGATTCTAACAATCTGCAATGAGGAGCTGGAGCTGGAACTGGATGAGCTCCGAGTGGGGACAGGTTAGGACTAGGACATATAGAGAGGTAGTTACACCCAAGGTTCAGGACACAGAAAACTAGGTGACAGCTGGGAAGGGGAAAGGGGTTAAGGAGCCAGTGCAGAGTACCCCTGTTGGCCATCAACCTCAACAACACTTTGGACCTAACAGAGGAAAGTCACAGTGGTTGGGTCTCTGGCACTGAGTTGGCCACTGTGATTCAGAAGGGAAAGAGAGGAGGACAGGCACACTGTGGTGATAGGGGTTTTGTTGGTTAGGGGAATGGACAGGAGGTTCTATGGGCAAGAATGAGATTCCTGGATGGTACGTTGCCTCCAAGGTGCCAGGGTCTGGGATATCTCGGATCAACTCCTCAGCATTCTTAAGTGGGAGGGTGATCAGGTAATGTCCATGTAGGTACCAATGACATGGGTAGAACAAGTGATGAAGTTCTGCATAGGGAGCTCAGGGAGTTAGGTGCTAAATTAAAGAGTAAGACTCCAGGATTGTGATCTCAGGATTGCTACCCATGTCATATGCTAGTGAGGCCAGAACAAGGAAGATTATACAGTTTAATATGTGGCTAAGGAGTTGGTGTAGGAGGGATGGCAAAAAATTTTCGGATCATTTTTCTCTCTTCCATGAAAGCTGGCACTTGTACAGAAGGGGAGGTTTGCAACTGAACTGGAGGGGGACTAATATCTTAGCGGGAAGGTTTGTTAATGCTGCATGGAGGAGTTTAAACTAGAATTCCGGGGTATGGGAACCAGAGTGCCAGAACATTTAGTGGAGTAGTTGTGGAGGCAGATGTTGCTAAGACCTCAGACAAAGTCAGGAATGAAAAGGTTGAGTGTGGTGTGACATTAGTGTCTTGAGCTGCGTATATTTCAATGCAAGAAGTATTGTAGGAAAGGCAGATGATAGTGCACAAGATGAGGTATCTGGTTTACAAAGAGGCAATGTGTAGTAAGGAGAGGCTGTTGATTGGGCAAAACACAGTTAACAGGATAAGGGCAGACAAAAGCGAAAAGGGCAAAGGGTTTTATATTTGAATGTGTGAAGTATATAGAACAAGGTAAATGAATCTGTAGTACAGTTGCAGATTGGCAGGTATGATGTTGTTGGCTTCACTGAATCATGGCAGAAAGGAGATTATAACTGGGAGCTTAAAGTTCAAGTATACATGTTGTATCAAAAGGGCAGGCAGAAAGGCAGAGAGGGACGATGTTACTCTGTTGGTAAAATATGAAATCAAATCATTAGGAAGAGGTGACATAGGGTCGGAAGTTGTTGGATCATTGTGGATAGAGCTAAGAAACTGAAGAGGTAAAAAGACCCTGATGGGAATTGTATACAAACCCCAAACAGTAGTATGGATGTGGTCTACAAATTACAATGGGAGATAGAAAATGCATGCCAGAAGGGCTTAGTTACCATAATCATCGGGGGATTTCAATATGCAGGTAGATTAGGAAAATCAGATTGGTGCTAGATTCCAGGAGGGGAAGTTTATAGTTTGTCTATGAGATGTCTTTCAGAGCAGTTCATGGCTGAGCCCAGTTGAGATCAGCTATTCTGGATTGGGTGTTGTTCAATGAACCAGAGTTGATTAGAGAGCTTAAGGAAAAAGAACTCTAAGGAGAAAGTGATCATAATATAACTTAATTCACCCTGAAATTTGAGAAGGTGAAGCTAAAGTCAGATATCAGTACTACAGTGAAGTCAAGGAAATGACAGAGGCATGAGAGAGGAGTTGGCCAGAACTGATTGGAAAAGAAGACTGACAGGAATGAAGGCAGAGCAGCAATGGCTGGAATTTCTGGAAGCAATTCTGAAGAAGAAGAGGAAGAAGTATTCTAAAGGAAAGATGACAATACTCTGGATAACAACAGAAATCAAAGCCACCATAAAAGCCAAAGAGAGTATAATAGAGCAAAAGTTAGTGGGAGGTCAAACTATTGGGAAGCTTTTAAAAACCAAAAGGAAGGCAACTGAATATTCATTAAGAATGTGAAGATGGAATAGAAAAGTAAGCTAGCCAATAAAATTAAAGAAGATACCAAAATTTCTTCAGGTATGTAAAGTGTCAAAGAGAGGTGAGAGTAGATATTGGACCACTGGAAAACAATGAAGGAGAGGTAATAATGGAGGAACAAGGAAATGGCAGATGAACTGAATCAGTATTTTGCATCAGTCTTCACTGTGGAAGACACAAGCAGTATGGTGGAAGTTCCAGGTGTCCGGGGTCATGAAGTGTGTGAAGTTACCAGTACTAGAAAGAAAGTTATTGGGATATTGGAAGGTCTGAAGATAGACAAGTCACCTGGACCTGATGGTGTAAACCCCAGGCTTCTGAAAGAGGTGACTGAAGAAATTGTGAAGGCATTAGTAATGATCTTTGAAGAATCACTAGGTTTTGGAATGTTTCCAGAAAACTACAAATTGGAAATGTAATTCCACTCTTCAAGGGTGAAAGGCAAAAGAAAGGAAACTATAGGACAGTTAGTTAGTCTGACCTCAGAGGGTGAGTAGCTGTTGGAGTCAATTATTAAGGATAAATCTCAAGGTACTTGGAGGCACATAGTAAAGTAGGCCATAGTCAGCATCGTTTCCTCAAGGGAAAATCTCGTCTGACAGATCTCTTGGAATTCTTGAAGAAATAATGAGCAGGATAGACAAAGGAGAATCAGTTGATGTTGTGTACTTAATTTTAAGAATACTTTTGAGAAGGTGCCACACATGAGGTTGCTTAACAAGCTACACGCCCATGGAAAGTTTCTAGCGTGGATAGATCAATGGCCGATTAGCAGGAGACAAAGAATGGAAATAAAGGGAGCCTTTTCTCGTTGGCAACCGGTGACTAGTGGGAATGATTATTTTACATTTGGTGGAATTGATAACTTTGTTGCAAAGTTTGTAGATGATATGAAGATAGGTGGATGGGCAGGTAGTTTTGAGGAAGTAGAGGGATTACAAAAGGACTTAGAAAGATTAGGAGAATGGGCAAAGAAATGGCAGATGGAATACCATGTCAGGAAGTGTATGGTCATGTACTTTGGTACAAGAAATGAAAGGGTTGACGAATTTAAAAATGGAGAGAAAATACAAAAAAACTGAGGCACAAAGGGACTTGGAAATCCTTGTGCAGGATTTCTTTAAGGTTAGTTAGCAGGTTGAGTCTGTGGAAAGGAAGGCAAATATGATGTTAGTATTCATTTCAAGAGAACTAGAATATAAAAGCAAGGATGTAATGTTGAGACTTTACAAAGCACTAGTGAAGCTTCACTTAGAGTATTGTGAGCAGTTTTGAGCCCATTATCTTTGAAATGATGTGCCAAAACTGGAAAGAGTTCAAAGGAGGTTCACAAAAATGATTCCAGGATTCAAAGGATTGTCATATGAAGAGTGTTTGGTGGCTCTGAGCTGTGTTCACTAGAATTCAGAAGAATAAGGGATGACCTCATTGAAACCTATCGAATGGCAAAAGGCCTTGATAGAGTGGATGTGGAGAAGATGTTTTCTATAGTGGGAGAGTCTAAGAACAGAGTATACAGCCTCAGAATAGAGGGGCTTCCTTTTAGAATGGATATGAGGAGGAATTTCTTTAGCCAGAGAGTGTTGAATCTGTGGAATTCTTTGCCACAGGCAGCTGTGGAGGCCAAGTCTTTATATATACTTAAAGCAGAATTCGATAGGTTCTCAATTGGTCAGAGCATGAAGGGATACGGGGAGAAGACAGGAGATTGTGGTTGAGAGTAAAATTGGATCAGCCACGATGAAATGGTGGAACAGACTCGATGGGCCAAATGGCCTAATTCTGCTTCCATATCTTATGGTTTTATGGCATTATGTGCCTGTGATGCAGCTGCAGGTTAATTCATTGTATCTGTGTATATAACAATATACTCGACTTTGACTTTGGTCCATTGGCACGTGCACACTCCCTACAAGAACTACGTCATCCTCTCTGCCAAACCCTCTCCCATGGCCCTATGAACAGCTCAAGTGCCTTCATTGATTTCCCAGTTCTAGCCACCCACATGTTTTTTAATCATGTTAATTTTGGTTCTTACACAAATCAACTTCATTCTCATCTCTCTTAGTCCTTAGTCCTTAGTCCTCAATGAACAGTTGATCTCCATCCACCCTACCTGTGAAATCCCCCAGTCAGATTTCCTCCCACCCTCCTCTGTTTCAAGAGAATGCCAACTTCTCTACTGTTGTCCATCTGCATCCCTCACGTCCGGAATATTCTACCAAAATCTCTCCGGCACCCACTCTGAAACCTACATCCTGCTTCAAGTGTGACACCCTGAGCTGACCACTGCAATCCAGTGGCAATTAAACAAGTGCAGCCAAGTTACAGTCTTCGCAAAGCTGGGCGTCCTGGGTGCTTTTTAATGCCCAGTGACTTTCAAATGTTTGAGAATGAGAGCAGCTTCGTCAGTGAAGCTGAACAGCAAGGTGAGGAAGAGAGAGAGAGAGGAGGCATGGGGTGCCAGCAGGAGTGTCATGCAGTTTGCACTCACACATGCAAAATGTACACACATGATCAAAATTGCACATACACACAGGGAAAATGTACACAGACAAAAGTGCATGTGTGCATATACACGCACACACATGCGCACACATGAAGTGCACACACTGTGAAAAGCATACATATACACAAAGTGCACAAGCACAGAAAAATACACGCACACACAAAGATTCAAAAGCATGTGCATTTGTATACTCACACAAAAAATGCACAAACTTAGACGAAAGCATTTACATAGATAAAATGCACACAGAGACAAAAGTGTACACTCAGAGACACACACACACACACACACACACAACTCAAATGTTCTGTACAAGCAGGAACCAGCAAGAGAGCTGCTATTTTATCTGCCAGGATCATAACACACACCGCAGTTATGTTACAGCCAAAATAATCTTCTCTAATTAGTATCTGGAAACTAGTGATCCAGAGACAAGAGTTCAAATAATTCTTCAGCAGTTGGAGAATATAAATTTGCTTAATTAAACAGTTACCAAATAATAAACTTTTGTCAATTACAGTAACTGGGAAAAGCATCTCAAAGTGTCCTTCAATGAGGAAGTCCACTGTGTTACCCCGCCTGTCCCAGACACAACTCCTGGCACTTAGGAATATCACTACCCCTTGAGTTCATTTGTGGCATTGGACCTCTACAGTAAACCCCTCTACTGTAAGGAGTTCATATGTTCTCCCCATGCGACATGGGTGTCTTCAGGGTGTTCTAGTTTTCTCCCACATTCCAAGAACAGACAGTTAGGGTTAGCAAGTGTGGGCAGGGTAAGTTGGCGCTGGGACTGTGGGCGGCCCTAAACTCGCTAACCCTAAACAAACGTTTTGCTGATTTAATGAGAATGATGCATTTCATTGTATGATTCATTTCAAAGCAATGTGACCAATAAAGCTAATCCTACTGACCCCTCCAGCAACTGTGCCCATCCCAGGAACAAATATAGTTTTCTTTTATATTTAGATCAACTATAATCTTATTACAGATCGTGATCGGGTAATGAATGGGTTTGGATTTTACTGGCATTCTTAAGTCAATTTTGTCCTTAAGTTAGAAATTACACCAAAATCACTCCATATGCCAACTATATCTCCACAGTGTTGCAATAAAACACATCAAAAATCAAAAGTGTACCATACAGATAAGAAAGAAAAATTACTAAAAGTGAGGTGGCAAAGCAAAAGAGAGGCTGGGGTGGCGGGGAATTAGTTTTACCATCTGTAGGACCTTGCAATTTTTGACTTGAACTTTTTGAGTTTTGAATCATTGGACTTTTGAATTTAATAATACCATGGGAATATGTTCACAAGTGTGGTTGTCCATAAATTGAGTACTCTCAATCTGCAGGAACAATCCACTAGAGGAATCCAACAGCTCAAGCACACCTATGGTCAGAAAGGAATCACTGATGTTTCAGGTCAAAATCCTGAAGTATCCAGATGCAGGGTTTTGATCCCAAACATTGACAATAACTTTCACTTCACACATACTGCCCGACCCATCAAGTTCCTTCAGCAGACTGTGTGCTGCACCGATTTCCAGTATCTGCAACCTAAGATGTCTCCTTAATAACCCAAGGACAGCCTGTAAGTGATGGGACAGGCTTGAGGGGCAGAATGGTCCTATTCACGTTTGGGTTAACAGTCATAAACACAGGCAGGGCTCCATAGCAACCAGCCTCGAGTGGTTCAGCCAACAAGCAGTTCCAACTGTGTGTCATGGACTGAAAGAGACAATGAGGTGAAGCCAAGATTAAACTTGGATACTATTTTTATCTCCGTCAACCACAGAAAAGCTACTGGAATAGTATTAAAAAGTTGGGTCACAATGCACTTGGAACTGGTGCTGTTGTATATTTCAAACAAACTGAGCAGAAAGCAGACAATAGAAGTTGTGATCATCATTTCAGGTCAGCGTCAGAACCAGAAGAGCTTCAGTGGCCATTGAACAGCTGCGGGGAGCTGCAGGAGAACACAGAACGGGATAGCACCATCTACCAGTGACACTCTACAGTGAATCTAGCTGTGTCATTGTAAAGGTGCAACAGAACCTCTGTTTTATATTCTATGTCCTATGAAGGCAAATATGCCTTATCACTTCTTCACCACCCTATTCACCTATGTTAAAACCTTCATTGAATTACAGACTCATCCCTCTATTCATTGACATTCCTCAGCACCTTACCTTTTCCTGTACATGTCATAACCCTGGTTGTCTTCCCAAATGCATCACCTTGCAACAGGAGCATTGCTGGTTTACCAGCAGAGGCCTTGCCCACACTAGCTGCCATTTCCCAGTTAAGCAGCAACAACAACTGGATCAAAGCAGATCTCCTGTCATTTGAGCTGACCCAACCAAGGTGAAAGCACAGGAGGAAACACAAACAAAATGGAATGGAGAGGGTCCCCAGTGGGATAGATTCAGGCATGGGCACAGAAGCAGTGTGGATGCAGGTTATGAAAGTGCAAAGACATGAGAGAAGAGACAAAATAAAGCATAGGGACTGATGCACTGATACAAGTATCAGGGTACTGATACAGGCACACACTGACACAGGCACAAACTGACACAGGCACAGACTGACATGGGCACAAGCTAATACAGGCAGAGACAGACTGTCAGAGGCACATACAGACTGATGCAGCCACAGACATACTTGCAGAGGTGTGGAGATAAATTCCCAGGTTACATGAACTTACCGATACCGCTGCTTATGACCAAGTTCCCAAAAGATAATTAAATACAGAAGTGTGGTGCACATTAAAACATTCATTGTCATGACAAGTAGAACTAGTTCCCCTCTCCCTCTCCACTTTTAGTAATTGCCCTTTCGTTTCAGTCATGTACTTTTGATATTATTTATTATAGTAGTGTGGAGGTGTGGCTATCATAGAGTGTGATTTTTGAGTATTCTCAAATTTACAGACAGAAACAATGTATAGACACCCACAACAATAGACCTGTTAACTGTGGATGGCCTATGTATCAGAATCAGAATCAGAATCAGGTTTATTATCACTACCAGCTAGAAATTTGCTGATGATGTAACTATTGGCAGAATTTCGGCAGATGGTAAGAGTGGGCTCCCTCACCGCTGTCCCTCTGACCCTCAACACAGGTGCCCCTTAGGGCTGTGTACTAAGCCCCCTCCTTTGCTCACTGTATACCCATGACTGTGTCGCCACCCACGGCTCCAATCTGCTGATTAAATTTGCTGACGTCACTATACTGTTTGGCCTAATCTCAAATAATAATGAGGCATTCTACATGGAGGAAGTCATTACCCTGACACAGTGGTGTCAAGAAAACAACCTCTCCCTCAATGTCACAAAACAAAGGAGCTGGTTATGAACTACAGGAGGAATGGAGACGGTCTAACCTCTATAGACATAAACGGATCTGGGGTTGAGAGGGAGAACAGCTTTAAATTCCTCAGCATAAACATCACCGAGGACCTCACATGGTCTGTACACACCAGCTGTGTGGAGAAAAAGGCACAACAGCGCCTCTTTCATCTCAGATGGTTGAAGAAGTTTGGTATGGCCCCCTAAATTCTAAGAACTTTCTAAAGGGGTACGATTGAGAACATCCTGACTGGTTGCATCACTGCCTGGTATGGGAACTGTACTTCCCTCAATCGCAGGACTCTGCAGAGAGTGGTGTGGACAGTCCCGCGCGTCTGTAGATGTGAACTTCCCACTATTCAGGATATTTACAGAGACAGGTGTGTAAAAAGGGCCTGAAGGATCATTGGAGACCTGAGTCACCCTAACCACAAACTATTCCAGCTGCTACCATCCGGGAAATGGTACTGCAGCATAAAAGCCAGGACCAATATGCTCTGGGACAGCTTCTTCCACCAGGCCATTAGACTGATTAACTCATGCTGGCCCTACTGTATTTCTATGTTATATTAACTATCCTGTTGTATGTAATTTTTATTTTAAATAATTATAATTGCACATTGCACATTTGAACAGAGATGTAACATAAAGATTTTTACTCCTCGGGTATTTGAAGGATGTAAGTAATAAAGTCACTTCAATTTCAGATGGCGTCAAGAAGCCGTACAGGAGTGAGATATGTTCGGTAGTTGAGTGGTGTCACAGCAACAGCCTTGTACTCAACATCAGTGAGACTAAAGAGAGGATTATGAACTTCAGAAAGGGTAAGATAAGGACAACACACCAATTATTACAGAGGGATCAGATGTAGAGAAAGTGAGCAATTTCAAGTTACTGGGTATCAATATCTCTGGGGATCTAACCTGGACCCAACATATTGATGCGACTACAAAGAAGGGCATGACAGCAGTTATATTTCATTACGAGTTTAAGGAGATTTGGTATGACACCAAAGACATTCGCTAATTTCTACAGATGAACCGTGGAGAGCATTCTGAACTGGCTGCATCATACTCTGGTATGGGAGGTGGGGCGAATGCACAGGATCGAAATAAAGTGCAGAGACTAGTAAACTCAGTCTACTCCTTCATGGTCACTAGCCTCTGTGGCATCCAGAACATCTTCAAGGACTGCTGCCTCAAAAAGGCAGCATCCTTCACCCAGGTCATGTATTGCATTCAATCCTACCATCAGGTAAAAGGTACAGAAGCCTGAAGGCACACAATCAACAATTCAGGAACAGCTTCTTCCCCTCTGCCATATGGACATTGAACCCCTGGATGCTATCTCACTACTTTTTCATTTCCATTTTTGCGTTACTCATTTAACGATTTAACTTACCTATATTAACTATTTAACACTGACTGTAATTCACAGTTTCTTTCTATTATTATGTATTGCATTGTACTGCTGTCGCAAAGATAGCAAATTTCATGACATATACCAGTGATGCTAAACCTGATTCTGATTCTTCTCATGGGTTCATGGACTGTTCAGGAATCTGGTTGCCATCAGCGAGGTGAGTGGAGGAACAGAGACAGAGAAACAGGCTTAGAAACGCTCACAAGTGCATAGAGAAATAGACTTTGAGAAATCAACAGAAGGATGTGGACACAGGAATGGAGAGAGATGAACAATAAATACAATAAATGTAGAAGTTCACACACACACACACACACACACACAGAAAAATACCCTGACACAGAACATGAAGAGATAGAACTAAGGAACATGCCGACTATTGACATGTTCTGCCAGCAGTGCTCAGTGGTTGATCCATCTCTCCTCCTTCTCAGAATCTCCGCGTGAGACACGTTAGGTTTCAGCCAATTTGAATCAGTCAAGAAAGGACTGAGAGCAATGGATACACAGAAGCTCCAGGATCTGACAACATTGCAGCTTGTGTTCCCAAACTATCTGTGCCTCTAGCTGTTCCAGTTCACTTACAAAGCTGGCATCTACCCGACAATATGGAAAATTGCCCAGGTATATGCTGTTCACAAAATACAAAACTGGCTCATTACTGCCAATTCGCTTTGCGCTCAATTATCAGTGATGTGCTGAAAGCTACCATCAACAAAACTGTCAGGCAGCACTTACTCACCAGAAGCCTTTTCAGTGTTTTAGAAATAGGCTGTTTAGCCCCACCATGTGTGTACCGGCCATGATACGAATCTAAACTAACCCCATCTGCCTATACACAGCCCATGCCACTCCAGTCCCTGCCTGTTCATGTATCTGTCTAAATGCCTCTTAACCTATCTGCTTCCACAACCACCCCCGGCAACAGGATTCAGGTTAAAAACAAACTCGCCTCATAAATCTCTTCAACATTTCATCCCTCTCACATTAGACCGATGCCGTCTAGTATTTGACATTTCCACTTTGGGAAAACCCTGTCCAAGCCTTCTGGCATCTACTTCTGTCGGGTCTGGAGGCTCCAGAGAACACAATCCAAATTTGTCCAGCCTCTCCTTATAAACTAATACTCTGTAATCCAAGCTACACCCAGGTGAACTTTCTCTATGCCTTTTTCAAAACCTCTGCATCCTCCCTATAGCGAGGTGACTAGAACTTCACAAAATATACCAAATATGGCCTAACCAAAGGATCATACAGCTGCAAAATGGCTTCGCAGTATTTATGCCCAATGCCCCTGATGGTGAAGGCACCTTCTTTACCATCCTAGGTACTTGTATGCTCACTTGTAAGGAGCTAATGGACTTGCACCCTGAGATGCATCTGTTCACCAATGCTCCTAAGGGTCCTGCCTTTTACTGTAAACTTTCCTCCAGCAGTTTCCTTCCCAAAATGAATCCACATGTGGACTTGACCACAGCCTTGGTCCAAAGAGTGGAGGGTCCAGAGGTGAACTGGCACAGTTTGTAGCATTGGACCGAGTGCAGCAACAAGGTGTCTGGGTACAACTAAGTCAATGGGTATCTAGGGTAAAGCACTTCTGTGGCCAAATTCATACCTTGCTCAAAGGAGGATGGTTGCCATGACATTAAAATACCAAAAGAGAGAAAAAGAAGAGCCCAGTTAGGACCTCAAGTCTGGCCCATTATTTATCAAGATGGTGGTGGATTTCCCTCAGTACTACATTCCTATATATATTGTGATATATTCCCTATATCCCTCAATAGCCTCAATATCCAGAAACCTATCAACGTCTGATCTGAAGGAATCCAGGGACTAAACCTCCTGGCCCTCTGTGGTCAGAGGATTCTGAAGAATCATCCCCCCTATTCATGAGGACATTTTCCCCCACATAATCAGGCAGTGACATAGTGAGACTGTAACCCCTGGAACTGGAATCCTCCCAGCATCAAACCATCAAGCCCTGTAAGAATTTTCTAAGTCTCAGTGAGATCTCTTCTCAGTCTGCTCCTGTATGACAAGCAGAAGGATGGTAAATATTTTCTGCCCTTCCTCTAGGGCAAGTTGATCTTTTCAGGTCAGGAGACCAAAACTGTGCGCAATACTCTGGGGCAGGCTCACCAGAATTGCAGTAACACATTCTACAGTCAAATTCTCACATAGTAAAGGCCATTAATCTTTGTCATCTCCTGGCATGCTAGCTATCAGTGACGTGTATACAAGCATACCCAGCTCCCTCCAAACCTCACCTCCACTCAGTGAGTCACCATTCAATAAATGCCTTGTTCATCTGTTATACCTAGTGTGGTGATCTCACCTTCTCCCACTTTCTTTTCCGAACCACAGGCCAATGGGACTTGCTCAGGTTGACAGCTTGGTTGGTATGGATGAGTTGGTCTGAAAGAGTTATTTCCATGCTGTGCAATTCTATAACTCCATATTCCAACAGCCACATTCTCCCTCAACTCTGCCATGTACTGTCACAAGCCCAGCTGCCAAAGGAGATGGGTTGGCCATTGGGCTAGCAACCCTATCCTGTCAAAACCCAGGGTTACAGAAACTCATCCCTGGGAGAGGAGGGACGTCGGAAGACTGGGCTACATCTGGGGTCAGCTTGAAAAATGGGCCTAAGACAGAGGAGTCTGGTGAGCTGCTGTCAGCAGCCTACACCCTAGTTGGAGTGATGGGTTTATGAAGAAGAAGAAGCCATTCTCTCCCACTTATTCAGTCTGTCCTTGTCCCCCACCACCCAAAACCTCTTTACACTGTCCTCCCAACATAATCGCACCTCGATTTGTAATATCAGCAAAATGGGAGATAAAGCATTCGATCCATTCTGCCCAATGATCAATATGGATTGCAATATAGTGTGGCCCAAGCACTGACCGCTGTGGTACCCGCCAGTTCCAGCCTGTCAAATTCCCAACAGGTTTATTTATACTCTTTGCTGGATCCAATCACCAATTCATCTCAGGATATTACCACATTCCTTATTCTCTATCCTTCATCCACATGCTCTAATCTCGATGGATAAAGGGAAAGACCCACTTACATGAGTGATAGAATGCTGGAAGTCACTGGAGCTTCCTTGAAGTCCTTGAAGCAAGTTACTGCATTATCTATTCTGGTCACATTCTCAAAGAACTTAGTTAAAAATGAATTAGTTTCATAAATCCAGGCAGTGTCTGCTACATCCCAATATTCTTTTCTTATTCTGTTACTGCATCCTTCATAATAGATTCTGATATTTTCCCTACCACTGGGTCCAGACTGGGCTGTGATTCCCATTTTACTCTCTCCTACCTTTTTACTAAACAGGGAGCTCAAAATTGCAATCCTCCATTCCACATGCACAATTATAGAACCAACTAGGAGAGCTTCAACTTCCTTGGAGTGAGCATCACCTGTCCTGATCCAACCACATAGATGCCACAGATTAGAAACCTCTACTTCCTCAAGAGGGTAAGGAAATTTGCCATGTCCCCATTGACCCTTGCGGGCTTTCAACGAAGCAACATAGGAAGTATTCCATCTGGATGTATAACGGCTTGGTGTGGCAACTGTTCTACACGTGACTGCAAGAATCTGCAGATAGTGGTAGACACAGCTCATCACGTCACAGAAACAAGACTCCTCCTTATGGACTCTGTCTACAGTTCTCACTGTCTTAGTAAAGCAGTCAGCATAATCAAAGATCCCACCCACCCCAGACATTCTCCCTTCTCCCTTCTCCCTTCTCCCCTCTCCCCTCTCCCTTCTCCCTTCTCCCCTCTCCCTTCTCCCCTCTTCCATCAGGCAGGAAATACAAATACCTAACAACACACATCAAGGGTCAAGAACAGCTTCTACCACAATGCTCTAAGACTATTAAATGGTTCTCTGGTACGACATGACGGACACTTGACCTGTGTCTCAGAAAGGCAGCGTCTTTTACTAAATACCTCCAACACCCAGGCCATGCCCTTTTCTCATTGTTATCATCAGGTAGGAGGTACAGAACCCTGAAGGCACACACTCAGTGATTCGGGAACAGCTTCTTAGGTACAGAGGAGATACTAGGGGTAAGTTTTTTTACGCAGGGAGTGGTGAGTGCGTGGAATGGGTTGCCGGCGACGGTGGTGGAGGCGGATATGATAGGGTCTTTTGAGAGACTCCTGGACAGGTACAGTATATGGAGTTCAGAAAAACAGAGGACTATGGGTAACCTTAGGTAATTTCTCAGGTAAGGGCATGTTCGGCACAGCTTTGTGGGCCGAAGGGCCTGTATTGTGCTGGAGGTTTTCTATGTTTCTGTGTTTCTTCCCCTCTGCCATCCAATTCCTAAATTGACACTACCTTACTTATTTTAATACATAGTGTTTCTGTTTTTGCACAATTTTTAATCTATTCAATATAAATATACTGTAATTGATTTTCTTATTTATTAATTATTATTATTTTATTGCTTTTTTTCTTCTATATTATTTATTGCATTGAAATACTGCTGCTAAGTTAACAAATTTTGCGACACATGCCAGTGATAAAAAACCTGATTCTGATTCTCTCGATCTATCTCATGATAATCTTGCCTTAAACATCCTATCCATCCACCACCATTACACACTGTCTACAGTGTGTACTGTCTGTAAGATGTGCTGCAATTGCTTGACCAGACTATCCCAGTGGAACGTCCTACACCTGTGACCAGTACCAGTGAAAAGGACGAAGTCAGGGGACACAGGAGAACACCAGCCTTTAATGCTCTCCTCCCAGCCATGCAACATACTGACTTCGAAATATTTTACCAGGCCTTCATGGTTGCTGGGTCAACATCCTCCCTCCCCAGATACAAGGGCTGTAGAAACTCAGAAAGCCAGGATTCCTTTAAGCTGGGTTTCCTCCACTTGTCCCACACAGCCAGACAGGAAGAGCAGATTTTCAGAATGAGAGATATTGTGGAGATCGATGTGTCAGTGGCTGGGAGGAGTATGACTAGTGAGCAGTCATGATCAGGGCCGATCTAGGCACAGCAGGGGTATGGTGAAGTGGATGACAATTCCCAAGAGCATTGATGACTGTGAAAGACAAACCCTTCTCGTGGGCTCTGATCAGAGGCATTGAGGGGGTGCTGGCTGGGTCATCCCAATGGCTGGAAGAGTTAGCCATTCGGAGATTTCAGGGAATATTCGATGAAGAGCCCAATGCTTTGGTCAGGTTCATTGTCACTGGAATTGAAGTTTGTCATTTTTTTGTTGCAGGACCATGCAAGACATTAAAGTTTATGATGAACATGAGAAATTCTTGCAGATGCTGGAAATCCACAGCAATGCACAGAAAATGCTGGACAATCTCCAGCCGTATCTGTTCCCAGCACACAGCTTTTCATTCCAGGACATCAGAGATTTCCTCCTCCTTTAAAGAACAGGGTTTCCCTTGCTCCACTATTCTTGCTGCCTTCACCCACACCTCCTTCATTTCCTGAACATGCACGCTGACCCCGATCTTCCCACCATCTTAACAGTGATAGAGTTCCTCCAGTCCTTACCTACCTCCCCATCCAACACAGTATCCTCTGCAACTTCTGCCATCTCCAAAGGGATTCTACCACTAAACATATCTCTACCACATCCCCCTCCATTGTTCACAAAGATCGCTCCCTCTACAATTCCCTTGTCCATTCATCCTTCTCCAGTAACCTGCCTCCCAGCACTTATCCCTGCTAGCGGGCTAAGCTCCATCCATCACAAGCAGGACTTCCCAGTGGCCAAGCATTTCAATTCCTATTCCTATTCCCATTCTGACATGTCAGTGCAAGGCTTCCTTTTGTGCCAAGATGAGGCCACACTCAGGCTGGAGGAGTAACACCTTATATTCCATGTAGGTAGCCTCCAACCTGATAGCACAAATATCAATTCCTCCTTCTGTAATCCAGTTCCGCACCCTTTCCTCTATTCCCCAGTCTAACTTCTTAGCTCTTCCCACCTGCCTATTACTTCCCCCTGGGTCCCCTCCTCCTTCCCTTTCTCCTATGGTCCACTCTCCTCTCCTATCAGTTTCTTTCTTCTCCAGCCCCTGACCTTTCCTACCCATCTGGCTTCACCTATCACCTTCCAGCTTGTCTCCTTCCCCCACCCTCCACCTTTTTATTCTGGCATCTTCTTCCTTCATTCTCAGTTCTCAAGAAAGGTCTCGGCCCTAAACGTCAACTGTCTGCTGTTCATTTTCACAGATGCTGCCTGACCTACTACGTTTCTCCAGCATTTTGGAAATGAATAAACAATCGATATTTCAGGCTGAGGCCCTTCTTCAGGAATGGAAAGGAGGAAAGGCGCTAGAATAAAAAGCAGGGGAGAAGGGAAGGAGGCTAGCTGGAAGGTGGTAGGTGAAGCCAGGTGGGTGGGAAAGGTAAAGGACTGAAGAGGAAGGAATCTGATAGGAGAGCAGAATGAACCATAGGAGAATGGGAAGAAGGAGGGCACTGGGGGTAAGTGATACGCAGGTGAGAAGAGGTAATAGGTCAGAGTGGAGAAGAGAAGAAGAGGGAAGGGAAAAGGAAAAAAAACATCAGAAGGAAAAATCAATGTTTATGCCATCAGGCTGAAGGCAACCCAGACAGAATATAAGGTGTTGTTCCTCTACTCTGAGATTGGCCTCATTGTGGCACAAGAAGATGCCATTGATTGACATGTCAGAACAAGAATGGGGATCGGAATTAAAATAGTTGGCCACCAGGAAATTCCCCTTTTGGTGAAAGGAGCAGATGTGCTCAAAAAACTGGTCCCCCAGTTTGTAATGGGTCTAACCAATGTAGACTTTTTGCCGCATCAGGAGCACTAGCTACAATAGACGACCCCAACAGATTCGCAAGCACAATGATAAGATTATGATAAGCTATTGTAAATAGATAGACAGATATTGTTAAAGAAGAATAGCGAGGTACATTAGTGTTTATAGGGTCATGGACCATTCAGAAATCCAATGGCAGAGAAAAAGAAGCTCTTCCTAAGATTGGAGTGGATGCAAAAATGAAGGGAGGGGAGTACTTACTCATGAACCCATTGGGTTAGGTGGAAGAAACTTCTGACCCGTAGGTATGCTGTCATTGCCCTCAGGCATTGAGGCCTCCTTGCTTGTCTCCACCAGGAATAATTCAAGGCATATCTGACTATTGGGTGTTCGACCCTACAGCACAGAAACAGGCCCTTTGGCTTCCCATGACCATGCTGACCATCAAGTATCAATTGACACCAATTGCATTGAATCAGGGTATCAAATGCTTGTCTGGATACCTCTTAGTGCTGTGAGAATTATTGTCTCCAATACCACGTCAGGCAGTGCATTTCAGATTCCAAGTCCCCTCTGAGAGGAAAATAGTCCTCATGAGATCCCAACTGAAGATCTTATATGAACATACACCATTTTGTTTTAGATACCGCTACTATAGGAAAAAGTTTCTCTGTCCCTTACAATGCTGTACTCTCTATTAAATTCCCCTCATCTCCAAGGTAAACAAATCCAGCCTCTCCAGTCTCTCCTCATAACGGAAGCACTCATCCCAGGCAACAGCCTCGCGAATCTCCTCTACACCCTCTCCAGTGCAGTCATGTGCTCTGCATACCATAGACTAACTCCATCATAATCTTTAACAAGTCTACCACCTAACGCAGGCAGTATGCATTCTTGACCTTAACACTGTATCCATTAAAGGCAGAAATGGAAGGTTTGAGATGGATTTGGCTCTCAGACGAGATTTTTTAAATATTTTCAAACTTTACCACAATCACTAGATCTCACATGTGTATAGACATATGCAAACATTGAAATGGAGATAAACCTCAAAAATGCACAGCAAAATGAAAGGGCACAGTTAGGAAAACAACGGGGCACACACAGCACAAAGCCAATAAGTGTAATGCTGGACAGCAGGGCAGACTGACGTGGGGGAGAGAACAGAAATGGGCAGATACTTCAACAGAATAACAAATAAAGTATCAAACCAGTAACACACAAGAAATGCTGGCTGAATTCAGCAGGCCAGGCAGCTACTATGGAAAAGAGTAAACAGTCCACGTTTCAGGCCGAGATTCTTCATCAGGGCTTAGTGTTATACTAAGCTCATACTGTAAAAGGGCTGGATGGTTTGGAGTTTGTAAAATGTGTCCAGGATAGTTTTTTGCAGCAATACATAGAGGTACCAACGACAGAAGGGGCAGTGTTGGATCTCCTGTTAGGGAATGAGATAGGGCAGGTGACGGAGGTTTGTGTCAGGGAGCACTTCGGGTCCAGTGACCACAATGCTAATAGTTTCAATATAATTATGGAGAAGGATAGGGCTGGACCCAGGGTTGAGATTTTTGATTGGAGAACGGCTAACTTTGAGGAGACGCAAATGGATTTAGAAGGAGTGGATTGGAAAAATTTGTGTTATGGGAAGAATGTAACAGAGAAATGGAGGTTATTTAAAGGTGAAATTTTGAGGGTACAGAATCTTTATGTTCCTGATAGGTTGAAAGGAAAGGTTAGAAGTTTGAGAGAGCCATGGTCTTCAAGGGATATTGGAAACTTGGTTCGGAAAAAGAGAGATATCTACAATAAATGTAGGCAGCATGGAGTAAATGAGGTGCTCGAGGAATATAAAATAATCTTAAGAAAGAAATTAGAAAAGCTAAAAGAAGATATGAGGTTGTTTTGGCAAGTAAGGTGAAAATAAATCCCAAGGGTTTGTAGAGTTATATTAATAGCAAAAGGATAGTGAGGGATAAAATTGGTCTCTTAGAGAATCAGAGTGGACAGCTATGTGTGGAGCCAAAAGAGATGGGGGAGATTCCGAACAATTTCTTTTCTTCGGTATTTACTAAGGAGAAGGATATTGAATTGTGTAAGGTAAGGGAAACAGGTAGAGAAGTTATGGAAACTATGATGATTAAAGAAGCGGAAGTACTGGAGCTTTTAAGGAATATAAAAGTGGATAAGTCTCTGGGTCCTGACAGAATAGTCCCTAGGACCTTGAGGGAAATTAGTGTGGAAATAGCAGGGGCTCTGACAGAAATATTTCAAATGTCATTAGAAACGGGGATGGTGCCGGAGGATTGGCGTATTGCTCATGTTGTTCCATTGTTTAAAAAGGGTTCTAAGAGTAAACCTAGCAATTATCAGCCTGTGAGTTTGACGTCAGTGGTGGGTAAATTGATGGAAAGTATTCTTAGAGATGGTATATATGAATATCTGGATAGACAGGGTCTGATTAGGAACAGTCAACATGGATTTGTGCGTGGAAGGTTATGTTTGATAAATCTTATTGAATTTTTTGATGAGGTTACTAAGAAAGTTGATGAGGGTAAAGCGGGGATGTTGTCAATATGGACTTCAGTAAGGCCTTTGACAAGGTTCCACACAGAAGGTTAGTTACGAAGGTTCAATCTTTAGGTATTAATATTGAAGTAGTAAAATGGATTCAGCAGTGGCTGGATGGGAGACGCCTGAGAATAGTTGTGGATAACTGTTTGTCAGATTGGAGGCCGGTGACTAGTGGTGTGCCTCAGGGATCTGTACTGGGTCCAATGTTTTTTGTCATATACATTAATGATCTGGATGATGGGGTGGTAAATTGGATGAGTGAGTATGCAGATGATACTAAGATAGGTGGAGTTATGGATAATGAAGTAGGTTTTCAAAGCTTACAGAGAGATTGAGGCCAGTTGGAACAGTGGGCTGAAAGATGGCAGATGGAGTTTAATGCTGATAAATGTGAGGTGCTACATTTTGGTAGGGGTAATCAAAATAGGACATACATGGTAAATGGTAGAGCATTGAATAATGCGGTAGAGCATTGAATAATGCAGTAGAACAGAGGGATCTAGGAATAATGGTGCATAGTTCCCTGAAGGTGGAATCTCATGTGGATAGGGTGGTGAAGAAAGCTTTTGGTATGCTGGTCTTTATAAATCAGAGCATTGAGGATAGGATTTGGGATGTAATGTTGAAATTGTACAAGGCATTGGTGAGGCCAAATTTGGAGTATTGTGTACAGTTTTAGTCACCGAATTATAGGAAAGATGTCAACAAAATAGAGAGAGTACAGAGAAGATTTACTAGAATGTTACCTGGGTTTCATCACCTAAGTTACAGGGAAAGGTTGAACAAGTTGGGTCTTTATTCTTTGGAACATAGAAGGTTGAGGGGAGACTTGATAGAGGTATTTAAAATTATGAGGGGGATAGATAGAGTTGAACGTGGATAGGCTTTTTCCATTGAGAACGGGGGAGATTCAAACAAGAGGACATGAGTTGAAAGTTAAAGGGCAAAAGTTTAGGAGTAACATGAGGGGGAACTTCTTTACTCAGAGAGTGGTAGCTGTGTGGAACGAGCTTCCAGCAGAAGTGGTTGAGGCAGGTTCGATGTTGTCGTTTAAAGTTAAGTTGGACAGCTATATGGACAGGAAAGGAATGGAGGGTTATGGGCTGAGTGCAGATCGGTGTGACTAGGTGAGAGTAAGAGTTCGGCACAGACTAGGACCAAGATGACCTGTTTTCATGCTGTAATTTTTATATGGTTATATCTCAATGAACGGAGTAGAAGAAATAAAGTGGATGGTCTTGTTGCACTATTACAGGTTGTCAGGTACGATGTTGTGACCATCACTGAGTCGTGGCTAAAGGCTGGTTGTAGTTGGGAGCTGAATGTCCAAGATTACATGTTGGATAGGAAGGTAGGCAGAAGGGGCTGCATGGCTCTGCTGGTAAAGAATGCCATCAAATCAGTAGAAAGATGTGACATAGGATCAGAAGATGTTAAATCCTTATGGGTTGAGTTAGGAAACTGCAAGGGTGAAAGGACACTGATGGCTGTTTTATACAGGCCTCCCAACAATAGCTGGGATGTGATGACAGATTACAACAGGAAATAGAAAAGGCTAGTCAGAAGGGCAAAGTTATGACAGTCATGGGAGATTTCAACATTCAGGTCAATTGGGAAAATTAGGTTTGTAATAAATCTCAAGAAAGTGTGCTTGTTGAATGCCCATGAGATGTAATTTTAGAGCAGTTTACTAGGGGATCAGCTACACTGGATTGGGTGTTAAGTAATGAACTGGAGGCAATTAGAGAGCTTAAGGTAAAAGAACTACTAGGAGGCAGTGATCACAATATGATTGTGTTCAACTTGAAATTTCCTAGGGAAAAACTAAAGTCTAACGTAACAAGTGGAGTAAAAGAAATTACAGAGAGTGGAGATGGCTGAAGTAAATTGGAAGGAGGTGCTGGCAGGGGTGACAGCAGAGCAGCAATGGGGTGATTTTAAAATAAGGAACGTGCAGGCTAGATGTGTTCCAAAACAAAGAAATACTCAAATGGCAAATAGTACAAGCATGGCTGACAAGGGAAGTCAAAGCTAATGTAAAAGCAAAAGAGAGGGCATACAACAAAGCAAAAATTAGCGGGAAGATAGAGGATTGGGAAGCTTTTAAAAACCTACAGAGAACAACTAGAAGAGTCATTAAGAGGGAAAAGATAAAATATGAAAGCAAGCTAGCAAACAATATCAAAGTGGATAGTAGAAGCTTTTTTAAGTATGCAAAAAATAAAAAAAGAGATGAGAGTGGATATAGGACCGCTAGAAAATGAGACTGGAGAAATAATAATGGGGGACAAGGAGATGGCAGATGAACTAATTGAGTATTTTGCATCAGTCTTCACTGTGGAAGATGAGAAGGGAGTGAGGATTCAGAATGGCGTGCAGTTACTATTACAAGGGAAAAGTTACTCAAAATGCTAAAAGGTCTAAGGGTACATAAGTCACCCGGACCAGGTGAACTGCACTTGAGGAATCTGAATGAGATTACAGTAGAGATTATGGAGGCATTAGTAATAATCTTTCAAAATCATTGGACTCTGGCATATTGTCAGAGAACTAGAAAATTGTAAACATCACTCCATTCATTAAGAAAGGGAAAAGGCAGCTGAAATAAAATTATAGACCAGTAAGCCTGACCTCAGTGGTTGAAAGACATCACAGTCAATTGTTAAGAATGAGGTTATGGAGTACTTGGTGACACAGGACAAGATAGGACAAACTCTGCATGGTTTCCTTAAGGGAAAAACTTGCCTATAAACCTGTTGGAATTCTTTGAGGAGATTACAAGTAACATAGATAAAAGAGATGCACTGGATGTTGTATATTGGATTTTTAGATGGCATTTGACAACTGCCACATATGAGGCTGCTTACCAAGTTAAAAGCCCATGGTATTACAGGAAAGTTATTAGCATTGGCTGATTGGTAGGAAGCAGTGAGTGGGAATAAAAGGATCTTTTTCTGGTTGTTGCAGTAATGTTCCACAGGGGTCAGTGTTGGGACCACTTTTTTTTATGCTGTATGTCAATGATTTAGATGATGGAATAGATGGTTTTGTTGCCATTTGCAGATGATATGAAGATTGGTGGAGGGCAGGAAAGTGTTGGGGAAACTGAAAGGGGGCAGAAGGTCTTAGACAGATTAGGAATATGGACAAGAAAGTGGCAAATGAAGTACAATGTTGGAAAATACATTTCGGTACAAGAAATAAATGTACAGGCTATTTTCTAAATGGAGACAAAGTGCAAAAATCTGTGATGCAAAGGGACTTGGAACAGAACACCCTAAAAGTTCACTTGCAGGTTGAGTCGGTGGTGAGGAAGGCAAATGCAATGTTGGCATTTATTTCAAAAGATCTAGAATATAAGAGCTGGGATGTGATGCTGGGGCTTTATGAGGCACTGGTGAGGCCTCACCTTGAAGATTGTGAACAGTTTGGGGCTCCTCATCTAAGTAAAACTGTGGTGGCATTGGAGAGGCTTCAGAGGAGGTTCACAAGGATGATTCAGAAAATGAAAATGTTATTGCACGAGGAACTTTTGATGGTTCTGGGTCTGTACTGAACTGGAATTTAGAAGGATGGGGGGGATCTCATTGAAACCTTTCAAATGTTTAAAAGCCTAGACAGAGTAGATGTGGAAAGGATGTTTCCCATGGTGGTGGGGTGGGCTAGGACAAAAGGGCACAGCCTCAAGATAGAGGGGCATCCATTTACAACAGAGATGCAAAGAATTTTCTTCAGTCAGAGGGTGGTGAATTTGAGGACTTGTTATCACAGGCAGCTGTGGAGGCAGATCGTTGGCTGTATTTAGGTAAAGATTTATAGATTCTTGATTGGAGACAGCATGAAAGGTTACTGGGAGAAGGCTGGCTGGTGGGGCTGAAGAGTGGAAAAATGGTTGAATAGTGGAGCAGACTTGATGGGCCAAATGGCCTAATTCTGCACCTATGTCTTATGGTCTAATAAAGAAAAAAAACAATAGAAACATTAGCACTGAGAGTTAGCAGTGAAAGAAAGCTACTTACAGAGAAATGTTTCAGATCTGAAACATCATCTCCATTATTGCTTCCCTGAATGTAACCTCAGCTACAGAGGTTTTCCACTGCTCTCCGGTTTTATTTGACAAACAGGTTGAGATAGGTGTGTGCGTGCGCACGCACACACACACATGTGCATATACAAACATATATGTACACACACATACACACGCACACACATACATGCACACACACAAACACACTCATACGCACACTCATGCACACACACCTGCACACAAAGTGATGTAAGGAAAAATACAGCTTCTGAAATGATCAGGGATAAAAGCAAGACAGAGATGGTAAAAAAGACAGATTCTGAAAAATAAACACACAAATGCACACACACACATACGTAGAAAATTAGCCTGAGAAACATACAGAGAGTCAGAGGGATAGTAAGTACAGAAGCACACAGTCAGAAGGGTCACATTCAGAAATGCGGCCAAATGCAGTAGACAGACCTCACCATGCACACATTCACCTGATTAAAAGAAATGCAACAACAATAATTACTTGATTTTCGCATCTTAAATTTGACAAAAACAACAAAACTCAGAGAACCTGAGACAAAGAAAGAAGGACAGCATAATCAGGTGTACATATGTTTGTCAGAGATACTGAGTAGTATACAGTTATAGGCAGATACCGGTAACAAATCTCACAGGTATAGAAGCAGATGGACACGTGGAAATACACATTGATGGAAACATCTAGCACACAGACTTCCTGACCAACACATTGTAATCAGTAAGGACAGGCAACAACACCTCCGTCGCAATTATCCTCAACACTGCAGCCCCACAAGATTGCATCCTCAGCCTCCTGCTCTACTCCCCGAACAGCCAGATTCCGCTCTAATTCTATCAACAAGTTTGCAGATGACATCACCATAGTGGACTAAATCTCAAATAATGATGAGTCTGGGAAAGATATAGGAAGTTTAGTGACATGGTGTCATGACAACACCTTGTCCTTCAACGTCAGCAAAATAAGAGAAGAACAGAGAAACAAGATGGTGCTCGTACATAGAGCGGGGAGCAGGTGGACATGTACAGGGAAGTACACATAGAGTGGAACAGGCAGTCATCTGTCATCAAAGGCACAGAAACGGAGGAAGAGGGACAGTCCAAGACAGGCACAGGGTCAGACTGACACAAGCACAGAAGAAGTAAGCAGATGGACACAGAGAGGCATTTGTAGAGAAGAATGTAGATAGACACACACACACACACACACACACACACACACCCCACTCTGGAAGAGGTAGCAATTAATGATGTTTACATGTAGTGAAATACACAGGTATACGCACAGACGTACAATCAGTGGCCACTTTATTAGATACACCCTGACACCTGCTCGTAATGTAAATCTGTAATCAACCAGCAGCAACCCAATGAAATAAATGCATGCAGACATGATCCAGATGTTCAATTGTTGTTCAGACCAAACACCAGAATGGGGAAGAAATGTGATCTAAGTGACTTTGACCGTCAAATGATTGTTGGTGTCAGACAGGTGGTTGAGTATCTCAGAAACTGCTGATTTCCTGGGATTTTCACATACAACAGTCTCTAAAGTTTACAGAGAATTGTGTGAAAAACAATAATAAAAAAAAATCCAGTAGCGGTAGCTCTGCAGATGAAAATGCCTTGTTAATGAGAGAGGTCAGAGGAGAATGTCTGACTAGCCCAAATTCACTGGAAGGCAACAGTTCTCAAATAACCATACAATAGTGTGCAGAAGAGCATCTCTGAACTCACAACACAGCAAACCTTGACGTGGACAGGCAACAACAGCAGAAGACCATGAATATACACTTAGGTCCAGGATGTACCTAATAAAGTGGCCACTGAGTGTACATAATACAGAACACAGACAGACGCAGATGGAGGCCTGGACAAATCCATAGGCTCAGAATGGTTCGCATACAGCAACGTGGAGATGGACAGATGTGCGCACGCACACACACACACACACACACACACACACACACAGAAAAACACAGACAATAACAGAACAACACAAGCACAGAGGTGCAAAGACAAGGAAAGAAAGCACTGACGTAGAGACAATTGAGTGAGTGCATGCACATACTGTACACAGGCACACACGCACACACACACACACA
This sequence comes from Mobula hypostoma, assembly GCF_963921235.1. Taxonomy (NCBI): domain Eukaryota; kingdom Metazoa; phylum Chordata; class Chondrichthyes; order Myliobatiformes; family Myliobatidae; genus Mobula; species Mobula hypostoma. The sequence continues at coordinate 30,784,203 of NC_086101.1, forward strand.
CAGAAACACATGGAATGGAAACAGCTACAACTAAAGAAATGCAAAATCCGAGAAATGGACAGATGCGTAGTCACATACAGACATAAGCAAGGAAATACACTAGTATAAAAATAGAGGGAAACACTACAGGTATGGAAGCAGACAGTTAAATGTATAGAAGCACAAAAAAGGACGTGTGCACAGAGAAGTAGATACAGAAACCAGGCAGCGTCTATGGAAAAGAGTGCAGTCGACATTTCAGGCTGAGACCTTTCAGCAGGAGTCCAGCCGAAGGGTCTCGGCCTGAAACATTGACTGTACTCTTTTTCATAGACGCTGCCTGGCATGCTGAGTTCCTCCAGCATTTTGTGTGTGTTGCTTGGATTTCCAGCATCTGCAGATTTCCTCGTTTCTAGATACAGCAACCTAGGCATGGATATATTGGCATGTACAGAATGCACAGACATGGAAATGGGCGAGCACATATGGAATGGACGCAAATAGAAAAATACACAGAAACAGGAATATACACATGTATACAGAGAAAGATGGATGAATAGTGACAGGTAGAGATATGTGAGAAATATTCTGGATTTGTAGACAAATATAGCAATGTATAGAACTAATCAGCAAGTTTCCATGAACACCACTTGAACTCCACTATGAATGCAGATTACACACTCAGAGTAATACATAAACATATAAACATATATAGCTCTAAGACAGTCATTGATACTGGTAGACATGTTGATTGATAGATGTGGAAACACACACACACACACACTGAACACAGACATGAAAAGTTCTGAACAGGTTTGGAAAGGGACTGGAGAACAGTGCAAACATGGGATCAGACAGGAGGACAGAGAAATCCACAGACATGGAAATAATATCCACCCACAGAGGAATATATTAACACACACAGACACACCTGGTGGCTGAGAACAATTAGACACACATTGGGAACTAAAAAGGCAGAGAAACATACAGGTATAGAATTCCTCACAGGAATCCTGCACTGCAGAAACAGACAAAAGGGTTGCTAAGAAATGACAAAAACAACTATTACAAATATAGAAATCTCGTGATGCGGAAACAATCGGTTGCACGGAGGAGATTCTTAAAAAGGACACAGACAGACAGACAAAGAAAGACAACACACAGATTGTAATGGATAGACAAAAAGAACAATGCACATATATGGAAAGAGACAGACACATACGGTATGTGTAAATAAAGACCTGGGGTCGGGGAGAAACACAGATAAATGATGGTCACGTAGACAAATAAATGGGCTCAGTACAGACAGACGCAAGATGGAATGGAATAATGCGAAACCAGATGGACTCAGGTCACAGGTTTTTTTTACAGAAGGGAAGGATAAGGCCATTCAGCCTATTGAGTCTTGGGTAGCTCTACATAACATCAATCCAACTGGTCCCAACGCCCTACACTCTACCCACAGCCCTGCATTTCCTTTACCAGCAGTTGACGACCTAGGACCCTTCTGAGCACTACAGTGGAGGTGTCCTCCATTCCCACCCTGGCTCTGCACTCCACATCCCAACCACTTTTAGCACTTTTAGCTCCAATGCCAGTCACCTTCATTCCCGTATAATGTGGTTCTTGACCCCCCTCTACCAATGACAACAGTTTCTCTCCAGCTACACAGCAAGTACCCCTCATGACTTTAAATACCCCCATTAGATCTCCTCGGTCCCTCCCCTTTTCCAAGAGCAGACCCAGCTTCTCCATAAACCCAACAAGACTAAAACTGCTGGAACTGTTTCAGGAAGTGTCTCCTACAGCTTTCCCATATTTACTCGGCTGCACTCAGAATGGACACAATATGCTGATTGTAGCTATAACTAGCTCTGATGGTGTTTCATTATGACCTCCCTGATCTCGTAGTCACTGCCCCTCTCTGTAAAGCTCCAGATCCGACTCCTATTTTAACCAGTTTATGGACTTGTCCTCCTATTTTCAATCAACTGTGGACACATAGCCCCAAAACTTTCTATTTTGCTGAGCACTCCCTACTTGAGTAATGTATCCTTCCTTTTGTGGGGCAATACCACCACACAGCTGCCAGAGCTAGATCTCAGCTCCAACACCCCAGATTCGATCCCAACCTCAGACGTTGCCTGCGTGGAGTCTCCACGTTCTCCCCGCGGGTCTTCCATGACTGCTCCAGATTCCTCCCACATTCCAACAATGTCTGGGTCGGGGTTAAATGGCCACTGTAAATTGTCCTTCAGTGTGTGTTTGAGGGGTAGGATCCAGGGTGAGTAGCCTACACAGGCCCAGCAACAGCCAAACACAGGCAAACGAGATTAGCTTCAACTGGTCGGCACAGACAGCTTGAGCCAAGGGACCTGCTTCCATGTTGTACAGCTCTATGAATCAAGCCCAAGGGAGCGTGACAGGGCAGAAGTAGAGATGCTTCCACTAGCGGTAGAGTCTCGAAAATGGAGACATATTTATGAGGTTAGCCATTTAAAGCTGAGGTGAACAGCCACAGCTTCCCACAGAGGGTGAAGAGTGTTAGGAATTCCTTGTTCCAGAGGTTGTGGACAACGGATCACTGACGGGGGAGGAGGCGATTTCGAGAGGAGGGAGATATACTTAAGAAAGATCAATAAGTTCAAGGTTCGTGCAAATGGTACAGAGGAAGAAATAAGGCCTGGTGCAGATCATCAATTGTTGGACAGGCTCGAGGGGCTGAGTGGCACATGCCTACACTTATTTCTTGTCTTCTCATGTGAAGTTTTCTCCTCTTCCTCTATCCACTCCCTTTAGCAGACTGGCTACCACCCTCTTTGATTCATAACTATCATTTCTTTAGTTTCTACACTGAGTGGTCACTTTATTAGCTACGCTGTACACCTGCTCATTAATGCAAATATCTAATCAGCTAATCATGTGGCAACAACTCAATGCATAAAAGCATGCAGACGTGGTCAAGAGGATCAGTTTTTGCTCATATCAAACATCAGAATGGGAAAGAAATGTGATCTAAGTGACTTTGACTGTGGAATGACTGTTGGTGCCAAACAGGGTGGTTTGAGTATCTCAGAAACTACTGATCTCCTGGGAATTTCACACCCAACAGTCTCTAGATTTTACAGGTAATGGTGCGAGATTACAAAAGTATCCAGTGAATGGCAATTCTGTGGGTGAAAATGCCCGGTTAATGAGAGAGGTCAGAGGAGAATGGCCAGACTGGTTCAAGCTAACAGGAAGGTGACAGTAACTCAAGTAACCACATTTTACAACAGTGGTGTGCAGAAGAGCATCTCTGAATGCACAACATGTCAAACCTTGAAGTGGATGGGCTACAGCAGCAGAAGACCATGAATATACAGTCAGTGGACATGTTATCAGGTACCTGATAAAGTGGCCACAAGGTGCAGTTATTTTTCCCTGCACCTCCAAGTGCTGTTTCATTTGAAAATTTGGAAATTGTGCCCTGTATGCCCAACTCTAAGTCATCTGTGTATATTAGGAAGACAGTCTTCCTCACAGCAGCTACGGTGGTTCCACTGTACGCCACTCCAATCTGATAAACATCCTTCGCCACTCTCGCCTTTCTGTCACTGGGCCAGTTCTCAATGCACGTTTCTACATTGCCTCTTACTCCATCTGTTCCAGTGCAGATCACAACCCTATTATGTGGAACCTTATCAAATACTTTTTGGAAGTCTATATCTGCTCATCAATAAATATTATTGCAGTAATTAGAAAAGGATCTGTTGTCAAAAATTCCAAATTGTTTTCTGTATTTTTCCTTGAACTTGTGAATTTCATTCCTGATGTTGCTTCTAGGACATTTCCCAGAACTGAGATTCAACTAAAACATCTCTTTGAAACATGAAGACATGAAAAGAAACAGATGCATACACGTATATGATCAGACGTGTACATATATGATCTGATATGCATGCATGATCTGACGTGCATGCATATGATCCATGTACCCATTTATGATTAGACACATGCAATGTACGTGGACATGGAGTGTCGCACAGATATAGTTAGTGATGGGCAGGTACAAAGAGAAACTGAGACAAAGAACAGACTTTGCAGGGTTATAGAGGTAATGGCATAAAACCAGGCCATTCAGCCCAACATGTCCATGCTGACCAAGGTCCCTTTCTACACTGGTCCAATTTGCCTAGTTTTAGGCCATATCCCTCTGAAACTTCACCGTCGATGAACTTGTCCAAACATCTAGAGATTAAAAATTAGCTTTATTTGTCACGTGTACATTGAAACATTGAAGCACAGTGAAATGCGTCATTTTACGTAAACGACAAACATACTCCGAACACGAGGAATTCTGCAGATGCTGGAAATTCAAGCAACACACATAAAAGTTGTTGGTGAATGCAGCAGGCCAGGCAGCATCTCTAGGAAGAGGTACAGTTGACGTTTCGGGCCGAGACCCTGACGAAGGGTCTCGGCCCGAAACATCAAACACACTCCGAAGATTGTAATGGAGGAGTTTAGAAGCAGCAGCATGCTTTCAGCAACAACGTAGCTTGTCCTCAATTCATTAAACTGTATATCTTTGGAATGTGGAAGGAAACTGGATCACCCAGAGGAAACCTACGTAGTCATCGGGAGAATATACAAATTCCTTATAGACAGTGGCAGGAAACGAACTATTAACCACTATGTTAACTATTGCACTATTGTGCCACCCTGCACACAGTATCTTTTAACCATCTAAATCATATGCCCCTCTACTACCTCCTCTGGCACCTCTCTTTAGTTTATAACTGACCTTTTTTGGCTCATAATTATTATTTGCTTTGTCACTGTATATATATGCAGACACAGACAAAGATACAGAAAGAGGCAGAAAAATATACCAAACAAAACCAGTTTGGAGAAAGATAAACACAGGTAAAAACAGTCAAGTGAATATGAAGTAACAGATTTGGTAAGAGGTCCTGTAAAAGCATCCCTGACCCAAAAGGTTAACTGGTTTCTCTTTGCACAGATGCTGCTTGACAGACTGAGTTCTTCCAGCATTTTCTGTGAACATTATTAATGAACAGATACAGGAAGTAATGGAAATAGAGAAGTATGCTGTTACTCAGTCTGGTGTTTCTCTGTATTTTCTGTCTTTTTCTTTGTAATTGTGTTTATTTCTATTTCCACGCTAGTGTGTCTATCTGCGACGCTAATACAGTTTGTTGCGTTCGAGGTCAGAGTTCAATTCCAGCGTCCTCTGTACGTTCCTCCTCGTGTGCAATGAGTTTTCTCCTGGCGCTTCGGTTACTTCACATAATCCAAAGATGTTCTGGTTATTAGGTTAATTAGCCATTGTAGGCTAGGGTTAAATCAGTAGGTGTCTGGGTGACATGGCCCCTGTTCTGCACTGTATAACTACACAACACAGAAAGAGACTGGAGTAAGATACACAAGTGTGAAAACAGACAGTCTCTCCTACACACACACAGCTAGTCAAGCTTGTGTTAAGGAACAGGTTGGTTGTAAGATACACGACTGTGGAAAAAGAGTCACAGGCATACACACACACACAAACAGTTAAACTCGTGTAAAGGAACAGGCTGGCTCAGGATGGATTGGTCAAATGGATAGTGCAACATACAAGCCAACATGGACATTGAAATATTTGCAGACACAGGATGAGAAATATACAGACCGGTAAACAGGACACCAACACACACAATGCAAAGACATAGAAACACAGGATCTCACAGTTAAATACTTGGACACACAGTGAAACATGGAAACCAATCTAATGCAAAACGAAAATCGGACATGGAAGGAACAACACATAACACATACACAATTATGCCAACAAACTAACACACAGCAAACTGTACACAGGAATAGACATAAGTGGGTGCACAGCAAGACATTGAAATGCAGAGACACAAAGAAACACACGGAAACAGACGGACAGCAGACCCATACAAACATGCAAACACAAGCAGACGTGTAGACAGAGACAGACATGCAGACATACAGTAACAAACACAGGCAGACACACGGAAACAGACACACTAACTCTGACAGAGCAGCAAGCAAGGAGAAGAGAAACATACAGTCACAAGGGGAATGAGCAGTATAAAAAGAGACAATAAAATACCCACTGAAATAGGCAGACATCATTACACTAACAGGGACATAAAAAGTGTTATATGGACACATATAGGCATAGGATAGAAATACTCTGACATGGAAACTGACACAGAATACAAAGACATTGCACAGCAACACCTGAACACACACACACACACACACACACACACACACACACGCGCGCGCGCGGAAATCACATAAAGGAAAAACCCGACATGAGGCCTGACGAGCACTAGCATGGAATTTGACACAGAAATATCGGAATATTTGACACAGGTACAAAACAAGGACACAGACCTGGAAAGGATAGCTCTATAGTAAACAGGCAAACAAGAAGAGAGGTACAAGAAATACACAGGCATAGAAAGAACATCACTTAGAAACCCATCCAAACATGCAGCAAGTACACAAAGGCGGAAAATACAGACAAGCTAAAGGGAAACAAAGAAAGAAACAGCTTGACACACAAAGTAAACAACACAGTAAAAGGCAGGCACAGAGACACATACTGAGGTAAATTACAACAGACAACTAATGAAGCATCTTGGCCTGAAAGACTGACTGTCCACTTCCCTGAATAGATGCTGCCTGAGCTGCTGAGTTCCTCCAGCATTTTGTGTATGTGGCTCAAGATTTCTGGCATTTGCGAAATCTCTTGTGTGTAAAGTACAACAAGCACTAATATACAGACAGAAACATGCAGTAGACATACCGTAGAAATTAAATAACAAGTAAATAGGCTCACAGAGAAATAAGTGGACAACATACAGATATAACAGAGACACACAGATATGGCATAGGACACACCCATTCTCACATTCCCACTCATCTGTGTGCACATTCATAATGCAATTAACAAGAAGCAGGTAGAAGCAAGTACAAGTGCTCAGGCTGATATGCAGAAAGAATTGCAGATTCTGAGAAGACAGAGAAACACTTGCCATAAAAACGGATCCAGACAGAAATTTAGAAATGGAGAGACGCATGTGGGGAAACACATGGACGTGAACTTAGGGAACAGACTGACAGTCAGGAATTCCACCAACACAGTCAGACACCAGCTCAGAAGTGCAGAGACAGGAAACAGATGGACATTTACCGTGAAGTACTTACACACACGGAGAAATACACAGAGACTGGAGCAGGGAGGCACCCGGAGGAATGGAGATACCAGACATTGCGGATGCTAGAACCTGGAACAACACGTAACGCAGTGGGCCAAGCAGTATCTGTGCACGGAGAAAGGAACTTGACGTTTCGGGTCAGAACGCTGCATCAGGAAACTCCAACTCGAAACATTGACCTCCTCCACCCATAGATGCTGCTCGGCTCACTGAGTTCCACCAGCAGATTGTTTACCTGGAGGAATGTATAGGGGTTGAAACAGGTGGCAGACATAGATTCAGATCACACAGAGACACTGAAATGCTAAGAACACAAACCTAGAAAGAGAAATACACTCAGACAAGCATGGAAGCTGACAAGCAGGCACAGACATGGAAATCAATTATTGGCAATGAAACAGAAAAAACATAGCCAAGGGTAAGGTGACCAGACAGATATGGGTTAAGTAAACGTGCTCAACAGGTCAGGCAGTATCTGGGGATAGAGGAATGGAGCTTGTATTTCACATAACTCCATCTAGAGTTTTATTTCACTTTTCTCTCAATCTGCTCTGACAAGTCAGATGATCTCTGCACACGTATCCTAAGACACCCCTGTGCTATTGATCCCTTTTTAGAGCTGTGCCCTCTGGTTTCTGAACCTTCCTGCACTTCTCAATATGAAATCCCACCTGCCACCCTCCCTACCCTTCCCACCAGCCTGTCTCACTCTCCTTGAGGCCTCTCACTGTCCTCTTCGTGGTTCACTTTGTCTCCAAGTACTGCATCATCTGAAGATTCAAAAAATAGCTCCCGTACACAAAGTCATCACTCCCACCCTGAAACAGGCTGGTGAGTGGACAGAGAAACGGGCAAGACAATGGTCACAAATGGAGCATAAGCAGAGAGGTCCACATGGGAAGGGACAGACAGAAATAAATAGAGAGACACGTGTGCACAGAAAGGGTGCAGACTCAGAGACACACAAGCAGGGGGCAGGGGTGCAGTGCTGCCGGTGCTCACCGGAGCACTGCTCCAGCACCTCAGTGGAAAAACAGTCAAAATAAACAAGCGGGGAGTTTAACAGTGGCCCCATATTAAATACAGGGAATTTTACGGAAGTGGGGGTTGGGGAGAGGGGCTGGTGGGGAAGATTCTACTAATAACATTAGGATATTTGATTGTTTTTGGTGAAATCCTGGAGCTGTCACTGTGTTTTATTTAGGTATTTGTGAAATTCCTCCTCGCTCAACCCTTTGTCCCGGCATACCCTGCTGTAGCTTCCCGCCATTTCACAGATCCTCAGTCTCTCTCCAGCGCTCGTTGTTTGGGCATTGTTCGCCGAGAAAATAAAAATCTGAGATCTTTTGAAGAGTGGCATGTCTCTTGCTGAAGTGGGCCGTAAGGTCAGTAAGAACAAATCAAGCATTCGCACTTAGTAAGGCTACATCTGTGGTGGTCCGTGGATTACTCACTAATACAAAAGTAAACTTTTCTCATTGATAACCCTATGGCTTCTAAGCAAACAACGTTGACTTCTTTCTTTCATAAACAAGCTGGTGACTGTAACAAGAATAACATACGAGAGATTGATAACAGTAAAAGTGACAAAAGCTGTGTTTCACCTGCTTCTAGTTCAAATTTTCTAACTGAGTCCAAATGCAGTTCTGAAAGTAATGATCCCTCGAAGTCAGGCTTCTATCCCTGTTCAGATGTTTGAACTGAAGAAATGTGGAAGTAAAAGAAGGAAACTTATCCTGGTTAGACTTCAAGGATGGTAAACTTGGGTGTAAAGTACGTGCAAACAAAAGCAATCTGACACTTTTCACTTCTAAGGGTTTGAGGCTGTCAAATGAATGGCAGATGTACCAAGTATTCTACGATAGAGCCGATCGAAGTACACGCTTGAAGTCTCTCAGAAAAAAAACTGTTGATCACAAACTATCAAAAGCTCACACTGCTGCTCTAAGTGTTGAAAATATAGTTAGTAAAGATGCTCTTGGAAAATTGTGTGACACCATGAATGCTTCGCATCTAAAGGCAACTTGTACAATTTTTCATTCTGCATATTATTTAGCTCAGAATGACAGACCATACTCTGATCACTTTGGCTTATTGGAACTTCAACAAAATGGTATTACCATTGGAATTGGACTGCATTCCTGCACTAGTGCTACAGAGATCATTAATCACATAGCCATTAATATGAAAAAGGAAGTTTGCCAGCATATCAAGCAGATAAATGGCAAATTTTATGTTCTCATTAATGAATCAACAAACCTGAGCATTAAGACCGCCCTAATAGGTTATTTGAAATGTGAAAGTGATAAGGAAGATGATCCCCATTTTATGTTTTTAGATCTAATTGAACTGCCTGATCAGAAAGCTGCAACTATTGCTAAGCATCTATTGAACTGTCTCAATAACCAAGAGTTTGATGACTCTTACTTGAAACAGAACCTTGTAGCATTTCCTAGTGATGGGGCGAGCATAATGCTTGGTGTCAAATCTGGTGTTGCTACAATTCTCAAGGAACACTACCCTGATGTGATAATTTGGCACTGTCTTAATCACAGATTAGAACTTGCAATAGGTGATTCGGTGAGAGAAGTTCATGGAATAAATCATTTTCAATCATTTATGGACAAATTGTACTCTGTTTACAGTGGATCACCTCTAAATCAAAAGGAACTGTCTGTCTGCATGTGCCTCTCAACTAGAACAACAAATTTGTAAAATAGGCCATGTTCTGGGCACCTGGTGGGTAGCTAGCTCATTTTGAGCAGTTTCAGTAGTGTGGCAAAATTATGAAGCACTGTGTTTTCATTTTGAAAAAGCAATGAAGGATGAAACAATATCTGGGAGTGACAGAAAAACCTATGAAGGTTTGTTGAAAAGACTCTCAAGAACAGTTTCTATTGGACTTATCTCTAATGTATGACACATTGCATTAATTTGGTTTGCTGTCAGATTGTTTACAGGAATGCACTACTATGATTGTTTATCCAGACAAACTGATCCAACGGAGCATAAGATCACTGAATGGACTGAAAGAACAACCTGGTACAAAAACTCTAGAAGCTCAAAAAAGCAGTTGCAAAGGGGAAGTTTGGAGAAATTACCTTAACAAGCAACAACAAAATTGTCTTCATTAATTATCTACAGTTTCTTACTAGTCTTATAAATAATTTGCAGCACTGTATGTTCACGGCAACATCCTTGAAAGGTTCTCAAAATTCTAAACCTCAAAGTATGTATAAATCCCTGTTAAATGAGTGTCCTTGATAAAGATAACTGGCCTGCTGAAATACCACCTAATTATGGAGAAGCTGCAATATCATCTCTCTATAAGAGATTTAAGCTTTCCTCTTCCTCTGTAATAAATGCCTTCAGAGATTATGTGGAGGATCGTGGACGCCGCATCCCCCAAGATTTATGCCCATTACTGAGCTGTTCACAAGTTATTCCTATTAGTACTACTGAGTGTGAGAGAGGATTCAGTCACATGAACTTGATAATAACAACAACACGCTCAAGAATTCTCATAAATCATGTATCAGTACTTATGTTTGTTAAACTACACGGACTTCCTCTAGTTCAGTGGAATCCTGAGCCGTATATCACATCATGGCTGCGGTACCACAGATCAGCAGATGACACCAGGACAAGAGTTGCTTCAGACCCCTGAACACATATTACACCTGACCCTTTGTGGAAACTATTGTGAAACTTCTCATTGGTGGCATTTGGTAAGTAGGTAATTACTTTTAAATTGGTGAAATACATGATTACCGTCTTTTTCTTTACTTGCTTGATAATTATATTTTATGATAATTAGTGAGTGCAATCGTGCAATACTTTGTCATATTACTAAATTAAGTATAATATGTTTTATTATACCAGTTTACACTGAAATGTAATGATAGGCTATAATCTTGTTAATGTCTTAACTATCAATATATTTCTGTGGAGCTCTGGAATTCACATATTTCTTTCATCTTGGCTTAGTGCTTGACATTATAAGAAGCCCCATTCAAATATCTATATATGTCACACCCAATTTGTGTACCTGCTCATAACATGAATGGGGCAAGGAAGTTGCCCAGTACATGAAATGAGCAAGTACACAAATTGGGTGTGACATATATATGAAGAGGATATAGGAAATGGCAAGCATTTTGTCAGCTCCAGCACCTAAAAAATTAGCACTGCGCCCCTGGCAGGGGGGCACTCACATAGAAAAATACACTATCAGGAAACAGCTGGACACGTGAAGTCACATGCACGAACACAGAGCCAAATGAACACGCAGAAAGAAAGACACATGACACAAATAACTGGGTACATGTAGAGTCACATGCAAAATCAAAGATGCAGGCGTAGAAAATACTCCAGGGAGACAGGAATGGACAGATACATTCAGCTACCAACTCAGAAACAAGGAAAATGTTGAAAGATAAACAGGCATGTGGAAAACTACACAGACAGTTAACAAAAGACACTGGAGGTGGCGACTGGAAGTCTTACCCAACAGGTGGCGGGGGGGGGCGGCAGAGAGTGTTCGAAGGGAGCCCCAGGGTGTAAGGCCAGTGAAGGCAGGAAGGACACCCATTGTGGAGTGATTCAAACTGGAAATGAGAGATGGCAGGGCTGGAGGAGCAGCTGATGTCAGACAAAAAGCCTTCATGGGGATGGAAGGGTATTCCACAGAGACTGAGAGGGGGATCACAGGGACAGAGAGGGTCATTCACAGTTACGAGGTGCAGTGCATTGGTAATGGAGGGTGTGTCAAGTTCGGAGAGAAGGGGCATCTAGAAATATTAATCCAGGATGACAATTTAAAAATCGAGACACAGGACTCAGCAGAGTCCGCCGAGTTCATGGTTCAGTGGGGCTTTAGAGGTCAGTGACGTTTCAGTTGGGGGCAGGGGTCAGTAAGTTCATGGGTTAGAGAGTTTAGAGGGCAATAAAGGTCAGTGAATTCCGCGGTCAGTGAGTTCACGAGTCCCTGGAGTCAGTGAGTCAGCAGGGTCTAAGATCAGTAAACTCAGAGATCGCTCTGGGTCCATCTGCTCCGGGTCAGTGAGGAGACGCACAGTTGACACTGAGGTGGGTTGGAACACAGGCAGCATTATAAGGGGGGCAGGAGACTGTCGGGTCCACACATGACCATGGTAGACGTTGGAACAGAGTTGGTGATCAGGGGGGCAGAGAACCCCTGGCAGTTCTTGGGGCCTTGGCATCAGGAGCTCAGCCTGGGCTAAGGGAGGAGCCCCAGCCTGGGACAGAGGCAGATGGAGCAGGATCCAGTAACATTGGCTTGGGAAGTGCTTGGGTTGAGTGATGCAGCAACAACCACCTCTTACTCAATAGTAAAATCAAAGACGTGATAGGAAGAGGAAGGAGGACGAATATACACTGGTTTACATTGGAGGAACGGTGATGCAGAGTGTCAGCAGTATTAAATTCCTGGGCTTGACCCTATCAGATGACGTTTCTATGGCCTAGAACACCGATACACTCACAGGGAAAGTGCACCAGTGTCTTTACCTTCTAAGGGGTTTAAGAAGGATTAATTTGTCTCCAAACACTCTAACAAACTTCTATAGATGTACTGTTGATAGTTTCCTGACTGTTTGCATCATGGTCTGGTACCATAATCCCAATGCACAGCAACATGAGAAGCTGTAGAGAGAATTGGGCTCAGCCCAATTCCATCATGGGCATATTTACAGGAGGTGCTGTGTCAAGCAGGCAACATCCGTTATCAAAGGGCCCCAGCAGCCAGGCAGGTGGGTTTCCAGTGTTCAGTAGGTTTCAGTGAAATTTTCCCCCTCATCCTTCTGATTTGTACGTGTACAAAGGCTGAAACAGAGACATAGAAGGACAGACAGCTCTGTAGTGACTGTACTTCCTGTGTATAGGTGCTGAAACACAGACCACAGAAGGACAGACAGCTCTGTAGTGACTGTACTTCCTGTGTATAGGGGCTGAAACACAGATTATAGACTAATAGGCTGGACTGTGACTGCACTGTCATGTACAGGAGTTAACACACAGGCTGTGGACAGTCAGGCAGGGCTGTGACTGTACTCTTTGTGCACAGGGACTGTCAGTATGACCCTCACCGACTGACCGGTTCACTCAGTCTCTGCTTCTCCTGATTTAAGTGCCGAATGCTGACAGCTGAACAGAAAATCCAAATTCTTTCCACAGAGAGAGGGAATGCCCAGAGACTCTTTATTCCTGCGCCCAGTTTGACCTGAGCAGTGACCTTTGATGAGAGAGCCACGTCTTTATTACTGAACTGACCTTTGTGGGACGTTTACACAGCTGGGGTCTGTGGCCAGTGGTAACCATGGGGGCTCGGGATTGTGAAATGTCATTGCTGTCCCCCACACACCAAGGAGCAAAGGAGACTCAGCTTGCTAACAAACTTGTACAGATGTACTATTGAAAGTATCCTGGCCGAGTGCATCATGGTCTGGTGTGACAATTCAAATCCACAGGAATGGAAGGAGCTGTAGAGAGTTGTGGACTCAGCCCAATACATCATGGACACGTCCCTCCCCACCATCAGCACTACCTCAAGAAGGCAATATCCATGATCAAAGATCCCCACCATCCAGACCACGTCATCTTCTCGCAGCTACCATCAGGCAGGGGCACAGAGACCTGAGGTCCCACACCAGCAGGTTCAAGAACAGCTACTTCCCTGCAACCATTCGGTTCTTGAATCGATCTGCGCAACCTTAATCACTGCCTCAGTATAGCAACGCCGTGACTCCTTTGATCATTCCGTACAAAATTAAAATTTGTGGTTACTTGTAAAATACTTTAAAAACTGGATGACATTAAAGTGAATGCTGTGCCTCGAATGCAAAGAGCCTGCGATGCTGCAGCAACGAAGTTTTTCAGTACAACTGTACATACGTCTGCATATGACAATAAACTTGATTTTGACTCTGAGAGGGAATGGAAATCTCACATAAAACACCAGCATCTCTCCACCCTCGCACACTTCCCCTCACCCCTCACATTCCTTGGATGCTCTTGCCTAACTTCTCCCCTCCTTCGCCCCCTCCCTCATCGGTCCTCTACCTCTTCCCATCCCCATCTCACATACCCTACCCCCACCTCCACCCTTCCCTTATTCCTACTCCACACCCCAACCTGTCCCTCTCCACACCTCCCTTACCAATACCCCTCCTCCTCCTCCACTGCACCTCCTCCCTTCCCTCAGCCCTACCCCACCACCCCAACCCGTCTCTCACCACACCTCCCTCACAGGTCCCTCACCTCCTCCCCCTCGTGGAACTTCCCCCGTGTCCCACCCGGACAGTGACAGACCCCAGGCCAGGTACTCACTTGCCGTCAGACAGGTTGATGCCTGCGAAGACGGGGTAATCCTCGGGGGGCGGCTTGCCGCTGTGGTCCTCGTACAGGAAGACAGGCGAGCGGCCGAGCTCCACGCCCACCTGCTGGAGGCCATGCTCGCTGTAGATGGACAGCAGGAAGGCCTGCGAGCCCGCCTTCGCTTTCACCAGCGCCATGATGGAGAAGTCCTCGGGGAACCGAGAGCCTGTGGAGGGTAGCAGGAGGCAGTGGAGGTTCAGAGAGGCCCAAGCACCAAACTGGGGGAGGGAGGGGCAGTCAGATCCTGGGGAGAGAGCTCAGTCCCACGGGAATGGGATAGATCAGATCAGTGTCCTGGAGGAGTCAGGATCCCAGAAGGTAGTAGGAGCAATCAGCCCTGGTGGTGGTGGGGGGGGGGGGGGTGGATTAGAGGGATTATTTGTCTGGGGGGTGGGGAGAGGTATCAGTTCCCTGCAAAGAGGGAGGGGTTAACCCCTGGTCTAAAGGGAGGGGTCTGTGTCCCAGGGGTCCTGGAGAGGGGTGGTGGGGGTCAATGTCCTGATGGGAGTGGAAGGTTCAGTATCCCTGGGTTCCTAGGAGAGTTCCATAGTGGGGAGTGTTTTGCGTCCCAGCAGCAGGGATTAGTTTCTTGTTGGGAGTGGGTTCAGTGCCCAGGGACAGAAAGCCAAAAGCTTGCATCCAAAGGGAGCATCAACCGCACGACCCAAATCATGGCGATGCCCCACATCACCTCCCACCCTCCCTCCAAACACGTTCCAGACACAGGTGGCTGCTTTGCAAAGTGGACCAAAATGTAAACCCTCCTGTGCAAAGTTTCTGAAGCGCCAAGTCCCAGCGTCAAATGCTCTGGCCTTCTCACATGACCTGGCACAGGACTCGCACCCTTCCAAGGGCGCTGGGTGATGATGCCATATCTGGAGTGTGCCCCATTAATTAATGATCACATGAAGGAGATTGGCAACAGGCACATGGCTGGATGCTGTAGCCAGTGTGTTTTGAAAGACATCGACCATGTACTGACAGAAGGTATGAGATGTCAGTAGCTGCAGTATTTTGGCTCAACTTTGTAGGCCATACTTCCTGAGATCACTGGCTGAGGATGTCACATCAGTCACTGCACCCTGCTCCCTCATATAAAACAACACATTTCAGTCAACATCCCTGACCTGTGGACACTCAGTGACCCCATACTTGAGCTGTCGATCATTATCCTAGCAGCACTGCCCTACCATGCCATGTGCCTGTTGTCAATCTCCTTCATGTGATCGTTAATTAATGGGGCACACTCCAGTGGTCAACCAACTTGCTCCAAAACTCAAGTTATCACCCACCCCACCCCCATATAATATCTCCTCCCCACCCTTCCTCAGCTTGCTCCAGAAGCCTGGACACTTCCCCCACCCCCTCCCCTTACCTGAGAGCAGTTGTTTTGTGGGTGCACTGATCTGAGCCTTCTTGGATATTCGATACGCCACATCTGGACTGGATGCAGATCGTCTTTTGGTACAGAAGCCTGTGGTTTTCTTTACTCCTTCAGGTAGCTTGTTAAACTGCAACACTTTTAAAACATCTATGGGGTCGGCTGCAGAGAGAAGTGACGAGAGGGCAGTCAGTGCCGTGATCAAGATGCGAAAGCACCCCTCCAGGCAGGTCTTCTGTCACCTACTTCACAAACCTGGGGAGTGACTTCCCCACAGATCCTAGCGATTGGACAGAATGTGAAGGTCAACCCCCACCCCCTGTCTTCACATTGCCGCCATCTCACAGCTACCATTGGGCAGGAGGCACAGAAGCCTGAAGATCCACACCAAAAGGCTTAAGAACAACTACTCTCTTTCAAACATTTGGTTCCTGAACCAACATGCCCAACCCTAATTTGTACCTCAGTGTAGCAACACCAGGAACACTGAGCACTACAATGGTGCTCTTTCTTGTAAACAAAGTGCATAATTAATGTCTATGTTTTTCTCCTGAATGCTGTTTGTGTACCTGTGATGATGCTGCAAGTAAGTTTTCATTGCTCCTGTGCATAATGTACTTGTGCAGATGATGACATATTTAACTTTGACTACAATTGACAACCTTTCACAGACCAACTGTAGCAGCTCTGTCGGACACTGTCCCAACAAGCAGCCCCTGAACCATTGTGTCCTGCATTGATCTTTCACCTGGCACATCCAATGAGATGATGAAGCCCTACAAACACGCTACATAAGGCAAGGCCAACTTGCTTTCTGATTGGTCACCTGGGGCTGGGCCTTCATGTGGTCACAATGATATTGAATAAACAAGAGTATTGGAAAGATCACTCGGTCATATGGTACAGAGAGAGTTACATGGGCAAAACACAGTGATCATTATCATCATTATATTCTGTGCAACATGATGGAGACGATCACAGAGATGATTGTTCTTGGCAAAGTTTTCTGCGCGGGTGGTTTGCCATTGCTGCCTTCTGGGCAGTATCTTTACAAGATGGTTGACCCTAGCACGATCAAAACTCTTCAAATATTGTCAGTGGTCACATAATCAAGATGTGATATGCACCAGCTGCTCATACGACCATCCACGCCTGCTCCCATGGCTTCTCCCCGACCTGACCAGGGGCTAAGCAGGTGCTACACCTAGCTCAAGGGTGCCCTGCAGACTAGTGGACTAATCTCTCTTGCACCTCCTTTGATAGAGGTTTTTCCACTCCACCACCCAACATGGTTCAAAAGGTTAAATGTGCCTCTTGGAGATGCTGTCAGCATAGAGGATATGAAAGGGATTACTATCAGACACACGCAGGCACAAGAGGGTAAATGGATCCCCAGGGGATACACACACCATGCAAGGGGAGCGTTAAACAGATCACTTGGAAACACTTTCAAAAGGCACAGATGGTTAAAATTGATCCCCAGGAGATTCTTTCAGTAACGGGGAAGCTAAACTCAGGATTAAACAGATCCCTGGGAGACAATCAGCACACAGTAGTCACTGGTTAGACAGTCAATACATAGGGGTTGTGGGCATGTGGCCAAGTGGTTAAGGCATTGGACTAGCAACCTGAAGGTTGTGAGTTCGAGCCCCAGCTGAGGGAACGTGTTGTGTCCTTGAGCAAGGCACTTAACCATATATTGCTCTGCGACGACACTAGTGCCAAGCTGTATGGGTCTTAATGCCCTTCCCTTGGACAACGTCGGTGTCATGGAGAGGGGAGACTTGCAGCATGGGCAACTGCTGGTCTTCCATACAACCTTGCCCAGGCCTGCGCCCTGGGGAGTGAAGACTTTCCAGGCACAGAGCCATGGTCTCGCAAGACTAACGGATGCCTTATATAACATGGGGGTTGAAGGAGATCCCTGAGAGACACCCTCAGCCCATGCCAGATTAAATAGGTCACCGTCAGTCTCTCTCAGTACACAGGATGTTAAACGTAGAACATAGAAATCTACAGCACATCACAGGCCCTTCGGCCCACAATGATGTGCTGATCATGTAACCTGCTCTATAAACTGCCTAGAATTTCCCTACCACATAGCCCTCTATTTTTCTAAGCTCCGTGTACCTATCCAAGAGTCTCTTAAAAGACCCTAGAGTATCCGTCTCCACCACTGCCACTGACAGCGCATTCCACACACCCACCATTCTCTGTGTGAAAAACTTACCTCTGATATCCCTTCGAAACCTGCTTCCAAGCACCTTAAAACTATATTAGTCATTTGAGCCCTGAGAAAAAGCCTCTGGCTATCCCCACAATCAACGCCTCTCATCATCTTATACGCCTTAACATCATCTTCACAGTTCATTAAGAGACATAATAGATACATAGTGGTTAAACAGTTCACTGACAGACACAGGACACATAGGGTTAAACAGATTGCAAGCAGACACGGTACACGTGGGGCTAAACAAATGGTTGTCAGATATAGTGCATGTGAAGTTGAACGTATTATTGGCAGGCATACTACATGTGGAGATAAGCAGAGGAATGGCTGACCATCTGTGCGTGGGCACGGGACTATGATACAATGGGTTAAACAGCAGCTCTTGGAGTCCCTTCAATAGACAAAGAATTCAAGAGTCAGGTTTCTGTGAGGTCTCTGAAACGGGAATTTTGCCCAATCTCCAAGCGTTCCTCCGACACCACAGAAACTTTAAACTCTTTTCCAGAGCTTCCCCAGTCAGCTGCAGGATTTTCCATTGAGCCTCGCTCCTAGCTGCTGCACACCTCTCCATCAGCACCGTTAGGGCCCTGCACCCAGCACCGCCTGGCATTGTTGTAGCGACCTTTGCATGCAGCAAACAGCGACACTCTTAAAGCCTGGCGCAAGAACAGATCTTAGACAACAGAGAAACCACTTGGGAAAAGAAGGGAAATTGGAGGGAGGAGTAAGAGATGGGAATGCCAGGGGAGAAATTCCAGGCTCAAGGACAGTTTAAACATCACTGTTATCAGGTTCTTGTACAATGAAGATGATCTCCAAATCTACCTCATTGTGACCCTTGCACTTAATTTGCCTCCCTACACTGCACTTCCTCTGTGTCTGTAAGACTGTATTCTGCATTCCAATTTTCCTTTTGTACATCCTTGATGTATTTATGTATGGAATGGTCTGTCTGGATGCATGGAAACATAAGTTTTTCTTTGTATCTCAGAAAGGTGATTATAATAAACCAATTACCAGTTACTCCTCTGCCATCAGTAACCCTGGTCAAATGTCAAATGTTAAATGGCCAGAATTACTTAAGGTCTGAGGGAGGTTTCTGAGACAGGAAGGTCAGAGAGATGGTGAAGGTGAAGGGACAGCAGGTCAGAGGGCTGAGGGAGGTCAAAGGGATGGTAAAGGTGAAGAGACAGGGAGGTTAGAGGGATGGTGAAGATGAAGGGACGGGATGGTCAGAAGGCTGAGAGAGATCAGACAGATGGTAGAAGAAGAGGTCAAAGGAAAGATGAAGAAGGGAAGGGGAAGTCAGGGGGATGGTGAAGATGGGACAGGGAGGTCAGAGGATTGAGGAAGATGAAGGTACAGGGAGGTCAGAGGGCTGAGGGAGATCAGAGGGATGGTGAAGATGAAAGGATGGAGGTCAGAGAGCAGAGGGAGGTTGGAAAGATGGGAGGTTCAGACGGATGGTGAAGAGGGAGACAGGGAAATCAGAAGGTTAAGGAGGTCATAGGGCTAAGGGAGGTCAGAGGGACATGGAGGTGCAAGGTTCAGGAAAGCAAGGATGGGAATGTATGAGTCGGTGGGTTAAGTGGCTGCTCTAAGTTGCCCCTCTAAGTTGCCCCTCATGGGTGGGTGAAGTATAGACCTGGGAGAGCTGATGGTAACGTAGGGAAAAATAAAAGAGATCATGGTAGGATTGGTGTAGAAAGGTCTGTGGGATGGTCGGTATGGACTTAGTGGGCCAAAGGACCTGTTCTCGAGCTGACTCTTTATTGTTGATCAGGAACCAATGAAGGATGGAGCTACAACACCAAGAACTGTCTTTGTTCCACAAGAGGTCAGACAAATACAGCTGTCACCTCTCACTCAATATATTGCTGGAGGTGGTAACACCATGACCTCCAAATTCCAAATGCTACTGGTCATTCAACAGGCCATCCTTACGGGTCACCACCTGTCAAGAGATCAGGCTCTGGATTGGATGGTTCTCAACTCCCAATCAATCATCTTCATCCAGCACACCCACCCCTGCCACCACCTTTCCTAATTGTTTCACAGCTGACAAACCCGTGCAAGGTTCTCACACACAGTACACAGTTAATAGTGACAGAAAACATAGAGTATGGTCTATGGCCTACAAAGTTATGCTGCTCTTTTAATCTACTCCACCCAAAAAGTTGACTGTTTATTCCTCTCCATAGATGCTGCCTGACTGGCTGAGTTCCTCCAGTATTTTGTGCGTCTTGCCCACGATCAATTTAACCCTTTCCTATTACACAGCTCGTAAACCTCCATTTCACTTTCATCCATGTGCATAAGAGTCTCTTAAATGTCCCTAATGCATTCGCATCTACCACCATATTGGCAGTGTCCTCCAGGTGCTTACCACTCTCTGTGGATAAGAACCTACCTCTGACATCTCCCCTGAAATGTCCTCCATACACGTTAAAATATGACCTCAGGTATTGGCAACTGCTGCCCTGGGAGAAAGACGTTGGCTGTCCATTTATTTTATGCCTCTAATAATCTTACACGCCTCTAATAATCTTACACACCTCTATCAAGTTGTCTCTCACCCTTTGCTCGAAAGGGAAAATCCCTCGTTCTTTCAACCCTGCCTCTCAGCCAGGTTGCCTGAGACTTTCCTGGCAGTGTCTCTCAGAAGTGAGTCTTTTACTCCAGAGCCCCAGTCCTCTGGAGACTAGTAAATGTATCTCACACACGTAGCCCAACCAATGTCAACAAGTTCCCTGTGGACACTCCCTTCACACCCAGCACTTCTTACAACCAGAAAGGGTCTCATTTACAGAGTGCATGTGCCGGTCGTGCATGCAGCCTGTTACAGCCGTTCCGACTAGTTTTCTTACTTTTTTCTTCTTACTTTTTTAACTTATGTTATTTGTTGTATTTTTTTTCCTATGGTAACACGTTGAAGCTGCACCCTCTCTAACATGCTGGTGGAGAGAGTTTTATTTGGGTTTTTAGCGCTGGAAATAGTTACATTCAGACACGTCTCAATAGTGGGGCAGCAGTATGGTCACATTGTTTATTCCAGGGACCAGCTTATTGCGCTTATGCCGGCCGGTTTAGCGAACAGAGCGGCAGACACCCCTGCTGAAATCTGGAGGAAAACACTCAGAGGATGCAGAGGGGGATCACAAAGGCGAGGAAAGAGGACCGGGTCGAGACAATAGAGACTTATGGAGAAGAGGAGTTCGGTGGGTAATAAAATGGTTGAGTTGACAGCGTTAGCCAGGAGTCAGAGAACATTTCAGGAGCGCAGTGTTATGTGTTTTACTGAAACGGGGCTGCACAAGGACAGACCCGATCAAAACTTTTCCATGGATGGCTTCCAGACCGTTCGGGCTGACCGGAAGTGCACTGAGAGTGGTAAGTGTAAAGGAGTTGGGTGCTTGCTGTTCTGGTTAACAACGGATGGTGCAATCCTGGTCATATTACAATCGAGGAACGTGTTTGTAGACCGGATATTGAACTTTTTGCCGTTGGGCTCCGGCCATATTCCACCAAGATACAACACAGGGCGTCACGGGAGGTCGTTCCGGCCTGTGGCCATCGAACTTTGCAGCTCCTCCCGTGGAGGGTCAGACACCCTGAGCCAATAGGCTGGTCCTGGACTTATTTCCATCTGGCATAGTTTGCATATTGTTGTTTGATTGTTTGTGGTTTTTGTATTGCTATAATTATGCTCTATTCTTGGTTGGTGCAGCTGTAACGAAACCCAATTTCCCTCGGGATCAATAAAGTATATCTATCTATCTATCTATCTATCTATTTGCTTACTCTGTGCAGAATGGTTAATGGAGTCACAGAGAGACATAGGCCCTTTGACACATCAACTCCATGCTGACCATCATTTGCACCAATCCTACCTTAACACTATGTTTATTTCCACCCAGATTCCCATCAACTCCCCCCAGACTCTACCCCTCACACACGCACACACACACACTGGGGGCAATTTACTGCTGGTACAGCCAGTTAACCCACCAAACTGCACATCTCTGGGATGTGGGCGGGAACTGGAGCATTCGGGAAAAACTCACACAGTCACAGGAAGAACTTGCAAACTCTACACAGACAGTACACAAAGTTGAGGTCAAACCCAGATCTCTAGATCTGGGAGGGAGTAGCTCTGCCCATTGCCTGTACAACAACAAAAAGTTCAAAGATGTCAGTAACCTGGACAGAGGATGTCAGTAAATAGTGCAATACCCTGATTAAGATTTCTACTGCTATGCTGTGAGGTAGTTTTAGTTTAGCAGTTTTCTGCAAATGCAGTGTGTCCTGTTAGTAAGCTTCATAGACGAAGTTTAGGCCAACTTAGGAATGCTGTGTGAGCCATTCGAGTTTGCCTTGGCACATGTTGTAACTTTCTGCTCAGTGAGATGCTATGGAAGATTTGAGAGAGCTGGGCAGGATCAGGTTCCTGAAGGATAGTAGTCTGGTTTGGGATCTTTTGGATGGAGCACAAGGGAAGATGCCCGCAAAATACCCCCACAGAGAAAGACCGCGTTGCAAGAAGTACTTCGTGATTATGAATGGTTCCAAGGAGGAAATGCCAATACTCAAGAGTTAACTATTTCATTTGAGATGGTTTTTGAGGGAAGTTCAAACCGTGGCTGATGTCTTTCATGCAGAACATGGGTTCAGCACGTGAGTAAAGCGATACACCCAACTACGCCAGAAAAGAGCTCCAACGTTTATCTGCACAATGGACTGGTTTAACTATAGTGGGCCCTTTTATTGTTCTTTTCTTTTTCTGTTAGCTCTTTGCTGAAGTTGAAATATTGGTAAATATATTTCCTTTGTAATTTTATGCTGATCTTTCTGGCGAACAATAACTTTGCATGGGACAATATTTACACAACTTTCACTGTGTCCCCCCCAGAACATTCCAACTTTCCTGTTTGGTAGAACCCAAGTCATACTGATCCTGGACGTGTGTTGTTTATGGAAGCTGGCCTTCTCACCGCTGACTCACGTGGCTGTTAGCAGAGTTAACCATTTAACCACTGAGCCAAGTTTGCACATGAGCCCTGGTGAGAGGGTTGCCATCAGAACGTGTGCAAAAAAGACGTGAGGGTGTTCCCAGGGCAGAAGGGCTTCTGTTAATAGGAGAGACGAGATAGCCTGTGACATTTTCCCTGGAGTGCACGAGGCTGAGGGGTGACCTCATGGAGGTTTATAAAATCATGGGGCATAGAGAGGGTGAATGGCTTTTCCCCAGGGCATAGGAACCTAAAACTAGAGGGTATGGGTTCACTGAGAGGGGAAGAATTTAAAGGAAACATGAGGGGCAACTTTTTCACACAAGGGGTAGTGGGGAAGTGGAAAGAGCTGCCAGAGGAAGTGGTCGAGAGCGTAACTATTATAATGTTTATAAGGGTGTTTAGGTTTTCAAGGATAGAGGAAGTTAAAAGTGATACAGGCCAAAAGCAGGCAAATGCGACCAGGGTCAGTAAGCCAACCTAGTCAGCATGGACAAGTTGGGCTGAAGGGGCTGTTTCCATACTGTACTATTCTACGAGATGATAGAAGGTCCACTGTAAAGTCAGCTTCCCCAGTACCCCTCCCCCCACCGCACCAGACCCCAGCCGCTCTTGCAATGCAGAGCTGATGGTGGTGAGCCGCTGCACTGGCCCCCAGCCACAGCTGCCTGCTGTTTGACTTGGGCGATCTCCCTGTTTACATATTTGACATTGTTTCTGGCTGCTGCCATCCCGACTGGCTGCACTGACCTTCTCTCTGAGCCCCAGGCTGAGTTCAGTCCAGCTGCCAATCAGCCTGAGTTGGCTTAGCCGCTCATGTCTGGTCTGCATGCTGCCAGATGAGTGTGAAAACAGAAGGAGGAGCAGATTCTGATGAGAACCTGCTTCACATTAAGGGAAAATACTAAGGATTTTGTTCATAATGATAAGGAGATGGAAGGAGTCTTAAAATGGGGCATTTTGGATCGATTGGGGGTAGGTGACATGTGTTGTCAGGTCACCCTCTTATACAATCCAACACCAGCAAAACCTTCCCCACCATCGAGGACATCTTCAAACGGCTGTGCCTCAAGAAGGCATCATTAAAGACCCTCACTGTCCGAGATATGCCTTCATCTTGTTACTACCATTGGGAGGAAGTACAGGAGCCTGAAGACGCACACTCAACATTTCAGGAACAGCTTCTTCCCCTTCGCCATCAAATCAGAAAGGTCTATGATCCCATTAGCATTAACTCATTATTTCTCTTTGGACTTTTTTTAATTGTAACTTATAACAATGCTTATGTCTTCTATGGTACCGCCGTCACAAAAATGACAAAGTTCTCAACGTATGTCAGTGACGATAAATCAGGTTCTGGTTCTGATCACTTCACCAGTATCCTGCCATTCTGGGCCAGTAACCCCAACATTGCTGATCACCTGGTGCAAACTGGGAACACAGCAGCAACAGTGGCAGAGCAGTGCAGCGGGTCATGGTGCTGGGGACCCAGGTTCGATCCCGACCTCCGGCACTGTCTATGGAGATTCTGCACCCTCCTCATTTCCTTTGGATGCTCCATTTTCCTCCCACCATCCCAATGGAGTGCCACTCAGTAGGGTAACTGGCCACTGTAAATTTGCCCTCTAGTGTGTGTGTGTAAAGGATAAAACTTACGGGCAGGTGATATGAGTGTAGGAAGGATTGGGCTATGCAGGGTTAGTGTAACTGGTTGGTTGATGGTCAGCACAGACTCAATGGGCTGAAAGATCTGCTTCCATGTTGTCTCTCCATGGCTCCATCCACAAGGATGTAAAGAGCCATAAAGTGGACAAGATGAGTCGGTGAGAAAGCAATCTGGCAGACGGTGTACTACACAGTGAGATCATCCACAGGATGTCAGCCAAGGTGGAACCTTCCCATTATCAAGAGAGATGGGATAGGCTGGATTTATTTCCGTTGGAGTGGAGATGGCTGAGGGGAAAACCTGAAAGATGCTCTGGCACTGATATGGTAGAAGGTCAAAAACTATGAGACAGGAAGGCATGGGATTAAGGTAAGGGGGATCTGAGAAGGGAATTCCTTCACCCAGGGGAGGTTGGAACCTAGAGTGCGTTGCTTAAGGAGGCAGAGACTTTCACAACATTGAATGAGCATCTGGACGTAATTGAATTATCATCTACGGGAAGGCTGCAGACCAAGTGTTGGTAACTAGGGTTGGTGTGTGTTGCTACTTGATGGCTAGCATGGATGAAATTGACTGAAGGGCCTGCTTTTGTGTTGATTGATTTGATTGCCCATATAGAAATGTTGGATGTGTTTTAAAAGAGGAGAGACTGGAAACCCTGATGGCCAAGTGACCGTACCTAACATGCAGGTGGAGCCGGCAGTTAGAAGAGAAAGTGGCATGTTGACCTTTGACCTAGTCTACAGAGAGGATAGACCAAGGTCGGCCATGTCATACAACACAACATATAATGATGATGATGATGATGATGATGATGATGATGATGATGATGATGATGATGGAGAAGACTTACTGCTATTATTGAGGGCCTTGCTGAGACTTCACCCCAAGCACTGTGCACAAGTTTGTGCTCCTTGCTGAATGAGGATTAACCTCCTCCAGTGCAAGCAAACTCCTCAGAATGGGCGAGTCCATCAGGTAGAATCATAGAGTACTACAGCATATAAATAGGCCGTTCAGCCCATCTTGTCCATCCCAGCCTGGTCTATCCCAGGATGGAGCAGTCTACTCTGTGTTCACCAGAGTTTAGAAAAATAAGAGGTGTCCTCAGTGAAACCAACAGGGAAGATATAGGTAAGGTGCCATACAGAAACAGGCCCTTAGGCCATTGCATCAATGCCAACTATCACATACACTTTTATTGTATGTGATGGTTGGCACTTTATCCGTAGCCCCAGTAATTTAAGTGCTCATCCAGATGTCTCTTAAATGTTGGAAGAGTCTCTGCTTCCACAAGCCCCTCTGTCAGTGCTTTCCAGATTCCAGACCTCCAATCTGAATTAAAAACTTCTCCCTTGATCCCCTCTAAACCTCTTATCTATTTTCTCTGGTTTTACATACACCTCAGGGGAAGGTTTCTTACCATCTACCTTGTTAAACCCTCTCATAGTTCACTTTTGCCAAGTTACCCCTCCGACCCACCAGTGTCTTCTACGTCAAGGAAAGAAAACTCAGTCCATTCAATCTCTCCTTGGCACTCCATTCCCAAGCTACATCATGGCAAATCTCCTCTGCACCCTCTCTGGTGCAGTCACGTCATTCCTGCAGAGTGGTGATCAGAACTGCACACAATACTCTAAGTATGGGTATAACCAACATTTTATAAAATTGAGACAGCGGAGACTGCAGATGCTGGACCCTGGAACAATGAGCAATCAACTGCAAGAACTCTGTGGATCGTACAGCATCTGTGGATGGTAAAGGAACTGTCAATGTTTCAGATCAAAACTCTGTCCTGAAGCAAGGACCAGACCTGAAACATCAACAGTTCCTTCGCTCCCACAGATACTACTCAACCTACTGCTTTCCTCCAGCACATTGCTTTATGAAGTTGTACCAAGTGCTCTCATCGACTCATCCACTACCACTCATCCTGTGGCAAATGGCAAATCACTGTCACACCCTGCAGATGTAATCCACTAATGCCGGCACATGCAGAGGAATGTGATTGGAGAGCAGCACCCCAGGAGGAGTGGTGGGGTCCAGAGTGGGTGGACGGTGCATCACCACTGTTGAGGAGAGTAACACTGCTATGGCAGTGTTAGAAGTGACCATCTTTAATCGACACCCAGGACTCGTCTTTCCCCTCCCCTCCTTAGAACAAGAAGCATGGTGGTACAGGGCCTCACCTACCTCATTACTTTTTGTGGGATCTTTGTGCACAAATTGGCACATTTCCATCAATGGACATAGGCTACTCCCTATAGAGGCAATGCCCAACGGACTGCCTGGGACATCCCAAGGTTGCCGCACCAGGAAGCAGTGAGAGCATGTTTATCAGCATACAGGGGCTACGGCTGAGGTGTGGGAACAGGGAGAGGCTGATTAACCCCACCTGGGAGGAAGGAGTGAGGTGGATGGGATGGAGCCCAGTGTGAACTCTAGTCTAGTTGTTCACTAGCTGTATCCTGCCCATTCCTGTGCCTAAATAGACCTCACTGGGTCATTGGGTCTACTTCTGTTCTGTAACTTCTTTGTCTCAGGAGGGAATTCAATTGCCCAGTACTACAAAGCCTGCCTTACCCAATGGGTACCCAAAACCTAGAATCTTGTTCCAGGTGTCAGTTCCAGCCCTGTGTTGAGACTGCCTGCCGCACCTGCCCATTTCAATTCCTCCTTTCCTCATCCCTAAAAAAAGAACAATGTCCACAATCCCCTCTACCATCATCACCATAGCAACAAGTAAGAAGAAAGCCAGTAACAAAGCTTTAATGAACCGACATAAGGAATCAATGCATCACTCTTTATGACCACCAGTAGGACGTATCTTATCAAACAAAAGTTATTGTAAAGCATGATGATCCATCTGTCACAGACTCTCTTCAATGTTCTACTACACATTTACATTGCTGAGGCTACATTTGGAATATTGTGCTCATTTTTGGTCACCCTGTTGTATTAGAAAATGCTGTTAAACTGGGAAAAGTGCAGAGGAGATTTATAAGGATGTTGCTGGGTCTCAACAGACTGAG
Organism: Mobula hypostoma; assembly: GCF_963921235.1. Classification (NCBI taxonomy): domain Eukaryota; kingdom Metazoa; phylum Chordata; class Chondrichthyes; order Myliobatiformes; family Myliobatidae; genus Mobula; species Mobula hypostoma. The sequence continues at coordinate 30,812,136 of NC_086101.1, forward strand.
TTATGGCGAGAGGTTGAGCAAATTGGAACTTTATTCACTGGCATGCAGGAGGATGTGGGACAGTTTTACAGAGGTGTATAAAGTCATGAGGGGTGTAGATAGGATCAGTGTGCTCACTCTTTTTCCCAGGGTAGGGCAATCAAGAAGGGCATAGGTCTAAGGTGAGAGGGGAAAGAGTTAATAAGAACCCAAGGGACACCATTTTCTTTCGGAGGATGATCAGTATATATAAAGAGCTGGACAAATTCAGCAGGTCATGCAGCATCTATGGCAAGGCATAAACAGTTGACAGAGGCAGCATGGTAATGCAGTGGTTAGCACAACATTTTATGTTACCAGCAACCCTGGTTCAATTCCCACTACTGCCTGTAAGGAGTTTGTATGTTCTCCGTGTGACCACTTTAATTTCCTCTGGATGCTCCAGTTTCCACCCACGGTCAAAAGACGTACCGGTTGGTAGAGTAATTGGTCATTGTAAATTGTCCTGCAATTAGGCTGAGATTAAATCGGCAGATTGCTGGGTGGTGCAGCTTGAAGGGCTGGATGGTCTACCCACGCTGTATCTCAAACTTAAAAATAAATAAATAAAATGCTTCCAGTTGAGATGCTGCATCTCAACCCGAAACGACTGTTTCTTCCTCTATAGAGGTGCTGCCTGACCTGCTGACTTCCTCCAGCACTTTGTGTGTGTTACTCTGGATTTCAGCATCTGCAGAATAAGGCCAAACATGGGCAAACAGGACTAGCTTGGTCAGCATGGACCAGATGGGCCAAAGGGCCTGTTTCCCTGCTTTATGGCTTTATGATTCTAAAGCACATGCCCTGTAGCTGAATGTGTCAGATTACCTACAATATAGAATAACAGATTCCTGGCAACACAAAGAAATAAACTCAGTATTGGACATTCTCTACAATATATTCCATAACATTCCCTGCACCAATACTAATTTCCCTATGGTACACTGGAATGAGATTCCAAATGGATATCACAGCAGTTTCTCTGCAATGCAATATAGCATAATCCCAGGAATACAGACTGATCCCATTTAATTGTTTTTGCAGATTCCCTGCAATGTGCCAATAATGTAAAGATTCCTTGAGAGGCCCTGTTACTAATTCTCAGTTACATACTGCAGCAGGTTCTGTAATGCACAGTCTCAGATTACTTTCCTCAGTTTCGCTGTGACCATACTCAAGCAAGACATTAATACACAATGCACTGGAGCACAATCCTGTGTATGGCATTGTAACAGAATCCCTTTAAACCACTGTATCAAATTTCACCTTGAAGCACTGTATCACATTTCCTGTGACACAGCACAAAACAGCCTAAAGCAAACAGTAGCAAACATCCTCAAAATCTGTGCAACAGATTTGTTGTCATGCACCGCAATGCTGCCTCTGACAGAATGTAGCAGAAACACTGGAACACATTATAACAGACGATAAAATATAATGGGCACTAAATCACGTTCCCTTAAATGCAGTGACAAAAATTGCCGGTAACAGAGTCAGGTGTCAGTAATAGATTCAATATAATCAGTTATCAGATTCAATAAACGTCACTGTATCAGATTTCCAGTTTGTACTTCAGATTCTCTGTAATATAGCACAGTGTTGGGCACGTGGCCAAGTGGTTAAGGCGTTTGTCTAGTGATCTGAAGGTCGCTAGTTCGAGCCTCAGCTGTAGCAGCATGTTTGTGTCCTTGAGCAAGGCACTTAACCACACATTGCTCTACTGCCTCACACAGACTTCCAATCTGTGCCTTGTAAGGCATGAAAATGCCCGACGCAGGCCTCTCATGGTCTGAGTCGACGTTCCCTCCCCTCCCCTTTGTAATATACTTGATCTTGCAATGAAGCAAGATTCATTACGGGGAACATGTTACAAGCTCTCACCTGTAATGCAAGGCAGCAGGGACATAAAAGATTAAACCTAAGCAACTGTTGTTGTCACTCAGTTTGTTATGAATTAAGAAGTTTTCTATCCACATAATGCAAAGTAATGAATTCCTGCAATATGTTGTAACACATATTCATGATAAGCTTTTCACTCAAATGTGCAGTAATTGTAAGGTTATTTATAGGTTATCTGTAAACACCAACCAATAGTCACTGCTTCCACCAGAGTCTCCATGTCAGCCACTTTGCCAGGTTCCCTGTAACTCTCCAAAGGACTCCCAATCTGACACCTTTGCAGATGCGCTGTTACACAGTTTAATAGGTTTCATGAAGCAAATGAAAGATATCAGTACAATTGAAAGAGGACGTTTACAAGGATGTTGTTGGATTTGAGCACCTGAATTGTAGGGAAAGGTTAAATGGGAACTTTGTTCCCTGGTGTGTAAGAGAATGAGGGGAGATTTGATAGAGGTGTATATGAAGGGTATAGAGAGGGTAAATCCAAGCATGCTTTTTCCATAGAGGTTGGTTGAAACTAGAACTAGAGATCATGAGTTAAGGATGAAAGGTGAAATGACCAAGGGGGTCATGAGGGGTTCACTCAGAGGCTAGTGAGGGCATGGAGTGAGCTGCCAGAAGTGGTAGATGCAGGTTCAATTTCAACAATTAAGAGAAGTTTGGATAAGTTCATGGTTGGGAGGGGTATGGAAGGTTGTGTTCCAGGTGTAGGGAAATGGGAATAGGCAGAATAATATTTCAGCGCAGACTAGATGGGCCAAAGAGCCTATTCCTGTGCTATAGTGCTCTATGATCCTATGTATATGCTCTGGCAGATTTGGTGTAAATCACAGTCATACTCCATAAAAAATGCCAGAGCATATTCTCTGAACAGCACTGTTACAGATCACAAAAAAATTCAATACAACAGGCTTCCTTTCATGTACAATGACACTTCATACTAACAGAATGCAGCAACTCACGCTAAGAGAATCTTTTATTACAGATTCCTGTAATAAACTGTTATGGATTCCCTTTGACACACAATTATTCTGCATCATGGACTGCAATAGGAGCTTTTAACAAATAGAACAGGATTAAAATTTCCCTGTAATAATCGAACAGACTCCCATCAATGTATTGCAACAGATGTCTTCCAACACACTGCAGTAGATTCCCTGTAATGCTTTGTGGCATATTACACAAGATGCACAATGAAAAGTTTTAAAGAATTGCTACTAACTTGCTGTAACAAACTATAATTGATTTAATTTGGTGCACAGTAATATATTTAATGAAACCCACACTATCGGAACACTCTAAGACACATTGTAATATATGCCCCTGAGTAATTGATTCGACATAATGCATTACAACAGATTCTTTATAGAATGCTGTGCATAAACATTGTATTGTAGTTTTGTTCAATAGATTCCTTGTTTTGTGTTGCAATAGATGTCACATACAGCACTGGAGCATATTCTTTATAATGAACAAATTAGGAATCAGTTAATATGTTTTGGCTGATCCTGTAATGATCTGTAACATATTCATGAAAAGCATTGTAACAAAATCATATAATGCCATATCACAAATCCTCTTTTGTTTAAGATTATTTATTATAGTCATTTGTCAGTACATAAATGTAAAGGAGAACAAAATGACTGTTTCTCTAGATCCCACACAACACAAAGAAATATGATAAGATAAAGAATACAATAATAAAAATGCACAATAAATATAAATACATAAGATGGCTTATATACCTAGATTGATTTTGTGTTCATAAGGTAACGCTAAGCACAGGAGTGTTTGTACATAAGGTGACTCTGGCAGGAAATGTTAAAGTAGTGATGATGGGATGGGGGTGTGTAGTGGGTTGGATTAGTGGGTGGAAGTGTTGATCAGCATTACTGCTTGAAGGAAGTAACTGTTTTTGAGTCTGGTGGTCCTGACATGGATGCTACATAGCCTCTTCCCTGATAAGAATGGGACAAACAGTCCACAAGCAGGGTAGGCAGGATCTTTTATGATATTGCTGGCCTTTCTCCAGCATCTTTTGGATTATATGTCCTTGATGGCAGGTAGCCTGGTGCTGGTAAAGTATTGGGCAGTTTTAACCACCCGTTGTAGAGCTCACCAGTCCACCAGTGTGCAGTTTCCATACCATACAGTGATGCAGCATGAGTACTGATGTGCATATTCCAGCTTTTTCTTCAGCCTTCTCAGAAAGTAGAGATATTGAGCTTTCTTGACTGTGGAAGATGAGTTCTGTGGCCATGAGCAGTTGTTCAAGATGTGCACTCACAGGAGTATGGAACTGCTTGCCACTGATTTGAAGACGGGTGTGAGTGGCGCGAGTTTTCCTGAAATTGATAACTATCTCCTTGTCTTGTTGACATTAAGGAAGACGTTATTTGCCTGGCATCATCACCGTACATACTTAATGCAGTTCCCAGCATACTAAAGGATTGTAGCTAACTACTTCAGGAGTGACTCCGTAACACTCTACAGTAGGTCCCCTTTACTGCTCGATAACAGATCTCCTAAGATGTTCCATAAATTCCCCTGAAACCCATGGTAAAGAGACTTGCAACAGACTGTAACAATCCCCTGCAAAACAACTGCAATCTCCTGTAACATGAATTAATAGATGCATTACATGATACTGCAAAATTTCCCAGTAAAAACTATAAACTCTCAGTATGTTGGCTGGTTCAACATAACCAATGTTAACAGACATGTGGAAATGTAAATTAACAGATTTTTTTCAATTTTGCTATCACAGATTCCTGCTATGCACTTCATTGCATTCAGAGATGTATTCAATGCAACACAGAACTATATTACAATAGATACAATTTAATTTTATAGATAACCACTAATATCCTGCAGCAGTTATTCTAAAATACATTTTGCTGATTCCCACAATATACTGTAATAGATTCTTTGTAACACAGATGCTGTGCAAAGCCTGATAACAGGCTCACACTAACACCAACAATATTTCCATTTCATACACCAATATATTTCCTCCAACTGAGTACAGATTTTGCTGGGATATTTCTAATAGATTCTAGATTGCATAATGTATAATATTAAATATAACATTAGGCATCTGTTAGTCTCATGAGACCATGGATTTGCGCCTTGGAAGGTTTCCAGGGCGCAGGCCTGGGCAAGGTTGTATGGAAGACCAGCAGTTGCCCATGCTGCAAGTCTCCCCTCTCCATGCCACCGCTGTTGTCCAAGGGAAGGGCATTAGGACCCATACAGCTTGACACTGGTGTCATCGCAGAGCAATGTGTGGTTAATTGCCTTGCTCAAGGACACACAATGCCTCTGCCAAGGCTCAAACTAGTGACCTTCAGATCACTAGACGAACGTCTTAACCATTTGGCCACGTGCCAACAAATATAACATACTGCAACAGATTAGTTGCCTTGTACTGCAGTATATCTCCCATCCTGAGACATTTTCCATAAAGTTTCCTTGCAACCCATAGTAAAAGAGACTTGCAACAAATCATAATAATTACTTGCAAAATAACTATAATCTGTAACACAAATTAATAGATATATTATTTGATGGTGCAAAATTTTCCAGTGAAAGCTAGAAACTCCCAGAAATTTGCTGGCATGGAAATTCGGCAATGGATTGTAACATAAAACCTGTAACATAGTTTATAACATAAACTGAACAGTAAAGCCTGGTTCAAAATACAGTAATTCTCAGTAACTTGGTTTCTGTATAAAATTGTAACAGATTCCCTTACAGAAAAGATTTGTGTTGCTTTGATTTAGGGAGCCGTGATCCCATAATCTACCCCAGAAGATACTTTACAAAATAATCTATGCGTCACAGCATTACAACTTCCCTGAAATACTACATCAGATTCTCACTATTCGGTTTACAATCAAAAATTGGAACAGATTCCAGATTAATTATCATGTTTTTTTTTCAAATCTTCCATACAACACACTAAAGGCTTGTCAGAAGGGAAATGTTATGATAATTGTGGGGGATTTTAACATGGAGTGGATTGGGAAAATCAGGTTGACACTGGATCTCAAGAGAGAGAATTTGTAGAGTATCTACAAGATGGCTTTTTAGAACAGCTTGTTGTTGAGCCCACTAGGGGATCGGCTGTACTGGATTGGGTATTGTGTAATGAACCAGAGGTGATGAGTGAGATTGAGGTGAAGGAACCTTTAGGAGGCAGTGATCATAACATGATTGAGTTCACTGTGAAATTTGAGAAAGAGAAGCTGAAATCCGATGTGTCGGTATTTCAGTGGAGTAAAGGAAATTACAGTGGCATGAGAGAGGAACTGGCCAAAGATGACTGGAAAGGGACACTAGCGGGAAAGACGGCAGAGCAGCAGTGGCTGGAGTTTATGCGAGAAGTGAGGAAGGTGCAAGACAGATATATTCCAAAAATGAAGAAATTTTTGAATGGAAAAAGGATGCAATGGTGGCTGACAAGAGGAGTCAAAGCCAAAGTTAAAGCAAAGGAGAGGGCATAAAAGGAAGCAAAAATTAGTGGGAAGACAGAGGATTGGAATGTTTTTAAAAGCTTACAAAAGGAAACTAATAAGGTCATTAAGAGGGAAAAGATGAACTATGAAAGGAAGCGACCAAATAATATCAACGAGGATACTAAAAGCTTTTTCTAGTATATAAAGAGTAAAAGACAGGTGAGAGTAGATATACGACCGATAGAAAGTGATGTTGGAAAGATTGTAATGGGAGATAAGGAAATGGCAGAGGAACTGAACAAGTATTTTGCATCAGTCTTCACTGAGGAAGACATCAGCAGTATACTGGACACTCAAGGATGTCAGGGAAGAGAAATGTGCACAGTCACAATTACGACAGAGAAAGTACTCAGGAAGCTGAATAGTCAAAGGGTAGATAAATCTCCTGGACCAGATGGAATGCACCCGCGTGCTCTGAAGGAAGTAGCTGTGGAGATTGCGGAGGCATTAGCAATGATCTTTCAAAAGTCAATAGATTCTGGCATGGTTCCGGACGACCGGAAGATTGCTAATGTCACTCCGCTATTTAAGAAGGGGGCTTGACATCAGTGGTTGGGAAGTTGATGGAGTTGATTATCAAGGATGAGGTTACAGAGTACCTGGAGGCATATGACAAGATAGGCAGAACTCAGCATGGATTCCTTGAAGGAAAAGCCTGCCTGACAAACCTACTGCAATTTTTTGAGGAAATTACAAGTGGGCTAGACAAGGGAGATGCAGTGGATGATGTGTATTTCGATTTTCAGAAGGCCTTTGACAAGGTGCCACACATGAGGCTGCCAAACAAGATAAGAGCCCATGGAATTACAGGAAAGTTACATATGTGGATAGAGCGTTGGCTGATTGGCAGGAAACAAAGAGTGGAAATAAAGGGATCCTATTCTGGTTGGCTGCCGGTTACCAGTGCTGTTCCACAGGGATCCGTATTGGGGCCGCTTCTTTTTATGTTGTACATCAATGATTTGGATTATGGAATAGATGGCTTTGTGGCTAAGTTTGCCGATGATACAAAGATAGGTGGAGGGGCCGGTAATGCTGAGGAAACAGAGAGTCTGCAGAGAGACTTGGATAGATTGGGAGAATGGGCAAAGAAATGGCAAATGAAATACAATGTTGGAAAGTGTATTGTTATGCACTTTGGTAGAAGAAATAATTGGGCAGACTATTATTTAAATGGAGAGAGAATTCAAAGTTCTGAGATGCAACGGGACTTAGGAGTCCTCATGCAGGATACCCTTAAGGTTAACCTCCAGGTTGAGTCGATGGTGAAGAAGGCAAATGTTGGCATTCATTTCCAGAGGAATAGAGTATAGGAGCAGGGATGTGATGTTGAGGCTCTATAAGGCGCTGGTGAGACCTCACTTGGAGTACTGTGGGCAGTTTTGGCTCCTTATTTAAGGATGTGCTGACATTGGAGAGAGTTCAGAGAAGATTCACTAGAATGATTCCGAGAATGAGAGGGTTAACATATGAGGAACATTTGACCGCTCTTCAACTGTACTCCTTGGAGTTTAGAAGAATGAGGGGGCACCTCATAGAAACATTTTGAATGTTGAAAGGCATGGACAGAGTGGATGTGGCAAAGTTGTTTCCCATGATGGGGGAGTCTAGTACGAGAGGGCATGACTTAAGGATTGAAGCGCGCCCATTCAGAACAGAGATGCGAAGAAATTTTCCTAGCCAGAGGGTGGTGAATCTGTGGAATTTGTTGCCACGGGCGGCAGTGGAGGTCAAGTCATTGGGTGAATTTAAGGCGAAGATTGATGGGTATCTGAGTAGCCAGGGCATCAAAGGTTACGGTGAGAAGGCGGGGGAGTGGGACTAAATGGCAGAATGGATCAGCTCATGATTAAATGGCAGAGCAGACTCGAAGGGCCGAATGGCTGGCTTCTGCTCCTTTGTCTTATGGTCTTACGGTCTTATTGCAGATTTGCTGTAAGTATATCTTTGAATTACACTTTCAAAGGTCCCCAGTAACGCAGTGTAATAGATTTACAGAAAATCACTATACTAGATCCCATGAAATGTAATGAATCAGAAACCCAATAGACGCATTCTGAAGTATTTTGTCTTACATGGTGTCATGGATTTCCTGAAAAGGATTCCTTTTAATGTGCTGTCGCAGATCATGTTACAAACTGCAAGAGGGCCCCTGGAAATCACTGTAATATCATTCTGTATTCATCTGTACTGGATGCCATAAAAACTACTGTAATGGAATATCCGTAATGAATTGTAGCAGACTCCATTTCACAAATTGCCACAGTTTCAACATAAGGCAGAGTTGCTGTTTACCTTCACTGTACTGTTGCAGACCCGTAACGAATTGTAGCAGACTCCATTTCACAAATTGCCACAGTTTCCACATATGGCAGAGTTGCTGTTTACTTTCACTGTACTGTAGCAGACTTAAAAATTAGACAATCCTCCCCCATGTCCATGCATGAAGTCCCACACCATTAACCTTTCAGTTGCTGAACTAATTGGCACAACCTCAATCACTACCTCAACGCTATGACCACTTTGCACGTTCTTGCCATGGAAGAAAGAAAAGCAAGGAGAAGCAACAGAGGGAGGCGATGGGCAGGCAAGGAGATAGGTGAGAGAGGGAAAGGGAGATGGGGAATGGTGAGGGCAGAACAGTGAAGCAGTCTTCCAATCTACGTCAGGTTTCACCAATATACAGGAGACTGCACCGGGAGCACCAGATACAGTAGATGACCCCAATAGACTCACAGGTGAAGTGCCGGCTCACCTGGAAGGACTGTTTGGGGCCCAGAGCAGTAATGAGGGAAGAGGTGTAGGGGCTGGTGTAGCACTTATTCCGCTTGCAAGGATAAGTGCCAGGTGGGAGATCAGAGGGGAGAGGCAAATGGACAAGGGAGACGTGTAGGGAGCAATCCCTGCGGGAAGCAGAAAGTGGGGAGGAGGGAAATATGTGCTTGGTGGTGGGATCCCTTTGGAGATGGCAGAAGTTGCATAGAATTCTGTGCTGGACGTGGAGGCTGGGGGGGTGGTAGGTGAGGCCAAGAGGAACCCTATCCCTGGTAGGTTGGTGGGAGGATGGGCTGAGAGCAGACGTGGGTGAAGAGGAAGAGATGCGGTTGAGGACAGCGTTGGTAGTGGAGGAAGGGAAGCCTCTTCTTCGAAGAAGGAGGACATCTTCCTTCTTTCTTGAAGGAAAAGCCTCATCCTGAGAGCAGATGCAGCACAGATGGAAGCATTGAGAGAAGGGATGGCATTTTTGCAAGTAACAATGGGAGGAGGTATAGTGCAGGCAGCTGTGAGAGTCATTTTTAATTTTTTATCAGCTACAACAAGTTTCCTGACGTATGTGAGTGATAATAAACCTGATTCTGATGGACTTGGGCAAACAGCATACAGCATACATGACATTTTATCTTTTGTAGTGAACCTAACATTGCACTAACACACTAACATAGAATCCTTTTTGCTTTGTTACAGATATTCTGCAAAGCAGAGTAACATATTCCTTGGAATTCCTTGTAATAACAGAATCAGTGCAATCACTAATGTAGCAGTTACACAGGAATATGACTGATTCCTGTAGCACCAAGTAACAGATAGCCTTTAACACACTTCAGCAGAATCCCTGTAACGTTCTAATAGACTGCAATGCACTGTAACACAATCCCTTATCCAAGTGTAAAATATTCGATGGAATATTCTTTGCAGACACTGTGGCATACTAAATAAAATTTCCATTAAATGTTATTGCTGGCTCCTTGCAAAGCATTTTAACAGGTTCATTGCAATGCATTGTAACAATTTCAACTTTCAGTAGTAGCTGATAACAAGTAATGCACTGTATCGGTCTCCAATTAATAGACCTTAACAAACGATCTCCAGTGCAATTGAACAGACTCACATACGTTTCTAGGAACTCAGTGAAACAGACCCTTCAGTTCTAGATTCAGCACCAGCAAAAGTTTCTATCTGTGAAACAAAATCTTCAATCATCTCATCCTTTCATCTTATGAATTCTCAGAGAATACAGCTCCATTTTGTGGTCTAGTAATCAGACCATTTGCAGTACAGACCTCCTCCTAGTGAGTGAGAAAGAAAATCCTGGAGGAACTCAGCAGGTCAGGGAGCAACTGTTGAGGGTACCACTGATATTTCTGATCAACACCCTTCATCCGGATTGAAAGACAAAGGGGAGATAGCTGTTATAAAGAGGTGAGGGGAAGGGATGAGGAAAGATCCGACAGGTGATTGGTGGATCCACGTGAGAGGGGGTGATAAGCAGATGGAGGAGTGGAGAGTGGGATAAGCGACAGAGGATAGCAGGTGAGAGGTGAGTCTGACAAAGGGCTGCAGGTGATGGAATCAGGTAAGGAAGGGCAAATGGAAACAGTGGGAAGCAATCCAGGGGTGGGAGTGTGTGGGTGATGGAGGCTGTGGTGTGTGTAGGAGGAACTGGGTAGATCAGGATGAGAGAGAAAATGTATAGGGGGTGGCAAATTACCTGGTTAAAGAATGCATTGCTCATGCTGTCAGATTATAGACTCCCTAGACAGAATATAAATTGCTATTCTTTATATTCCTGAGGTGTTTGGCCTCACTCTGGATATTGAGAACATAAATGTGGGAATGAGGAGGATTATTAACATGGTGGACAAGTGGAATCACCACATAGCCATGGTGGATGGAGCACAGTTTCTTGGCAAAGCATTCATTGAGGTTGTGGCAAGTACTTATCTTCCTAGTGGGTCTAAACTGCCTTCCCTGCAGAGGTAACATGTCACTCCTAAGATGTGTTTCTGCCCCTGGTGTTTCAGCCAGGCTCAATCCCTGTTTTGTATAGCTAAATCATAACCTCTACCCCCATGAACTTCAAAACTCTGGATATAAAAGTCAGCACTCCATTAGTCTCAGTACCAAATTCTGTATTACACTAATGAACTACGTACATTACTCCCCCTGATCCTTCACAGTTTCCAGCCATTCACCACTCATAAAGTACTCTGTTCAAACATTACAGTTACAAACTGGACAGCCTTGGTTTTGCCCACACTGAAAACCATTTTTGCAGTTGTGTCCTTTCACTAACTATTAATGTTTCTTTGTAATAAAACCCTCCATCTACAGTGCTTACAATGGCTGCCTTTGTCATTGGCAAAGTTGGATGTGTGGCATATTACCCCATCATCTTAATCACTTATAAATGATTGCAGCTCTGACTTGGATCTGTGTGGGACCCAGCTGTATCCATTGCATCCTGCCAATTTGAACTGCTGCCCATTGTCCCTTCACATTTTCTAACTAGTCAATCACATGCCTTGAATTTCATCAGCTTCAACTTTGGATGAAAATGTCAAGAGATATTTTATCAACTGTTCTCTACAATCCCACGTAATTATCATTCATAGAGAAACACATGCTAACAGAATGCTGGAAGAGTCAGTCGGGCAGCATCCATGGAAGGAGATGAACAGTCAATGTTTCAGGTCGAGACCCTTCATCAGCGCTGGAAAGGAAGGGATCAGAAGCCAGACTGAGGTGTGGGGAGTGGGAGAAGTACAAGCTGGCAGATGATAGGTAAGACCTGTTGATGGGGAAGGTGGATGTGTGGGGAAAGGAAGATGAAGAAAGAAGGTGGAGCTGAGTAATAAAGGTGCCTAATGGCAACTCTTTTGCTTGTATCTTCAGAAACAGCTCTATTTCCATCTTTAATATCTTTATTTTTCCCCTTCAGGGTTCTTTTGAAGACCCTGACCTGGAGTTCTATGCTGACTTTGGTTCTTTGCGGGAATGGAACCCACTCTCGGGGTTTCAGGATTGGCTGTTGTTCGGCATGCCAAGGGTTTGGCCTGAGAGTCCAGCTCGGATTTGGAAGCCTAGGATCTTGGGGCTCTGGAGGCGGGCGGATCGAGGGTCGGTGTCTCGGCAGGGGACCCGAATGTCATTGGGGAAGTTGAAATATTTACGGTTGTATGCCCGGAGACCCGAGATCTTTGAGATTTTCAGGTTCAGAGCTCGGAAAAAGTGATGTAATGGACTTCTAACACCGTAAACCAGAGAGTTGTTTGTTATGTCTCCCCGCTCACTGGGAAAACGGAGACACCTCTTTCCCCCTTATTAGGGAGAGAGAGAACCTGTGGTATGTTGTATACCGGGTAAAACACGAAGTCTTTGGGGTAACTGCAGGTCTGTGTCTTCGCTATTGCTTTGCTCACGCTTGAGTGCTTGGTGGCGGGTGCTAATGCTTTTTTTGTCAGTGGGCAGAGAGGATTTGTTGCTTGCTGCCACTTATGCACAGGAGGGAGGGAAGCTGGGGGGGTACTTTGGAGTTCTAATGTTTAACTGTCGTTCATCCTTTGGGGCACTCCTCTGTTTTCATGAATGTTTGCAAAGAAAAAGCAATTCAGGATGTAAGTTGTATACATTTCTCGAACATTAAATTGTACCTTTGAACCTTTGAAGGCACAAGGTGGGTGAAGTAAAGGGCTGAAGAAGAAGAAATTTGACAGGGGAGGAGAGTAGAATAAAGGGCAGGAGGTGGAGATCCAAGGGAGTTGATGGACAGGTCATGAGGGTGGGATAGGAAAAGGGCCACAAAAATTGGGGAGAAATTCAAAAGCTGGGAGCCGAGCGGTTACCAGGTGTGAGAGAAATTGATACTTTATGCCAGCAGGTTGGAGGCTACGCAGACTCAAAGTGAAGTGTCACTCCTCCAGCCTATGTTTGTCCTCATCGGAGCAGCAGAGGGGGCCATGGCCAACATGTCAGAATGGGAATGGGAAGTTGAATTGAAATGGGTATCCTCCAGGAGATCCTGCCTTTTGTGGTGGACAGAGTGAAGGTGCTTCGCAAAGCCATCAGACACAATAAGTGACCCAACAGATTCACAGGTGGAGTGGTGCCTCACCTGGAGGGACTGTTTGGGGTGAGGGAGGGGGTGTAGGGGCAGGTGCTGCATTACTCATGCCTGCAGGAATAGGGCCAGGAGGAAGTTCAGTGGGGAGGGATGAGTGAACAATTGAAAGCAGAAGGGTGGGATGTAGGGAAAGATGTTCCTTGGATTCCATTAGAGTTTGCAGAAGTTGCGGAGAATGCCATGCTGGGTGCTGAGACTTGAGGGGCGGTAGGTGAGGACAAGCGGAAACCAATCTCTGTTACTTCAGGAGAGGCAAGGGGGTGAGCACAGATATGCAGGACATGGAAATCCAATCCATTTGCTCAGATATAACTAATTTTTACAACTCTCTCCAAACAGTTGAAGCTCTTCAAGATGTATTTTGGCTCCCTGCACAAAGAATGCCTGTAATACAAATGCCCTGTAACAGATTCCCTTGTAATACAGCAACAAATGTCCTAAAAGACTTTTTGTAACACACTGCAAGGTCACATTAGCAAATCCACTATGACAGTAGAGTAGTAGAGCTACTAGGACTTGATGTTTCAATCTCTATGGTAAGTTGGCACTCTCAATGTTGGCAGTGGGTTTGCAGTGGTGACAAGGAGGGAGGGTAGGTACGTCATCGGGGTCATCAGGTGGGCACCCTCCTTCTTTGACGTTTCGTTGATAAGCCCACGACATCTCCAGAGGGCTCAACGGTGCTACCTGGCGTCCCAGATACACCCCCCTCGGTTCCATACCCTCCGGTCTTCATCTTGCAGCCCAGTTGTTGTCTTTCCTTTTAATCCAAATCCAATTGCTGCTTTCTTCTGCCGCATTTGACAAGGACTTGATTGCTTTTTGGAGGGAGTGACCCCTCACCCCCATCTTCTTCAATAGACTGGTCGTAGATGTAGCAACATATCCCCTGTATCCCACTTCTACAGGGAAAATCTTGGTCTTCCAGCCATTAAAATTAATGTGTAAATAATTTGAAACATATTTTGCAGCTAATATTTGCAGACTCCCTGTAATGGAGTGGCATAGTTGTGAGTAACTAACTGATACAGTAAATAAACACACACAAACATTTTGTGGAAAGATTTGCTGTAAATGTTGTTATAGAGTTCCTATAACATACTAGCATATTCCCTGTAAAGAAATGACAAGTACTTTACAACCACAAACAGAAATAGATTTCCTATCATAATCTGTAATGAATGTCCTGTACTGTATAGTGAGCGACACTTAGTCTCCCAATATTGATAACACCTTTCCAAATTGTTCTGCACTGTGGCAAATGCACTGTACCATTGCCTCGCACATACTATTACAGTATGGGAGATATTTTGTAGTGAATTAAGTTACACTTCCCCCACATTCTATGTACCACCATCAATACTGTATTAGAATTCCTGTAAAGCTCTATTGTGGAATCATTGTCATAAGCTGTAACAGTCCCAGTAACATGTGGGAAAGGATTTTTAGATTATTTTATTTCAAATGTCTTTTAACACAGTAACCAATACAGCATCTTACTACATATCATGGCAAAATCCCGTAATGTAAGGTAATATATGAGGAACCATACCAGATGTCTAAAATTCTGCAATGGATTTCACCATAAGGTAATGGAACCTTTTCCCAGGAACATACTGCAGTAGGTGTACTGGAATACATGATACTGTATACTCGATTTATATTAAAGCATTTTAGCATATCAGTAACAAAATGTAATAGATTCCTGCTAAATCCTGTAACAGCATCCTGTCAGTGCATTGGCTTAGCTTAGCTCCAATGAACTGGAAGAGACTATCAATCATGCAACGGTTTGCTGGTTGTGCAATTCACCACAATACACTGTTTATTGTGGAGGATCAATAGTTTATTTGTAGAATCTGTGATTCACAGTGACAGACTTGGTGTAGATATATTAACAAACCATTTACCTGCAAACCTGTTATGGCTTTTCTTTGACAGATTTGTAGGTGTCCAATTATGCACTACTACAGACTGCCTTTAACACTAGATTATTTCCAGTCATGCCTTCCTGCTTCATCATAGATCACTGCCATATACAGGAAGAGATACCCTGCTGTGTAGTGTTGCAGATTCTTATTAACACGGTCCAATATCTTTCTTCCAATAATTCTCCATAATACAGAATTAGCATAACAGATTGACTGTAACACAGTGCAAGAAAACCACAGTTCAAACCACTGTTACAAATTCCCTGTGATGTTTTGTTCCGGATTACCAATAACACAGCATATAATCTTCTGCAAAGCACAGTAATTTCATTGGTGCTAATAATGTAATAGACTACCTATAATGTACAGTCACAAATTCTTTAGATGAACTATAATAGGTCTTTTCAAAACAGTACAGGAAAAAAAATTAGCTGTAACAGATTCCTCTTTAATTAATATGATCACTATTATAGAGTTCTTGTAAAATTACTGTTACAAAATGCAGTGAACTCTACAGCACAGATGATTTCTTAAAAACACTAACAATTTCACTGAAATGCAGTGTAACTGATTATAATTATCATGAGGATAATTGCAGTCTATCTGTAACACACCATGGTGGTTTATTTAGCAAACTGCAGATGGCTACAGACTGTATAATTTATCTGTAAAATTTGTGAGATGTTTGCAATAATGCAATGTAACATATTCCCTAGTAAGATTCATAAAGACGGAGATTAACACTGTGACACAATGAAACAGGTCTCTCATTTAGCAGACTCCTTGCAATATTTCAGTCATATACCTCTCATAACAGGCTGCACTATAACAGCAACATACATCAAAGTTGCTGGTGAACGCAGCAGGCCAAGCAGCATCTATAGGAAGAGGTGCAGTCGACGTTTCAGGCCGAGACCCTTCGTCAGGACTAACTGAAGGAAGAGTGAGTAAGGGATTTGAAAGCTGGAGGGGGAGGGGGAGATGCAAAATGATAGGAGAAGACAGGAGGGGGAGGGATAGAGCCGAGAGCTGGACAGGTGATAGGCAAAGGGGGTACGAGAGGATCATGGGACAGGAGGCCTAGGGAGAAAGACGGGGGGGGGTGACCCAGAGGATGGGCAAGAGGTATATTCAGAGGGACAGAGGGAGAAAAAGGAGAGTGAGAGAAAGAATGTGTGCATAAAAATGAGTAACAGCTGGGGTACGAGGGGGAGGTGGGGCCTAGCGGAAGTTAGAGAAGTCAATGTTCATGCCATCAGGTTGGAGGCTACCCAGACGGAATATAAGGTGTTGTTCCTCCAACCTGAGTGTGGCTTCATCTTTACAGTAGAGGAGGCCGTGGATAGACATATCAGAATGGGAATGGGATGTGGAATTAAAATGTGTGGCCACTGGGAGATCCTGCTTTCTCTGGCGGACAGAGCGTAGATGTTCAGCAAAGCGGTCTCCCAGTCTGCGTCGGGTCTCACCAATATATAAAAGGCCACATCGGGAGCACCGGACGCAGTATATCACCCCAGTCGACTCACAGGTGAAGTGATGCCTCACCTGGAAGGACTGTTTGGGGCCCTGAATGGTGGTAAGGGAGGAAGTGTAAGGGCATGTGTAGCACTTGTTCCGCTTACATGGATAAGTGCCAGGAGGGAGATCAGTGGGGAGGGATGGGGGGGACGAATGGACAAGGGAGTTGTGTAGGGAGCGATCCCTGCGGAATGCAGAGAGAGGGGGGAGGGAAAGATGTGCTTAGTGGTGGGATCCCGTTGGAGGTGGCGGAAGTTACGGAGAATAATATGTTGGACCCGGAGGCTGGTGGGGTGGTGGGTGAGGACCAGGGGAACCCTATTCCTAGTGGGGTGGTGGGAGGATGGAGTGAGAGCAGATGTACGTGAAATGGGGGAGATGCGTTTAAGAGCAGAGTTGATAGTGGAGGAAGGGAAGCCCCTTTCTTTAAAAAATGAAGACATCTCCCTCGTCCTAGAATGAAAAGCCTCATCCTGAGAGCAGATGCGGCGGAGACGGAGGAATTGCGAGAAGGGGATGGCGTTTTTGCAAGAGACAGGGTGAGAAGAGGAATAGTCCAGATAGCTGTCTCTTGCAAAAACGCCATCCCCTTCTCGCAATTCCTCCGTCTCCGCCGCATCTGCTCTCAGGATGAGGCTTTTCATTCTAGGACGAGGGAGATGTCTTCATTTTTTAAAGAAAGGGGCTTCCCTTCCTCCACTATCAACTCTGCTCTTAAACGCATCTCCTCCATTTCACGTACATCTGCTCTCACTCCATCCTCCCACCACCCCACTAGGAATAGGGTTCCCCTGGTCCTCACCTACCACCCCACCAGCCTCCGGGTCCAACATATTATTCTCCGTAACTTCCGCCACCTCCAACGGGATCCCACCACTAAGCACATCTTTCCCTCCCCCCCTCTCTCTGCATTCCGCAGGGATCGCTCCCTACACAACTCCCTTGTCCATTCGTCCCCCCCATCCCTCCCCACTGATCTCCCTCCTGGCACTTATCCATGTAAGCGGAACAAGTGCTACACATGCCCTTACACTTCCTCCCTTACCACCATTCAGGGCCCCAAACAGTCCTTCCAGGTGAGGCATCACTTCACCTGTGAGTCGACTGGGGTGATATACTGCGTCCGGTGCTCCCGATGTGGCCTTTTATATATTGGTGAGACCCGACGCAGACTGGGAGACCGCTTTGCTGAACATCTACGCTCTGTCCGCCAGAGAAAGCAGGATCTCCCAGTGGCCACACATTTTAATTCCACATCCCATTCCCATTCTGACATGTCTATCCACGGCCTCCTCTACTGTAAAGATGAAGCCACACTCAGGTTGGAGGAACAACACCTTATATTCCGTCTGGGTAGCCTCCAACCTGATGGCATGAACATTGACTTCTCTAACTTCCGCTAGGCCCCACCTCCCCCTCGTACCCCAGCTGTTACTCATTTTTATGCACACATTCTTTCTCTCACTCTCCTTTTTCTCCCTCTGTCCCTCTGAATATACCTCTTGCCCATCCTCTGGGTCACCCCCCCCCGTCTTTCTCCCTAGGCCTCCTGTCCCATGATCCTCTCGTACCCCCTTTGCCTATCACCTGTCCAGCTCTCGGCTCTATCCCTCCCCCTCCTGTCTTCTCCTATCATTTTGCATCTCCCCCTCCCCCTCCAGCTTTCAAATCCCTTACTCACTCTTCCTTCAGTTAGTCCTGACGAAGGGTCTCGGCCTGAAACGTCGACTGCACCTCTTCCTATAGATGCTGCCTGGCCTGCTGCGTTCACCAGCAACTTTGATGTATGTTGCTTGAATTTCCAGCATCTGCAGAATTCCTGTTGTTTGCACTATAACAGAATTACTACAGTGCACTGTACCTTGAATGCTTGCAAGATATGTGGTGTAACATTTTCCCAAGTAATGCAACAGTGCAAATAACCTGAGACACATAGCAATGGATTCTAATTTCTATCTCAGATTGCAATTAATATACTTGTAACAGTTTCTGTGCAAGTTACCAAAAAGTTTTCAACATGAAATGCAACAATCCCCATGAAGTATTGCTATAATTTCTCTGTAAATTTCATGTAATGAAATGTAGCTGATTTCATTTCACACATTGTAGCAGAAGCTCTGTAAAGTAAACTAACTAATTATTTCCAAAAAACACCACAGAACTGTTTATTGCTATGATCTGAAATGGCTATATTTCAATGTACAGTCCTCCCTTACTGGCAACAATTGGTAGCAGACTACCTGCAAGGCATATTATCACAAGAAGATGAATGAGATTACCTGTATGTCAGTGGCTTCTGATTGATCAGTGTTACACATTCTTTGAAGGATACAGTATTGCAATAGGTACCTGCAAGCAATTCCCAAGAATGCAACATTTTACACTGTAACATCCTGCATTCTAATATGTTATGCAGATTCACAGTAATAGTATAATAGGTACTTCCTGGAATATTGAGGCTCAAATTATATCATACTTAACTTCTCAATTTTTATATTCAGTAATAAATCTTTAGAATGCACTGTAATCACACTCTAACTAATGCACTACCTCTGAAACTACAGTATGTCCCTATATTGCAGTGTATATGGAACATGTCACGACCTTTTCAAGGTGGTTAGTCCACCTTTGGTCCCCACCTGGCACTCAGCTCTCACCTGTTGCTCCCCGTAGTTGTTTGCATGCGACAGCGGCCACACCCCAGGCAACGGCTTCGACAAGCCGGCTAAACCAGGTGAGGGTAGCCGACGGGTCTCAAACCCTCGGTGAGATAGGGAGTTGTCTATCCCAGCATGTGAAGACAGACCCCAGCGGATTGAGCGGATGAGACCAGTGGAAGGTCCAACGGTTGAGAAGGCGGTCTCTGCAAGCGTTGTGGAATGTGCAGATCAGGATAAGACACAGAAGACGTCCTGGTCATCCATTGCACCTAGTCCCATCTCCAGCCGTCTCGACTCTATCTTGCCACTGGATTCAGATGGGAATTGGGAAGAGAGAGTGAGGCTGACGCTGCGCAACTTTCCCTCACTTAAATCCAAATCACGTGCTAGTCTCGACACCATCATAATGGTGTCGAGGTCCTCATCGACGTCAACGATGGACGAACACACATATTACAGTATAACAAGCACTCTTAAAAATTGCAATAAGTTTTCAAAAAGGTGATGAGTTTCTCAAAATATGGTGTAACATAAAAGCTTCAGTAGTAGTTTCCTGCAGCAGATCACTCCTAACACCCAGATTCTCTGGAATCCACAGGTAACAGATTCCATCCAATTTGCACTGATGATGTTGCCTCGCTGGGTAACAAAATGTCTGCAAACTAACAAACCAGCTGAGTGGGTCACTCAACAACATCCTCAATCCGAACTACAAATCTTCTCCAACATCTTAAATTAACCATAAAATGAAATATTAAGAGCTCTCCAATCCATAACAAATTCTCATTAATGAGGTGGCAGATTATCTACAACGCATGTGATGAATTAAATTAGATTTCTATATGCAATATGGCAAAGTAGTTTTGCTTATATAAGGACCAAATTCACAGTAATCCAGCATAACAAGTCCTTCATAATGGATGATAAAAACATTTCCTGCTCTGTATTGTAAGGGAATCTAATCAATACACCTCTGCCAGCCTCCTTTAATGCACTGTATAACATTCCTGTGATGCACTGTTGCAGATTCACAGAACAGCACTGTAATAAATGTTGCTGTAATCACTGTTTCGCTTTCCCTTCAGTGCAACTAAATAAATCCCATAGAAGGAAAATAATAGTTTCCATGAAATTAAAAATTTTGTGCAATCACTGTTACAGACTACCTTGTACCAAACTAAAATAATGCACATTACACATCTTCTCGTATGAGCTGAAATGAATTATTTTCCATACAATGAAACAGGTACCCTATTCCACTGGACAATAGATACCTTAAATTACACTGAGGAAGACTTTCAGCTAAGCACCACAATGGGTTCACTATTCCACAAAATAACACATGTCCTGTAATTTAGTGTATGAAAGCATGCTGCAATGGATTCCTTGAATAAATCTCATTTTATACAATAAAATTTCTCCCCATGTTGCAAAATCTGTGGCAGTGAAAGAGTCATACAGCAGGGAAACAGGTCCATCCACCCATGGCATCCCTGACAATCATCAAGAACCCATCTACTCTGCTCCCCTTTTCCCATCTTGCATCCCCATCAATGCCCCTCTCCAACTGTCCTGACACTCACCTACACCAGGGACAACTGCATTCACCTCTGAAGCCTTCCAGTTTTTTAGGGTCAACCGTAGATGTTGCGTCCCAGCTGTCACCATGTTACGAAAGTCTGGGCAGTACGACATGGAGAGCATGCTGTTGCCCATTTAGCAGACTGCCCCTCTCCATGCAGCTGCTGAATCCAAGGGAACAGCAGAGATCGTTACAGTTTGACACCAGTGGTATCGCGGGAGTTAGCAGTCAGCATTAAAGTCAATGTAGGGACTCCAGCTCCAGATTTTTCCTCTGGATCTACTCCCGAAGCCTTTCCCATGACTGGGTTTAGCCGCAAGGCAGCAAAGGTTTGAGATCAGAGTTTTCCATCTTCTAGATGAGTTGGCAACCACAGCTGACAAGCCCCATCTGCCTGAAGCAACCGGTTTTAAGGTGCCAGTAATCCACTTTTGCCCCTTCTCCTGTCAGTAGAAATGGTTCTGCCAGGCTTAGTAGCTAAGCCACATTTGTAGGCCAGGAGCTGGACTTGGTCGTCAGGGCCCAGTTGAGATGCACTTAATAGATAGTGGGAGCTTATACCCATGAAAACCCCTGGCTATAACAACCTTTAGTCACCAGTTAACCTACTAACCTGCATGTCTTTGGGATTTGGGAGGAAACTGGGGCACCCAGGGGAAACTCACAGAGAGAATGTGCAAACTCCGCATAAACAGCTCCTGAGTTCAGGACTGAACCTGGTTTGCTGGAGCTGTAAGGCAGAGGCACTACCTACTGCACCGGGGGGTGGGGGGGCCACTAACACACCAAATTCGGAGCACTTGGAGTAAAAGACCATTCCGCACTGCAGCACAGTCCCTTTTATAGATCCTTCACGTGTGCTGTCGATGACCTGGGAGAGTGAGCACATCTGGAGAAGAGTCTTGTTGTGTCCATTTCAGGGCAGCTTGCAGCTTTTGTCCTTAATTAATACACAGTTCTCACCTGTGGCTCCAAACAGGTGAGCTAAACCAGGTGAGGGTAGATGGTGGCCTCATTCCCCAGAGAGATAGGGACATGCCTGTCCTTGCAGATGAAGTCAGATCTGATGGCCTGAGAAAATGAGATCTACAGTGAGATCCAGCAGCCAGGAAAGCAGCTCTTTAATGCACCGTGGAGAGCGAAGTGCATGACAAGGCCAAGAAGAAATCATAATCATCAACTGCAACCAAGAAACACCACAGTTGTCATGCTTGTTCATATCAATGGGCCTGGACTTCCGAAATCGAGACAGTGCCACGGCTTTTCCCTTTAAAGACTCTCTCGCACAAATTTCCTGACATCATCAGACACAACCGACGATCACCAGATAACTAAATATGAACACCTAACACAATGTAATCAATACACTATCATTCTTTGCAAACATTTGCAACATTGCCCTGCAAAATATTATAGAACTCACTGCTGCAATCTACAACAGATTTCTCTGGAAGACACTGCAAGGAATCCTTCAGAGTATGATGTTAACAGAACGTCCACAACATATTTCAATATTCCATAGTGGATTAATACACTCACTGTAATGCATCTTGACAGACTCTTACCGTAATACACATAGCTGATTCATTGAGTTGTATCAAGTCACTCAGTTATACTGTACAAAATGGAAACAAGCTCTTCGGCCAATTGTCTATGTCAGCCATCAACCACCCACTTACAGTAATCCTACCCAAACCTATTTTATTCTCATCACATTCTCTCATGAACCCCCCGAGATTCTACCTCACCAACACACTTGGGAAAAAGTAGTGTTTCGTGATTAACCCTTGTCTTTCTATGTGGGAGGAAATGGAAGCATCCAGGGTAAGTCACACAGGCAGAAATAGCGCCGGAGATTGGCATCAAACCTGGGTCACTGGGGATGTGGGGC
Organism: Mobula hypostoma; assembly: GCF_963921235.1. Taxonomy (NCBI): domain Eukaryota; kingdom Metazoa; phylum Chordata; class Chondrichthyes; order Myliobatiformes; family Myliobatidae; genus Mobula; species Mobula hypostoma. The sequence goes on from NC_086101.1 coordinate 30,835,059, forward strand.
AGCAGCTCTATGATGGTTAACTGCAGAGGTTCATGCACTGCTTAGGGATTGGGATGCTGCCATCAGATTGGACAACGCCGGCTCTAAGGTCAGCAGGAGTCATGCTCTCAAGTACCATCAGGAAGGCAAAGCAGGAATACTCACAGAAACCTTGGTGACACCAGGGACACACAGTGTAGGTGGCAAGGTATAAACCACAACAGGTTACAAGTCACCTTGTGCATCAATACTGATGCCTCCCTTCCTGATAGGCTGAATGCCTTCTATGCATAATTTGGTGTGACATTGAGGAAAGCACACTCCCTCTGACAGACAGCCATCTTGTCTGGCCACAGCCGAGGTGAAGACGATTCTAGACAGGTGCTTGTTGGGTGCTAAGGGATTGTGTGGCCCAGCTAACACAGGTCTTAATAGATATCTTTAATATCTCTTTGCAACAGTCATTGGCCCTGCAGGCTTCAAGGCAGCCACCATCATTCCGCTGCCCAAGAGAGTAATGATGACAGGTCTAAACGAATACCACCCAGTGGCACAGACATCACAATCATGAAGTGCTTTGAGTGGCTGGTAATGGATCATATGAAATCCCACTTTCCAGTGACATTGGAGCCGTTCCAGTTCACCTGCCAGTCAAACCGTTCCACTGATGATGCTATTGCCTCGGCCCTCCTCTCCGTCCTGTCTCACCTAGAAAACAATACCTCATATGCCAGGTTGCTGCTTTTAGACTTCAGCTCAAAGTTTAGCGAGATCATCCGTCAGAGGCTGGTAGGTTAACTGTCTTCATTAGAACTCAACACACCTCTCTGTAGCTGGATCTTGGACTTCTTGATGGAAAGACCCCAGTCAATTCAAATTGGCAGCAAGTTCTCAAAGTCCATCCCACTGAGCACTGGTGCCACCCCCAGCGCTGTGTGCTCGGTTTGCTGCTGTTCACACTGCTGACTCACGGCTGCACTGCCAGATTCAGCTCAAATCAGCAACAGTGATGAATCAGCATACAAGGAGGAGGTAGGGAGGCTTGTCAGATGGTGCAAGAACAACAACCTGAGTCTTAACATGGGCAAGACAAAAGAGATGATTGTGGACTGCAGGAAGGCTCAGGTCACTGACCTTCCATTGCACATCACTGAAACTGCCTTGGAGAGAGTATGGACAACAAAGGTATTTGGTGTGCACATAGTGGATGATCTAACCTGGACCCACAACTTCTCCTCATTAGTCAAGAAGGCACAGCATCACCTATATTTTCTGAGCAGATTAATGCATTCGAGGCTCTCTGCCCCCATTTTAACAACACTCCACAGGAGCACCATCGAGAGTGTCCTGTCCAGCTGCATCATAGTGTGATACGGAAGCCGCAGGACATTGAGCCACAAGACTCCTCAGAGGATAGTAAAAACTGCCGGGAGGATCACTGGGTTCTTCCTCTTCCTCCCCACCCCTAACTGTGACATTTACCATGAGCATTGTATACAAAGGGCCTGGAGTATTGCTGAGGATCCCTACCACCCATCCCGCAATCTCATTAACCCACGACCATCAAGAAGAAAGTACCAGAGCATCAGGACTAGTACTGCCAAACTGGGTAACAGCTTGTTTCATCAGGCTGTGAATACCCTGCCACCACTGAGGTCTTGTCATTAGTACAGCAAGCTGTTTACTGTTTACCTGTGCTGCGTGCATTTTGAATTATATCTGATGAACTTATTTGTGCTAATATTTTGTTTTATGTGCTCTGTGTGATATATATTTTGTGGGTGCACCATGGTTCGGAAGAAAGTTGTCTCATATGGTTACAATGAAGCCAATAAGTGAGATGACTATAAACGTGAGCTTGAAAGAGCTGTGTCACTATTGCCACCCAGTGTTTAGACGGTCAGGAGAGCCTCTGCATGATCCATAACACAGAACTGGTGACACTGGCTGGGTTCTCAATGAAGTCAATGGTGCCATTCCATTGACCTTGTCCTCAGTAACCCTTCCCAAGATGTGCTCCGCGCTATGGTGCACAAATCACTTTACTATGTCTCGCTGGCCTTGGAACAATATTGTGGGCCACCTTCTTGTTGTCTGTGGAAGTCCCGTAATCCTGCAATTCTCCTCTACAAGCAGGGCTATCGGTTTCTCAGTCCACCAGCCTTCACATGACACCGTTCTACTGATCTAACACAAGTTCTCACAGCAGCCGGCTGTCGCCCAGTAGCTGGGATCTTGCCAGCCTGCTCTTGAGGAAGCCCATACAACATGTAGCATTCCTCCAGGGGAGTGTTCTTGCTGCAGTAAAGGCTACTGAAATGATATGAGCAAGTGGTAGGGTGGTTCCTGGTCTCAGAGAGAAATGGCCATTGAGTCACACAGTAGAGAAGCGGGCACTTTGGCCCACCATGCCAATCATTTACGCTAATTCAATTTACCAACCTTTGGTCACAGTGCCAGGGTGGGATGGAGACCCTCTGCTGTAGAGTTTTACAGCATGGAAACAAACTCTTCAGCCCATCTCATTCATTCTGACCAAGCTGCCAAAATGAGTTTGTGCTATTTGCCCGTGCAGCTGTTTGATTCATACTCCTCTAAGCCTGCAGTTCCCAACTTTTTTTATGGCATGGACCCCTCCCATTAACCGAGGGGTCCATGGACCCCAGATTGGGCAGCCCTGCTCTAAACCTTCCCTATCCATGTACCTACCCAAATGCCTTTTAAACATTGTTACTTTGGCAGCTCAATCTATGTACTCACTATGGAAATGTTGACCCTCTTGTCCTTTTTAAATCTTTCCCCTCTCACTTTAAACTTATGCTTTCTAGTTCTGTTCTCCCCTACTCTGGGGAAAAGATTATGACCACCTGCCCTATCTCTGCCCCTCATGATTTTATAATCCTCCAGGACACCTCTCAGTCTCCTGAAGTACATGGAAAGCAGTCACAGCCCATCCAGCCTCCCCTTATGGCACTTCCCAACAGGAAGAAGTTCCATACAAGTGCAATAGATGGTCACTTGAACTTTATGGAACCTCACACTGCAGACAAGTCCTCATTCCACTGCGGACAGAGGGAAAGGTGGTAAAAGACAAAAAGCAAGCTGCTGGAGGAACTCAACAAGTGGAGTTCCAAAATCTCTTGGGGGTGTGGTGGTGGGGGGGAGGGGGAGGACTGGTCCATATTCCCACCATAACCAGGCTCGATGGTCAGCATGACTGAAGAACTTGTCTCTGAGCTGCACAACTACATAACTCAATGAATGCCCAAGTTTCCATCAGATGCTCCAGTTTGCTCACAGATTCCATGGACAGGATGACAGTAAACTGGCTGCTGTAAGCCAAACCAATGCCACTAGAGGGTACAAGAAAAGAACAGGCAAATGCAAGAGAGCTCCAAGGCACAGGACAATCAGGAAGAAGTGGTTAGGGGTTGGCATAGGGTGGATGGACCAAATAGACTACTTCTGCATTGTAATCCCACCCTCGGCACTGCCTCAAAAGGGACGCTTATCGTCAAAGATTCCCACCATGCAAATATCTCATAGAATCTATTGGGAAGGAGGTACAGAAGCCTGAAGTCCAGACCACCAGCTTCAAGAATGGCTACTTCCCTTTGACCATTTGATTCTTGAACCAACTGGTACAATACTAATCTCTACAGTTTGGCAACACTGTGACCACTTTGGCCACAGTGCACTAAAACCAGTTTTGTTTTTGTTGTTCTCATTGCGTTCTTTCTTGTAAAATGTGTGCATAATTTATTTTTTAATTTACTTGGCAAAGCTGTGATATGATGCTATGTGGTTGTGACGCTGCTATAAGTAAATTTTAAAATGCACCTATGCACACATGTATTAGTGCACAATGCACTACACCCAACTTTTACTGTAATAAGAAGCATCTGAGGTAGCAGGGATGAGCCAATCTGTGCTGGGCTTGTGGTGGCTAAAGTCACAGACACAGTATTGATATTGATTTATTATTGTAATTTGTGGCATGATTGAATGAAAAATGGTTCTTGCATGGTGTTCATACTGATCACATCATTACACAGTCTGGGTGTTGGCCTCAAGTGTCAGGGACAGCTGTTTGCCCCACAGTTAAGACACCGAGTTGGAAAATCACGCATTTTCAGTTCCTGGCTGACAGTTGTCTTCTGGAAGAGCATCGAGCAAGATACTAACCACTGACTGGAGTCCCACCAAAACGTAGCAGTCCGGCTGCCAGCAATGAGGAGCAATTATGCAGAGTTGCAGGTCAGGCTCAATAGCCGACTTTTGGAAATAGTGCAAAGGCATTTCTGTGTCTTTTCAGGATGCAATGCTCTAAACGACGCTAGGTCAGCGGGGGCCGGATTGGATAAGCAAGGCGGCAGATAAAATAACGTCAGTGAAAACTGTACAACAATGAACTCAATTCAGGTTTTCATCTGGTGAAAGCAATTCATCTCCCCGGGAACCAGCAACGAGTGAATACTGTATAAAATACCGCCGTCAGCCAGGAGAGGGCAGACCAATCGAAAATAAATAGAGTGAGCACTGTCTATCCTTGGCTGCCCGTCTGCAGAGTGTGTGATGGAGCGGTGTACAGGGAGCTTCACACTGCGTCTGACCAGAGGACTATGTGATGGGACAGTGTGGAAGGAGCCTCGCTCTGTGTCTAACGTCCCGAGTGAATTTTGGGACGGTGTAGAAGAGGGAAGTTGTAGCTACTTTCTCCAAACATACCCAGAGAGATACCCGCTTGACCCTGTCCAAAAGCACTCCAGGTCCGATCAACGGGCTCAGTGCGCTGGGTAATACTGGCAGCTTCGAGACTTGTACTCAGCCCCCTGTTCCGTGAAGGTGTCCCGGCTCCCGAGAACGGGCGCTTTCGTCGCTATAGGCCGGGTTGTGAGGAGCAGGAAGGTTTTGTATATCTTTTTTCTGGGAGGTGCAAGTTTGAATTAAAGTTGCCTTTCTACCTGTTACTTCCCAACCACCCCATTCCACCCCCCCCCCGCCTTTCCCCAGTCAGCAGGAGGCCCGCCAGCGTCGTTGCCTCTCTGCAGACTAAACTCACACGCCCCGGCTGAGAGGTTGTCATTGTTCCAGAGGAGACGGCCCGCTGCCGGCTGAAAGCTCCCCTTTCTCTGTGGAAGCGCACAGACAGCACACCGCTTCCTGTTGACTGCGGGGAGGGTTGGATCAAGCCTGCCCGAGCGGCTCCCCAGCTGCAGACAGCTGGCCCGGCTTCACCTCGTCGCCGCTGGCCACACAGTACCACCTTTATACAGAATGTCAGGCAGCCCGTTCCCGCGGGAGCGCCGCGCTAACGGTCTTGGAACAGGCAGGCGGGGGTGGAGGAGGGGGGCCGAAAGACTGAAGCCAGAGAGGCATTGGGGGAGCAGGAGAGAGAATAGAGAGAGTGCGGAGAGAGAAGAAACAAACACAAATCCACATACATCTATACATACTCTCACTAATTACACATACACACGCACGCACACACACACACCCTGAAACAAATGCACAGAGATACTGTATATACGAAAAGCAGAGAGTGCAACAGTTATCAGTGGTGTGTAGTAACTTCAGACTCGAGCTCACCCTCCAGTATGGAGTCTGTGCTCTCTCTCTCTCTCTGTCTCTGTCTCTGTGACTGCATGGGTTTCCCCGGGTGCTCCGCTTTTCTCCCACAACCCAGGACTGTGCGTCGATGGGTTAATTGGCCACTGTAAATTGCTACCAGCGAGTGGGTGAAAATTGCTACCAGTGAGGGTAGGCTCTGAGACAGCAGGATACAGTCTGCAAACAGGCTATTCGGCCCGTCAAGTCTGGGTGAACCTTCAAACAACTAGTTACACTAATCCCGCATTAATCCCATTTTATACTGACGGTCCCATCACCTCCATTCAGATTCTGCCCCTCACCTACACACTGGGGACAATTTACAGTGACCAATCAAACAATCAGTATGCCTTTGGGATTTAGGTGGAAACCACAGCACCAACAGGAAACCTGTCACAGAGCAAACGGTCAAACTCCACACAGACAGTGCTGAGGGTAATGATCAAACCCAGGTCCTGGGGCTGGGTGGCAGCAGCTCTACCTACTGTTGGAAGGAGATATGACCGCACTGTATACCAAGGATAGACCAGTCAGGATAGATGGAGAAACTTACAGTGGGAACTAATAATGGCAGGAGAATCAAACAAAGTTTGTGTGTTCAAACAGGGCCCAGTTGTAAGTCAGTGAAAATACCGTACAACCAAGGGTCCAGTGCAAACTATAAGACAAAAAAAAAGCAGGAGCAGATTTAGACCGTTTCCCCCCATCAACACAGCAATCATAGCTAACATTTTTCAGCTCCATTTGAGTCAAAGTCATAATCAAGTACATGTACGTGTGAGCAGTGAAAAACTTTTTTTCAAATCTTCTTATTGTATATATAGGAAAAATAACATGAGTACATCGAAGTAACAACACTTACAATGCCTCAAAAAAAAACCATCATCTTAAAAGATTGAAAACAAAACTTTGTGATAACAAAAAAAACCTACTGAGCAGAAAAGTGAGAAAAAAAAGAGAACCCATTAGGTGTACAACCCCGGAGCCATGCGTCATACAAAAAGCAGTGAAAAACTTGCTTGCAGCATCATCATAGGCACAGAGGATTAGATTCACAAGAAAAACATAAATAAAACAAAAATTATGCAGAATTTTCATGAAAGTACAATTCAAATAGAAAAGCATTTGTGTCATTGCAAAGAGATCACACTGTTGTCTGACTTTCTCCCCATAACCTTTAACCCCGTCACCAAACCAGAAACTATCAGTTTCTGCATTGAATACACACAGTGAGTCAGCCTCCACAGCTCTCAGTGGCAAAGAATACAACAGATTCACCACTCTTTGGTAAAGAATTTCCTCCTCATCACAGTTTTAAATGGATGTCCTTTTATTGTGAGGCTGCTCCCTTGGGTCATAGACATTCCTGCTGATGGAAACATCCTCTCTAACCAGGGCTTTCAGTGTCCAGTAGGTTTCAGTGATATCTCCCCTCGTACTTTCTGTGCTCCATCAAGTACAAGGCCAGAGACATCCAACACTACCCACAGGGTAACCCTTGCATTCCTGGGATCTTTCTTGTGATCCTCCGCTGGACCCTCTCCAGACCCAGCACATCTTTCCTTGGATATGGCGGCCAGAATTGCTCGCGGTAATACATCTTTACTAATAGTGACTTGGATTCCTTCCTCACAAAAAACACGAAAGGAAAACAAGTCACTGTTAGTAAAGGAGTATTATTGAAGAGGTTAGAGCGCCCCAAAAGCTGATATACTGGACTTAATAAACTGCATCACAAAGCTTTGAAGGAGATAGCACAGAGATGATGTTTGATTATCTCCTTAAGTTATTATAGAGTCTACAAATTGGTGGAGAGAAAATGTACCCCAATATTTAAGATGAAAGTGAGAGGGCGGATAGGTTGACATTGGTAGTTGGAAAAATACTAGAGTACAGACTAAAAGATGATATTAAGGATGTGCTACCAAGCAGGATGAATAAGGATTTGTGAAAACTAAATTATGTGTAACTAATCTATTGCCCTTTGAGCTTAGATCTGGTTACAGTAGATTGGAGGGAATCAGTGGATATGATGCTAGATTATCGACAACTATTGGTAAGATCCTAGGAGGTTGGTGAGCAAGGTGAAAGCACAAAGAATTACAACTCTAACAATCCAAATTCTCATTAATCCCAGGGCTTTGTATCGTACATCAATCTCACATTCTGGGATTTGGCACTTGGCTCACATAATGGTCTGGAGTCCAGAGTGTATTTGGAATTGGGAACACTAGGATTACAAATGTGGCTGGGTGTACAATCGAGGTTCAGAGTCTTGCCTATCTCCCACAGACTTTAAACTCACAGGATTCACTGGAAAATGTATTATGCTAACATACTGTCTGTAAAAAAAAAAGTGAGATAAAAGTGCTGAGGTTTCAACAACATCCAATATCCCAGAAAATATACTCATCTGTCACCATCAAAATCCTAGAGAAGTTGTATTATTGGAGTTTTGCTCAAGCATGCATTGGGAGTGGATGATAGATCGAAAGGAAAGAGTAGGAACAAGTGTCTCCTGCTCAAGTGGACTGCTGTGACTGTGGTGATATTGACTACGTGCTGGCAGATAGAATTAGTTCAGGATGGGGATCATACTTGTCAAAGACAGGGTGGGCCAAAGCGTTTGTTCCAGGGCTATGGTGCTCTACATTTGTCCTACGTTCTGTGTTAGGAGTGGATCAAAAGCCATGAAGAGCTGTGAAGAATTGAGCAGTGATCTCAGTGTTACTTACAGAACTTGGCGGGTTGGACCAGAGAGGGTGTTTGTCCCAGCAGAGGAGCCTAGGACCAGAGGGAAGAGTTTCAAAGTAAGGAATGGGCCACTTAGGACTGAAAAGCTGGAGAGCCTTTGGAATTCTCTGTCCAGGGCTGGAGGCTCAATCACTGGGAGCATTCAAACCAGAGATCGATGGCTTTCTGAACCGTGAAAGAATCAAAGGATATGGAGAATAGGGCTGGGAAATGGGGGCCAGTCACATTCTTGTTGAATGATCTAGCAGGGTTGGGGAGAGGTCAGATGGTCTGTTACTTTTCACAGCTGTGTATGTACAAATACAGATACAATGCAGAAGGCAGTCACACACTGACACAAGAAGGAATGGACACACGCACACACACGTATGAACAAGGACACACCTATATGCAACATGGAAGAGACACAGTCACATGAAAATGCATGTGTGCAGGTAAACAGATTCAGAAACAGAGTGACACCCAGAGTGAAGGACACGTGTGCAATTACAAACACACAGAGATCATGAAGACGAGAAAGTCATACAGCATGGAAACAGGCCCTTTGCCCAACTCGTCCATGATGACTCAGTTGTCCTGCGAGCTGGTTCCAACTGCCTACCTTTGGCTCAAAGATCTTCAAACCCTTCCTGTCCATGCAATTATGTAGATGGCTTTTAATTTTTGCTAATATGTCTGACTCAACCACTATATCTGGCAGCTCATTGCAAGTACACATCACTCTTTGCATGAAGAAGCTGCCCTAGATGTCCCTTTTAAATATCTTGCCTCTCAACCTGTACCATCTTGATTTTAGCACTTCCTCACTGGGAAAAAGACTACATGCTTTCACCTTGCCTATGCTCCTCGTGATCTTATATACCAACATCAGGTCACCCCTCATTCTCTCGTGTTCTGGAGTACAAGGTCCTAGTCAATGCAACCTCTCCTTTGTAACTCAGGCCCCCAAAATCATGTCTCATCTTGGAGGATTATTTCTACACTCTTTCTAGATTAATAACATCTTTCTTATTAGAGGGTAACCGAAACTGTATGGCCTCACCATTACTGAAACAGACACACATAGTCGGGAAACAGAAAGTAGAGAAGAATCACACTCAGACACACAAAGGCACATATAACAGTGACAGGTAGACTTAGACAAAAGGACAGACACATAGGCAGAGATGATCACACTCACACACAAAGGAAGAAACTGTGCCAATGATTAATTTTACTAGAGCGAGATAGGGTTGAGTGGTGCCACAATAACAACCTCTCACACAACATCAGTAAAACTAAAGATCTTATTATTGACTTCAGGAAGGGGAAGGAGGGTGAACATGTGCCAGTCTATGTCAGGAGAATGAGCAGTGGAAGGAATCAGCTGCTTCAGATTACCAGGTATTAGTATATTGGATGAGATTCTCAGAGCCCAGCACACAGATACAATCACAAGGAAAGCATGCTAACCTCTTTACTTTCTTAGGAGATTTGGATTGTCACCAAATACTCTAACTTCTACAGATCTACCATTGAAAGTATCGATTGATTGCACCATGGTCTGCTGTGGTAATTTAAAAGCACAGGAACACAAGAAGCTGCAGAGAGTAACAGACTCTGCCCAATACATCATAGGCAGATCCGTCTCCATCACTGGTAGAATCTGTTTCAAGAAGGCAATGTCCATCAACAAAGATGCCCACCATAATGGTGATACCAACTTCTCACGGTACCAATAGGCAAGAGGTAGAGCAGACTGAAGTCCCATGCCACCAGGGTTAGGAACAGCTTCCTTCATTCAGCCATTCAGTCCTTGAAACAAACTGCACAACCCAAATCACTACAGTTTAGCAATATGATGATCACTTCGATCACTTTGCACTAACATGAACTTTTTGTCCTATTGAAGGTTCTCGGCCCGAAACAGAGACTTTTTATCCCTTTCCATGGATGCTGCCTGAGCTGTTAAATTTCTCTAGCATTTTGTGTGTGTTACTGTGAATTTCCAGAATCTGCAGGATATCTTGTGCCATTTTTAAAAACCTTTTATTGTGTTATTTCTGGTAAAATATGTGTATAATTTGTTTAATTAATGATTTTTCTTGTAAATGATCCTATTCTGATGCTATGTGCCTGTGAACTTCTGCAAGCAAGTTTTTCATTGTAACTGTGCTTGAGTATATGACAATAAATTTGACTTTGATATGAAAGAGTCTATTCTGAGTAACCTGTAGCAGAAAGAGGCACCATAGCACTGGGTGAGTGAAAGGTAGGGAAAGAAAGAGTTGCAAATGGTAAATTGAGAGTGTAATAGGAATAGGGCTGAGCAGCTGCTGAATGAAGAGGAGTCTCACACAAAACCTTCAAAACATAGTCCTTAAGACACATGAGGCAGAGACATGGCCGCAGAGTGAATTCACAGAAATGTTCTCACTATACTGGAACGTGATGAATAGCCTAACCCTGTTCCAAAGGGAACTCTGTAAAATTTTATACTGTCAAGACAAGAAATCATCTGCATTAAATCTCGACTTGAACAAATGATTCTGCAAGCTGTTTAAAATAGACCAAAAGAAGAAATGTGTGCTAGTTATTTAGTTTATTTTCCTTTTGCATAATGTATTTATGTATTTTAATGAATATAATTGTTTTAGGCTGAATAAACTCCCAACAGTGTTCTCCATCTCAGTGCAGATCATGTCCTCAAAAAAATGTCTATAAACCATAAACCCTCCAACAAAGCTGATAGCTCTTCCAACAAGTTAGCTCACCCAGTTGTGAAGATAGTCATGGACCTGTTTCTCCACCTACCCCCACCCCTCACCAGATGCTGCCTGACCTGCTGAGCATAGCTGGCAATTTCTGCTTCTTATTTTAATGCTGCTTATGAGTGGACAGTGAGCAAAACTAACCTGACTCTTTGGGAGGTGCTTTGATAATAAAAGCACAAAGTAATCCAGATGAGATTGTCTGCATGCCTGTCAGCACTTGAAGGACTATGAGAAAGTTGGCACATCTAACTATGTTCTATGTTACTCTTTATCCTTCTCGCACTGTCCCGCAGATAGTAAATGAACAGGCCAAGAACAAGGAACACAGACCCTTCAGCCCATGCTGTCTATGCCGATCACAATGCCCATTTAAACGAATCCCACATGGTCTCCATTCCTCCAATTCGCTGCTTGATCCTGTGTCTGTCAAAATGCACAGATGGTAGATCAGGCCTTTAACTACCTAACCCTGCCTTTAACTAAACATAACCCCCTCCTCCCCAAAAGCAGAATGCACTGTTCACTGGGAATCTAGAATGCAAAATACTGTTAGCACCCATAGAGAGACAAATGCACCCGCTTTGGCCAAAGGCTTACATAGAGAAAAAGTGGGAGGTGAGTGAGTGGGCTTCTAATGGGGTAGGGAAACAAAGTGAGGGGGCAGGGTCTATGATAGGGTCAAGGGTGTGAGCGTTAAAATAACAAAAGAATTTATGGATCAAGGCACACAAGGCAGTAATAGAGTGAAAGATGACTTAAATGACACCAGTAGAGTCATCAGAGGGAAAATCTCATTGAAACCTCTGGATACTGAAGGGCTTGGATAGAGTGAATGTAGAGAGGATATTTCCATAAGCAAGAGAGTCTAGGATCTGATGGCACAGCCTCAAAATATGAGGATGTCCTTTTAGAACTGAGATGAAGAGGCCAGAGGAATGGTTGTCATTTCATCAGTAGTTCTGTGGAATCTATTGCCACAAACAGCTGTGGAAGCCTAGTCTGTGTATTTAAGACAAAGATTGATAGGTTCTTGATTGGTAGAAGAGTTAAAGGTTATGCGGAGAAGGCGGGAGCATGTGGTTGGAAAAAAGATCAGCCACGATTGAATGGCAGAGTAGACTAAATAGGCTGAATCTGCTCTTCTATCTTATGGATTTATGATCATTGTCAGTCAGCTGTGTCAATAAAGTCACAGGTAGGGAAACTGGCCCGTTGGCCCTTTGAGTCTGCATTGGTGACCAACCACCCATTTTACTAACTTATCCGACTGACTCATGGTAATGCATTCATATTCATTAGTCGGAATGCAAGGAATGACGAAAATGGAAAAACAAAATGCTGGAGGAATTCAACAGGGATGGGCAACATCTGTAGAGGGAAATAGACAATTATGATTTCAGGTAGTGTCTCTTCATCGAACTGGTTCCTCCCACAGAGCTGCCTGACCCACCAGCATTTTGTTTGTCAGTCCATGTTCCAGCGTCTGCCATCTTTCCTGTGTCCAGGATATGAGTCGTAGCGGCAGGGCTGGCATGGTGGGACTGCAGCCAGTGTAATGCTATAACAGCCCCAGTGGTTACCGATACGTTGAATTCCCATGGCTGTTTGCAAGGAGTTTGTACATCCTCCTTGTGACTACATGAATTCCTCCAGGTGCTCTGGTTTCCTTCCGCATTCCAAAGGTGCACAATTAGGGCTAGTGAGTTGGGGCCAGAAGCTGGCTGCCCAGTTCAATTCTTACTGATTTGATTTGACACAAACGACGCATTACACTGTATCTACTGTCGTGGGACAAATAAAGCTTATCTTTAAAAAGAGACTGGTAGGCAGGATAATAGCTTCTTGGGGAATTCCTTCGGTACTAGATTATGCATTTGGCGATTGATATGTTGACAAGAGTAACTAACAATGTAGTGGATTCCAATTAGCCCTTCTCTGAGTGGTGAACAAATGCCAATTCTATTTTCTAGGCAAGCTAAAGAAGACAACCTTGAATAGGAGTGAATTAGGCTCCTGGATCCTCTGCCAAGGAATGCCCTCTGCAGACCCCAGAGGTACAGAAGAAACATTACAACGGAGAGAGAATGGGAGTGCCCCTGAGATGGAATATCATCACCTATCAGATCACAGATGGACAGCTGGGGGGGGGGGGTACTCTCTCACAGAAGCTTTTTCTGAGCACAGAGATAAAGTGAAGGATGCATTCATGCATAATACTCTGTCATTTGCACCAGCAGCAGCAGGAATACCTCAACACTTTGATAATTTGCTTTTACTGAGGATGAAAATTGTTATGTCTTTATTTGACAAATTTAAAGAATTGTTGGAACCAAAGTAACACGTCTCAAGTTGTGTGGGAGGTGCTGAATGAAATTCCTGAACTTAAATGTTTTTCCAGGACATTCTGCTTAAATACTTCAAGCACCACTTCAAGAGATTTAGTTACAAAACTGGGGAGACTGAACACTGGATGGCAAAGCAATTTGAGTTTTCCCTCTGAAGTCTGCATCCTAAACAATTGAACTGGAAATGGTTGCCTGCTTTAGCACATATGTTGGTTGTTTATCAATGTAGATCAACTGAGATTATCACGGTTTCATTTACCCTTTAGAAACCAGTTTTAAAATGTTTCCACAAATTTATTTATATCTTATTCTTGTATTCTTCCTTCTACATAGATGTGCCCTGATGGATTACAAACACAAAAGCCGCTCTCTGTGTTAAACACAAGAATCATCTGCTAGGGTACATGTCAGTATGAGAGATGACAACAATCACTGGAAAATTGGATAAGGACAGTTCATACAGTCTTCTGACAAAGGAGATATCAAATGAATGCCTATAGTTATGACGACTAAATGTTAATTCCTATCCTAAACCAGTAAGTATATCAGTAGAGACAAATATCTACACTAAACCACACTGATCGTTCTTATCATTCCTATACATATAGGAAATGATACCTTGTTGAATCCAGGAACAGTTATTTCCATTCGTCTGAGTTTTGGTTGCTAGCTCTGAGCATGAGTGATGAGGACCAGCTCAAGACATTGTTGGAGGGAAGCTGCACTATGAGCTATGGTGGGTTAAGAAGCAGAGAGCCATTGAAGGGGGCGTTGCATTATATCACTGATGAGTAAGCCAGCTGAGTCATTTCAATTAACATCAGGCTGACCTTGCCCTCCATGATGGGAACTCCCATGTGGTGAAGTTGCAGCTTGCTGTGGTCAGTGCTGGAGGTCTACTTCTCGACAGTTATCTTGCCCCCAAGAGGATTGACGATCAAGTGAAATATCTTTGTAAATCAGCTACATTCGGACTCATCTAGTTTGCCACACCTTTACCTTCCCACATCACCCACCTAACTAGCCACTTCATGGTCCTGCCCCACCCTCTCCTACACGCCCTGTCCCACACATTCCCCTCCAACACACTCACACACACACACACACACACACACACACACACACACACACACACACCTATCTTCATCACTCTATCTCACACATCATTTCCAACCCAATGACCTCACTCCACCTCAGTGACGTGACTAACAGGTCAACTCCACCCCACCAGGGACATTGCCCCCCAACCTCCAAGCCAGCGTCCTCATACTTACCCATGGCTCTAGCTAACACTGTGACTGTACCCACTGATCCAACCCAGCCTGTGTCAATAGACTCAACCCCCCCTCCCACCAATCTGACTTCCACCAGGGGAATTACCCAAACACACATCTACACTCTGCACTAATCCACCCTCCACTGACTGACCCCAGGATACCAGTAAGCCACGGCTGGGACTAAACAATCATACCCTTGCATTGTGCTTTGAGTATTTATCACAAAAAGGAAGAGGCAAACTTATATGTAAAGAGGTGGTAAATTCCACCACACTTACAAATAATTATACTCTACCTTTATGGCATTTATAGTTAAAACTTTCAGAGAAACTGTTTGTCTGTTCTTCTTAACTCATAAAATGCAAATCAGTACAATGTAAATGAATCCTTAATCTATCAGAAATTATTCCACTAGTTTTTTAACCCAGGCCAAGTGGGAAGACAATCGTCTTTTTGGGCTCTGAAGAGTTGGTTGGTTGGTGACACCCTGGGATTATCAGCCTACTCGTTTGATTCGAAGGCTGGTTTGGATTAACAGACCCATCCCTGACAGGGCTTTATGACGGGACTTGTGGGACACTTTGTCTATCGTCCAGAGCAAATAGGGACAAGGATCACTAATCAGAATTCATGGGAGCCCTCCCTGTTGAATTTGGGTCAGTCAGCTTTGCACCCACAGGGAAGGGGACATGATTCCCTCAGACAGCTTAAAGGGCAATCTTTGCCTCAGCCCGGCATCACAGCTAACCTGTGCTTTTTGCCCAGCTATTCTGGGACATGGCCTGTTTCTATCTTGCTCTGACACCATGAATCTATTCCCCCAGCACCTGATTTCCCGCCCGAAGACTGCGCTGTGTGGGGACAAACGCACAGGATGGCCAAGCCACCCCAGAGCGGGAGAAGCTGGGATCTGCCTGTGTGCAGTGTCTGTGCTGCAGTCAGTTTTACACTCTCCTGACTTACCCAGGGCACCCTCTGAACCGTCAGCAGCAGTCAGCTGGGAGCCGGGCCAGACTCTTTCCACACACTGTTCATTCATTCCTTCACATACCTATCCACTGTGGCATCAAGGGCCCACTATTTAGCTTTGCGTTCCTTCCTCTCGTACTTCAGATTGCTTTGTTTATTAAGCTACACGTCCCTCCAGCCATTCATACCCTGCTCTACAATCCATCCCTCACATCCACATCCACTGACTGGCCTTCCATTTTCCATGGGATTCAGCAGCATGTTATTTAAAGCATCCGCTTTGCTTCTTCTATTTCCATCGGATACCTTCCCCACCCCCAGAGAACTGATCATCAATCACACTCATGTCAAAGAGGCAGCCATGTCTGTCTTGGAGAGATTTTGCAGCAACGTCCACAGTCAGTCGGGAAGCAGGCGACTTCTGAAGTGGTCGATAAGGGAGATTGTCTGGACATCCAGAGTGCAGTGGAGCCCGGGCCATCCGGATTCTCCGTATGTTGGCCTTGCTCAGGTTCAATGTTGCATCGGGGGTTGCCGAGATGTTGTTCACAGGCCAGCATTCCTGGTCGGGACAGGAGCAGGCTACCCTTTCCCACTACCCCCACAGCTAATCACCTGCACAGGCATCCCCAGAGAGGGAGCTTTATCTTTGCCCTCCCTGACCCCAGGAGCACATACCTCTGAAGGAACAGAACAGAAGTGGTGAGGGAGGGGCAGTTTAATGAGAGCCCCATCTGAACAATCAGCACAACACCACCCCCCCCCGCCACAGCCACCATCCCTCATGCAGACTGCCAGACTGCACTGGTCAAGGGATGCAAGCTGCAACATGGGCACTGAGTGATACCAAGCAAGGAGCCTAGCCTTCTGCTCCCGCTAGTGTTGTGCCACGTTAGCACTGCTACCTTCCTGGAATGAAAAGAAAGCCCTTTTCAACCGCATGGCCTTCAACACATCCCCCTGTGTGTTTGCTTGCCTCACTCCCTCCCTTTCCCCAACCACAGGACTGTACTCTGACTGGTTCCATTCACCTTCACTTCCCAGCCGAATGGGGGCTCACAGTACGCACAGACAAGAGGCCCTTTCATCGAGGGTGCGACATCACACAGCCCCTGTCTACCTCCAGATCTCAGTGTTGAAAGGTGAGAGATTTCTGCTTGGAGGGGAGGGGGGGATCTTGAAAGCACTCCTTCCCTTTGACACAACAAAAGAAGTTACGTCCGTGGGCACTGGGGCCACCCAGATTGAAGGACCTCTTGAAACCTTCTGTCTCTTATCCGGGAAGCCATGTTGGATGACAAGATAACACTGAGGTATGTTATCTCCCTGCAGAAACTCAGTCAACCTACGCACCCCTGACCCAGTGACAGGACTAACACATTGGTGCCTGTCCCGATGAAGGCTGTAGAACAGAATGAGGGATGAGGTTCCTTTTGCTATGGGAAGGCTCTCTGTGCTGGGACTAGTGGTTCAGCTCACCCGTTTCACATTCACGCCAACCCAGGGTAGGGTGATAGGCCTGGCAGACATAAAAGGGGTTTCTACATGTAATCACGGATCCACTGCTCTCAAACCAGGAAACCAGGCTAGGCTCCATCCACTCAAAAGACCAATAATGTGGCACAGGGCCCAGAAACATCAGCTGACACTGGTCCATTCTGTCGTTATCTACAATCCACCAAATGTCCACTCTAAAGCACCCACCCCACGACCAATGCATGTGGCCACTGTTGTAACTTGGAACTACAGAAACTGTGCTAAGGTGTCCATTTTGATGTTACCGGTTCCAAGTCTCTCTCCAAAAGCTACCAACCTGTAATGCCATATTCCCAATGAGAACCCTTGTCTCATTCCAGGATTGACCCAGCCAAGCACAGCCAATGGACTGATAGATTCCAGGTACATCCCAGGTATTGGTTAACTTACAATGAACCCATGAGTCTTCAGGGTAAAGTACTCCCTCCATCCTCAGGACTCCAGACCCTCATCTCTGACCAAGCTGCTGCTGGGGAACAAGGTTGAATGGTGGCAAAAGGTACAGTGGTTCCAACATCGAGCAGTAGTTTTCTCTACATCTCCTCCGAACAACTCTCTCAAACCTCTGCCTCGAGTCTTCAGACCCCTGAAGATGTGTCAAGTGTGCCAGGCATCATCTGCCAGAGCATATCTGGATGACACTGGGCCAACGCCTGCCACAAGAACTGTGGATTTCACAAAAATCCATTTTTGCCCCCGCCTCAAATTTTGAGAAGGCAAGGGACCCTGTCAAAGCCAGAAGGATGGCCAGTGTTTTTTTTTTTCCCCCTGAGCTTCCCACCTTCTCCTCTGGGCTATAGTGTTGGCAGCATCTCTCCTGGATTGAGACTTGGGTTTACGTTGGGATGACCAGGTTAGCAGGTGGGTAGATGAAGGTCTCAAGTCCCTCTCCAGCAATGGACAATTCAGTCCAGTCCTGAGGGGTGCAGTGGTGTTGGAGACCACTGGGAGAATGGCAGAGCAGCCGTATCTCATCACCCCCTCACGGGCCAGAACACTTTCTGAAGGTAGTGTGTCAGGAAAGTGACATCCTTCACTAAGAACCCACATCTTAGTTTTTTTTACTGCCATTGGACAAGGGGAAAAGGAGCCTAAAGATGCACAGGAACAGCATCAATGATTCAGGAACAGCATCTTCCCCTCTGCCATTAGATTTCTTAATAGTCCATGAACCTATGAACACTATCTCATTGTTCCTTATTTTGACACTATTTGTTTATTTATGTAATCTATGGTAATTTTATGTGTTTATTCTGTACTGCTGCCTCAAAACAACAAAATTTGGAATCATAAGTTAATGATAATAAATCTGATTCTGCCACCTCCTCTCATTTATGACTACACCCTCACCACCTCAATACCCCACCACCATCTCTACATTCCAGCCCACCCCTCCATCCCATCAACCCAGAAGCCTCTGCACACTTAAAATCCCACCACTCAAACAACACCCTTGACGCCCACCCTCAGTATTCTAGCCCAACCACCCCAGTACCCCTGACACCCACAACCCTAACACCTCAGCACCACCTCTCCCCCTCCCCAGCTCTGCCAAATCCACTCTCTGTTCCCACAGATTTTCAGCCTTACACACTATCGCCTGGTTTCTCAAATCCATCCCACCCCAAGCCCAAATACTCCCAGTCTCAAATTTCTGGGGGGGGGGCGCTTTTAGAGTGGCAAAGAGTTGTATTGCGCGGCACGATGAAGTCGGCTGTGCACAGTGTACCCCTCCCCACCGTTACCACCAGATGCCAATTCGGTAGCTTCACATAGAACGGAGCACCAGACTGTTCGACCCAAAGCACCGGTGCCAGCCTTTTCTCACTCCTCCCCCGCAACTCGGCCAGCGCTCATGTCCAGTCCGAGTTACCCACGTTAGACACCGGCAAGTTCGGGGAGTTGGGGGTGGGGGGGGAGCACTCCCACTCCCACTGGCCGCCGGGGATCACGCAAAGACTGGCCCGCGAATGCTGGCTCTACGGGGCAAAGGGGTCCGCGAAGGTGGGGAAGGAGTGGGGAAATATCCACTCGATTCCGGTCATCCCTTCAGAGTAAAGCAGAAAATGCTGGAAATACTCAGCAGGTCGGACAGCGTCTCCGGAGACAAGCACACGCGCGCTCACACAGACAGACGCAAGATACGGGAATCCGGAGCAACACACATGATGCTGAAAGAACTCGGCGGGACGAATAGGATCGGTGGAGGGAAGCGGCAGACGAAGTTTCGGGTTGAGACATTTCAGTCCAGAAACCTGAGGGGTCCATCCCTCGCACAAGGGTGCTCTCCGGCCCGCTGATTTCCTCCTGCAATTTGTGTGTTCTGCGTATAGGAAGAACCGCCCGCTTGCAGACCGTTCACTCGGATGGGGTCAGAACCCGCTTCCCGCAGACTCTCCGGTGACTAGCAGCATTTTTCCTGAATACTCTTCTGCTTTGATTTCTGACTTCCTACTAGCTACGGGGTGGTGGCGGGCTGGAGGTGTATTTTTAAGATTATCTCCCATGGTTTGGATACATATCTAAAGGAAAAACGTGCACTGTGCTGTGCGAGAGCATCGGTGGCAGGTCTCCAGGCTCTGTGTAGAGACAATGCGGCTTTTATCCGAGTAAATGTTTTGACTGAGTCATTTCTGGCGCACAGGGGGAGGGTGCAGGACACAGACAGCTCTCGCTCCCGCACACATGCGTCCTAATTCCATCCCGGTACCCGAGGTTTTGATGGGGGAGGGGGGAGTTGAGATCGCTCCACTTTTTCAGTCCCACACCCGCGCTGCTGCTGAAAAGTGGACGTATAGGCGAGGGGAGGAGGTAATGAGAGAGGGGGAAGGGGGAGGAGCCCGCCCCGTGAGCCTCATTGTTCCTGAGATCCGAGCTGTGCATCGCTGCCACGTTTTCAGACTGGACGCCTTGTCAGGGAATATTCATAGTAACTGCCTCACCACAAGATAAAAATACAGAGAAGAAAGTGGCAGAGTCAGGTCTTAGCGTTAGGACCCTTTTTGAATACTGCTACGTTTCGCGGTTACGGAACGGGGACAACTCGCACCTTAAACCGTCCCGTCCCTGTCAAAGGCTCTGATTGTGTCGGGGCCGGCAGTGCAGATGCGGCAGCCAATCCCAGTAAGGCGGACGGATGCAAGTATTGACATCTGTCAGGCCGGGGTCCCAGCCACATTCGGAGTCCAGCAAGGAGATGAAGCTTGCGCTGTGCACCGCCATCCCCAGGCAGCACAATTGTCAGTCGGATCGATTGATTCAACTGCGCTCAATTAATTGAAGCATAAGTGTGCGTGTGGTAAATGTGTATCTGAATGTGCGCAGGGAAGTGAAAGGGAGTGCGGGTGTGACGGTACGTTTGGCTGTGACTGCGTTTGAGAGTAGGGGGCGTGTGAGAAAGACGTGCATTTGTCTTTCTGTGTAGCATTGTGCATCTGCGGATTGTTAGAAAGATCACAAACAGCCAAATGAGAAATTTGTGGTGGGCAATCGTTTAGATCCCTAACTAGTGTAATCCTTCAAAGCATGTTAAAGGGTTGAGACTAAAGCGATCGTTCTTCTCTTTACTGGGCCCGAGTGACACTCACGGGTCTAGAGGAGGAGGGAAGATGCTGTCGATATCTGTCCGGCTGGGCTAAACTAGCTAGCTTTAACTAGCCTGGACATCAGCTTCTCGTTGGGGAGCGAATCTCAATTATTGCGCATAACTCTCTTATTTCGCCCCTTCTATTCTTTTCCCAGATTAACGATAAATCTTTGATTGGTCGGAATAGCGGGATTAAACTGTGAATTCGATCTAACCGCGTAGCGAGCCGGTACGGCCACGGTGCCCAGGAGTGTTTTGCGAAGGTGCCGTGTTCAGTCACACCGGTGGCATTCCGAAACCAACAGGTGGCGTCTCCGACACTGCTGGAGCAGCCCACTACCACGTAATAGTCCCCCCCCCCCCCAATCACCACCACCACCACCTCAGCCAGATTTGTGAGCAGAGCCCGTCTGGAACCGCATCCCCAAAAGGCAGCGGCGGCAGAAGTCTCTTGTCCCAGCACTTCCAGCTTCCCAGCCCAAGCCAAAGGCACTGATAAACAGCCCCGGTCTGATTGACACTTCCATAGCCTGAAGCACTTGCCAGCCGATTCCCAGAACGCAGTTTGGAGCCCCTTCGTCTTCCCTTTCACAATCCTTGGAGTTAACTCTCAAGATCGTCCCAAAATAAAATCTTTTGTAAAAGTTTGACGAGTTCTATTAACAACAGGGTATGGTCCCGTACCCACCACCGGGTGCAAGAGAGTATCAAGAGTCCGCAAGTCATTTAATCCCTAAACTGCCTTCCTTTGCCACCTTTCTTTCTCCCCTCCTGACACCTTGCAAAGGGCGGGCGGCACGGAGCATTCTTCACCGCGAACCACGGTTGAGATGAGTTACAAAAGGGCTTCTTACCTGCCCCGATCCCCGTCGATTGCCACAGGACTAATGTCAAAGTTAAAACAGATAAACTTGTGTCCCACATCCAGCTTTTTCTTTTCCTCCGAGAAGGAGAGCTTCGAAAATCCATGGCTGCCCGGCTCTCACGACCAGCGAGAACGGGTCACTTTTTACTGTTCGAAGCAGCAAGTCGAGAGGAGGAGGGGTGGGTGTTGGTGGTGGGCAAGGGGGCGGGGAGGGAGGGGGTGAGGTGAGGGTAGGGGGTGGGAGCGAAGCCTTGCAGTGAGGATCAAAGTGTGAGGAGAGCCCCGTCCTGCGGCCAAGCCTAGAGGTCCATGCAGAGCGCTGGCTGGGCGGCGAACCGGTGTTGAGGTATTTTTGGACGGGGGTACAGTGAGGAGAGAGAGCGAGCCTCTCTGGATCCTTAGATGCCGCTGCCTGGTGCCCGGTCTTCGCTCTGCTGGTTCTGATGTGCGCTGGATGAAACCATGCCCCGTTTCTGCTCCGGCTCCGCCGCGCCGCCCGAATGACACACCGGCGCAACTCCGCAGCCCGGCCGCCCCGTTTCGCCGTGCCGCAGCTGGCCAATCGCAACGCACCGCAAAAACTTTCCGCCAATCGCCGCCGTCCTCCCCCCTCACGGCTACCTGCCGCGCCGCGGTCCGGCACCTGCCCATTGGCTCGAGATGGAGCAGGGGGCGGGTACGACCAGCTAGTAGGGCGGGGCAGCGGCCGAAGAGAAGCACCCAGTGTCGTCACTGCGGCTTCGAGCCAATCAGCTGTCCCCGTAAGGAGAGTGGTACACGAGCGGCGGCAACTTCAACTGGGACGTACTGGGCATGGAGCACAGGATGGCACTAAAAACACAATCCCACATACCAATCACACAGACCCATACACCAAGCATGATCCCGCACACTAAACACCTGATCCCACCACACAGACTTACGCACAATTTCAATTCTACACACCAGACACATCAAACACATGGTCCAACACAGACACACATTCTACTTACAGTCAAACATACAAAACACATGATCCGCACAGCAAACACATAGTCCCACAACTGCATGCACACTGATCGCAGTGCCATACACAATGACTACAGACCGGTGGCATTGACCTCCTACATCATGAAGACCCTGGAGACACTTGTTCTGAAGCTGCTCCAGCCTATGGTCAGGCCACACTTAGATCCCCTCCAGTTCGCCTACCAGCCCGACTAGGAGTTGAGGATGCCATCGTCTACCTGCTGAACCGTGTCTACGCCCACCCGGACGAGCCAACGAGCACTGTGAGGGTCATGTTTTTTCACTTCTCCAGTGCGTTCACCACCATCCACCCTGCTCTGCTGGGGGAGAAGCTGACAGCGATGTAGGTGGATGCTTTCCTAGTGTCATGGATTCTTGATTACCTGACTGGCAGAACACAGTACGTGTGCTTGCAACACTGTGTGTCCGACAGAGTGATCAGCAGCACTGGGGCTCCACAGGGGACTGTCTTGTCTCCCTTTCTCTTCACCATTTACACCTCGGACTTCAACCACTGCACAGAGTCTTGTCATCTTCAGAAGTTTTCTGATGACTCTGCCACAGTTGGATGCATCAGCAAGGGAGATGAGGCTGAGTACAGGGCTATGGTAGGAAACTTTATCACATGGTGTGAGCAGAATTATCTGCAGCTTAACGTGAAAAAGACTAAGGAGCTGGTGGTAGACCTCAGGAGAGCTAAGGTACCGGTGACCCCTGTTTCCATCCGGGGGTCAGTGTGGACATGGTGGAGGGTTACAAATACCTGGGGATACGAATTGACAATAAACTGGACTGGTCAAAGAACACTGAGGCTGTCTACAAGAAGGGTCAGAGCCGTCTCTATTTCCTGAGGAGACTGAGGTCCTTTAACATCTGCTGGACGATGCTGAGGATGTTCTACGAGTCTGTGGTGGCCAGTGCAATCATGTTTGCTGTTGTGTGCTGGGGCAGCAGGCTGAGGGTAGCAGACACCAACAGAATCAACAAACTCATTCATAAGGCCAGTGATGTTGTGGGGATGGAACTGGACTCTCTGACGGTGGTATCTGAAAAGAGGATGCTGTCCTTGCATGCCATCTTGGTCAATGTCTCCCATCCACTACATAATGTACTGGGTGGGCACAGGAGTACATTCAGCCAGAGACTCATCCCACCGAGATGCAATACAGAGCATCATAGGAAGTCATTCCTGCCTGTGGTCATCAAACTTTACAACTCCTCCCTTGGAGGGTCAGAAACCCTGAGCCAATAGGCTGGTCCTGGACTTATTTCCTGGCATAATTTACATATTACTATTTAACTATTTATGGTTTTATTACTATTTAATTATTGCAACTGTAACGAAAACCAATTCCCCCGGGATCAATAAAGTATGACTATGACTATGACAAACATGCACACTAAAAACAATCTCATGCACAGACACACGTAGACTGTACACTAAACACACAATTACACACACAGACCAAGATGTTAAACACACAGTCCCATGCACACTCCCACACACACCAGATACAGTCCCACAAACTGACACAGACATTAAAGACAGTCCACTACATAGAGTTGCACATGAGCACATAGTACCCTATTAATAATCACACACTAAGCACAGAGTCCCAGACACAGTCCCACATAGAGACTGAAACTTAAACATGCAGTCACATACGCAGACCTACAAATTAACCACACGGTCCCAAACACAATCCCACACAATAAATACTCATTTCCCTCTCTAGATACACAAACAGCTTCAAATGCATGCACATACACATGTAGAGCTTCATGCACAGACAGACACCCCACATACAAACAAATCTGCTCACACACACCTTAAATTTATCCCAGATATGCAGAACATCCTGGGCATGTTCTTTATTCTTCTTTGGGATCAAGGATGATTTCACCTCTGTGGCATGGGCAGCAATCAACGAGTTGAATTTGCGACCCACAGTCGATTGAACAGATGGGAGAGAAGGCTGAGTAGATTATGAGATGGGGTGCTTCATCTGGGATGGCACAGAACCTTTGTGAGTCAGTGGGGTTCTTGATGCTATCCTGAACTGTCCTTCTCCACTGAGAGTAGTCAGGGGCCAGAGGTTCTCAGGAGTCAGTGGAGAAGTTGCATTTCTTCAAGGAGGGTTTGAACATGTCCTTGATTTTTTTTTCCTCAGCCTGCCTTGTGATATCATCCTGGGATAGGGCTTGGAACCATGGCTGAGTAGGGAATCCGGTATTGGGCATGAAGTCAGAGGATCACAGAGCATGGAAATACACATTTTCGCTCAACTGTTTTACCCAGCAAGTTAGTCCCGTATGTTCACAGTGGACCCATAGCCCTCTGGTACTCTCCAATACACATACTTAATCTAGACGGCTTTTAAAAGTTGCCAATGTGCCCACCTCAATTCATTCCAAATGTACACCACCCTTTGCATTATGAAGCTGCCGCTGATGTCCCTTTTAAATCTGTCACCTCAGATCTTAAAAATAAACACATTTTTTTCGCAACCCTCCCTACCGATTGCTCAAATACGATCGGCAGAGGGATGTAGTTGAGTGAAAAGCCCATCTTCAACCTCCACCTCGAGGTCAGCTGAGCCTCAGTCTTTGAGCTGTATTGCCCAGACTGGTACTTGGAGGCTGAACTCAAAGACAGCCTTTCCTTATTCAGCAAAGCACATGACAGAATGGGATAATACTCAGCACGTATGCAGGTCACAGAGGCACACATAAAAATACCCAGCCTCATACACCCACACAGCCTTCTCCCCCTCACACACAGACACTCTCAGACATAAAGACCCGCTTATATACAGATCCTCATTACAAACGTGCCCAAACATACCTGCACTAACTTACAGACACAGTCCCCCTATGCACTCAGATCTAAACATACAGATCCACGTGCACGGACTGACCCAGCTGTATCTTTAGACACAAATGTCAGCATACACAGTCTTGCATGCACACACATAATAAATTAATACATACGCACACACACTGACAGGCAGAAACCCCCATGTAAAAAGACTCAGATACACATACAAGAACCTACAGATCCTGTTGTATGCAGACAGACCCCAACATACCTCCCAAAGCACACCTCCTCACATCAAGCACGGCAGTGAATATGGAAGCTTTCGAGAGCATGCAGAAGAGATTTACCAGAATGCTGCCTGGATTATAGAGCATGTCTTTTGAGGAAACTTTTTGAACAAAGTAGGGCTTTCCGCTCTGGAGCAAAGGAGGATAAGACTTGATAGACACAGATAAGATGATAAGGGACATAGATAGAGTGGACAGCTACTGTCTTTATCTCAGGGCAGAACCGACAAATGCAATTGATCTTAATTTTGAGATGATACAAAGTATAGGGGGATGTCAGAGACATTTTATTTATATAGAGAATGATTAAGTGCACAGTACGCATTGCCAGGGATGATGCGAGAAGCATTTGAGACATATAAGGGACACTTAGATGAAAGAAAAATGGAGAGCTATGTGCAAGGGAAGGATTTGATTGTAATTGGAGTGGGTTGAAACACTGGCACAGCATCATGGGCCAGAGGGCTCATACTGTGCTGTACTGTTCTACGTTCTGTATTCTCTGTAATACTGGCACAAGGGTCAAGCAAAGGTTGAGCAAGGAGAATCAGACTGACAACTGGGGTCTAGAGTCCCTGAGTTCAAGTAAAGTTAAATTCATAATCTGCAATTAACAGAGAAAACTGCTAGGTATTGCTAACAATGATCATAAGATAATCGGGTATTCATCAAAATCTGGTTCACTAATCCCTTAGCTAAAGAGATTTGCCACCCTTGCCTGTCAAATGCAATTCCATGGTGTGGGATGTGCAGTCAACATTGCCCATGTTATTGATGGTCAGATCCTGAAAAATAAACAGGCTCTAAAAATATCACCAACACCGTCTCCACAAAATCCTCCAAGCCCACTGGTAGGGAAAGCAAATCCGCCTCAGTTTTCTCTCCCAGATCAACATGCACTGTACTCAACAGGCCACGTCAATCCCAGATCTGGCCCCAGGCGCCTGCAGAAGACACCTTAGAGAAAGAGATTAGTGGGTGGACAGAGAGGTGGATTCAGGCATCTGTATTACACTCAGAGCCAATCTGAATCCAGAACAACATCCTCATCCTTAACGTCAGCGAGATGAAAGTGCTGGTTGTTAAGCTTAGGAAGTACAGTGCTGAGCACAGCCCTGTCCAAATCAATGCATCTTCTGTAGAGGGTCTACAGTTTCAAGTTCCACATCACCAGCAACCTCACCTGGTCCCTCCACACTGACGCAATGACAAAGATGGCACATCAGTACGTTTATGTTCAAAGTTCAATGTAAATTTATTATCGATGTACATAAATTATATGTCACCATATACTACCTAGAGATTCTTTTTTTCTTGCAGATATTGCCAGTAGAATTAAGAAATACAATAGAATCAATGAGACTACACACAAACAAAGACCGACAAACAACCAATGTGTAAACTGTAAACGCAGAAATAAATAAATAAATAACAATGAGAGCATGAGTTACAGTCCTTGAAAGTGTGTTCACAGGTTGTGGAATCAGTTCAGTGTTGAGGTGAATGCAATTACCCATGCTGGTTCAGGACCTGATGGTACCTGTTCCTGATTGTGGTGGTGCGGAACATAAGCTCCTGTATCTCCTTCCCAATAGCAGTAGTGAGAAGAGACATGGCCTGGAAGGTGCAGGTCCTTGGTGATGGATGCTGTTTTCTTGTGGCAGTGTTCCTTGTATTTCAGGGGTTCCCAATCTTTTTTATGCCGTGGAGCCTTACCATGAACCGAGAGGTCTGTGGACTCCAAGTTGGGAACCCGTGTTGTAAATGTTCTCAAATGTGGACTTGTACTTTATACTTCATTGTCACCAAACAATTGATACTAGAGCGTACAATCATCACAGCAATATTTGATTCTGCTCTTCGTGCTCCCTGGAGTACAAATCAACAGTAAATATTAAAAATTTAAATTATAAATCATAAATAGAAAATAGAAAAAGGAAAGTAAGGTAGTGCAAAAAAAACCGAGAGGCAGGTCTGGATATTTGGAGGGTATGGCCCAGATCCGGGTCAGGATCCGTTCAGCAGTCTTATCACAGTTGGTAAAAAGCTGTTCCCAAATCTGGCCGTATGAGTCTTCAAGCACCTGAGCCTTCTCCCGGAAGGAAGAGGGATGAAAAGCACGTTGGCTGGGTGGGTCGTGTCCTTGATTATCCTGGTAGCACTGCTCCGACAGCATGCGTTGTAAAGTGAGTCCAAGGATGGAAGATTGGTTTGTGTGATGTGCTGGGCTGTGTTCACGATCTTCTGTAGCTTCTTCCGCTCTTGGACAGGACAACTTCCATACCAGGTTGTGATGCAGCCCAGAAGAATGCTTTCTACGGTGCAGCTATAAAAATTTGTGAGGGTTTGGGGGGACAGGCCAAATCTCCTCAGCTTCCTCAGGAAGTAAAACACTGGTGGGCCTTCTTGGCAGTGAACTCTGCTTGGTTGGTAACAAGTCAAGATGCAACTAGTCAGGATACTCTCCATTGTGCACCAACAGAAGTTTGTCCAAATGTTAGGTGACAAGCTAAATCTACACAAACTTCAAAGAAAGTAGAGGCACTTTTGTGGTGGTCCCTGGACAGATCTTCTTTTGTGATATTGCCAAGTAACCTACCTTCCACCTCCAATCCCCCATTAAGGAGCTGCAGTTTCTTCCTCCTGTAGTGAATAATCTGCTGACATTGAGTGTGAGATTGTTGTTTTGGCACAATTCAAACAGCTGAGAGAAAGACTCTTCTCACTCACTGTTCTCTCTCAGTTATACTATTACTGTCACTTTGTCATTTCTTTTTGCACTACTTAAGATTTCACTACAATCTTCGCAACATTCTGCTGTATTGGCTCATTGCTGTATTTGTTTTTACCACGTAAACTAATTAGTCCGTGAGCTTCAAGCAAGCAGGGAATTTCTTAGATATATATATATAAATTCACCTAATCAAGATGTAACACATCTCCACTGACCCCTGGGAGTCTTTGGCCCACCGGTTAATGTGGAGAAAGAGGGTTAGAATGGGACAACCGCGGATCCACGTGTCAGAAGCATGGAGAAAGCCTGTGTAAATGGCAGAAGGAGCACACCAGATTACAAAGTTCATGCCTGCCCATGTGCCTGGTAACACCTATCTGACCAGTGCTCTCACTTCAGGGCTGCAGGAGAATAGGAAGGTGGACGTCCACCTGTGTAGCTACTGCACTCACCGCATCTCCCTCTGAGGTCTCTGAAACCACCACCCGATACGCACCCCCTCTCCCCATCTCCCTCAGCACCCGAGGGGATTGTCCCAATCCTGATGCCACCCACTCCCCTTTTCAGGGCACTTTCCCCTGCATCCACAGCAGATGCCACAGAGGTGGTAGGGGTGATGGTATAGGCAGATGCGATAGAGGTGTTTAACAGGCCCTTAGCTGGGCACATGGTTGTGCACTGAATGGACCATTGTGCAGACAGAGGGGATTTGGTGTCATTAACTTAATTAATTTGGCATGACATCATGGGACTAAGGGCCGGTTCTGTTCTGTGTTCATGCTCTACATTACATATTCCATGTTCGATGTTCAAAGCTTTAAATCCTACCTATGCAAACACGAGGAAATCTGCAGATGCTGGAATTTCAAGCAACACACATAAAAGTTGCTGGTGAACGCAGCAGGCCAGGCAGCATCTCTAGGAAGAGGTACGGTCGATGTTTCAGGCCGAGACCTTTCATCAGGTCTAAGTGAAAGAAGAGATAGCAAGAGATTTGAAAGTGGGAGGGGGGGGGGGAGATCCAAAATGATAGGAGAAGACAGGAGGGGGAGGGATGAAGCCAAGAGCTGGAGAGGTGATTGGCAAAAGGGATATGAGAGGATCATGGGACAGGAGGCCCAGGGAGAAAAAAGGGGAGGAGGGAAGCCCAAAGGATGGGCAAGGAGTACAGTGAGAGGGACAGAGGGAGAAAAAGGAGAGAGAGAGAGAAAGAGAGAGAGAGAGAGAGAGAGAGAGAGAGAGAAAGAGAGCGAGAGAATAAATAAATAAATAAATAGATAGATAGATAGATAGATAGATAGATAGATAGATAACGGATGGGGTATGAGGGGGAGGTGGGGCATTAGCGGAAGTTAGAGAAGTCGATGTTCATGCCATCAGGTTGGAGGCTACCCAGACAGAATATAAGGTGTTGTTCCTCCAACCTGAGTGTGGTTTCATCTTTACAGTAGAGGAGGCTGTGGATAGACATATCAGAATGGGATTGGGACGTGGAATTAAAATGTGTGGCCACTGGGAGATCCTGCTTTCTCTGGCGGACAGAGCGTAGGTGTTCAGCAAAGCGGTCTCCCAGTCTGCGTCGGGTCTCGCCGATATATAGAAGGCCACATCGGGAGCACTGGACGCAGTATATCACCCCAGCTGACTCACAGGTGAAGTGTCGCCTCACCTGGAAGGACTGTCTGGGGCCCTGAATGGTGGTAAGGGAGGAAGTGTAAGGGTATGTGTAGCACTTGTTCCGCTTACACGGATAAGTCATGTGTAGCACTTATTCTACCTGTGTACGGAATGACACGGAATCAATAGCTTTGCACCGTAGCTTAATACACGTGACAATAATCAACCATTACCAATGATAATCCTCTTCTCTCTCTGTAAAGGGTCTTGCTGGATACGCTGGATATTTCTGCTTTCATTGCAGACTTCTCTGCTGAGCCACAGGCATGCACACAGACACACACACACACACACACACACACACACACACACACACACACGCATGCACGCACAGAGGCATGCACATACAGGCACCGAAGCGCAGGTATACTCATATACATGCATGCACACAGGCGTGCACAAAGTTAACAAATTTCACGTTACATGCCAGTGATAATGAATCTGATTCTGATTCTGACAGATACACAGAGACACGCATGTGCAAAACGCATACACTGGTGGATCCATGGGAAATGTGCTGTTGATTGGTATAAAGTCAGAGGTCCAGTAGGCTCCAGGCTGCAAATCCTTGAGTAGGTACTGGTGACTGGGCATGACCTACCAGTACTGGCCTCCCGGAGTTACCATGCAGCTCCATTCAGAGCCAGCCAGTGAACTAAGAACTTCATGATTCCTGCTTCGGACAGGGTCACAGTATTTACTTCAGCTGGAGCCCCCTTGACACAGTTGATGCAGTGATTCCTCTGCAATCTCCTTCCCTGCACTGTAAACATCGGAAGTCTGTGTGAAATGAAGCTTCAGCCTCCCGGTCCCCTGTGGCCAGAGAGGTTGGCCTTGTATAAACATCAAAGATGTGCCGTCAGTTCTGACTTTGTTTGTTGGCCTTGGGCTGGTTCACCAGTGTGGGGGCAGGCAGCAGGAAAGCTCCAGGCTGCCTGCCCCCTCTTCAGGCCACAGTGAGGACAAACCAGCCGCTCATAAACACCAGCAACTAAAAATACATTCAACCCCCTGAGCAGCCAGCGAGCTGTGGTCCGGGGAGGCAGAGAGCCGTGTCATGCAGGATGCCTCTAGCCTTGAGAGCAGCACTGCTGAAGAGCTTCCCCAGGCATTAGGTGGGAAAGAAGAGTTCTTTCAACCTAGTGGGAGAACCTACTGAGCAGGCTCGGGCCATCTCTTCACAATATCTCTGGAACACTCATGGACTGTTAGAGGGGTGGCAAGTTTGTTTATTGTACCTGTACCTCACTGTACTGGTGTACATGACAAGAAACTCCGCTTGACATGAAATGGTGAATGTTCCACAGATTCCCATACTGTCATTACAAAGGAGGCATGACAATGCCTCTACTCTCTTATGAGTTTGAACAGGTTCAGCATGTCATTTAAAACTTTAACAAATTTTCAAAGATGCTCAGTGGGCAGTATGCTGACTGGTTGCATCCCAGCCTGGTATGGAAACACCAGTGCCCTTGATCAGAAAAGCCTACGCAGAGTAATGGACACAGCCCAGTCCATCACAGGAAAAGCCTTCCTCATCATTGAGCTCATCTACAAGGAGTGCTGTCACAGGAAAGCAGCACCCACAATCAAGGACACATGTCATCCAGGCATTCTCTCCTCTCACTGCTGCCATCATGAAGGAGGTACGGGAGCCTAAGTTCCATACCACCGGGTTCAGGAACAGTTATTATCCCTGAACCTCACTCACTCCTACACTGAATTGAT
Organism: Mobula hypostoma; assembly: GCF_963921235.1. Classification (NCBI taxonomy): domain Eukaryota; kingdom Metazoa; phylum Chordata; class Chondrichthyes; order Myliobatiformes; family Myliobatidae; genus Mobula; species Mobula hypostoma. The sequence goes on from NC_086101.1 coordinate 30,866,985, forward strand.
TCCATAACCTAAAGACTCACTTTTAAGGACTCCACAACTCATGCTCTCGATATTTATTGCTCATTTAATAATAGTTATTATTATTCCTTTTATTTTTTTCATTTACACATTGATTGTCTGTTGTTTGAGGAGCATGCTCCAGGTGGCTCTTGACGTGATTTGGCAACAGCACATGATGAACGTCGAGCTCTATGACGGTCTGCCGATGCTCACCACTAAAATCGAGGCGAGAAGACTGCAACTAGCGGGGCATTGTCTACGCCACCCGGAGCTAACTGCCAGCCTAGTCATCATATGGGAGCCAAAGCACGGGAGGATGAACTCTGGGCACCCTCCCAAGACTATGGTCAACACGTTGCCAGAAGACAGCGGTGCGGCTAATATAGATGAACTGAACACACTGATGAGGGAGAGGGAGAAGTGGAGAGTCCGTCATCGTGTCCTACGCCGGCCCCCTAGGCCTGAGTCGACGTAGTAGTAGGGTCTGTTGTTCGTGTGTTGGCTTTTCATTGATCCTATTGTGTTTCTTTCTATTTCCTGTGAATGCCACAAGAAAACGAATCTCAGGGCGGTATATGGTGACACAAATGTACAGTACTTCGATAATAAATTTACTTTTAAGTTTGAATATATATCTGCTGTGGGGACATGAAAAAGAACAATTTCCATTAACAGGAAACCTTCCGGAGTTCTTGACATTCCAACACGCAGGACTGATATTCTATCACTGCTGGAGAGACAGATTACGAGGAATTGTGAGGGAGTGAGATTGTGGGAGAGTGGGAATGGGATAGTGGGAGGGGGACTGGGAACACTTTGAGAGCCAGTAAATGCACAGTGGGCTGAACGGACTCCATCTGTGTCACAAGAGAACAAGAATACCAGAATTTAAGAAGCCACTTTACTGCCAGTTAAACAGATAGAGACATAGAGACTCTGTGACAGCAGCTGCATTTCATTAGGAGTTTGAGAAGATTTGGTATGTCACCAAAAACACCCACAAATTTCTACAGATGTACCATGGAGAGCATTCTGACTGGCTGCACCACTGTCTGGTATGAGGGTGGGGGGTTACCGCACAGGATCGAAGGAAGCTGCAGAGTGTGGTAAGATTAGTCAGCTCCATCATGGGCAATAGCCTCTACAGTATCCAGGACATTGTCAAAGGAGTGATGACTCCTAAAAGTGACGTCCATTACTAAGTACCCCCACCACCCGGGATATGCCCTCTTCCCTTTGCTACCATCAGGAAGGAGGTACACAAGCCTGGAGGCACACACTCAACCATTCAGGAAGAACGTCTTCCCCTCCGCCATATGGCATTGAACCCATGAATACTACCTCACTACATTTTTTGTCATTTCCTGGTTTTTGCACTACATATTTAACCATTTTATGCTTACTGTAATTCACAGCTTTTTCTTTCCACTGTCACGTATTGCATTGTACCGCTGTCACAAAGTTAACAACAGATACTCCCACAGCCCTCACTGTAACAGTGACGTACCTCAAAACGCTCATGTAACGCACAAATTCACTCCTCTTTCCTCATGGTAACACCCTACACACTGGTAAACTCCACAAAGTCACTGCAATAGCGACACACCAGCAGTAGTACTGATACAGCCCACACCTCTTACAGTAACATGCTGACCATCATACACCCCCCCCCCAACACGCTGATACACCCCATCCCTGTTGAGCTTGACCATCTGTTATCTAATGTACCACCAGCATTGGCTTGCTGTGTGGCTGAAGGACAGGGTGCCTCAGGGATGGTACAGAAACCCCATAAGGCATGTCTGAGAGTGCTGGCTTATTCTCCCACTCACCCCACAGGCCCTGCCCCAGCAACTCGGGCACTGTCTTGGCACACTTTGCTCAGCACTGATTGCTCCACAGTCTTATTGGTCTGGCTGGGCCTGTCCTTGTTTGCTCAGGCGAATTGCAGGCATTTCATTAAGAGTGAGAGCTGACTGCTTGCTTGTGGATCCAAGACTAATTAGACAGTGGCTGTGATTACAGATAATCACCAGATCTACTTTTCCTCTTAAGGGGACACATACACACACTCAGAAACCAGTTGGAAAATTAACGCATTCAGTGTCTGGTCTCTAAACAACAGCACCCCCTCCCAATCCCCCAGTTAATTCATGTAATTAACAATCCTCACATAAACTGCAAGATTTGCTACTCCATAAAGATTTCACAAGATTCAAAAAAGCCACAAGGATGTCAACAAATGTAAATTTTTGAAAGATGTAAAGTCTCGACATCTCGCTCCTTAACCTGCTACGTCCATTTCCCTAACCTCCCTCTCCTTCTCTATCTCTTTCTCTCTCTGTCTCACTCACACACACACACACACTTTCTCTCTCTCTATCCAAACCCAATCTCTACTTTCTCTTTATCTGCCTCTCTTCTCTCCGGTTCATTTAACACGATTATACTCTGATCTCTCTGAACGCTCTCACACACTATCTATCACCAAAATCTTCACTTCCTCCCCCTCTTTTCATCCTTCCCTCACTCTCTTTCTCCCTAGTTATTTGACACTATCTTTCACCAACATCTCTACTTTCCTCTCTCCCCCTCCCCTCTTCATTTCCCTTTGTCATTTTCTAAACTCTCTTCCTGCTCTCCTCACTTCTCATGTTCTTTTTGCCCTCTCTGCTCTTCTTGTGTCCTCTTACCCTCTGCCTCTCTCCAAACTTTCTCTCCTTTTTGCTCACCTTTTCTCTCCCTCTAACCTTTCCTACAGTCTTGTCCTCCTCCACCTCTCCACATTTCCCCTTGCTTCTAATCCCCTAACCACCTGACTGGAGAAACTTTCCCCTTTCTAATCAAACCTCCTCTAACATCTCACAACTTCTCTTAGCCTCTCGACAGTGTCTTTCTCTGTGGCACCTTCATCCATCTTTCTTGTTCTCTGCCCTGTCTGGTGTTTTATCTTCTTTGCAAACCCTCCATCTCTTTCTCTCTTCCACCTCTCTTGTCCTCCTTTAACCTATTTTTCATTCTCTTTCACACTTCCCCAGTAATTCTCACAATCTCTGCTTCTCATTTTCTGACCCCTCTTAATCCACCACAGTTTTCCACTTTCCCCTCTTCTCTTCTTCCCCAACTACCTCTCCACCCCTTGTTGCCTCTCTCTTTCCCTTGCAACCATTCTTTCTCCAGAATTTATCCACAGCTCTTTCTCCATATCCTTTTTAGCACCCTCCATGTCTCATTCACTTAATCCACAACTCCCAAACCACCCTCTCCCCACCTATCTCTCCATTCAGTCCTTAACGTCCCTCCCTTTCTACATTTCTCCACCTCTCTCTCTTTTCAACTCTCTATCAATGAATACAGTGAATACGATGAAGGCAGCACAGTCGTGCAGCGGGTAGAACTGATACCTCATGGGGTCTCTGGAGAGTTCAATCCCGAACTCGGTGCTGTCTGTGTGCATAGTTTGCACATTCTCCCTCCGACCAACTGGGATTACCTTGGGGTACGCGACGTTCCTCTGTTACGTACCCCGTAACTGGGTTGCCAAACCAGCAGAAATGGATCACTCAGTTGGAGTCTGGATTACTAGAACTAAGAAAGTTTTATTAAAGAAACAAGCAACACAGTACTCTAATCAAAAGGATAATGAATGCAACAGTTCAGCAATGATAAACATACATGTACACAGAATTCAGATAACAGGATTAATCAAGCTCTATCGTTGTCTAGGGGCAAATGACCAGTTTCAAAGTGACGCAAAGTTCAGTTCAGTTCACAGTAATCGCTGCCGTGGGAGATGGACAGTGTGGGGGAAGGAGAGAGAGAGCAAAAACGAATGAATATTCAAATGGCTTCCACACACAGACCTTCGCAGTCAGCTGTCGGGCGAGTCCTTTGTGATGTCATCTGAGGTCACCGACCGTGACCCCTCCGTTTCCAGATACGATCATTTCTCTGCGCTGATCCTGGCACCCAGGCAAGGGTGGACACACACCAGGTTCCCGTCGATCGTGCCTTTCCACCCTGTGCGTTTATGGCCTGGTACTTCCCACCGACTTGTGAGAGATGCACCACTTCCAGGGTCTTGTTACCTCGGGTGTCGTGTGTGTGCTGCCTTAGCGAACCTGTCCCTTTTTATCCCCCTGCTGGGGTATCGCCTGTCCATCACTTCAAACAGTTCAGGGTTCAAAGGGGGAGCCGCTCTTGACAGCTCTCCTTCCCCTTCATTACACATCTCCATTGCTGCTCCATTGTTTTCCTTATCTCTCTCTCTCCTGAAGACAGGTGGCAGACCAACTGCTGATCACACAGGACAGCTAACATCTTAATCTATGTGTATTCTTGTCACACCTCCAACATCTCAAAGACAGATTACTACTTTAAATAGTCCCGAGGTTATTGCAGAAGGGTAGAAACTGAGGTGTATGGGAATGTGGAGAGAATAAAGTGGGATTAAGGTAGGATTTGTGTAAGTAATTCGTTGAAGACCTGCAGGGACTTAATGGATCGAAGGGCTTATTTCCATTCTGTAACTCTCTATGCTTCAATGATGATCAGATCCAACAGATTTAAGTGTTGCAAAGTTGGTAACAAATCCAGTTGGAAATTGGGAGAAGTGTCTTTCCCCTGAGATGGATCCAGGTGAGGGGCTTGGTTAGTGATAGGCAGATGAGGAAGGAACAAGAGAGGGAATTATGTCAGAAGCTGGGAGGTGATTGGTGGAGGAGACATAGAGCTGAAGATGATGGAATCTGATAGGAGAGGAAGGTTGGAGAATAGAATCAAGGGAGACAGGTGGGAGGGCAGATGAGAACAGCGGGTGAATATGCCCAGTAGGAGGAGTGTGTAGGTGATGGGCAGGTGGATTGGAGGGTTGGGAAAAGAAACAGGGTGATGCGAGCTCTGTGGAGCAGGAAGAGAGAGAAAAGAAAATGGCAAAAAGGAATTGTGTGTGGTGTGATTAGCCAGGCAGAATAAGAGGTGTTGCTCCTCAAGTTTGTGTTTAGCCTCACCATGGCAGTGGAAGAGGCCAAAGACAGACAAACCAGTATGAGAACGGAGAGGGGATTAGAAATAGCTGGAAACTGGGAGCTCCCATAGATAGACAGATAGATAGATAGATAGATAAACTTTATTAATCCCGAGGGAAATTTGGTTTCGTTACAGCCGCACCAACCAAGAATAGAGCGTAAGTATAGCAATACAAATAAACCCCAACAATCAAACAACAAAATGCAAAACTATGCCAGATGGAAATAAGTCCAGGACCAGTCTATTGGCTCAGGGTGTCTGACCCTCCACAGGAGGAGCTGCACGTTCGATGGCCACAGGCAGGAACGACCTCCTGTGCCGCCAAATCTTGTATCACGGTGGAATGTGGCCGAAGTCCAACAGTAAAAAGTTCAATATCCAGTCTGCAAACACGTCCTCGATCGTAATATACCCCGGATTGCACCATCTGTTGTTAGCCAGATCAGTAAGCACCCCAATCCTTCACGCTTACTGCTCTCGGTGCACTTCCGGTCAGGCGGAATGGTATTACCCACCAAACTCCTCTTCTCCAAAAGTCTCTGTTGTCTCGACCCGGTCCTCTTTCCTCAGCTTTGTGATCCCCCTCTGCATCCTCTGTGTGTTTTCCTCTGGATTTCAGCCATCTGGCAGAGTGGACAGTAAAGGTGCTTGTCTTTGTTGAGACAGTTAATTTAATGTTCTGTCTGCACTTACAGGGACAGTTTCCCATCCATGGCCTGGTTTACAGCTCTCAGCAGGAAACTGCCCAACAATTAAGGTAAGAGTCATTTAGTTAATGATAATAATTAAAGTAGCAGCCATGTTGGATTTAAATGCAGATTGACTCAAAGCAGTGCACCCTTCCTTAAAGATTCTCGTAATTGTTTGTCTTTTATTTTTGTATACTGAGCTTATCCCAGTGAACTTGGAAAGTGAGAGGGAGATAGTCCGTGAGTCAGTAGGGTTGGTCGGTACCATCTGAGGGGAATAATGCTCATACATCAAAGTTGCTGGTGAACGCAGCAGGCCAAGCGGCATCTATAGGAAGAGGCGCAGTCGACGTTTCAGGCCGAGACCCTTCGTCAGACTGACGAAGGGTCTCGGCCTGAAACGTCGACTGCGCCTCTTCCTATAGATGCTGCTTGGCCTGCTGCGTTCACCAGCAACTTTGATGTATGTTGCTTGAATTTCCAGCATCTGCAGAATTCCTGTTGTTTGGAATAATGCTCATAGTGATTTTTGGCAAGGTATACAGCTCTAGAGTTAGAAAATATGTGATAACGTTGTAACAGTGGTAGCTTTATGTGTGCTCTCATGCATTTTATAACACTACCCTACAATAAGCATTTCTGAAAAGTGGCCAATATAAAGTACAACATTTATATTCAACCTAGTGGTATTTTGTCATCAGTGATCCTTCAGCGTTGAAATTTGTCACAATGATAGCTGAGTTCAAGCACTTTTCATCAAATGTTGTTATAAAATTCTACATTGAAAACTATATCATTGGTGGCACTTGCAGTATAGTGCCTAATTTCAGTAGACTGAATCATTTTATTTTTAGAAAAATATTTGTCTGTTGTTTATTTTGGAAAAGTCAATAAAAGCCCTAGAACACATATAACCACATGGATTTGTGGAGAATTTATTCAGGAATTCAAATAAGTAATCACTTTTTGTATATATTCCATATTAACATCAGTACAGCAGAAAATGTTACCCCACCCCCCAAAAGGTAAAAAACCTCATTTGGAAAAGTTTCTGGAGTTTTCTCAATGTCATGATATTTTCTATATTGTTGTATCAAATCAAAACAATCTTAAGCTTTTGTCATAGCATATAGAATTACGGTACAATAATTCAAATGTGGGATTCCACACGGCCATAACCTAGGCTCCATTTGGATGTAAAATGAATATACTTAATCAAAGACTGCTTTCCATACTTTGTTTTCCATCCTTTCATAACCGATTAATAATCATAATAATTTTCCAAGTCTTCCACGTCTTCCACATCTTCATCTGAACTTTCCACACTCTCTGAGGTGGATGCCTGGTTCTCACAGTCTGCCAGTCTACACATGTCAGTACACCTGAGGCCATTTGCAACACACATACATCTTGGGAGTGAACATTTTTTTAGACAGTTCCAGGCCAGTAGATCCAGGACGGCATCGGGTGCTGGCTGGCCTTCCATCCAGTGCACCACCAACTGTTCAGCTTCCTCTTCTCTGTCCATCTTCCTTCTACTGCCAACAGGGCTTGGCACTTGTGTGTCCTTCTCCAAACATCTTCTCCATATACCAGCCTGGTAGTTGGCTCGTTGTGCATGTTTTGTTAAGCAGCCCTTGCATGGTGGGAGTTGATGACTTTCGATTTCACCTTTTTTTGGCACAGAAAAGGTGATACCTGAGTTCATTGACCTTGGTGGTTGATGCTTTTGGGGCATACAGGAGACACGTAAATGCCTCCAGTTTGTCCATCAGTTTTGGAGAGAGGTGCCATTCCTGAACCAACTCTAAGAATGTGTCCTGAGTTTCCCTGTTGCTGGTCAGAAGTTTTAGGGCACTTGTCTTCCCTTTGCCTGCAAAAGCACTTACAGTGTCACATCCTGTATATGTGTGCAACCCGATGAGAGCCCTACAAACCTTTATGCCAACAGTGGTAGCAACCTTCCTGATGTCTACAAGCATTGTACGGGTTCTAGTGGCATACTTCTGGAACAATGGGGCCTCAATCTTGTCACAAAATGCTAAAGATGTGATAAAGACATCTGTGTCTTCTGAGCTGATCACTACAGACTGGTATCCCTCTCTTGTGGCATGGGTAGCATGGAGAACTAGGTGGCCATCTGCTTCTTCTTGATGACACTGAAGAACTGACACCTCCTCACTGTCTTGAGATGTGATTCTGTAACATTTATCATTCACTGTTGCATACAGAAACTTCTCCTGTAGCTTTGCTCTGTACTCCACCTTCCTCCATTCATGTACTATGAAGCTAATGAGACTATTTTTGTTACTGACTTTGATTAAGAAGCTCCTCCACTGCCTCACCATCTGTGTACCTGTTATACCTTGCAACTCATGACCAGTCTCTTCACCCCGTAGAGATCTTTCACTATTCTTTATAGAGTTCTCCTTGTATGTGTCGAGCACAACATCTATTCTGCTACTCTGACTGCCTTCTCTCAGAGCCATACCCAGAACTGTTGTGGCAACATCTCTGAATGTAACTTGATCACCTTTCACTCTTTGGACAAAGTTTATTCCATCAACCACTGTGGCAGAGTTTCCTGGAAGTTGCTCTTCTACTGCTACATTTTTCTGCAAGGTTGTGGCTAAAGTAGATTTATTTGTCTTTCTCAGCAATCCTTCTGGTGTGGACAGGGCCACGACAATGGTCCAAGGGAATGAGAAAGGATATCCTCCATACGTAGACTGTGCCCTTGTGCCATCACTACGATGTGTCCAAACAAAGACCTGTCTGCTTTCAAGCCGATTGCCCTCCCATTTGATTTCACTTCTCTCTTACTACACATATCACTGAATGTTTTCAGCTTGTTGGTTTTCATTGGGTCATGGAATTTCTTTGTTGGTGGGTCTTCCTCTAGTCTCTCATCCTTGAAGGTTGCATAGAATTGCTCACCAATCTCATATGCCTTCATCAGTACGGAGACAATGTCCGTGGGCGCTGCCTTTGCCGTAGAGATGCTAATGAGGCCCCGCTTCTCTGCAAATGGGTTGACCCATTCATGTATGAGGCTAACCACTGCTGAAACGACTTCCTCATCTTTCTGGATTCTTGGCCACTGTAGCTCCTCATGACAAAGCTCTGATTTGTTGCCTTGCACCATCTCCCTTAACTGACCCAGGAATGCACTGCGGTGCTCTGCTGTTATGTAGTAACGCTTGATAGCTCCAGCATTCAGGCTGAACCGTGATGTGCCTCCAGGAGTCTGTGTGTCTTTGTTCACTGTGGCTTCAATAGCCTGGTCCACAGGGATCTGCCCAACGGGGTTGTTACTTGACAGCTGCACTGAGAATTGCCCAGTCTTGAAGGCCTCATACACAGAAGGATTCTTCTCTGGGAGGTTCATTATCTGAGCAAAGTAACCTGGCATAATTCATCTCATCATAGGCAAAGCACCATGGGATCATGGTTCTTATAGCATGGAGGTGCAACTCCCAGACCCCCTGATGAGAGGCGCGCAGAAGCCCAAGTACCACGTTCTCTACCATGTCAATGTATGATATCCAGAATGCGGATAGCTCTCCATTGCGACACACAGAAAGCTACCACCGCTGCAATGCTATCACATATTTTCTAGCACTAGGGGTGTATACCTTGCCAAAAATCACTATAAGAATTATTCCCCCCATATGGTATCGGTGGCCCAAATTTGTGGTCCTGGCTCACGGACTAATAGGAAGCGGTAGAAAGAGGGAGCTGGCGTAAGTGTTGGGGAAGCGGGAAGGAAGGGAGAGCAAGTGTTAGGAACAGGGAGGAAGAGAGGGGAGAAGGCTGAGACACATTAGTGGAGAGACAGAGCTGAGAAAGTGTTGATAATGGGGAAGGAGAGAGAGGGAGAAGTCGAGAGAGAAGGCAGGGAGGTCAGAAAGAGAGATTCAGAGAGAGAAATTGAGGGAAAGGCAGAGAGGTAGAAGAGGAAAGAAGGAGAGAAATGGAGGGAGTAGTGGAGAGACAGTTGGGAAGATGGTGGTAAGAGATAGAGAAGGTAAAGAGGTTAGAGAGAGAGGAAGGAGAGAGGAGAGAAAGAGCTTGACGATCATGTTGAAGGGAAGGAGAGAGAGAGAGAGAGAGAGAGAGAGAGAGAGAGAAGCAAAAAAAAGAAAGGGGAATGTCCCAGTCCCCACCTGCACTCTCTCAACAGACTCTCCCTTTTTTCCTTCCTATACTCTGAGAGAAGATACAGGAGCTTTAAATCCCAGATAACCAGACTCAAGAACAGCTTTATGCTCACTTCCCTGTGGGTGATGGAGCCAGGTAGAGGAGGGGTAGGATGGAGTTAGACTGGAGGGTGATAGGTGGAAACAGCTGAATTAATTGAGATATCTGCTGCCCTTGAATAGGTGGGGTGAGCCGCCCACTGGAACAACACCTCATATTACCTGAGGGCAGGCTACAACCTGATGATATGAACCTGATAACCTGCTCCCCCCAGTCCATTTTCTCTCTCCTACTGACCTACCTCAGTCCTCCTACGCCCACATCACACTGTTCCTTTCCTCTCCCTCACCCTCTCCATCTGCCTATCACCTACAAACTCCTCCCACTGGCTCCGCTCTGCTCCCATCTGCCCTCTCCATTTCCCTCCCTTGATTCACCACTTCACCTTCCTCCACTATCAGATTCCACCATCTGCAGTGCTGTGGTGACAGTTCAACTCTCACCCTCCGGCCTCCTGTCAATATTCCCACTCTACCCTCCTCCACCTACCTCTAACGCCTCCTCAACTGGATCCAACTACGATCTGCCAGTTCTTGTGCCCCCTTCTCCTCACTCCTTTATACTGACTATCTCCTCTCTAGTTTTGAGTCCTAATGAAATGTGTCTGCCCAAACCATAGACTTCAATTGTCCTCCATAGACACTGCCTGACCCTCTGAGTTCCTCCAGCATTTTCTGTCCTGGACCAACAATTGACTTACCACGGCAAAGTGTCACATCCCACTCCTTTGAATGGCTCTCATGTCTGGATCAGGCCTGTATGGTAATTAATAACTGGTTTATTATTGTCACATTTACCGAGGAGCAGTGAAAGGTTTTGTGTGCCGTCCATGCGGATCATTTCGTCACACTAGTACAAGATGATACAAGGGAAAAGCAATAACGGAGTGCAGAATAAGGAGCTAGAGTAACAGGGAAAGCACAGTAGAGGCAGACAGTAAGATGCAGACTCCACAACTAGGTAGATTATGAGGTCAAGAGTCCATCTTATTATATTAGAAGGCCATCCAATAACAGTGCATAGCAAATGTCCCTGAGCCTGGTGGTTCTTGCTTTCAAGATTCTGTATCTTCAGGTGAAGAAGAGACAATAACAGGTTGGGACGCCTTAGGAGAGGCAGTGAGCTGAAGACCTCCACCAGTTACAACAGAACATCCCTCACCCATCCCCACTCCCTTAGGGCCTCTGGCCCGCTCGAGGTGATCTCTGCAACCTTGCTCATTCCTGTTATTCCGGACAATGTTATTGCGATCTTACATCACGCCATAGGGGCACGCTGATGGAGAGCTCCACTCTGTGTTTTGACTACAGTCGAAGGACTGGAATGGGATGTGTTGGCAAGAGCCTGATCACAGCTCCATACCAGTGACAACTTGCTGTTAACCCCTTCCTCGTATTGAATATTGACTGAGATGAAATCCAGCTTCAGAAGCATTGAGAGAGAAGGATTTGATTGATAGGTGTGTGATGCAGCAGTGCAGGGCAAACTTTACCTAGATTTTTTAACCATTTCTCTTTGAAAATGTTCTTCAACCACGTGATCACTTTGCACTAAAATAGATCTTTTTTCAAATCAAAATGTGTTCTTGTAAAAATTGTGCATAATTTATGTTTTCTTTGAAATCTGCTTATCCAATGCCATGTGCCTGTGATGCTGCTGTGGGTAAGTTTAAAATTACACCTCTGCATACATGTACTTGTGCAGATGACAATAAACCCGACTTTGACTTTGACTAGAAGAACAACGCAAGTTAAATTAAAGCATTTCCTTACAGTCCCTAGACACTTGGACAGGCAGAGGAGATACCCCTCCACACCAGGTGTCCATAGATCAGGAGGAAGGGTCTGAAGTGCAACCAAACCCTGAGGAGCCTCACACACTCCAGTCATTCTTCTCCATCGCTGAATCACCAACAGCCCCAGGGAGAAAGACTAGAGCTGGCCAGACATGGGGCATTTCTGACAGCAGAATCGAGGATCCAATCACTTTCTATAGCAGGGTATAAACGTCAGACCTGGGACACTGAGGTCTACATTCTCACTGGATATAGGTGGATAGCAGACAGCTGATGGAGGACTGGACCTGACACTAGTTGGCAGGGCTGAGAATCAGGGACCACAGAGAACCTGTGCAACCAAGGAGAGTGTGGGGACTGAAACAAGGGACTAGAGAACAAGGTTCCTGGTCCTCCAACCAAGGATGGATTCTGGAGCAGGAACCAGCGACCATACATTTGACTTGGAAGCAGGGACAGGACACTAGACATGCAGCTAGATACTGGATATTGGACCTAGAACCAGAGACTGGAAATTGGACCTGGAACCAGGGAGCATGGACTTCAAGCCCACGTTCAGTGATGAGATCCCAGGCACATAAACTGGAACTGATTCTGGGTCTGATGTTCATTCCAGGTTTCAAACCAGCTTCTATCCCTTTATCCCTGGAGCAATGTCCGGTGTCTGTCCCAGGCCTGCAGTGATGAAGTCACAGTTCTGTACAACATAGAAGCAGGCCATTCGGCCCACGATATCTATACTGACTATCATGCCTATCTATACCAATTTCAGCTGCCTGAATTAATTCCAATTATGCCTCTATACCTTGCTCCCTTTCAAGTACATGTCCAGATACTTCGTGAACATTATTACTGTTCCTGAATCCATCACCTTCTCCAGAAGGTCATTCAGATATCAACTACATTGTATGGAAAATTTACCCCTCGGAATAGCTTTAAACCTCAGCCCCACCCCAATGTCTAACCCATATCCTGGGATTGTGTGATGGGACAGCATAGAGGGAGCTTCACTCCATGCCTGACCCTGGAATTGTGTAATTGGACAGGATAGGGAGAGCTTCAGTTTGTGTTTGACCCTAGGAGTGAGTGATTAGACACTGCAGAGGGAGCTTCACTCTGCATCTGACCCTCAAGTTATGTGATGGGAGAATGCTGAGGGAACTGTACTCTATGTTTAATGCTGGGAGTGTGTGATTGGACAGGGTAGAGGGAGCTTCAATTTGAGTTTGAAACTAAGAGTGATAGGACAGGTAGAGAGATCTTCATTCTCTGTCTGACCATGCCTTGGGGAGTATCTGATGGGACCAGGCAGAGGAAATTTCACTCTGTGCCGGATCCGGGGCATGTGTGATGTGGCAGTGTAGAGGAAGCCTCCCTCTATGTTTAACCCCTGCCCTGGGAAGTTTGAACAATGCTTATAATCTTCCCTCTCCAGTTGTTATACCATGCTGTTCATCCATGGAAATTGTCAATGACAATTTGTTCAAAATTAGATACTTGAATCGAAAATAAAAATGCAATATGGTTCAAATACTCTATGGGTCATATAGTAACTTTGAGAAGAGGTAGTCTTTAACCTAAAATGTTAATTTGGTTTTGTTTTTGACAGAAACATTAATTTACCATTCCCCGTTTTCTGTTTTTAGTCCATTTAATTTTTTTAAATGGCCTAAATACAGTACTTCCATTTTGCAAAACATTTTCTTGAGCTGTACATGTACAGTGGATTCCCATTAATTGAGGACAAGTACATTTTGGTCCAATTAGGCGTCTCCCTCAATTAGCCAAAGCTTCATGGAAATAGTTAAGAAGATATAAAGAATACAAGTTGAGTAACATATGAAACCACTTAGGTTTCCTTGGCTACATATGTCTAGGGAAGACAACCTCTGGCCCCGCCAAACTTGTGAGGTTGAGGCACACTTGATCCTACCCCAAACCTCAGTTTGTATGGATGCTCTGTCATTTGCTACCCTGTTACAAATTAATGCCATGAGCTAACAGACAGCACACTGAATACGAATACAGGAATTATATTTATGAATCTTAACTGAAAGGTTAGGTAAGAATATCAAAAAGAAAAGGGCCCATTCTAATTAAACAGTCAAAAGTGCACAAATTGGAGCTCATCTTGAACTTCTCTGTCTCTCACGAGCTGGGCCCTCGGTCAACATGAAAGCACATACAACCTTCTTGAATGTCGCTCATAATCCATCTCGAACAAACGGGATTGTATGCTACATCTGGTTTTCCCTAGCACCTTTTCTATTCATCTCTTCTCAAACAAAAGCCCCAAGTCCAATTTCATTGTCCCTCACCAAGAAAACCTCCTGCTGATTGGATGGCGCACGTTCCACATCATCCCTTCTCTTCAGTAGTAACTCAAACAGGCTGAAGGCAGAACAGAGCTCTTACAGAGCTGCTAAATGAAATAACTACAGCATAATAATAAAGGTGTGAACCAGGACATTACATATAATATGTATTTAAATAAAATACAGAACAAATTAGAACACAATGAAACTATTAGTTCCTAATAGTTATCAGCAGAGGAATTGATCCAGTGTATGCTGCTGTGTTCTTCTTATTGACTGTAAATGAACAAAATTAGCACAGTATAGGTAATGGACTGCATTCATACAATGTTTTTGACAATTTCATCCTCCAAATCTTTGTTTTTATTGTAATTTCAAGATGATTGTCTTTACTTTCAAATTCTTCATATTTCCTAACTTGTTGAGGTAGTCATATCATTTCATTGTTCACTCTTGGCAGTTTCTGACATCTCTAAGTCTGAATGCTTGAAACTGCGGTGAGCAAATATCAGTGACAAAAAATCATTGTTTTTCAAAAGCAAACATGTGCAACTAAAGCTATTTAAAAACTATTCAATCTAAGCATAGTGTAGTGTCTAATAGCCACACAAGAGTACATGACTGACACAAGTTAGAAACTATTTGGCAATGGTCTCCTGTCCCAATTAAGAGCCACAGTGTCCCAAATAAAGAAAGGGAATTCCGGGTATGGTCTTGATTAGTTTTTCTTCCTTAAGAGTTGTGCAAAATAAGCAGCAGCCACGATTAACCAATGGCCCAATTAATCAAAGTCCACTATATTTCTGAAGTATACCAGTTTGGATAGTTAAGGGCAGTCCTAGGTCAAACTGGTAAATTGTTTTAATTATTGTCACATGTATCAAGGTACAGTGAAAAATTTTGTTTTGCATGCATCCATTTCATTACACGGCGTGTTGAGGCCATACAAGGGAAAATAATAGCAGAGTGCAAAATGAAGTGTTGCAGTTTCAGAGAAAGTGCAGTGCAGGTGAAAAATAAGGTTCAAGGTAGATTGTGAGGTCAAGTGTCCATCTTTTCGAACGCGGGAACAAAGTAGTTTTGTAACAGTGAAGTAGAAGCTGTCTGTGAGCCTGGTGGTACATGATTTCAGGCTTTTGTATTTCTGCCCATTGGGAGAGGGGAGAAAAGAGAACGTCTGGGTTAGGTGGGGTCTTTGAATGATGCTGGCTGCTCTACTGAGGCAGTGAGAAATGTAGGCAGGGTTCAGAAGGGGAGGATGGTTTCTATCATGTTCTGTGTTGTGTCCACATTTCTCCACAGTTTCATGCAGTCGTGGGCAGAGCAATTACCATACCAAATAATGATGCATCCATATAGGACGTTTTCTATGGTGCATTTAATAAAAATGGTAAGGGTCAAGCGGGGCATGCAGAACTTCTTTATTATCAATGTGGTTGGACCAGGATAGTTTGTAGATGACGTTCACTCCCAGGAACTTGAAGCTTTCCACCCTCTTGACCTCAGCACCGTCTATGTGCACCACCCCTCTTCTGAATCAACAACCATCTCTTTAGGTTAGTGCACACACGCAGGTACTGAAGCACACACACGGCAGAAATTAAAGACAGTGTTAGCTCAACGTGACAGGCTTATACCGTTGCTAGAAATAGAAGTAGGCCTGGGAATTGGGAGCAGTCCAGAACTCAGCCAAGGCACATGAAGAAGATGATAAAGATAGTCAGGATAATATATGAGGGGAGATCAGTGAGAAACGTAATAACAGTAAGAGCTTTTATAGGTACAGTATATAAAAAGGAAAAGAGGATTGAGGACAAATGTGGGCCCCTTAAAGAGAAGGGAGACTCTATAATGCAGTATAAGTAAATGGCAGAGGAATTAAACAAATACTTTGCATCTGACTTCACAAAGTACTTGCCAAACCTGTAGGATCCATTAGAAAATAGCAGGTCTAGAGAGAATGAAAGATATAACTATCAGTCAAAAATAATGCTGGGGAGGTTGTTGATTCTTCCCCAGCACCTGATTTGTCTGAATCTGAGATTTGAAACAGATGGCTTTGGAGACAGCAAGCGCTCTGCTTGTCATCTTCCAGGGTTCTGCAAATTCTAGAATGGTTCCTGGGGACTGGAGCAGAGAAAATGTGTCTCCACTGTTAAATAACGCAAGGAGAATAAAAGCAGGAAGCTGCCATCCTTTAGTGGAAAGGAAAATACAGAATTCTTCAATGAAGGATGGATTGCAGCTATGTAAAACTTTGGTTAGGCTGCACTTGGAGTGTTGTGTGCATTTTAGGGTGCTCCGTTACAGAAAGGATGTGGAGGCTTTGGAAAGAGTGCAAAAGATGTCTACCAGGATGCTCCCTGGATTCAAAGAGAGGTTGGACAAACTTGTGTAGTTTCTGCTGGAGCAGTGGAGACTAAGAGGAGGCCTGATAGAGGTTTATAGAATTATGAGAGGCATAGCTAAGGTAGACAGTCAGAATTGCATTTAAGGTTGGGGTGGGGGTGGAAAATTTAACGGAGATATGAAGTGCAATTTTTTTACACACAGAATGGTGTGTGTCAAGAACTGGCTGCTCAAGGTAATGGCAGAAGCACAAATGATCGTTGTGTTTCAGGCTGATAGGCACAGGAAATGCAGAGAATGAAGGAATATAGCTCATGCGCAGGCAGAAAGATTTAGTTCAATTTCATATCATGTTTAGCACAGACAATGTGTGCCAAATGGTCTTTTCCTGTGCTGCACTGGTCTGTGTTCAGTATGTGGTCTGAGAGTAATGATCCACCTTGAAAAGGAAAATATGACTGGGCGGAGTCAGTGTCAAAGGAAAATTAAGTTTGACTCAATTGGGGGACCACTGTGTTAAGCAGCTTCACTCTATCCACCACAAATGTCAGGATCTCCCAATAACTCCATTTCAATTCCACTTCCCCTTCCCATTCCGATATGTCTGTCCATGATCTCCTGTACTGTCACATTGAGGACAAACTAGGGTTAGAGGAGCAACACCTCATATCCATCTGGGTAGACTCCAGGATGACATGAACATCAACTTCTCTGCCTTCTAGTAAATGCTCCAAATCATCCCTTCTCTCTTTTTCCATTACCCATTCTGGTTATCATCTTACCTCTTCTCTTCTCACCTGCTCATCTCATCCTTCTGGTGTCTGCCCTCCTTCCCTCTCTCCCATAGTCCACTATCCCCTCCTATCAGATTTCTTCTTCTTCAGTCCTTCACTTCTTCCAACTATCCCCTCCCAACTTCTTACTTCATCCACCCTCCCCTACCCACCCACCTTCCCCCTCTCCTGGCTTCAGTGATCACCTACCAACTTGTATTCCTTCCCCTGCCCCCTTCGATTCCAGTCCTGATGAAGGGGCTCAGTGTGATATGTTGGCTGTATATTCTCCTTCATATATGCTGCTTGACCCTTTGATTTCCTCCAGCATTTTCTGTGTGTTGCCCGAGATTTCCAGCATCTGCAGAATTTCGTGTTTATGACTTAACATTGAGTTCTTTGAGAATGCAACCAGTGGAACGTATTAGTGAAAACAACAGTCGTGGTAGATTTGGAATTTCGGTAATGTCCCACAGACAGTAGGTTGGTAGGGTTAGAGGAAATGAAGCTATGGGTAACAGCCTGACATGGATTAAGAATTGGTTATCAGAGAGAAATCACGGATGGGAATTAACATCTGGCAGGCCGTGACTATTGTGTACCACAAGGATTGGTGCGTGGGTCCCAGTTCATACAAAGTCCATATCAATGATTCAGCATAGGGGATCAAATGTCACGTCACCCAGTTTGCTGCTGAGACAAACGAGCCTGCAACGTGAGGTGGGTCAGGGGAAGATGTAAAGAGTCTTTGGGAGATGTAGTCAAACTGAGTGAGTGACAAAAATGGAATACTGTGGGAATATGTGAATATAGCAGAGAAACAGGGTTTTTTTTTGCTTGGTGAGAGATTGAGTAGTATTGATGTACAAGCCTCACTGAAAGGCCAAACTGCAAGTAAGTAGTATTTCATAGAACATAGAACAGTACTTCACAGGAACAGGCCCTTCGGCTCACAACGTTGTGCAGAACTAATTAATCTAATGATGCCGAACTAAACCAATCCTTTCTGCCCAAACAATATCCTTTCTCTGCACATTCATGGGCCTAGCTAGGAATCTCTTCAGCTTATCTATCACATTTGCTTCCACCACTACTTCTAGCAGTGTATTCCAGACACGCAGCACTCTATGTAAAACAATGTGCCTTACGTATCTCCTTTGAACTTATCCCTTCTCATTTTAAGTACAAGTCCTCTAGTATTAAGTATTTTGACCCTGAGAAACAGATACCAGGTGAATACTTTACTTATGCTTCTGAGAATTCAGTACGCCTTCCCTCTGTCTCCACCATTCCAGACAAAACAACCCAAGTTTTTCCAAACTCTTCTGATAGTACATGCCCTCTAATCCAGGCAACGACCCAGTAAACCCCTTCATCACACTCTCCATAACCTCCAAATCCTTCAAAATGGGGCAACCAGAACTGAATGATGCAACCCAACCAGACTTCTGTTAAGCTCCCCCTCACAGTCTGTTGGATGTCACTTTATCTGCTATGTTGCTGCGTGTCTGTTAGTCACAAATTCCAAATGTTAACTGTAGTCCTGTACTACCACATGCTCTCTCTCACCTGGGACATTCCTGCACCAGTTAGAATGTGATTAATCTCAAGGTCAAAGTCAAGTCCAATGATATATGCACATGCAGGCACAAGTGCAATCACTGACTTGCAGCAGCATCCCAGGCACGAAACATCAGGAGTACAACATTCACAAGAAAAGCATTAATTACACAAAATTATACAAGAGATAATACAAATAGAGCAATTAAAAACGAAGGCCATTGTAGTGCAAAGTTTTGCAATACTGAGGTGGTGACTAGGATTGTGCAGGTTGCTTGAATAACCAAATTGCTGAAGGGAAGGAGCTGCTCTTAAAACTGGTGTTGTGGGACCTCAGGCTTCTGTACCACCTGCCCAGTGGTAGCTGTGAGAAAGTGGCCTGGTCTGGATGGTGGGGATCTATCATCATGAATATTGCCTTCTTGATACAGCACCTCCTGTAAATACTATTAACGGTGGGGAGGGACGTGCCCATGATGTATTGGGCTGAGTCCACAACTCTCTACAGCTTTTTCCATTCCTGTGGATTTGAACTGTCACACCAGACTATGATGCAACCAACCAGGATACTTTCAATCGTACATCTGTAGAAGTCTGTAAGTGTGTTTGGTACTGGGACGTGCCTACTTTGCTCTTTGGTATGTGGGGGACAGCAATAGGCAGTTCACAGTCCTAAGCCCCAGTGGTTACCAGCAGCCACAGACCCCAGCTGTGTAAACGTCCCACAAAGGTCAGTTAAGTAATAAAGACGTGGCTCTCTCCCCGAAGGTCACTGCTCAGGTCAAACTGGGCGCGGGAATAAAGAGTCCCTCTGCTCAGAATCCGGGTATTCCCTCTCTCTGTGGAAAGAATTTGGATTTTCTGTTCAGCTGTCAACATTCAGAATTTAAATCAGGAGAAGCAGAGACTGAGTGAACCGGTCAGTCGGTGAGGGTCATACTGACAGTCCCTGTGCACAGCGAGTACAGTCACAGCCCTGCCTGACTGTCCACAGTCTGTGTGTCAGAAGCTGTACATAGACAGTACAGTCACTGTACCTCTGCCTGACTGCTTACAGTCCGTGTGTCAACCCTTGCATGCAGACAATTTAGAAGGATGAGGAGAGATCTCATTAAAACCAGCAGCATACCAAAAGCCCTAGATAGGGTGGACGGTAAGAGGATGTTTCCATTATTAGGAGAGTCTAGGACACAACGACACAGCCACAGAATAAAAGGACATCAATTTGGAACTGAGGTGATGAGGATTTCTTCAACCAGAGTGCTGAATCTGCTATGGAGTGTCTTGAAGGCCGAGTCACGGGGTGTATGTGATGTGTTTTTGATTGGTGAGGGAGTTAAGGTTTTCAACATGGGAGAATAGTGTTGGGAATAAAAACTGCCACGATTGAATGGCAGATCAGATACAATGGGCCAAATGGTCTCATTCTGCCCCTATATCCTAAGGTCTTATTGGAAGTACACATCTCTGTCTGTCTACAGTCTAAATTTCTAATGATGACCATAATCAAAATTGAGAAATACCCATTTGGTTCACTAATGTTGGTGGGAAGGGGGAAGTCTGCCAACCTTACCTGGTCTGGCCTGCAGAAACTCATCAAATGCTGACTCCTAGCTGCTCTGACATGGCCTAGAAGCTATCCAGTTGTGATAAAGCCTTTGAAATCCAGAATGCAGCAGTTCAAAGAGGCAGCTCACCATCACCTCTCAAGGGCAAGTAAGGAGGGACTATTAAATGCTGACCCATAGCTCTGAATGAATGAAAACAAGAGAGAGTGCAGAGAAAATTCACAACCCATAAGGTTTGTTCTAATGGGTACATTTCTATCTGACTGTTCTTTAAAGAAGGTGTGAACACCCTATGGGACAATTCTAAACCGGATATCCCTGTTTCGTAGGAACATAAGGAACATAAACAGGAGGATGCCATTCAGCCCATCACTCCCACGCCACTATTTATTGAGACCAGGGCTGGCCTTCTCTATTTTGCTGCACTATCTTGGTGGCCCTTGATTCCCTCCCTATACAGCAAATCTTTTAGTCTCTGATTTGGACGAACTCAATGACTGAGCCTCCTTAGTGTCCCAGGAGAGAAGATTCTGGAACTTCACCATCTGCTCAAGGAAGAAACTTCCCCCATCTTGATACTGGAGTCATCTATGTTTACTGTATGGTGGTGTGTACATGAAGTAAGCTGCCAAAAGATGTGACAGAGCTGTGTATATTTACAACACTAAAATATCGAGGAGTCTCCATCCTCCAAGGCTGCACTTCCAGACTCCTCAGCCAGGCCAGCCTTCTCCCTATGTCTAGTCTGTTACCTCCTGTAAATGCAGCCCTTCCTACGGAGCAGTGACCTGAATGGAAAACTATACTCCAGCTGAGGACCCATGTTCTATAAAGGTCAGAATCAGAATTGGAAGCACACTATTGTCAGTATGTGAAATGTACCATAATTGATTGTGGTTTGGTGCCAAGCATAAACCACAGGACAATATCACAACAGACAACACAAGAGCAACCAACAATTTACTAGACAATAGTGCAAACAGCCATGAACCATTAGCAGAATGGTCATTCATTCATTTATGGGATGTGGGCGGTTGCCAGCTAAACCAGCATTTATCGCCCATCCCTAGTACATGCGCAAACAGCCAAAATTAAGTTTAAGTAAGTGTGAACATACGGAAAGATTAGGTAATTATCAACAGAACAGGAAGAGCAGGAAAGGCCATTTAATAGATGTTGTGCAGGGGTATTTAGGGTATTACAACTGACTAAGTGTTGCTGAGAAGCTGGATAGCGACAGGTGATGACGTGTAGTCCCGGTGGTGATGGACTCGTGCCATCTCCCTGATGGCAATTTGGTGAATAAGTGACTGCTACGGTGGGTGGAGTCAGCAGAATTTATTTTCAGATCTTTTCTTTGCTCTGGCAATAAACAGTTCATTTAATGCTGGTAGCTGACAGCCAATGATCTTCTTCATTGAGTGGACCACTCACTGCAACCTGGACTTGGAGGAGGAGGCAGCAGCAGGAAACCAAACGGGTGATAGAGATGGTCACAACACTCTCAATGATGGCATCGAAAGCACAGTTTTACTGTTTCCATACACCATGCGCTAACCACAAAGTTCACAATTGTGTAACACAGACAGAGTGCTGGAGCAACGCAGCAGGCCAGGCAGCATCTATGGAAAAGGGTATAGTCATTGTTTCAGGCCGAGACCCTTCATCAGCAGTCCTTGCCTGGCCTGCTGACTTCCTCCAGTGTTTTGTGCATGTTGCATCTGCAGATTTTCTCCTGTTCACAAATGTGTAGCTTTATTTGGCCCCTACACTCTCAATGAAATGTCTATTCAATATAACAGAGACACCAGAACTGTACCAGGAAGTAGACCCACAAATTTTGAAAATCTATCATTCGAGATCCCCACCATCCAGGCCACGCATCGTTCTCACAGCTAACACTGGGCAGGAGGTAGAGAAGCCGGACATCCCACCACCCGTTTCATGAACATCTCCTTCCCTCCAACTGTTCGTTTCTTAAACCAACAGGCAAAACCTAATGACAACCTCATTATAGCAACACTATGATTACTTTGCACTACAACTGATGTTTTATTCTAATTATGTTGTATAATTTTATATAATTTATGTTTAGTTGATGCTTTTTTTCACGAATGTTGTTTATCTGGTACTATGTGTCTATAATGCTGCTGTAAGTTTTTCATTGCACCAGTGCATACATACTTGTGCATGTAACACTAAACTCCACTTTTGACTTTTTGTCTTTCATTTTTGAGAATTGCCTCCCAAAGCAAAGATCCCAAGGGAAACAACTTTGTTGAATTCCTGCAATCCCTTCAGTAGTGGCCTTTATTCTATGCAACACACATAAAAGTTGCTGGTGAACTCAGCAGGCCAGACAGCATCTCTAGGAAGAGGTACAGTCGATGTTTCGGGCCGAGACCCTTCGTCAGGACTCTTGTCTCTCCTCGTCCTTCACTCCCATTTCTTGGTTTCAAACTTGACCTACTACAGACCAGCTCTCTCCTCCAGCCTTGTCTACGTGCAGCTGCAATCTGCAATCCTCTTTGTAATCCACAATAAGGACAGATAATGTGCCACGGCAATATGCACCCCACTATCAAGGTCATTAAGACTGTTTAAAAACATTCTCTAATACTGAACACCACTATTCAGCTTCCACCAGCCTGACAAACAGCCAATCACTGCAGTCCTCTGCTCTCTTGTTGATTAGCCAACTTAGTATCCATGCTCTCAAAGTGCCTTTGACGCTATGTGATTCAGCAGGGCTATTATGCCTGCTAAGACATGTTGAATGCATTACCCTCACTGACTATTGGTATCTGTTCTCTCAGTTATCTAACCACTCCCTGATATACAATCCTCTAATTATGTATGCCTCCTCACTGATATCCCTCTCTTCCTTTATATTTGACCTTCCCACTGATATCTGGTAGATCCCACACCACCAGATTAGAGAACAATTGTTACCCTTCGACCATAAGGCTCCTGAACCAGCGTGGATAACTTTGCTCACCTCAACTCTGAGCTGATTCCACAGCCTATAGACTCACTTTAAAGGACTCGACAAATCTTATTCTCAATATTATTTATTTATTATTATTGTTTGCTTTTGTTTGTATTTGCACCATTTGTCTTCTTCTGTACACTGGTTGTTTGTATATCTTTATCTGTAGTTTTTCACTGATTCTATTCTGTTTCTTTGTATCTACTGTGAATGCCTGCAAGAAAATATATCTCGGTGTAGTAGATATTCACACGTGTACTTTGATAATAAATTTACTTTAAATTTTTCTTTAAACTTTTATATATTTCCCTCTTTCTCATTTCTCTCACTTTCCCATCCACCATCTCCCCCCCACCCAAGATACAGTACATCCATCCCCATAAATCTGTTCTAACTCTTCGCGATATCCATCCTGCTCATTGATATCCGTTCTCCTCACTGACATCTATCCCTCTCACTGATATCCATCCATCTCACTGAATACCCAACCCCTCACTGATATCCTATCCCCTCCAGATATCTGTCCCCAGACTAATATCCAAACCCTTTCCTGTTATCAGTTCCTCCCACTGATATTTGTCTTCCTTACTGATATCCAGCAACCTGAGTGATACCCACCTCCCTCACAGACTTAAGTCCCCCTCACTGATATCTATCCCCTCAGTCCTACCTATCCCACTAACTAGTAATCGCCCTGATATTTGTCCCGCTGACTGATAACCAAACTACACACTGTTCTCCAGTTGTGGCTGAACCAATGTTATATAGCATTGTATCACAACCACTTTGCTCTTATATGCAATAACCTGCCTAATGAAGGCAAGTATCCCACATGCGCCATATGCCTCCTCACTATTGTCGCTACCTGTACTGCCACCTTCAGGGACCCCTGGACTTGTACAGTGAGTTCCTTTGTTCCTCAGTCATCCGGTAAATCCTATTTATTATGTTAGTCCTTCCAAACTGCATCACCTCGCTCTTATCAGTATTAATTTTACCTGTTATTTCCCCAACAGATAATCAAAATAGTTCTCTAGTTTAAGACTACCCTTCTTATGATCAATAAACTAATTCATCTGTGTATCATACATCTTGCATTTGCATCTAAGTCATGACTGTATACAACAAGCAGCAACTGTTCACATAACTTCACCACCACCATCCACTTCTCTTGCCATTAGATACAATTTGCCAACTTGCCTTGGTTCCTACCTGTTCGATGAACCTTCTTTGCAGGGCCATACCAATGTCCTTTCTGATAGCCAAAGAAGGAGCCATTCTCCTCATCGGTAGCCCTCTCTCCCTTGCTGTATATTACTCCGTCTGAATGATATACCACTCTCCCATTCTGTCTGTGTCTCCATCTCTCACTGACGTCCACCCTGCTCACTGGGGACACAGGGTGGACATGGCTAATACAAGGGGGATTAACTTTAAGGTAATTGAAAGAATATATAGGGGGATGTCAGAGGTAAGTTCTTTATACAAAGTAGTGGATGTGTGGAATGCCCTGGCATGGGTAGTGGTAGAGGTAGTTACATTGGTCATTAAAAGACTCTAAGACTCAAGGATTATAGGAAAAATGGAGGGCTATGTAGATTGACCTTGGAGTAGGTTGAAAGGTCGGCACAAATTTATGGGCTAACAGGCCTATACTGTGCTGTAATGTTCTGTGTTCTATGTTAAGTCTACATAAACCACATCAACCACTTCTCCTTCATCTATATATTTAGTTACCTCTTTAATAAACTCAATTACATCAAAGAGGATCCTTTACCAACAAATTTGTGGTGAAGATACTGACCAATCTCAATCTTTCCCTGTCACTCCTGTTTTATTTCCATTAATTTCTCCACTGCTATCATTAGGCTCACTGCTTGGAACTACCTGACATATCCCTGCTGCCTTCTTCAGTAGAGGAACCACAGCTGCTCTCCTGCAGTCACCTAGGACATCACCTGCTTAGATTTCAATAAATCCATCAGGGCCCTAATACTGTCTTCTGTCACTCCTGTTAATGTCAGGAATATGTCTCATTTTGCCTTGGGGTTTTATCTACATTTATGTCTTATTTCACTGTCCCAACCAAAATCTCTAACTATAATGTATTTTCCCTCAGTGACTAGAGATGGAAAGTATTCATTTCATATCTCACCTACATCTTCTGCCTCCACTTACAGATGTCTTTTAGGTCCCTAACATGTCCCATACTTCCCCTGGTTACCCACCTGCTCTGAGTGAACATACAAAATGCCCAGGGATTTTTCTTTATCTTATCTGCCAGTGATTACTTGACCCTTTACTTCTTTTGTCAGGACCCTACCCTCAATCTCCATAACCCTGAAGGGCCTCCCCATCTTCAATGCTCCGTACATATCTATTTGATTACTTTTAATATCGAACCTCTGTGAATGCCGATATTAATGATGGCACTAAGGCTGACTGACAGATACGAAGTACAAAGTGGGGATAGAACTAGATGCCTCCATTGCAGCCAACAGGCAGATAAACAGCCCTCTCACTTGTATAGGTTACTAGCTGTGATATCCATCCCTTTCTATGGTACCTGTCCCTCACTCCACTATCGGTCCCGAATTACATCCCTCCATCGCAGTTACAGCTGCTTTCCCATTGAAATCTATCTCTCCTTAATATTTCATCCTCCCGCTCTAATTGTCCCTCTTGCTGCTATCCAACTCTCACTTTGATATCCATTCTCCTCATCGCTATCCCTCTCTCCCTTGCGGTATATTACTCCGTCTGACTGATATACCACTCTCCCATTCTGTCTGTGTCTCCGTCTCTCACTGACGTCCACCCTGCTCACTGGGGACACAGGGACGCTAGCCCAGAGAGGGAGACACGTGGCTATGGTGAGCCTGTTCACAGTGTCTTTAGAGCAAGGACAAAGCCTGAGGAAACCGGCTGAATCGTTATTTGTTGTGAGTTAGCTGGCAATAAAGGAATTGACTCATCTTCTCAGCATCATACCCGAAAGTGTTCAACTCAGTAGTGGAACTCGCTGCACTGGATAACACACTGCAGAGGCAGGGACTGAGGGCTGGGAGAGGGAGGTCAGTGTGAGGGGACAGCTTCCTTCACGCTGACAACTCCCTCTCATCACCCCCTTCCAGTGATTTCTGATGTTGACAGGCTGGGCCTGAAGGTGTCACTGGTGTCCAGCACAGAGAGCCGGCACTGGGATTAGGTTGAACTGGCGATAGGCACTCGGGATCAGACAAGCAAACGGCCAACGGCATCGAGTTAGTGACGGAGTTATCAACTGACTTCAGGAATCCATCTGAAAGAGTTCTTTGAATAATTGAACGCTTTAGGTGAGACAGTGCATTATTTAAGTTACTTCCAGTATGTGGATGTCTGCGCGCTGAGCTTCTGCTAATGTGCCCCTGCCGCACTTTCTTGCAATCTTTTCATCTCCAGAACAGACAGAGCCGTTTCAGAACCTCACTGAAACCTGATCACATTACGTCAGCTTTCCTGTGTCATAATCAGACGGAGAGTTTCACCTAAAGAATTCAACAAAGGAATCCTGTTGCTGCCTTTGCTCCTGTGTTTACATGACCTTTTCAATTTACTGTACGTGGCAGTGCCTTAGACGGTGCAAACCATATCCTCTCTTTGGGGGTCGACCCCTCTCTATGATCTCTCTCTCTCTCTCTTTCTTCCCTCGGGCTCTTTCTAAATGCCTTTCTTTCCTTCTTCTCTCTGTCTCACCCTTTCTATTTTTCTTTCTCTCTCTTTTATTGCCCGTCTCTCCCTCTCTTCATCTCTCCCTATGTCCCTCTCTCTCTCTTACCTCCTTTTCCCTCTCTCTCTGCCTCTTCCATCCTTTCATCTCTCACTCTATTCCTATCTCTGCCCATCTCTTCTTCTGCCTCCCTTCTCCCCTTTCTCTCTCCCCATCTTTCCATCTCCCTCTCTCAATGCCCCCTCCCCTTTCTTTCTCTCTATAATGGTGACATCTTCTGCCAGCACAAATCCAATTACTCAATCTGAACTTGATTTACTATGGCAAGTTCCAAGAGTGGACAGAAGAGCAGGTCCCTCATGCTGTCATTCCTAACCCCTTCCTGCACACTGAGTGTGCAGTTATTGGAAATGAGATGCTGAAGTACAACCAGAACCTGAGGATTAGCCTCTGTAAGTGCCCAGAGAGATGTAGTCTCACATATTCCACACTTGCACGGAATACAACTCGCAAGGCTACAGTTATGATAGGAAACTCGTGTGTCTGTGTGGGAACAGGTCCACTGTGTGCAGTATTATTTGCACCTGGCCCACAGAGTAAACTGTACAATTTGTACAACACATTGGTGAGACCACAAGTCGAACATTTTGTGCAGTTCTGGCCTCTGTCTATAGGAAGGAAGTCATTAAACTGAAAAAGATACAGACAAGTTACATGACAATGTCACTGGGACAAGAGGACACGAGTTATAAGCAGGGACTGCTTTGACGGGGACTTTAATCTCTGAGCATAGGGGGCTGAGGGGTGACCTCATAGAATTTTATAAAATTACGAGAGGGGTAGATAAGGTGAAGAGTCATAGTGTATTTCACAGCGTAGGGGAATCAAAAACTAGAGGGAATATGCTTAAGATGAAATGGGAAAGGTTTAAAGGGGAACTGAGAGAAATTCCTTTCACACATAAGATACTGGATATAAGGAAAGAGTTATCAGAGGAAATAGTAGAGGACACAGTTATTATGTTCAAAAGACGTTTGGTTATGTACATTGGTAGGAAAGATGAAGAGGGATGGGCAAGTAGGAATAGTTCAGATTGACACCTTGGTTGCCATAGGCCGTTTGGACCAAAGGGCCTGTTTCTTTGTTGTACCACTCCAAAGACTCTCTAACTCTCCACTGGGATCTCTTTTCAATCCAGAGATCAAAGCAGGTCACCATAGCCTCCGGAAAGCAGCAAGAACAGAGTTCTGAAGAGCTTGCAGGAGCAGCCTGTATTGGAGTCGCTTCAGTAGGGTTGGAATGATATTGGGGGGGGGGGAA
Source organism: Mobula hypostoma (assembly GCF_963921235.1). Taxonomy (NCBI): domain Eukaryota; kingdom Metazoa; phylum Chordata; class Chondrichthyes; order Myliobatiformes; family Myliobatidae; genus Mobula; species Mobula hypostoma. The sequence continues at coordinate 30,895,340 of NC_086101.1, forward strand.
TATTTTGGAGAGAGCTCATCACTTTCCCCTTTGCCCGAAGATGGGTTCAATGAGGGCCAGCAGGAGGTCAGCCTGGTGGGATCATCCAACACTCCAGAGCTCCTTCCATACTCTCTGTAACGGAACTGCTGGAGACTTCCGCCACGAACCGACATGGCGTGCCCCTCATTCCTCCTGCGTCCAGTCCAACCAGGCCACCCTTGTGCCGAGTGAAACTGCGAACCAGACTCTGAAAAGCTCCTAGTATAAGACAGGAAACTCCCAGCGAGCAGCCCATTGGTTTTCGCCAGTCGGTTGCACGTCTTCCTCAACGCAGTGCCCCGGAGAAGAGAAAATACATTGCTTTTATAAACCGCCTGTGAGTGTTAAGGGACCTGGTTCCCACGAGCAATTTCAGGCGAGTATGGTTCAGCTCAGCTGGGATCGCTCACGGGCCTCCTCAACATCCATTGCGATGGGTCGTGTGGTCTTGTCTCTCCTCCACCGTTCTGTCCATTTCCTTGGTCTGCCACCTTCATGGGCAGTGCACCGCCCTCTCGTCAACGGGGGAACGCTCTGACTGGGAGATGGCCATGCCCCAGATCTTCAAAAGGCACCGACAAACTACAAGCAACTTTCCGCAAAGCAGCGCCAATGATGCTCGCTACTGGAGCATCGAGTCCTCTTGAAAGGAGTGCCCGGGGCGGGAAAATTCATTTAAAAAGCACACATCCGGGAGGGTGCTCAGCGTACAGGCATTCCTGCCAGGTCCGAAGGTGGAGAATCGCTTCCTGTATTCAGGCACACACCGGCGACTGACCGTGCCTACCCGCTCCCGCCCCCTATGTATTCCATCTAAACTTCCCACTTCGAGGGGAAAAGTGCCCTCCCAACTTCCACAGGGGCCAAGATTTTAAAAAAAGTCTAAGAGCATCTACTCAAGGAAAAATTGTTATTAGTCTATTGTTTGTACTTCTCTTGGGCTAGAGAAAACTCTTCAACACCAAATCATTCTCCTTCAGATCCTTCACCCTTTATTTGTCTGCCAGCACTGCGCGTCCTCTGTAAATGTAGTACCATTTTCTGCGTTGCTTCCTCGAAGTACCGTATTTATATGTGGAATAATCTGTCTGGATCAGAATCAGGTTTATTACTACTGACATATGTCGTGAGTTTTTTATTGTGTGGCAACAGCACAATGCAAGCCAAAACTACTATAATTGGCAGATAGATAATGTCAAAGAGGAACAGCGAGGCAATGTCCATGGCCCCGTGTGTGTTCAGTAGCATAATGTTTTCTGAATTATTGAGTGTGAGTCTTTAGGCTCCTTGTACCTCTTCCCCGTCGGTACTAATAAGAAAAGGGCATGTTCCAATTGTCATCTGAACAAAAACTTTACACTACATCTCGGCGCATATGGCAATAATAAATCAACGCTACCAAAGACCATTGCTATATCTCTCTATGAGTACAGTGTAGTATCTTAACCATCACTATTATGTCATATCACTTAGGTTTCATGAAATAAACACCTCAGTCTTTCTAATTACACTCTCTGCGGCTAATCCACAAGGTAAGTTTCTAACATATTGGCGTTATGACTGAAACTCGTCAAATTTCAGATGGAGTTTGCATGTGAATAACTGAGACCTAAAACCAGAGGTTTAAATCCGAATAAAAGCAATTTCATTGATATAAGCGATTTGGCTAAAGTCAACTGGAAAATCTGATTAAAATGTATGACTGTATAAAAGCATTGGCAGACATCCAAAGCAAGTATTTTTTTATCGTCAACATAGATGCATTGCATTGAGAAACAAAGGATCCAAAAAGATGGTGATAAATTGCTGGATAATTAGTAAAGTTAAAAGTAGCATTTGACTAAAACTTTAAAAAATGTGCTGAATACAGTCAGTCCCCAGATTACTCCAAGGATCCACTCCTGAAAATTTTCCGTAAGCCAAATAAGTGGGAAATGAGAGGACCGCAGGAAGAGCAGTAACGTAAGAGCGAGCAACCATGGGAAGAGTGGCCGCCAGCCCATCTCACTGAGTGTGCTTAGCAATCCTAGTTCTGCTCTGCTCCATCTAGTTCTGAGTGTTGCGTGGGTAAGGAGAAGGCACGGGGAAATGCCCCATTCCGTTCCCACCCGACAGAAAATACCTGCTGTTGTGCAGAATTAAGACTGTAAGACATGGGAGCAGAATTAGGCCATTTGGCCCATTCAACTTGCTCCGCCGTTCAATCATAGCTGATTTATTATCCCTCTCCACCCCATTCTTCTGCTTTCTCCCCGTAACCTTTGACACGTTTACTAATCAAGAACCCATCAATCCATCTTTTAAATATACCAAATGACCTGGCTTCCACAGCTGTCCGTGGCAATGATTTCTACAGATTCACCACCCTCTGGCTAAATAAATTCCTCCTCATCTATATCTCAAGGGACGTCCTTGTATTCTGAAGGTGTTTCTGTCTTCCCCACTGCAGGAAACATCCTCTCTATGTCCAGTCTATCCAGGAGTTTCAATATTCCATAGGTTTCAATGAGATCCTCCCTCATTCTTCTAGTACAGTATAGGCCCTGACCCACCAAAAAGCTGCTCATCTGTTAAACATTTCATTCCCAGGATTATTCTTGTGAACCTCCTCTGGGCTCTCCCGAATGCCAGCATAACTTTTTTAAGATAAGGGTCCCAATACTGCTCACAGTACTCCAAGTGCAATTTGACGCCTTATAAAGTCTCAGCACTGCATCCTTGTCTTTACATTCTAGTCCTCTTGAAATAAATGCTAACACTGCATTTGCCTTCCTTACCAACAACTCAAACTGCAAGTTAACCTTTATGGAATCCTGCATGAGAACCGCCAAGTCCCTTTGCACCCCAATTTCTGAGTGTACTCCCTGCTTAGAAAATAGTTTACACCTATATTCCTTCTACCAAAGTGCACGACCTTATAAAGTACTTCCCTACATTGAATTCTATCAGCCAGTTCATCACCCATACTCCTGATCTGTCTAACACCTTCTGCAGATTCCTTCTTTCATCAACACTGCCTGCCCCACAAACTTGGCCACAAAACCATAAATTCTATCACCTAATTCGTTGATATATAATGTGAAAATTGGTCACAACACCCACCCCTGCGGAACACAGCTAGCCACTGGCAGCTGGCCAGAAAGGGCCTCCTTTATTCCCACTCTTTGCCTTCTATCAGTTGTTGTTGTTGTTGTTCCTTTGTGAGCCTTGTGGTGCATTGGGTAGCATTTTTTGCCATTTCCTTAACATTTGTTTTTGCTAGCTCCACGCGCAACCCAGCATGGATGGAAAGCACGTAAGGGGCTGGCCAGATTCGAACCCAGGACCATTTATCTCAAAGTCCGTTATTGATGTCACTACACCACTGGCCTGCATTCTGCCAGTCAGAACCTGACAACATGAGTAGGCCACTCGGCACCTCAACTGTAGCCCATAGCCCATGATCTGACCATGTCTGACCTATGCTGGTCCCCACTTCTCTTCCTGCCACTTACTCGCTCTTTGCATACTAGTAGGTATTCTCACAATCTTTTCTTACCTCAAGTTCTAAGTTGCACATCAATTTTCATTTTGTGTGTGTTGCTCAAGATTTCCAATGTCTTAAGTCTCCATTTTCCTTCTCTCAATTTATCAATCTATTCATTGCCCTTTGCCGGCTCTGATACTTCCCCAAACTGTTACAAACAGCCCAGCCCCAGATTGAAAATGCCGGATTTATGGATATTTCATACATAATTATGTGTTTTTGAGATTGGTGGTGCAGAAGGGGATGGATTGCCCAGCTGCTATTACATGGTACATTGAAAGCAGAAATTTTGAAGGTGGACAGGTCACCAGGAAATGAACTAAACCTTAGCGTTCTGAAATCAGTAGCTGAAGAGATTGTAGAGGCATTAGTAGTAATCTTTCAAGAGTCACCAGATTCTGGAATAGCTTCAGAGGATCAGAAAATTGCATATGTCACTGCACTTTGTAAAAATGGAGGAAAGCAAGATATAGGAAATTATAGGCCAGTTAAGCCTGACTTCAATGTTTGGTAAGATGTTGGAGTCCATTATTGAGGATGAGGTTTCAGGGCATTTGGAGGCAGAGCTGTGGGACTTCATTCTGCATTCTTTTATTTGTTTCTCTTGCACAGCCTCAATGCTCTGTGTACTAAAATGATCTGTAGGGATGGTATGCAAAACAAAGTTTTTCATTGTACCTCGGTACATGTGACAATAATAAAGCAGCTTACAACTTCCATGAAGGATGTTGACTAACTTTTAAAGTGGAGGTCCGAGTGAAGGCCTTTTAATGAGAAGGTAGAAACTTATTAAAGTGCTGGTATTGCATAGACCACTCTGCAGTAGCTGGACTCAGTTCTCACAAAAATAAAGATGGTCTGTGGTTGTTGATGGTCAGTCTCCCCAGATGCAAAATACCCTGTCAGGGTGTCAGGCCCAACCAACTTCAGCTGTTTTATCGATGACCCTGTTTCCATTTTAAAGAATGGCTGAAGATATTTGCTTATGATGTCATAGAGTTCATTCCACTTGCAACTCTTTGGCAAGTGAAGCAACCAAACCAGCTTGCAGCAATGGCTGGATACCATTCAGGCATAGGATGATGAATGGCAGGCAACATTGCAATTTAGTAAATTGGTTTGAGGTACAGTGAAAAATTTGTCTTGCATACCGTTCATACGGATCAACACATTACAATGGTGCCTTGAGGCAGTACACAGTAACAGAATTCATAATGAAGCCTTCCAGCTACAGAGAAAACATAGTGTACAACGATACTGCAATTGTGAGATCAAGAGTCCATCACACCGTCCCAGGGAACCATTCAATGGTCTTGTAACAGTGGGATGCACAATGTCCTTGAGCCTGAAGGAATGTGCTTTCAGGCTTTTATATCTTCTGCCTGATGGGCAGGGTCATTGATCATGCTGGTAGCTTTAACGAGGCAGCAAGAAGCGTAAGGCAGAGGCTGGTTTCTGTGATGTTCTGAGCTGTGTCCACAACTCTCTGCTGTTTCTTGTGGTTATGTGCAGAGCAGTTGCCCCACCAGGCTGTGATACATCTGGATAACATGTGTCAATTAAAAAATTATATGAGTTAATGGAAACATGCCAAATTTCTTTAGTCTCGTATCAAAGTGGAGATGCTGGTGAGCTTTCTTGGCCATTGCATCAGTGTAGTTGGAACAGGACAGACAGTGCAACATTCAGATTGTACAAATGCCAGAGGTTCCCTGTCTGTAAGTGCTAACAACTTTACTGAAGTTCCCACAATCAAGATCCAGGGTGAACAGGGTGGTGTGGGCTACCATTGACCAGAAACTCAACCTGTACTGCCTCCAAAATGTCAGCACATCAAGAGCAATGCAATATTCTGGAGGGATGGATTCACCACTTGATATATCAGACTTCCCACCATCTTCAACACAGAACTCAAGAGTATGATGGCATACTCTTCATTTGTGTGGATGAGTGAGGCTGCAACAAACACCTAGGAGCTCAACACCAATCAAAACAAAGCAGCCCACTTGATGGACATCCCATACACCCCCATTAAACACTCACTCCCTCCACCACCAGTGCCCAGTGACTGCAGTGTGCACCATCTACAAAATGCACTACAATTACTCACCCAAGCCGTTCGGGCAGCTCCGCCCAAAGCCACCTCCCTCCCCCACAGAGAAAGACAAAGGGCAGTGGGTGTAAGTGGAACTCCACCTCCTGCTGATTCTCCCCAAGCCACACATTGCCCTTTTTAAAAAGTATTTTGTTATCACTAGACCACAGTGTTACAACTCCTTACGGTACAACAATATGAGATGCATTGCTCACTGGGCTATAAGGAAACAGGTCACAACAGAAGAATAACAAGGGCTACTCCTGCCAGTAACACCCACGTTTTGAGAGAGTCTTTTGTAAATTGTACACATGGTCACTGGAACACACTCATTATATGTGGTTATGGTACAGGGTCTATCTGAAAACTTCCTTACAGACTACAGTACTTATTATGAGAGAAGGCACGCAGTCATTTTCTGCACACATTTTACAAGCATTAGGTTTTTTATGTGATCAGTGCTTGATAGTTCACAACCTGCTCCTGAACTACCCCCCGAACCACCTTTGACCTTCCCCTCACCTGGCCCCTAACCTACCCCTGACAGGCCCCCAACCCGTCCTCTTACTTGCCTTCTGGCCTTCGCTCTAACCTCCCCGCCCCTGCCGATGTGCCCACTGAACACCCCCTGACTTTCCTGGTCTGCTCCATGATTTGACCTCTCACCTGCCCTATCTCTACGACGTGTCCACTGATGTGACCCCTGAGCTTCCCCCGACCTTTCCACTTTCAGACCTGGTCCTCTAGCCCATCCCTAGAATTGAACACTGACCCACCCAGCCCAGTAAGTGCAAAATTCCTGGGTGTTAACCATATCAGGATGACTTGACCCAGGCCCAGCACATACTGTAGATACAATCACAAGCAACATACACCAGTACCTTTAACTTCTTAGGAGGTTAAGTAAGCCTGTTTTGTCACTGAAACCTCTAACAAACCTCTACAGATGTATTGTTGAAAGTGTCCTTACTGGTTGCATCATGGTCCAGTACAGCAATTCAAATGTGCAGGAACATTAGCAGCCATGGAGAGTAGTGGACTCAGACCAATAAGTCATGGACACATTCCTCCCAGCATGCGTAGTATCTGCTAGAGGTGCTACCCCAAGAAGACAACACCCATCACCAAAGATCCCCACCATCTAAACTATGTCATCTTCTCACAGCTATCCACAAGTAGGAGATACAGAAGCCTGAAGTCCCACACCACAAGGTTCAAAACTAGCTATGTCAACTGTTAGGTTTCTGAACCAACCAGCAAAACCTTAATCACTACCTCGGTTTGGCAACACTAAGACTACTTTGTACTACAATGAACATTTTTTTCCGAATTGTGTTCATTCTTGTATTATTTATGTTCATGTTATGTTTCTCTTATGAATGCTGCTTACTTGATAAACTGTACCTGTGATGCTGTTGCAAGTAAGTTTTTCATTGCACTTGTGCATACACGGACTTGTGCAGATGACAGTCAACTTTCACTTTGACTTTGAATCCTAGAGCCCATTCCCTCTCGGGTACAACCTACACTCTCTCTCTCTGGTTTGGTGTTTACAAACCCGGAGAGGACAAAGGGACAGATCTCTGGACACGAAGCTGGTGTCGACCTTCTCCCCTCCTCTGGAAGCTCCTGCGGCCCTGCAAGATCTCATCTATGCCTTTCCACCCCTCACCCCATCTGCCCTTGAAGGTTCTTGATTTTCATTGTCAGTCCTCCCTCGGGATGTCTGAGGCTAATGTCTGGGAACTCACTCCCTCAACCTGAGCAGGTGTGGGGGGGGGGGGGGGATGAAATGTGGAACTTTGGGAAGTAATGGGACAGATATATTGGGGTTTTGGTTTACACTGGAAGTTTACATTGAGGTTTGGGACTGCAATAGAGGGGAAGGTGATTCCAGAGGAGTTTACCGTGTTGGGGAGAGGGTGTAAGGGGTTTGGGGTTTTGTAGCTGAAATGATGAGGGTGTGTTAGTGGTCACAGCAGTAGCAAGTAGTTTTGAGGTTTTGGGCCATGATAGTTCATAGAGTCATACAGAACAAAAATCGGCTCTTTGGACCTGCACATCCATGTCAACCAAAGTGCCCATTTAATCTAGTTCCATTTGCCTGCATTTAACGCTTCCAATCTACGTGCCTGTCCAAAGGTCCTTTAAACATTATGGTATGTGTATCAACCATTTCCACAGGAGCTCATTCTATGTGTCTCTTTTCCTCTAAGTGAAAACATGTCCCTCATCTCTCCTTTAAATCTTTCCCCTCTCACCTTAAAACTATGGCTTCTGGTTTTGGACTCCCTTTCCCTGGGAAAGAGAAGGTTTGGCATCTACCTGTCTATGTCCTTCATAATTTAATAAATTTCTATAAGGTCACCCCTCGGTCCCCTTAGCTCCAGGGAAAACAGTCCCAGCCTATCCACTCTTCCTCTAACTCAGGTCCTCCAGTCCCAGTAGCAACCCTGTGAATCTTTCCTGAATCCTTTCCAGCCTAGTGACATCCTTCTTATAGACGGGTGACCAGAAAGGCACACATTACTCAACTTGTGGTCTGTTGATCCTGGAGATGACACTATCCAGAAGGCTGTTCCAAAGTCAAGCACAAGGCATAAATCTTGTGGTTACAGTCATAACAAAGAAATAACAGTAATCGACTCACATTACTATAAGAACCAAATAAACAGCCAAAGAAAGATTAAAGATAAAGATTATCTTTATTTGTCACATATATATCGAAGCATACAGTGAAATTTGTCAGTTGTGTCAAATCAAATCAGTCAGGATTGTGCTGAGTGCAGCCCACAAGTGTAGCTACGCCTCTGGCACTAGCATAGCATTCCCACAACTCACTGGCACTAATTCTACATCTTTGGAATGTGGGAGGAAACCGGAGCAGCCGAGGAAACCCACACAGTCACTGAGAGAATGTACAAACTCCTTATCGATCGTGTCAGGAATCGAACCCCAATCAGCCGGTGTTGTAAAGCATTGATCTAACGGTTATGCTACTGTGCTGCCAAAGAACAAAGAAGTGATGGTAATTTTATACTGAAAACTACCTCAAACTAGACAGTTAAGAAAATTCTGTGATCAGAACAGCCTATGAGTTAGTATGATTTCTGGCTACAAAGAAGCCTCAAAAAATACAGCAACTAATGTCTCCCTCTCCAACTAGATCCCTGACTTCCTGACCAATCAGTAAGAATAGGCAGCAAAACCTCTGCTATGATTATTATAAACACTGGTGCTCCTTAAGGCTGTGTTCTCGGCCTCTTACTCGACTCCCTGTACTACCATGACTGCATGGCCAGCTTCTAATCTCACTCTATCTACAAGTTTGCAGATGATACCTGTACGTATCCCAAATAACAATGAGCTAGAGTAAAGGAAGGAAATAGAGAGAGTGACATGGTGTCATGACAACAATCTTTCCCTCAATGTCAGCATGGTTATTACTTATGCTTATTACTTCAGAAAGGGTGGTGGGCCAAATGCTCCTGTCAACATCAACAATGTTGAATGTTGAGAAATTCAAATTCTAGGAGTGAAAATCATCGGTCCAGGTCCAACCGTGCTGAAGTCTTGGCCAAGTAAGCTCGGTAACAACTCCACTTGCACAGGCGGTTAAAGATATTTGGCAAGCCCCAGTTGACTCTTACTATTTCATTCTGGATGCACAATGATTTGGAATGGCAGCTGCTCTGCACAGGACCACAAGGAACTGCAGGAAGTTGAGGACATAGCGCAGGATCCAGCCTCCCATTCATGGACTCTGTCTAGAGTGCTGGTTACTTCAGTAAAGCAGCCAATGTAATCAAAAACTGAACCCACCCTATAATTTTCTCTTCTCCCCCTACCATCAGGCAGAGGATACAAAAGCCTACAAGAATGTACCACCAGGCTGGAGGACAGCTTCTATCTCACTCTGATCAGACTCTTAAATAGACCTCTTGTATGAAGACATGGACTCTGGTTCACACAATCTATCTCATTATAATGTTACACTAAGATGAGAAAATCTGGAGATGCTAGATTTTTTTTTTCCAGTCCTGATGAAGGGTCTCGGCCTGAAACATCAACTGTTTGCTCTTTTCTATAGATGCTGCCTGGACTGCTGGTGTTCCTCCAGCATTGTGTGTGTTGCATAATGTTGCACTTTATCATTTACTGCACTGCAGTTTCTATAGCTTTTTCAACTTATTTTTGCTTTGTTACTGTTTCACCTTATTTTAGCTCAATGATCTGTATGCAAGACAAGCTTTTCACTGTATCTTGGTACATTTGACAATAATAAACCAATACCAAGACAATTTGTTAAAGATCCTCTGAACATTAACAAACAGATGCTTATGCAAACATACAGGATAAGGAAATATAAAGGAAGTTAAGCTACAAGCAAAGTGACAATTTAGGCCCTAATCCAACACATCTCACCAATTTCTTCATCGAGAATATTTCCACCAAACTCATCTGCTGCCAACGGTGCTCCCGATGTAGTCTCTCCTGCATCAGCAAGACCAAACTCCCAGTTGCATGCCCTTTCAGTTCCTCTTCCCATTCCCACACTGACCTGTCTGTCCTTGGCCTCTTCCATTGCAAGCATGAGGCCAAATCCAAACTAAAGGAACAGCATCTCATATTTTACCTGGGAAGTCAACAACAGGAAGGTATGAAAGCTGAATTTCCAACTTCGGGTAGCCCTTACCTCCAATGTCCTGCTTCATCCCTCTCTTCCGATGCCTCCTACTTTTGTCCCATTTCCCACTACACTCCCCCATCCAGCCAGCAATCACCTATATCTGCCCCTCCCTCATCCCACTTCCAGTCAGGACGTTCCACACCCCAGCTCCACTGCTACACCTTATCCGCCCACAATCTGTTCCAGTTTCCATCAGCCCTTCACCTCTGTCCTATTGATTGCCATTCTAACATTCTTTAACTTATCAGATTCCAGCACTAGTTGCCTTTGTGTCCATGGTTGTCACCCCTCCAGCATCTATCTCCGACTTCTATGTCCCCTCCCTATGCCCTGCTCCATCTGTCTCCACATCACCCACCTGCCTCTCTCTCCCAACTCTATCCCTCCCTCTCCCCTACCTGGCTCCTTTTGCCAGTCATCCTTCTCCCCTCCTCGGTCTATCTGGCCTCGACTCCATCTTATCCCTCCCACTCCCCTCTTTATACCGGCTCTCTTCCCTTCCCACTCTCAGTCCTGATGGAAGGTCTTTACTAACAACTCCTTCCCCTTCCCCGCACCCCACAGTTGCTGGTCCACAATGCCACCCCCCCCCCCCACTGATTGTGTGTTGCTCAGGGTCCCAACATCTGTAGTCTCTTGTATCGCCAAAGCCTTGCACTCACTAATCCCCCTTCACCCTCAAACAGGGTCTCGGAGTCATCTCCCCTCCAGCTCCTGTGAACAACTGGGCCACACTCAGTACCCTGAGTGATGATGGAAACATGTCAAAGACCTTCTTTACCACCCAGTCTACCTGTGTCTTCAGGGAACTATGTACCTGTACCCTCAGGCTCTTTGTTCTACAACATGTCCCAGGGCTCTACCATCATGGGTAAGTCCTGCCCTTACTTTAATACACCTCAAAAAACACTTCCCACTTGATCATGTTAAATTTCGGTCCACTTTCCCAGTTCATGATTGATCCTGCTGTAACTATAGGCGACCTTCTTCACTGTCCACTATGTCACCAACTTTGGTGTCATCCACAAATATATTAACCATACCACCACCTACAACTCTCATCCAATCAACAATGAAGATACAAACAACAGCAGACAGAACACTGATACCTACAGTACATCTCATGCAACAGGCCTACAATCTGAAACATCCCCCCCGCCGCCCCTGCAATCCTCTTGACTCCAACCACAAGACCAATTTTGTGTTGAAATGGTGAGCTCACCCTGAATGTCATGTCACCTAACCTTCCAGAGCAGCCTGTCATGTGGGACCTTGTTAAGGGCCTTAATAAAGTTCTTGCTAAACAGTGTAAGTGTGTGTAGTGTGTCTCAGTGTTTTGGAACTGTAATGGGAGGTGTTGGTTTTTGGTGTCATAGAGTCGTAGAGCTATACAGCAAGAAAAGAGACCCTTCAGCCCAACTGATCCATGCTGATCAAGGTGCCCATCTACGCTAGTCCCACTTTGCCCATTGCCCTTTAAACCTTTCTTACCCATTACCTAAACAACAGGAATTCTGCAGATGCTGGGAATTCAAGCAACACACATAAAAGTTGCTGGTGAACGCAGCAGGTCAGGCAGCACCTCTTCCTAGAGATGCTGCCTGGCCTGCTGCGTTCACCAGCAACTTTTATGTGTGTTGCTTACCCATTAACTAAATGTCTTTCAAACGTTGTTATCATACCTGCCTCAACTATTTTCTCGAATTATTATTCCATATATGTCCCACTCTCTAAGTGAAGAAGTTGCCACTCAGGCCCCTTTTAGCTTCTTCCTCTCTCACCTTAAACTTATGCCCTCTAGTTTTGGATTTCATTTCCAAGGGGAAAAAAAAAACTGTTTACATTCGCCCTGCCTATGCCTCTCATGATCTTGTACACCTCTATTCTATACACACCTCTGAGTATGAGGGGCACTTGCAAGCATTTTCCATGAGGTTAAGTGAGTCTAGAGCTAGAGGTAAATCACAAATAAAGGAAAACCTGCAGATGCTGGAGTCTAAGCAACATACACAAAATGTGGGAGGAACTCAGCAGGCCATCGAACTCAAACTAGAGGTCCTCTGTTAACGGTGAAAGGTGAAATATTTAAGGGGAACCTGACAGGGAACTTCTTCACTCAGAAGGTGGTGAGAGTGGAAGGAGCTGCCAGCATAAGTTGTGAGTGAAGGCCTGATTTCAATATTGAAGAGAAATCTGGGTAAGTACGGGGCTGGGATTGGTATGGAGGGCTATGGATCAGGTACAGTCAATGGGACAAGGCAGAATAGTAGTTCGGCATGGACTTGATGGGCTGAAGAGTCTGTTTCTGTGCTGTCGTGCTCTATGACTCCATTACTCAAAGATACTCCCCAGTTGCCTAAATTCCAAGGAATAAAGTTCTAGCCTCACCAATCTCTCCCTATACAGGCCCTCAAGTCCTGGCAACATTGTCATAAATCTCGTCTGCAGTTTTTCCAGCTTGGCAATGTATTGCCTATTAGATTAGATTAGATTACATTTAACTTTATTGTCATTGTGCCAAGTATAGATACAAAGCCAATGAAATGCAGTTAGCATCTGACCAGAAATGCAAAGAATAGTGTTATTTACAAAATAACTGTGAATAAAAATTAAGTGCTACAGCACACAAATATAAAAGTACTGAGAGAGTCCAATATGGGTGCAATACTGCTTAGTGCTGTGACGTGAGGTTCAGCAGGGTCACAGCCTCAGGGAAGAAGCTCTTCCTGTGCCTGCTGGTGTGGGAGCGGAGGCTCCTGTAGCGCCTACCGGATGGGAGGAGAGTGAAAAGTCCATGGTTAGGGTGAGATGCATCCTTGATAATGCTTTTCGCCCTGCCCGGGCAGCGTTTATGGTAGATGTTCTCAATGGTGGGCAATGGTAGGCACCCCTATAAAGGGGTGATGAAAACTGAGCACAGTACTTCAAATGCAGCCTCACCAATGAACACTGAAACAACAATTGGAAACAATTGTGTACAACTGTAACACAATGTCCCAATTCATTGCCCTGTCCAGCATGGCAAAGCCCTTCAGCAGCACCCTACCTACTTGTGATGCTACTTTTAGGGACCAGTGATCTACAACACTTAACAAGGCCCTGCCATTCACTAATGTGGTTCGACTTTCCAAAATACAGTGCCTAAATTAAAACCCAAACCTTGTCCCCTTGGAGATGGGGGGTAGGGTTGATAACTTGGATTCAGTCCTGTACCAGACAGGTGAGAAGGGGAGACACAAGAGAATGCAAGTGTTGGAATCTGGAGCAACAATCAGTCTGCTGGAGGAACTCAGCCGACTGCGCAAAATCTGTGGTGGGGTGGGAGAAGGAATTGGTAATGTTTCAGTTTGAAACCCCGCATCAGGACAGAAGGGAAAAGGGGAGGTGTATACTCAGGGTCAGAGTCTCGACAGAGAGTTGGGGACAATTGCTAGCCAGTGGTTGGGGGGGTGTCTTGGGCTTTAATGGGGCAATGAGAAGGTTGGTAGACCCAAGGCAGGGCTGCCACAGAGGGAGGATGGTGAAGATTTAGGAGTCAGGGACAGTGAGTGGGAGGTGAGAAGGGTTGCTGGGTCATAGGGCAGGGAAGGTAGGAAGGAAGAAATCCACTGGGGTGTGTAAATGAGATGGGACTGTGACGCATTGTGAAGCACTAAAAGGAAGGCATCTGAATGTTATTAGCAACAGTTTCATGTCATATGGATGCGGCATTCACATTCCAGCTACTGTACACAGATGTCAGCCTCTCCCAATGACTCCCCGGGGGCTCAAAGGAGGATCTGGGAAACCTATTGAGGACGACAATCCCACTGGGACCATGAGTTATGGCAGGGCTCTTGATCTCTAACCCTCATATTCACCATAACTCTTTGTCACTGTCCTCTGTGTCTGTGTGAGAGTATCTGTCTGCTGCCCCTCTGTCATAAACACTACTGCTTCTATCCTCACTCACTCTACATCTGTTTTACTCAATACTTCTCCCTGTTCATACTGCCATATACTGTATATCTCCAACTCTTTCTATACTTCTCTCTCTCTGCATCTCTTCCTCTTCACTTTTGTTCCTCTATCTCTCAAAGTATCTATCTCTCAGAGTATCTGTCTCCCTGTTTTCTCTCTTTCTGTCTCTCTCTATCTAATTTTCTCACTCGCTATCTCTCATATACTCAGTCAGTCTCTTTCACTCTATACCCCCCAGCCTATTTATCTCTTTGTCTTCCTTCTCTCTCTTTCACTCTTGCAATCATTTTATATCTCTCTCACTCTCTTTGCACTCCTCTCTCCTTCTCCATCTCTTTTTACTTCTTCTCCTTTTTTCAACTCTCTCCTTCTCCCACTCTGGGTCTCTTTATCCAATTATCCAACTCTTGTCTTTTTTTTTCCATTTCCCTGCCCTCACTTTCTTCTTTCTCTCTCTATCTCCTCCACTATTCCTCACATTCTCTCTCCACAAGCTGCCCCCGATACCTTTGGATTCTTTCGGTTACTCATCTGCTCCATCTTTCACTGCCTTTATTCCTGCCTCTCAGTGTCTGTCTGTCTTTTGTGGTCAGTCTTTTTATTCTCTGTGTACACAGAGAGCTTACAAACACATTGGAAAACTGCCTGGTAGCATATCAACAGGACAGGAGAAGCCAACTATTTCAGCACACACTCTGAGGTTCACAGGAAGGAGCTAAACTTATCTCACCTGCGTAATTTATTTTATTTAGAGATATAGCATGGAATGGGTCCTTCGAGCCACATCTCCCAGCAACCACTGACAACCCCGATTTCAAAGTCCTGTCCTGAGCCTTTGTGGCTCATCAGGCCGGTGCTTATGCCAGTTTCCGTGGCATGAAGCGACTGACAGTACGGGACTCCCCCCCAGATAGGATGCCAGTCTATCGCGAGGCTGACCCCCAGCGTTTTTTGCCGGTACCCATTTTTCAACTGGGTAGACTAGAGCATTGTTTGGTTAAGTGCCTTGCTCAAGGACACACACTGCCTCGGCTGGGCTCGAACTCAGGACCTTCAGGTCGCTAGTCAAACACCCTAACCACTTGGCCACGCGCCACAGGACAACCCCAATATAACCCTATCTAATTTTGGGACAATTTACAATAATCAATTAACCTACCGGGTCCATCGTTGGACCATGGGAGGAACCCAGAGGACTGGAGGAAACCCACGCATTCCACGGGGATGAGACTCCTTTCAGAGGACGCTGGGATTGAACTCTAGACTCTAATGCCCCAAGCTGTGATAGCATCACACTAACTGCTGCGCTACCATGGCACCTCACGGTACCCAACACACAGGTCAGCGTGACTACTCGGTTGATATCTTTATTCCACATCTAAGATCCAGCCCATGGAAATTTTCCTCAGTACCTAAGACATTTTTTTTCTTCTTGTTTACATCCAACCCTCTATTTCCTCTGGGTTTTCTTTGACTTGTTTTGTTTCAAAGTAGCGTAATTAAATGCAGCTGAAAAATAAATAAATTAAAATATTATTCTCCTTATCAAGCATGTACTCCCACTCATGCAGTGTCCATTGGGCCCAGATGGACTCCAGGGAGTCAGTGGTCATTGCATTTTCCAGGGACTTCTGGCACGGATGTATACTGGAAATAGGGGCAGAATACATCCAGACCTGTGAGTCACAGTTACACAGCCCAGAAACAGGAGCAAGTACCGGTAGAACCACAATTCCTATCATGAGCAGTTAAAGCTAGATTATATTCTGTTGAGTTTAGAACAAGTGAAGAGCAATTTGTGAAGTATCAGATCCTGAGGGGGTGTGATAGGGTAGATGTGGAAATGTTTCCATCAGTTGGAGAGCCTTAGATCAGGGGACAACGTTACAAGATTAGTACATGGTTATTTCCTACTGAGCAGAGGAATTCCTTCACATAGTTGGTGGTGGACTGCTGGAGTTGTCTATCCCAGGGGTCTGTGGAGCCTTGATCACTGGGAGTACCTAAAGCAGACAGAAATAAATTTTGAAAGGGCAAGGAACTGAGGGCTACAGGGAGCTGGCACAAAAGAGGGGTTGAGACAGCCATGATCGTTTGAAATGGTGGGGCAGGCTTGAGGGACCAAGTGAACATAAAACATAGAACATAGAGCATAACACAGAGAAGAGTACCGTGCAGAAATAGGCCCTTCAGCCAATAATATTCAACAGAATCAATTAAACTATTAATTAAATGCCTAACTAAATTCATGCCTTCTGCCTAAACATTGTCCATATCACTCCATTCTCCACATATTCATGTGTCTGTCTAAGAGCCTCTTGAATTCATCTGTTGTATTTGCCTCCACCACCAGCCCAGGCCCCATCACTCTCTGTATTGAACAAAATTGCCTCACATATCTTTTAGCCCTTCACATTCATGCCCTTTACTTTTAGACGTATCAAGCCTTGAAAAAGATGTCGGCTGCCTGCTCTATCTATGCCTCTCATAGTCTTACAAACTTCTACCAGGTGTCACCTCAGCTTCCACTACTTCAGAGAAAACAGCCCAAGATTGTCCAACATCTGCTTACAGCACATGCCCCCTAATCCAGCAGCATGCTGGTAGGCCTACTATGCACCATCGCCAAATCCTCCACATCCTTCCTATAATGGGGCAAACAGAAATGAATGCAATACTCTTGATGCAACCTAACCGGAGCTTTATAAAGTTGCAATATAATTCCTGACTCTTAAATTCAATGCCTCAACTGATAACAGTGAGCATGCCATATGCCTCCTTTACCAGAATCAACCTTAAATCAGAATCATGTTAATTATCACTGACATACAGTATGTCTACCAACCTTCTCAACCACCCCATCAATCAGCAACTTTCAGGGATCTGTGGGCTTGAAACTCAAGATCCCTCTGTACATCAACACTTTTAGAGGTCCTGCCATTAACTGTGTACCATTGCTGTACGTTTATCTGCCAAACTGTAACACCTCACTCTTAGAGACATAGAGACATAGAGCAGCATAACATTGATACAAGCCCTTCAGCCCTACCAGTCCATACTGGCCACAGTAGTCCCAATTTCCTGTGTTCAGACCATATCCCTCCAAACACCACCCCTCCACCTACCTATGCAAATGCCTCCTAAATGATACTATTGTATTTGCCTCAACCAATTCCTCTGGCAGCTTGCTCCTTGTACTCACTATCTTCTTCATGAAAAAGTTGCCACTCAAGACCCTTTTAAATATTCACCTTAAATGCATGACCCCTATGGGACTACTCAACCCTGAGGAAAGCACTGCTACCATCACCCTGTGCCCCTCATGATTTAAAAATTCTCTGCGAGGTCACCCCTCACTCTACCACATTCCAATGAATGAAATCCTAGCCTGGCCAACATCTCCCTATAACTCAGGCTTTGCGGCCAGGTTTTTGGATGACACGAAGATAGGTGGAGGGGCAGGTAGTGTTGAGGCTGCAGATAGATTAAGAGAATGGGCAAAGAAGTGGTAGATGGATTAAAATTTTGGGAAGTGTACGATTATGCACTTTGGTAGAAGGAACAAAAGCATAGACTATTTTCTAAACAGGCAGAAAATTCAAAAGTCCGAGGTACAGATGTTCTTGCGAACCCACGTGCAGGATTCCCTAAAGATTAATTTGCAGGTTGAGTCAGTGGTGAGGAAGGCAAACGAAGGGCAGCATTTATTTTGGGAGTACTAGAATATAAAAGCAAGGGTGTAATGCTCAGGATTTATAAAGCACTGGTGAGGCCTCACTTGGACTATTGTGAACAGTTTTGAGCCCCTTATCTAAGGAAGGATGTGCTGAAATTGGAGAAGGGTCAGAGAAGGTTTACGAGAATGATTCCTGGAATGAGAGGGTTATCATATAAGGAGCATTTCATGTCTCCAGGCCTGTACTCACTGGAATTTAGAAGAATGGGGAAGCACCTCACTGAAACCTTTTGAATTTTAAAAGACCTAAATAGAGTGGCTGTGGAGAGGATGTTTCCTACAGAAGGCACAACCTCAGAATAGAGGAACATCCATCTAGCATGAGATGAGGAGGATACACACACGAAACGCAGGAGGTACTCAGCACGTCAGGCAGCATCTGTGGAAATGAATAAACATTTGACATTTCAGGCTGAGACCTTTCTTCAGAACAGCGAAGGAAGGGGGAGGATAATGGAATTTCTTTAGCCAGAGGGCGGTGAATCTGTGGAATTCATTGCCCACATGCCACTGTGGAGGCCAGGTTATCGGGTGTATTTAAGGCTGAGGTTGCTAGGTTCTTGATTAGTCATGGCATGAAAGGTTACGGGGAGAAGCAGGAAAATATAGTTGAGAAGGAAAATGGATCAGCCATGATGAAATGGTGGAGCAGACTCAATGGGCAAAATGGCCTAATTCTGCTTCTATCTCTTATGGTCTCATGGTCTAAGGCAAAAAAAATCTGATCTGTAAACTCGTGCTCCGAAGACCTATGCAACAGCAACATAGTGTCCCAACTCCTGTACTCATTCCCACACTTGGCCAGAGTAATCTCCACAGCAACCTTTCCCTAATGCTGACTTTAGGAAGGGGTCAGTGCACATGCTCCTGTCTACATCAACAGTGTTAAGATTGATAAGGGTTGAGAGCTTCAATTCCAAGGAGTAAACATCACCAACAGCCTGCCCTGGACCAAACACTTTGATGTCAAGGCCAAGAAAGCACACTGTGCCTCTACTTCCTCAGGACGCTAAAGAAATTTAGCATGTCCCATCAGTCCTTATTAACTGTTATCAATGCCCCATTGAAAACATTCCATCTGGATGCATAATGGTTTGGTAGAGCTACTGCTCTGTACATGATCACAAGAAAATGCAGAGGGTTGTGACATAGTAGATCATGGAAACTGGGCTCCTCTCTATACACTCTGTCCACTTTCTGCCTTTGTAAAGCAGCCAGCATAATCAACGATCCTGCTCACCACAAATATTTCTCTTCTTTCTCCTGCCGGGCAAAAGATATAAAAGCTTGAAAGCACATACCACCAGTCTCCAGGACAACTTCTGTCCCACTGTTTAATGTGAAAAAGGCTAAGGAGCTGGTGGTAGACCTGAGGAGAGCTAAGGCACCGGTGACCCCTGTTTCCATCCAGGGGGTCAGTGTGGACATGGTGGAGGATTACAAATACCTGGGGATATGAATTGACAATAAACTGGACTGGTCAAAGAACATTGAGGCTGTCTACAAGAAGGGTCAGAGCCGTCTCTATTTCCTGAGGAGACTGAGGTCCTTTAACATCTGTCGGACGATGCTGAGGATGTTCTACGAGTCTGTGGTGGCCAGAGCGATCATGTTTGCTGTTGTGTGCTGGGGCAGCAGGCTGAGGATAGCAGACACCAACAGAATCAACAAACTCATTCGTAAGGCCAGTGATGTTGTGGGGACGGAACTGGACTCTGACGGTGGTGTCTGAAAAGAGGATGCTGTCCAAGTTGCATGCCATCTTGGACAATGTCTCCCATCCACTACATAATGTACTGGTTGGGCACAGGAGTACATTCAGCCAGAGACTCATTCCACCGAGATGCAACACAGAGCGTCATTGGAAGTCATTCCTGCCTGCAGCCATCAAACTTTACAACTCCTTCCTTGGAGGGTCAGACACCCTGAGCCAATAGGCTGGTCCTGGACTTATTTCCTGGTATAATTTACATATTACTATTTAATTATTTATGGTGCAACTGTAACGAAAACCAATTTTCCCTGGGATCAATAAAGTATGACGATAACTATGTTATCAGACCCTTGGACAGACCACTTGTATGACAAGATACTTTGTACATTATACTTTTATACTTTATACTTTATACTTTATTGTTGCCAAACAGTTGATACTAGAACGTACAATCATCACAACGATATTTGATTCTGCACTTCCCGCTTCCTGGATTACAAATCGATAGTAAATATTAAAAATTTAAATTATAAATCATAAATAGAAAATAGAAAAATGGAAAGTAAGGTAGTGCAAAAAAACCAAGAGGCAGGTCCGGATATTTGGAGGGTATGGCCCAGATCCGGGTCAGGATCCGTTCAGCAGTCTTATCACAGTTGGAAAGAAGCTGTTCCAAAATCTGGCCGTACGAGTCTTCAAGCTCCTGAGCCTTCTCCTGGAAGGAAGAGGGATGAAAGGTATGTTGGCTGGGTGGGTCGTGTCCTTGATTATCCTGGCAGCACTGCTCCAACAGTGTGCAGTGTAAAGTAAGTCCAAGGACGGAAGATTGGTTTGTGTGATGTGCTGAGCCGTGTTCATGATCTTCTGCAGCTTCTTCCGCTCTTGGACAGAACAACTTCCATACCAGGTTGTGATGCACCCTAGAAGAATGCTTTCTACGGTGCATCTATAAAAATTAGTGAGACTAATTAGACTTAGTGAGACTAAGATGGACTCTTGACCTCACAATCTACCTCATTATCAACTTGCACCTTGTTGCCCACCTGTGCTGCATTTTCTCTGTAACTGTTACATTTTATTCTTCATTGTTATTGTTTTACCTTGTCCTACTGAAATGCACTGTGTAATAAATTGAACAGCATGCAAGAAAAGCCTTTCACTGTCTCTTGGTACATGTCACAAGATTAAGCTAATAATAATATTGATAAAAATCTGCCTTTTCCATGACTATTTTCCATCGTCTCAACTCGGACTGCCCTGCACAGTGTGAGGCCAAGCCTCCAGCTTGCAGGAAGAACACGCTTGAGTATTTGTAGGGCTCGGGAAGAAGGAGGATTTGCCAGCGGTTTTCCTGATGGAAAGTTTCTGGTACAGAAGTCCACATCTGCCACTATATAGCCACTACAAACAGCACGGAGAGGCAGGAGCGGGATGAGGCCTGCAACCTCAAATCATAGGGTCCCTCCGCCTCACACCCCAGTTATAAATTTGTGTTCAGTTCAGACCTGGACTTGGTCAGGGGTGTGGACAAGACAGAGTGGGGATGGAGCGATTCTGCACTGGGTATAATTTACAACTGAGAACTGTAATTTGACAGGTCTTCTGAGTAAAGCTGCAAGACAGAGATGGCCCCATGCCAAACCAGCATCCAAATATATCCACAAGTACATTCAAGCTGGATCTAGACTGCGCTTCAGTCTGACAAAACAGTTTTATTGAAGTGGGTTCCTAACTCTAACCAACCTTCACACATGTGAGACACAAGGTGGTTGAGGAACAGTTCATGTATGGACTAAAATCTCTACACCCACTGCAAACTCCACAATTACTCATGTGACATCATCCTTAAAGAGCCAAGCACTTGAAAACAACTGGGTCGCAGCAACACACAGGATTCTGGAGTCAAGCAGGTTCTAGAGTCAAAATCAAGTTTATTGTCACATGCACAAGCCCATGTATGTACTGGTGCAGTAAGAAACTTACTTGCAACAGCATCACAGGCACATAGAATCTGATACACAATATTCACCCGAAAAACATACATTGTATATAGATTGTACAAAATTAAACAAGAAGGATTATAGAATTAGAAGAAAGAAGCCATTGTAGTGCAAAGTGATCAAATTGGTCAAAGAGTCGCCTGTGATTGGGGTTGTGCAAGCTGGTTCAAGCCGTTCTTGAACCTGGTGGTGTGGGAATTCAGGCTTCTGAACCTCCTGCCCAATAGTAGCTGCGAGAAGAGGACAGGGTCCAAATGGTGGGAGGATACATGGGAGATCTGGTTATTAGCTTAACTTGCTAAAGAGCGGCTGTAGGATTGACAACAGGTGCTACCTTTTTGAGGCAGCTCCCCCTGCAGATACAGTACTACCAGTGATAAGGAGGAATGTGCCCGTGAGGTATTGAGCACTATTCTCTTCAGCTTCTTCTGCTCCTGCATATTCAAATTGCCGTGCCAGACTATGATGCAACCAGTCAGGGTACCGCCAACATTACATCTGTAGACATTTGGTGACGAACTGAACTACCTCAACCTCCTAAGAAAGTAAAGACAGTGCCATCTTTATGATTGCGTCTGTGTTCACAGCACAAGACTGGTCATCCGATAAGTTAATGCTGAGAAATTTAAAGCTGCTGACCATCACAATATCCCTTTCACTAATGTAAACCAGTGTACTTTCACCCTCCTTCCCCTTTCTGAAGTCAACAATCAGCTCTTTAGCTTTGCCGACATTTAGCTACAAACTGTTGTTGCCTCACTGTGGACTAAATCCACGAAGAGAAATAGATAGACAGTCAGTGTTCCACGTTGAAACATTTCATCTAGACTTCTGCAGATCTTCCTTCCACAGATCCAACCTGACTGTTCCCTAATTCTCCATTGCCTGTTTCAGTCTCCAACACAAGATTCACTAACGAGACTGCCTTAGTCGGCCCATTGTTTCTGAAAAGAAACAGGCCTCTCAATCACTGTCTCAGCAGAAAAATGGAGAGTTCAGGACTATGTAAGAAGGAAGGGCTGGGTTGATTATGGAGTGGGTTAAAAGATTGACACAATCCCTCCACCATCGACGAACAATTACAGCAGTGTGTACTATCCACAAGATGCACTGCAACAACACACCTTCCAGACTCACGACCACGACCACCTCGAAAGACGAGAACAGCAGATACCTGGGAACACCACCACCTGGAAATCCCCCTCCAAGTCACTCACCATCCTGACTTGGAAGCATATCGCCATTCCTTCATTGTCGCTGGTTCAAGATCATGGAATTCCCTCCCTAACAGCACTGTGGGTGTGTTACACCTCAGGGACTGCAGCGGTTCAAGAAGGCAAATCATCACCACCTTCTCAAGGGCAACTAGGGATGGGCAATAAATTCTGGCTTAGCTGGCGATGCCCAGATTCTGTAAATGAATAAATAAAAACAATATTGTGACTGAAGGGCTTGTTCTGTGCTATCTTCTATGTTCAATATCTGACAGATACCTCTCAAAGTTCTAAATACATTTTATTATCAAAGTATGTATACTTGATGCAACCTTAAGGTTCATCTCCTCACAGGCAGTCACAAGGCAGGCCTGATTCCCTGATTCCATGATCAAACCTTTGATAATCCTCCATTAACCACAGTTCCCTATACTTACCATCTTTGCCTCCTACACTCACAGTAACTTGCTGACTCTGAACTCTGATCATCAGTGTCGGGGGTCCCACTGGCTATAACTTCAAGACCCTAGCAACTAAACTGGAAAGTTTTACAAGTCAGTTACCTTACAGCTCATACTTGCCCTGTCTCCTGCACACATTCTATTTCCCAAGTACTGTCACAGTGAAGGTGGGGCTTTCACCCTGCTGCCTTAATGACTACTTAGCCTAGATTGACAGGGTCAGAAATAGAACCAAAACATAAGATTAACAGATTAAAGAATGTCAAATATTCTACCCTTTCATCAACCCAGAAGGAAAGCATTCCTCTGGACCCACAGCCCTGTGTTGATCCACACGTTGCTTAGATTGGGTAGAGCTGTCAAATTCACCAAGGCAGCCAGCAGAGGCTGGCTCCTGTCCCACTCACACTAGGTCAGGAACACAGAAGGCTGGCCTCTGGAGCTTGCCTTCATCTGACAAAGAGTGACACAGCAGGGAGATCCGCCACCTTCTGTTTCCGGAGACCCAGGTTCGATCCCGATCTCAAGAACTTTGTCTGGAGTTTGTACGTTCTGACTGAGAGTGCATGGGATTTCCCCCAGGTGCTCCAGTTTCCTCTCTCATACCAAAGGTGTGTGGATCAGTGGGTTAACCAGCCACTGTAAATCGTCCCCAGCACATGGGTAAGAGATAGTACCTCGGAAAAAATTATGATGGGAATGTGGGGCAGATGGAATGGGGCTGGTTATGGGCACATCACTCCTTACCATCGGTAGTAAAAACAGGAGGCACTGCCTTAAGAAGGTAACACCCACCATTGAAGATCCCCACCATCCGGCACATACCGTCTTTACACAGTTATCATCAAGCAGGAGATACACAACCCTAGAGCACCTCACCACAGGTTCAAGAATGGCTACTTCCCTTCAACCATTCGGTTCTTGAACCACAACCCAAATCACTACCTCATATTGCAAAAATGGGCCTCTTTGCACAACAATCGACTGTGCTTTTTGTTTTCTCAGAACAATTTATGTTAGTTATGTTTTCTTCCCCATGAATGCTGTCCCTCGGATGCCGTCTTCCTATGATGTAGCTGGAATTAAAATTTTCATTGCACTTGGCATGCATGTTCTTGTGTATATGAGAACAAAATCAACTTCAATTTTGACTTTAACATCAGGTTTCCCAGGACCCCTAAGGATGTTGTGCATGTGAATCACTTATCTCACTCTGAACTTCATGGAGTCTTAGAGCAATACAACACAGAAACAGCCTCTTTAGCACAACCCACCACGCTAACCAAAATACCCATCTAAGCTCGTCCCTTTTGCCTGTGTTTGGCTCTAATGGATGCAAGCCTAGTCTGCCTCAATTCCGAATACCAGTCTATAGTATCTGATAGGAGGGGGAGACGGAGCATGGAATCAAGGAAAGGAGGTGCAGAGGGCAGATGGGAAGAGTGGAGGAAGGGGACCTAGTGAGAGGAGTGTGTGGTTAATGAGGGCTGGCCAAGGCGTCGGAGGAAATGGGTAGATCAGGATGAGAGGGAAAAGGGACAGGTTACCATAAGTTCAAGAATTCAATGTTCATGGTGTCAGGTTGTAGACTACTCAGAGAGAATATCAGCTGAGGATTCAGATTAGTTAGAATGCTACCAGATGGAATTGGTAAGGTCATGATGGGTCAAGTGATCACCTTCCATAAAGTGATATTGAGACTATTAGTTCTGGACCAGTTTATGTTGTGCTGATCACCACTATCATCTCAAACAATCCTTCCAAGTGAGGCAGAAGTTCACGTACGGATCCTCTGGCCTTGTTTGTTCCCTCAGGTACTCCAGATGTGGCCTCCTGTACATCAGTAAGATCGGACACAGATGATGCAACCATTTCACCAGACACCATCACTCTGTCCACCATAGCAACAAACTCAACAGGCACCTTCACTCTGTCTGCCATAGCAACAGCTTCACCAGACACTATCACTCTGTCTGCCATAGCAACCACTTCACAGGCACCTTCACTCTGTCCACTATGGCAACCACTCCACCAGGCACATTCACTCTCTCCACCATAGCAACCATTTCAGCAGACACCCTCACTCTGTCCGCCATAGCATCCACTTCACAGGCACCTTCACTCTGTCCACCATAGCAACCACTTCACCAGGCACCTTCACTCTGTCTGCCATAGCAACCACTTCACCAGGCACCTTCACTCTGTCTGCCATAGCAACCACTTCTCCAGGCACCTTCACTCTGTCTGCCATAGCAACCACTTCACAGGCACCTTAACTCTGTCCACCACGGCAACCACTCCACCAGGCACCGTCACTCTATCCGCCATGGCAACAGCTTCACCAGGCACCATCAGTCTGTCTGCCATAGCAACCATTTCAGCAGGCACAATCATTCAGTCCACCCTACCTGTCTAGAGCTCCCAATTTCCAGCCATGTTAATTACCCTCCCCATTCACACACCGAACTGTTTGTGCTCGACCTCCTCCACTACCAGCAAGAAGCTAAGTACAGACTGGAAGAACAGCATCTTATATTGCTCCTGAGGAGTCTACAACCTGGAAGCACAAACATTGAATTCCCCAAACTTTGCTAATCTGCTCCCACTCCGTCCATTTTCTTTCTCCTCCTGATCTACCCAGTTCCTTCTACACCCACCCCAGATCCATCACCCTGCTTCTTTCCTCTCCTCCACCCACCCCATCTGCCCATCACCCATGCACTCTTCCCTTGGGATTTTGTTCCATGGAATCAGGGTTCTCCCAGCAGCCAGAATGAGTGTGCTGATTTTTCTGTCAAAAGCAGGGACTTAACACTTGGAACATTTAATACTGTGGGCACCCAAGATTAAGCCCCTTTCAACATGGGACTGGTCAAGCTGATAGTGACAGTGAAGTCCCCGTCACCACAGTAATGTAAAACCCAACAACTCAGCTCTCTGAGTGATGACAATTCCTTACAGCCACCACTACTTTGAACATGGATGGCTTTATCCTACAGTGTAATTCAAGGGAATGTTTTCCAGATTTAAGATTTTCCATTACACAAGCTGGGAATTTGAACAGAAGGCAGGAAGGCTGGAAGAAGGGGGGCTTCCTCTGCAATTCCACTGGAGTGTTGTCTGTGCTGTCTGAGTCTCCTCCTCCCAGGAATTTATGACCGACGAGCTCAGAATTCCTGAAGGCAAGAGGCCCCTTGAACCTTTGACTCCGAAGGTGTTCGAGGGATGTGTTGGTCTCTTAGAGAGACGGCAGCTGATCAAACAGAGGAACAAATATCCGAATTCCTCTATTGTAGAGAAGTTGTGGGGGGAGGGGATGGGGGGAAAGGAGAGAAAGTGGGGAGGTGGGAGATAAAGGGAGACCGGAGCAGAGAAATGGGTGCAGGAAAAGGAGGAGTCAGTGGGGAGATGGGGGAGGGAGCTCAGAGACGGGAGAGTCAGGGAGACAAAGGAGACAGGAGCAGCGAGACAGCAAGGAAGTGAGGAGAAGGGGCGAGCAAGCAGACAGAAAGGGGAGACAGGAGGGAAGAGGGGGAAGGGAAAGGAAGTGAGGAGAGGGAGAGGGGAGAGAGACAGATAAGAATAAGGGAGAAGAGAAGCAGGAGCAGGGAGACAGAAATGGCATGAGGAAAGCACGGAGACAGGAGAGGGAAGCCTGGACAAGAGACTCGAGGTCAAGATTGAACCCAGGTCTGCATCACTGTGAGGAAGCGACTCTACACACTATTACCCTGTGCTGCTTGGACCCTGGTTACAGCAGTCCAGTGGTGAGGTGTCATCTCTGGTAAAGAGCCATCCTCTTATAACCTCTCCCACCCCCAACTTTCCACGGCTGCTGTCAATAGGGATGTAGAGGGGAGGGGTTATGGACATGTGACCCATCAGCCCAGAAATAGATGTGTCCCACCATGGGCTCACACCATTCTAATAAGAGGCATCACACCTCATGCTCCCCACAACCCAAATCAGTTAGAAGGAAGGCGGCAGCCTGACCTTGGTACGGCACCTAATTTTGGTCTCTTTACCCTGTGGAAATGACTGTCACCACCCACATTATCTATGCTTTTCATCATTTTAAATGATTCTGTGAAGATCAGAGAGGTTAAGGTACAACTTTGTAATATTTTGGTTAGGTTGCAGCTGGAGTGCTCTGTGCATTTCTGGTCGCCACATTGCAGGAAGGGAGTGAGTACATTGGAGAGGGTGCAAAAGAGATTCAGCAAGATGGTGCCTGGGATGGAACAGTTCACTTATGAGAGTGGATAGAATGCAGAGGCATAAAACTTGGAGGCATCTACTACCAAGCTCAAAGACTACCCCATTGTTATAAGACAGATTCATAATCTACCTTGTTATGGCCTTTGCACCATATTGTCTGCCTGCACTGCAAGTTCAAAATAAGTTTATCATACAAATATGTACAGTACATATATGTCACCATATACTAACTATGCCAAGATTCATTTTCTTGTGGGCGATCACAGTAGATACAATGAAACACAATAGAATCAACAAAAAAAAACTACACACAAAGATGGACAGCCAACCAATGTGCCAAAGAAAGTAAACTGTGCAAATACAAAAATAACAACCTGGTGGTGTGAGACCTAGGGCTCGTGTACCAGAGCACTGGAAAAACTGCAAATGTCACTCCTCTCTTTAAGAAGGGAGGGAGGCATAAGAAGGGAAATTATAGGCCAGTTAGCCTGATTTCAGTGGTTGGGAGGAATTTGGAGTCCTTAAGAGTGAGGTTTCCAGGTATTTGGAAGTACATGATTATATAGGCCACAGTCAGTATGGTTTCCTTCCGAGGAAATTTTGCCTGACAAATCTGTTAAAATTCTTTGAGGAAATCACAAGCAAGATATACAAAGGAAAGTCGGTGGATGTTGTATACTTGGTTTTCAGAAGGCCTTTGGCAAGGTGCTGCACATGAGGATGATTAACAAGATATGAGCCCACGGTATTACAGGAAAGATACTAGAATGGATAGAGTATTGACTGACTGGCAGGAGGCAAAGAGTGGAAACAAAGGGAGCCACTTCTGGTTGACTGCCAATGACTAGTGATATTCCGTGGGGGGTCGGTGTTGAGACCGTTTCTTTTCACATTATATGTCAGTGACTTGGATGATGGAATTGATGGCTTTGTGGCCAAGTCTGCAGACGATATGAAGATAGGTGGAGGGACAGGTAGTGTTGAGGAAGCAGGATGCCTGCAGAAGGACTGAGACAGATAAAGAGAATGGACGAAGAAATGACAGATGGAATACAGTGTCAGGAAGTTTACGTTCATGCACTTTGGCGGAAGGAATAATGTCATTGCACATTTCCTTAATGGGGATAAAATTCAAAACTCAGAGGTGCAAATAGACTTGGGAGTCCTCATGCAGGATTCCCTGAAGGTTAATTTGCAGTTTCAGACAGTGGTAAAGAAGACAAATGCAATTTTAGCAATAATTCCATTAAGACTATAATATAAAAGCAAGGATGCAATGCTCAGGTTTTATAAGGCATTGTAAAATGGTGTATTGTGAGTAGTTTTGGGCCCATTATCTAAGATAAAATATGCTGGCATTGCAGAGGGTCCAGAGGAGGTTCACGAGAATGATTCTGGAAATGAAATGGTTAATGCATGAGGAATATTTGATGGCTCTGTGCCTGTACTCACTGAATTTTAGAAGAATGGGGGAGGGGTCGTATCTTATTGAAACCTATCCAATATTTTAAGACCTAGATATAGTGGATGTGGAGAGAATGTCTCCTATAAGTGAGGGAGGCTAGGACTATAGGGTACATCCTCGAATAAAGGAATGTAAATCCAGAAAAGAAATTAGAAGGAATTTACTTTGTAAATCTGTGGAATTTGTTGTTCTGGAGGCCAATTCATTTAAAACAGAGTCAGGGCACCAAAGGTTATGTGGAGAAGGCAAGAGAATGGAGTTGAGAGGGATAATAATCAGCCATGATGGAATAGCAGAGAAGACGTGGTGGGTTGAATAGCCTTATTCTGCTCCTGTGTGAACAGTGGGGCACTAAGGAGTATGGTAGAACAAAAGGATGTGGGGCTACAGGTGCATAATTCATTGTAAGTGGTGTCACAGGTAGATGGATTCATAAAGAAAGCTTTTGGCACATCGGCCTTCATAAATCAAGGTATTGAGTACAGGAGATGGGATGTAAGGTTGAAATTGTATATGACGTTGGTGAGGCCTCATTTGGAGTATTGTGTGTAGTTTTGGTTGCCTATCTACAGGAAAGATAAAAACAAGTTTGAATGAGTGCAGACAAAATTTACAAGGATGTTGCCGGGTCTGGAGGAACTGAGTTATAAGGAAAGATTGAATAGGTTAGGACTGTATTCTTTAGAACATAGAAGATTTAGAGGAGATTTGATGGAGGTATATAAAATTTTGAGCAGTATAGATAGGGTAAATGCGAACAGGCTTTTTCCACTGAGGTTGGGTGGGACTACAACCAGAGATCATGGCTTAAGGTTGAAAGTTGAGAAGTTTAGGGGGAACATGGGATGAAACTTCTTAGCTCAGAGGCTCATGAGAGTGTGGAATGAGCTGCCAGCACAAGTGGTCCATGCAAGATCGATTTCAACATTTAAGCAACGTTTGGATAGGTACATGGATGGTAGGGATATGGAGGTGAGGTCATTGGGAGTAGGCAGGTTAAATGGTTTTCGGCATGGACTAGATAGGCCAAAGGGCCTGTTTCTGTGCCGTACATCTCTATGACTCCATGACTCTATGTCTTATGGTCTTATGTATCCAGAATTCTACTTTCACTGTAACTGTAACTCTGCATTCTGTTATTGTTTTTCCTTTTGTACTACCTTGGTGTACTTCTGTTTGGAGTCATTTGGAGAGCAAATCTCAGTGCAATCACAGACTACCACTTGATGGATGTAGTGGGCCAAAAGGCCTGGTTCTGGTACTCTATGACCCTGAGGCATCAGACTGACTAAACTTCAGATACATGTCAGAAGGAATTGACGAAGGGTTCCGGCCTGAAACGTCGACTCATCGTTTTCACTCATGCTGCCCGACCTGCTGAGTTCCTCCAGCGTACTGTAAGTGTTGTTTTGAGCCCAGCATCTGCAGATTATTTTGCGTTTGTGTCAGAAGGAACTATTGACCACGTCACCCAACATCTGACACTCTCCCAATTTCACCCCACAACACGACCATCCATTGGTCCATTCTAACCCAATGGGTACGCCAGTGTGCTGAGCTGACCCCACCCTTACCTCACCCCTCCCTTACCTCACCCCGCCCTTACCTCACCCTTCCAACAAAGAAACATCACCACACTCTTGCGGAAATGTTTCCTCAGGCAGGGTTTCCACCAGCTTCAGATATCTCTCTTCCAACCCTGATATTCCAGAGCAAATGGCGAGACAACCCATTCCTCACTACACTGGCCACTGTATTGGCAGGATAACTTATGAGGAGATGTGGATCAGCCAGGCTGATATTCACTAGGTAACATCATGGAAACCAAATTCCAACAGGAATTGGAAAGGGTAGGCACAGAAAGAGGAAGAGAGATGAGAGAGACAGTGAAAAACAGGTGGGGAGTGGGAGGTGAGGAAAGAGAGTGGGAGAGAGGGAGAGAAAGAAAGAGAGAATGAGAAATAGAAGAAGAGAGATGGGAGAGAGAAAGAGAGCTAGGCGAGAGACATGGGGAAGAGGGAAGGAATGGGAGAGAGATGAAGACAAGAAGATGGAGGAGACAGGGAGACTGAGTGAGAGAGAGATTGGGTGAGAGAAATATGGGAAAGAGACAGGTGTAATGAGAGAGACCAGAGAAAGGTAGGGAAGAGAGGGGAAGAGAGAGAGGTTGGGATAGAAAGTCATGGAGAGAGAGAGAGAGAGCGCGCGCAAAAGAGAGATGGAGGAAGTTGAGACCAGTGCACTAGGACCAGAGGTCCCAATCTGAGGATAAGGCAGGAAGGAATGAGATGAGAGGAAAGTTCTCCTGCTGTGGGGAACTCTACCATGGAAAGTAATTGAAGATGACTTATTACTTATATTCAAGTCAGAACTGGATATTGCTCTTGGGGCCAGATGGACTGAAAGATATAGGGAGAGTGCTGAAGTCAGGCACTGAATTTGGATGATAGTATTAAGTGGCAAGAAAATATGAAGGGACGAACTGCCTCCCCCTGCTCTGTCTTCTATGTTTCAGGGTGTTTAGTCATTATAGTATCAAAGTCATCGATTCATACAGGATTGAAACAGGCCCTTCAGCCCAATGGGACTGTGCTGGCCAAGATACCCATCCAAGCCAGTCAAATTTGCCAGAGTTTGACCCATATCCCTCTATCTTTCCTTATCCATGTACCTGTCCAAGGACAGTTAAAATTCTGTTAATGTATCTGCCTCAACCACTTCCTCTGGCAGTTCTTTCCATATACTGAGCACCCTCTGGATGAAAAAGTTGCCCCTCAGGAACTCAGTA
Organism: Mobula hypostoma; assembly: GCF_963921235.1. Lineage (NCBI taxonomy): Eukaryota > Metazoa > Chordata > Chondrichthyes > Myliobatiformes > Myliobatidae > Mobula > Mobula hypostoma. Next base: position 30,927,228 of record NC_086101.1, read on the forward strand.
AATTTCTCTCCTCACACCCTAAATGTATGCCCTGATTCTTGCTTCCCCAAACATGGGGAAAAGACTGTGTGCATTCACTCTATGTATGCTCCTCATGATTTTATATTCCTGTATAAGGATACTTTCAGGGAACCATGTACCTGTACCCCTAGGTCCCTCTGTTCTATGATACACCCCAGTCCCCTTCATTCCTTGTGAAACTCCAACCCTGATTTATCCTCCCTCAGTGCATCATGGCACACCTATCAACCAAGTTATGGCCACAGCTCAGCACCTCACAGGAATCAGCCTACCCTCTATGGACTCTGTCCACACTTCTCACTGCCTCAGTAAAGCAGCCAACATAATCAAAAGCTTCTCCCATTCTGGCCATTCGCTCTTCTCCGCCCCTTCTGATTGTGCAAAAGATACAAAAGCCTGAAATCGTGTACCACCGGGTTCAAGGTTAGTTTCTATCTGGCTATTATAGGGCCATTAAATGGTTCCCCAGTAAGGTAAGATCGACTCTTGAACTCACAATCTAACTCGTTATGATCTTGCACCATACTGTCTATCTACACTGTACTATCCCTGTAGATATTATATTTTGTTGTTTTACCTTATCCTACCACAATGAGCTACGTAATGATTTGATCTGTATAAAGAGTAAGCGAGATAGCTTTTCACTGTATCTCAGTCATGTGACAATTCCAATTTCAAGTTCCAGTACCAAAAACTCTAGTTGCCATTCCACGGCTCTCATACCCAGCTGATCAAGATCCCTCTGTGAATCCTGATGACCTTCTTCACTGTCTATGACACCATCAGTAGGTTAGACTTAACTAACAACCTGTAGCTATTGCAATAAGCAGCATTCCGAAGTGTGAATTCAGTGGGAGCATTGACCCAGGACGAGCTGATGGGTGGCAAGAGGGATTGTCCACACTATCCTGGCCGATCTGCTCATGAGTAGGGCACAGTAGAGCAAGGTGTTCCAACACATATTGAGTGGCTTTGTAAAGCCCAGGGAAATGGTTCCATGTAACCGACAGCACAGCCATGGACGTCTGAGGAGGAAGGGAGACAACATGAAACTGCAAGAGAAATACACACGGAGGCATAACTGAGGCAAATCCTGGCACCTAAATACAACGAAAAGAAAAGCGAATAAACAGAACAAGCAAGAAAATAACCATGCAAGGGTTATCGATTATTTTTTCTTTTTACAATTATACTTGGAAGGGGAGGGTGGTCTGAAGGAATACAGAGCTCCTACAGGGAGACAGAATGGAGCTCAGGAAATGGTGGACACGTTGGTGATTACTTTGGATCAGGGTTGATGTCAGAGGAAGAGGGTCGTATCCTGAACACACCCGGGAAACTAATATTGACTCAAGGGGCAAGGACGGGCCAAAATTAACGTAGGCAAACCAGCAACAAGGAGCATCAGATCCCCAGTGTGTTGTTCCTTCTCCTGACTTTGCTGTTGGTATTTGGTGGTTGGACAGGAAATGGGTCAGGGCATTGCAAACATTCTAATGACAACATTCTAAAGCTCTCTTGACTTGCTAACTGTTCCTTAGATTGGGCAATTGCTATTTTTAGAAGGAGTGAGATTGAAATTCGATCCATGGATCAGGAAGCACAGGACTAAGGTGTTACAGAGGTTTACAGCTGGTAACTGGCCATTGAATGTACCAACACAGAACTTTTAACAGTACAGTACAGGAACAGGCACTTCGGCCCATACGTCTGTGCTGACCATGATGCCAACTTAATCCCTTCTACCTGTACATGGTCGATATCCTCCATTCCCTGTAAACACCTCTTAGCAGCTATTGTAGCTACTTGTATTTTCTTTCACCACCACCCCGGCAGCACATTTCAGGCACCCATTCTCTGTGTAAAAAACTTGTACCGCACACCTCCATTAATTATTCCCCCTTTCACCTCTAGTGTTTGACATTTCTACCCTGGGAAAAAAGACTGATTATCTAACGTATCGATGCCTCTCATGATTTTTTTTAAACCTCGATCAGGTCTCCTGTCAGTCTCCAGTGCTGCAGGGAAACCCACTCAAATCCCCAAATCTGTTCAAACTTTCCTTTTCGCGAGTACCCGCTAATCCAGGCAGTATCATGGTAAACCTCTTCTGTACCGTCTCCAAAGCCTCCTGTAATGAGGCAATGAAAACTGTAAGCAATACTTCAAAGACAGTCTAACCAAAGTTTTATACAGGTGCAACGCGTCTGTTTGTTAGAGTTACAGTGCAGGAACAGGCCCTCCAGCCCAACGAACCTGCACTGCCCAATTACACCCATGACCAACTAACACCCAATTACACCCATGGCCAACTAACACCCAATTACACCCATGACAAACTAACACCCAATTACACCCATGGCCAACTAACACCCAATTACACCCATGACAAACTAACACCCAATTACACCCATGACAAACTAACACCCAATTACACCCATGGCCAACTAACCTACCCACCCATAGGTCCTTGAAATGTGGGAGGAGACCAAAGCACTTGGAGGAAACCCATGCATCATGGGGAGAATATAGAAACTCCTCACAGGCAGCAGGGGTAATTGAACCCAGGTCACTGGCAATGTGGTAGTGTTACACTAACCCCTACATTACCATACCGCCCACCTCTTCCTGACTCATGAACTCAATGCCCAAACTGAGGAAGGCAGGTATCTCATATTCCCTTCTTTTTCACAGTTCTGTGACAAACTCCTATAGATGCGTAGTGGAGAGTAGATTGACTGGTTACATCACAGCCTGGTATGGAAGCACCAATGTCTCTGAATGGAAAATCCTACAAAAGGTAGTAGATTCAGCCCAGTACCTCACAGGTAAAGCCCTCCCAACCATTGAGCACATCTACATGAATAACTGTCTTAGGGAAACAACATCCATTATCAAGGATCCTCACCACCCAGGCAATGCTCTGTTCTCACTGCTGCCAGCAGGTAGAAGGTACAAGAGCCTCAGGACTCACACCATGAAGTCAAGAACAGTTACTACCCATCAATCACCAGGCTCTTGAGCAAAAGAGGATAACTACACTCAACTTCCTTGTCCCATCATTGAAACATTCCCACAAACAATGATCTCACTTTCAATGACCCTATCTCATCTCATGCTCTATTTATTGAAATTTACTTATATTTACATTTGCACAGTTTGTTGTCTTCTGCACTCAACATGATTTTCCATTGATCCTGTTATAGTTTCTATTTTCTAGATTTGCTGAGCATGACCACAAGAAAATTAATCTCAAGGTTGTATATGGTGACATATGTGTACTTTGGTCATAAAATTTACTTTGAACTTTGAACTATCTATTTGCTTTGTCACTTTCAGGAAGCTATTGATTTTTGACCCCAGAAGCACTTCAGTCCTGTTAAGATTAAGAAGGTTAAGGGAATTTTAGCAGTTCTCAGATGGTTAGACAGAGCCAACCCAGGATTTGTAATCAGCAGATTTGACTGACAACATGGTCTTCATTTTTGAAAAATTACTGGTGGGGGGAATGTCTGTGAGTGGGATTCAAATGGGCTTCCGCTGGGACGTACTGTATCAAAGTCTCATATGAACTGAGCTGTTGAAATTGAGGGGATTAATGGTCGGGCTTGGGAACCAGGTGGGCCACCGTGAGGTGGGAGAAGGGGAGATGGACCGAGACACTGGCAAGAATGTGGGATCCTCAGGGTCACAGTTAAGGCCCAATACACTGCACATTTTGATGATTCTGGACTTGGTACAGACTACAGAAATTATGGCTTCTGCATCTGGAGGTTAGGAGGACAACTGTTATTCAAGTTGTGAGCCCACAACTCTGACTGGACTCACCCTGCACAACCTGTTGTCTTTTGCACTTTGGCTGATCGTCAGTCCTGTTGGGTCGGTCTTCCATTGATTCTATTATGTTTCTTGGATTTACTGTGTATGCCCACAAAAAAGTGAATTTCAGGGTTGTATATGCTGACATATACTGTATGTACTTTGAACTTTGAAGTGGACAGTCGACATTTGGAGTAAGCCAAGGACAGACTTCGCCGTCCTCCTCTTCCCCACCAGACCTGACCAAAGCTTGGGCTGGCACAGCTGTGCAGACGTTCCCAGATGTGCCACCGATTCCTTCTTCATTCAGGAGACTAGGCAGCAGGGTAGCTCAAATGGTAGAGCCACATTCCCCCATTGCCGGAGACCCTTGGTTTGGTCCCAGCATCCAGCCCAGTCTGTGGGGTTTGCACGTTCTCCTTGCACATACAACCTAAAATGTGCAGGTTGGTGGGACAATCAGCCCTTTAGTGCATGTGTGTGCATGGGTGATGACTCTGTGTGTGTGTGTGTGTGTGTGTGTGCGTGTGTGTGTGTGTGTGTGTGTGTGTGTGTGTGTGTGTGGGTGATGACTGTGTGTGTGTGTGTGTGTGGGTGTGTGCGTGTGGGTGATGACTGTGTGTGTGTGTGGGTGTGTGCGTGTGGGTGATGACTGTGTGTGTGTGCGTGTGTGGGTGTGTGCGTGTGGGTGATGACTCTGTGTGTGTGTGTGTGTGTGTGTAGAATCTGATGAAAGCTGATGGGGAGGCTGGAGAATAAATTGGGAGGAGTGTCAATGGCTGTTTAATTGTTGGCAGGGGCTCAGTGGGCCGAAGGACTTGATTCAGTGCTGAAAAACTCTGCAATGCACCACCACATCACCCCAGCACCACAGCCATTGGGAAGGGCAGTAAATGCTCTGTAGTTTCACACTGCACGCAGCATTAGACCTGATTCTGGCTGCAGGTTTCAGCAGAGCACTGACAGCTCTTCAGATGGTCCTCGGAGTGCAAGGGGGAGGCGGTGAGAGGAGGGGTTGGGGAGGTGTGGAGAGAAGGAACAGACCTCGCTATAAATTAGGTCTGGCCGGGCCCGGCAGACAGATCCTGCAGATTTGCTCACTGTACAGTCAGGCTTCCCAAGGTGAGGCCCTCTGTGTTGTAGGGGGTGGTACGTGGGGGCTCCCTTTGGCAAGCTGCTGGGAGATGGCGTGGGACTGCAGAAAAGTTATCAATGCAGGATGCAGCAGATGGAAAAGTGTGTCTCTGCACTCAGGAATGTGGAGAGGGAGGATGGATTTGGCAGAGAGAGACAGCTCGCTCACAGCCCTGGGGATCTGCACCCTGTCGAAGACACAATCGTTCAACAAGGCCCAGCCGGGCTTGACCACAGGACATTGGAGACTGACAGAGTCTGGGAGTGGGCACTCCCCCTTTCACTCACCAGTCAGTGAAGCCCACCCACTCCTGTCAGGGGATGCAAGAGGCTGCTAATGATGGAGTAACTCAGTGGTTTGGGTAACATTGTTGGGGAAAGAGAAATCATCGATAATTCGGATCAAGATCCTGCCTCAGTTTCGCCTGCTCCTCTTCCCCCAACAGATGCTGCTAATCCCGTTTTATTCCTCCTGCAGGTTACCTGAGGGTCTGATACCTTCTGGGGAAGGGGTTGCCGTCCACCCACGTTGACTTGCCATCCTCTCACCTCTTTCTCACATCTGGCCAATTCCAGTCCATTCTGTCTGCCCTCAACCCCACTCCCCAGCCTCACCTCACTGTCCCTATCTCAGGCACCACTGCACCTCCCAGCCCTCAGCCCCTTCACCCATCCTCAACTTCCCCTCCCGCTCCTCAGCTCATCCGCTCCATCTTCATCTCCTCCTCCCTGTCAGCCCCTCCTCTCCACACACAGCACACCCTCCATATCTTTAACATCCCCTCCCCTCTCCTCAAATAACAAGGAACTGGATGTGGAAACTGAAACAAGATCTGCGGAGGGAGGAATCCCACCCCCATCCTCCCCAGACTCCGGAGAAGACTCTCATCATGAATGGGTGGAGGTATTGGTCTCAACCCCTGTGGAGGTGGCAACTGATCACCTTCTGCTGTGATCGGTGTGAAGATGTCAGGCAAACCAGACCAACCAACATGTCACTGATTAACTCCAAACACCCTCATTCCCCATCCCCCTCATAGATACTCCCGCACATACCCCATCCTCCTCACTGATACCCTCCAACCTACATACCGCCCTCAGTGATACCCTCCCACCCCAATCCCCCTCACTGATACCCTCCCACCACCTCCCGATACCCCATTCTCCTCACTGATACCCTCCCACTACCTCCCTATACCCCATCCTCCTCACTGATACCCTCCAACCCACCAACCCCCTCAGTGATACCCTCCCACCCCAATCCTCCTCACTGATGCCCTCCCACTACCTCCCTATACCCCATCCTCCTCACTGATACCCTCCAACCCACATACCCCCCTCAGTGATACCCTCCCACCCCAATCCTCCTCACCGATACCCTCCCACCACCTCCCGATACCCCATCCTCCTCACCGATACCCTCCCACCATCTCCTGATACCCCATCCTCCTCACTGATACCCTCCCCATCCCCCTATTCCACCTTGTCCTCACTCATACCCTCCCAACCCCTATACCCCCCATCCTCCTCAATGATACTGCCCCACCTTCCATATCCCATCCTGCTCTCTGATACACCCCCTCACAGAAAACCTCCCACCCCCACAATTTCCTCACTGATACCTTCTGATCCCCCTATATCCCATCATCCGCATTGATATTCTCCCACCCCCCCCACACACACACTTGCTCGTACACACACACACACACACACCTCTCTCTGTAGCTCAATTCAACACTTCAGCCACAATGACAGAGTTTCCCATTTCTCCAGTTTGCTGCCAGTGGAAGTACCTCAGTGATCCCTGGATCTGACTCTCTGCTCCCAGTGAAAGTATCTCAGTGATCTCTGGATCTGACTCTCTGCTCCCAGTGAAAGTATCTCAGTGATCCCCGAATCTGACTCTCTGCTCCCAGTGAGGGTACCTCAGTGATCTCTGGATGGGACTTCGCTGATTACACCAGCATTTATTGGCCATTCCCAGCTGCCCCTGAACTAGGTAAGAAGTGAGGGGCCCATCTCTATTAATGGGTCTGGACACTCCTCTAAGGGGCATCAGACAGCCAGTGGGGTTCCTTGACAATCTAGTTAACTCATGGAGCCAGAATTCTTAAATTCTGAAACTCCTGACCACTTCCTGTTGGGACTTGGATGCTGCACCAGGTCCATGCTCCACAGCTCGAAGAGCTTTCCAGCCACCAGCATGGAAACAGGTCCTTCAGCCCATGGTCTGTGCCAACCAAGAAGCCCATCTAAGCTTGTCCCATTTGCCCACGTTTGACCATATTCCTACTGCCTTCTGCTAATCTTCACGGTTTTAACTCTTTGCAGCCTAGGTGCCAGCTGAAACACCGATGTGAGGGTTTATGTCAGGGTGATGTATAGGAAAGAGATATGGACAGAGCAGTTGTACAAGAAGTGAACCAATAATGGGAACCTGGACTGGTGGCTAGAATGTCCTTCTCAGACCTCAGCCCCTGTGGTCAGCTGGAGGCCTGGAAGCCAGGTGTGGTTTTCAGTGCTGAGACTTTCCTCTGTCAGGATTGGACGGTGCTTCCTTATCCCATGTATAGACACAGTGTACAGTTAATGGCAGAGCCATTAACAGTGTTGATGGACAGTGGATTCTTGGGGTCCAAGTCCATGCTTCTCTGAAAATGGCCACACAAATAGAATGGGTGGTAAAGAAGACACATGGCATGCTTGCCTCCATCAGATAGGGCAGTGAGAACAGGAGTCAGGAAGTCATGCGGCATCGGTATAAAACTTTGGTTAGAATGCACTTGGAGTATTGTGTGCAGTTCTGGTCAGTCCATTACAGGAAGGATGTGGAAGTTTTCGAGAGAGTGCAGAAGTTCACCAAGATGTTAGCTGATTTAGAGTGTACCAGCAAAAAAGAGAGTTTGGGCAAATGGGTTGTTTTCCCTGGAGTGGAGAGGACTGAGGGAAGTCCACTGTATTTTTTTAATTTCAAAATATACTTTATTCAAAAATAAAATTATATACAATAAACCATTCAATAACTTTCCATCCTTTACTTAGGTTTCCATCATAGTCTGTACATATCCATACTTATGGCCACCCACGTGGCACTCCAGTTGGTTCCCCTTCCCACACCATTGTTGAGAGGTATACTCCCCCCCACCCGACCCCTCCCACTCCCACGGGTGGAGAAACCTATATCGTGGTCCTTCCCCACCGGGCCCTTGCGGTGGCTGCACCGAGTTTCAGTGCGTCCCTCAGCACGTACTCCTGCAGCCGAGAATGTGCCAGTCGGCAGCATTCTCCCACGGACATCTCCATGTGCTGGTAGACCATCAAGTTTCGGGCTGACCAAAGAGCGTCTTTCACCGAGTTGATGATCTGCCAGCAGCACCGGATGATGGTCTCTGTGTGCGTCCCCAGGAACAGCCCGTAGATCAGAGAGTCCTCTGTTACGCAGCTGCTGGGGATGAAACGTGACACTAGCCCTTCCATCCTCCTCCACACCCTCTCTGTGAACTGACAGTGTGCAAAGAGGTGGGTCACAGACTCCTCCTCACTGCAGTCCTCCCGTGGGCAGCGGGGTGTGGAGACGACGTCCCGGGCGTACAGGAGGGATCTGACGGGGAGGGCCCCTCTCACCGCCGGCCAGGCAAGGTCCTGGTGCCTGTTGGTGAGATCTGGCAATGAGGCATTTTGCCAGATGAACTGGACAGTCTGCTCAAGGAACCACCCCACTGTGTCCATCACGTCCTTCTCCTGCAGTGCCTGCAGGACATTACGTGCCGATCACTGCCTGATGGCCCTGTGGTCAAAGGCATTCTCCTGGAAGAACTTTTCTACGAAGGACAGGTATGGCGGCAATGACCAGCTGACTGGGGCGTTGCGCGGGAGTGGGGCCAGACCCATCCTTCGTAGCCAGGGCGACAGGTAGAACCTGGGCTCATAGTAATACTTGGTGCCCACATACCTGGGTTCTACACACAACCTGATGCAGCCACATACGAAGCTGGCCATCAGGGTGAGGGCGACATTGGGGAGGTCCTTGCCCCCATTGTCCAGGGACTTGTGCATGATGGTTCGTCTCACCCGCTCCATCTTGGACCCCCAGAAGTCCACTGTATAACATTATGAGAGACATAGACAGGGTAGACACGTCAGAATCGTTTTCTCAGCTTGGGAATATCAAGTACCAGAGGACATTCCGTACATTTAAATTGAGAGGGAGAAAGTTTAGAAGGTACTTGTGGGGAAAGTTCATTTACACCAAGAGTGGTGGAGTGGGCTGCCAGGGAAGAGGTGGAGGAAGATATGGAGGTGTTTAGGAGGCTGATAGATAGACATGGATATGCAGGAAATGCTGGGCTGTGGACCACGTGCAGTCAGTAGAGATTTACTTTAATTCAGTTGCATCTTTGGCACAGACATCAGAGGCCAAAGGACCTATTCCTTTATTGTACCTCCTCTTCCTCCAGTCCTTGACCATCTCCAAGGTCCCTCTGTTCCTTCACTTCCGTGTGCAGGGGAGATACCTGTCAGTGTTGGCTCAGTGATGGTGTGGTGGGCAGGTGGGGACAGGAGGCAGAGGTGAGGGGTCATGAGTAGGCATGGGGGAAGCCTCGTTCATCAACTGAGCCTCATTGCAGATGTGCTTCTCTCCAGTATGTTTCTGAAGGTGTGCTGCATTGGCTCCATGCTCAGGTTCACAGTGTTTGCGCCAATAAGAAACCAGGTAGAAAGTGCAGTGCAGGCAGACAAACAAACTGCAAGGGTCAGGATGAGGCAGATTTGGGAGGTCAGGAGTTCATCAATTAGCATCTGAGAGCTCCAGTCAAGAGTCTGCCAACAGCAGGACAAAAGCTGCGTTTGAACCCAGTGATAGGTGTTCTAAGAACAAGCGCCTTTCCCCAAGTGTCCAGCATCCACTCCCAGGAGTAACTCGCTGTTAGACTACTGCTGCTGGGATCTTACTGTGCCCCTGCTGGGCGCTATCATGCAAGACTCGACTCTCCACCTCACGGGCTGTGGGATGCATACAATGTACATCACTGGCAGGCCGTTCTCTTCCACCTGTCTGGGGCCCAATCTGGGGGCATGTCTAGATCTAATCCACTGAGACTCCTCCAGCTGCCCGTCCCTTGGCTCTCGTTGGCCTCCTCCCCAGCATGGGCCCCTGGAAGAGGAGCCATGACTCCGAGCGAGTTCTCCCCCTCCCCGAGAAGACTCACTGAGGGAGGAGTGAGCAACGTGATGCAGCAGTTTCCCCGGCGCTGAGGTCACCCCGGAGAATTCCCCCTACCCTGATCCCCTGCCCCCCCCCCCAGAGGGGTCAGTGAACAAACACTGGGAGAGGAGAGCTCAGGGATCCACGCCGGGCAGGGACTGATCTGCGAGATGGTCCTGGCACAGGTCTGCAGAACCTGGCCCCTGTACTGGCTCCGTCAGACGCCCCCGTCACGTGGCCGCCTGACATTTGTTCCAACTAACTGACTTCAGGTGATCCTCCGAGACTCCCGCACTCATTGGAAACTAAACGCAGCCCCCCAGCCAGCGTGTCGGGTTTCAGCCCAGCTGCTGCAGAGTGTGTTATAAAACAACTTGAGAACATCTTGACATTCTGCAAGAGCTTCTGTTTCAGCTACTAACCTCTCTACACAGAGACTGTCTCAGGCCTCTGGAATGTAACGGCTTCCGGACTGGATTCACTCACAGTTCTCCTCTCATACGATTCTTAACTCTCTCCTACCCTGCCCTCTCCTCTCCAGCTCTCCATGGATACTTTCCCTTCTTCCCCTCCACTCTCTCCCTCTCCCTCCTTTCTCTCTCTCTCTCTCACTTCATTCATTCTCTCCACTTTCTCCACACTCTCTTCACTCTGTCTATCCTCACTCTCCATTTTTTTTCAATCCCTCCCTCATTCTCTGTCTTTCACTTGCCGCTCTCTTTTCTGTTCCCTTTATAACACAGGCATCCACACAGATACACGGACAAGCACTACTCAACTCCCCCCTACACATACATTCCTGCCCCTCCCCACTCTGTCACCAGGTGAACTACCAATTTTCAGCCAGTGTCTTTAGCATTCCCATGGGAGAGCATGAATTCCTCAGAACTGCCACTTCTCCATCTCCTTCATTCCTCCTGCTTTCATTTTAACATTTCTCCCTCTATCCTCTCCCTCCCTCCCTCTGGAAAGTACTGTCGAGTTTTCAGGCTGAAACCCTTCAGCAGGACTCCTGCTTTTTTTTTCCACAGATGCTGCCTGGCCTGCTGAGTTGCTCCAGCATTTTGTGTGTGTTGCTCAGATTTCCAGGATCTGCAGATTTCCTTTTGTTTGTTTACAGCGTTAGCTCATTCAGTTTTGACCTTACCCTTCCCTCTACCCCTCCCTGACTGCCACTTCCACATTCCCCTCCTCCCACACCCTTTCCCACTCTTCATCCTCCCCCCATTTTGCTCTCCAACTCCATTGCTTTCCCCCTCACTGCATCTCCCTGCAACCTCGCCCACTTCGCTCTCCCGCTTCTTCAACCCTCCCATTCCCATCCCTCACCCCCTATCCACTCCCCATTTTACTCGCCCATCCATTCTCCCTCCCTCTCCCTGATTCACATCTCACTAACTCCCACCCCTCCTTCTCCAGAAGCTTAGCAAATATAAAGTGGCCACTCTCTGCTCCCGGTGAGAGCCCGTCTGCCTCAGCACCTGGATACCCCATCACCACGCTCTCTGCTTCCTCCTTTCTGAAGAATGTTCTGAACATGGAAGGGGTGCAATAATCCCCAGCAGCTGAGAAGTCCATCACTGGACACTGGCGGATCCTGAGATTCTGGGAATAAGAGCACATTTTGTTTAAACGTTCAAAACTCTCTGGTCTCAATACACCAGCTGTGTCAGAGCTGATGGCCAAGTGTGGCAGGGCCGGCGTGGGGCTACCCTGCCAGCACCCTGTACACACTCTGTGGGTACCGTGTATATATAGACTGAGAGGGAGGGTGTAAATCAGTCTGTGTGCACACAGGCTGAAAGTCTGTGTAAGTTATAACCTGTACGTGGACTGGATGTTACTGCGTAGAAATAGACCATGGAGTTTGGTGGAGGCACAGGAAACTGTCTTATATACACAGGGCAGTTTGACAGTGTAGTATAATGCTTTAGGGTACAGGCAATCAGGGTTCAATTCCTATTGCTGCCTGTATGCAGCTTGTACATTCTCCCCATGACTGCGTGGGTTTCCTCTGGGTGTTCTGGTTTCCTCCCACAGACCAAAGATGTACTGGTTTACAACTGGTCATTGTAAGTTGTCCTATGGTTCTCATGGCTTGGCTTCGCGAACGAAGACTTAGGAAGGGGACGGCCTACGTCTTCTGCAGGCTCGCTGGTGGCTGACGAGGCCAATACGGGACAGGTAGGCCCGGCCACAGTGGCTGTCGGGGAGGATGGTCGTAGACGTGGGCGTGTCCCTCGGCCTGCGCAATGGTATTTTAGGTGGAGTGCAGTGTACGTGGTACTGGCCCCACCCTTTACACCTGGGGTTCATCTGCCATAGCCTAGCAAGTTGGGACGGTGACAGCAAGGTCCTCGGGTCATAGGATTTACGTCGGAGTGTCCATCTCCTAGGTGAATGGCCTGACAAGGTTAATGAGCCCCACTGCCCGGGTTTGGATACAGATTTGTTCTTCTCTTAGGCTGGCTGCCAACCAAGGCTAACAAGCCCAGCCTCCCCATCCAATTATACCGCCGGACACTCGGTCGTGCCATGACATAGCAAGCTCGGTGGGAACGGGGGGCACCAATGAGAAGGTGTTGCTATAGATGCAGTAATGTAGGAGAGGCCATTTGCAGTGTCCTATGACTAGGTTAGGATTAAATTGGGGGATTGTTGGGTGGCCTGGCTCGAAGGGCTGGAAGGGCCTGCTCCAGGTTGTAACTCAATAAATAAATAAATAAATACATACATACATACACACTGTATATACACAGGTTGTGGTATCGCTCTCTCCTCTCTACCTCTATCTTTCTCCCCACACTCTCTCTTTCCTTACTTTTTTCTCTTCATTTTCTCTCTCTACATATTTTCACTCCACCCACTCTCTCTGTCTCTCAGTTTACTTTAGCTGTCTACTTCCAAGTCTCTGATTTATTATCACTCTGCACCTGCTGCACACTCCGCTGTGTAAATTTGGCCTGTGACGCACTGTGTGCACGCAGGCAGAGGGACGTTGTGCATTCATGGACTGTGTGGACACAGAGGAACACAAGGGACTGCAGGGAGAAGTGGACGCAGTCCGGCCCATCACGGACACACCCACCCCCAGCGTGGTAGCATCAACAGGAGGTTTTGCCTGCGGAAGGTGACATCGATCATCAAAGATCCCTGCTATTCGGGTCACGCCCTCTTCTTGCTGCTATCATCAAACAAGAGGCACAGAAGCCTGAAGACCCACATCATCAGGTTCAGTGACACCTACTTTCCTGCAACCATCAGGTTTCTGAATTGATCTGCCTGCACACCACTAACCCTAACTCAGCAACAGAACACCAAACACTGCCTCTTGCACTACCACGGACTTGTCTCTGATGGTATCTTTTTCTGCACTGATGTGATATACTGGCACAATCTTCCTTTTCTGTTTCTTCACTGGTATAGGTACACTCTGTGGCCACTTTATCAGATATCTTTTTGGTCTTCAGCAGCTGTAGCTCATCCACTTGATTATTTGAGTTACATTCACCTTCCTGTCAGCTTGAACCAGTCTGGCCATTCTCCCCAGATGTCTCTCATTAATAAGGCATTTTCACCCATAGAACGGCTACTCACTGGATATTTTTAACTTACTTGCTTTTTGCACCATTCTCTGTAAACTCTAGAGACTTTTGTGCATGAAAATCCAAGAAGATCAGTAGTTTCTGGGATTCTCAAACCACCCTCTCTGGCAAACATTCCACAGTCAAAGGCACTTAGATCACATTTCCTCACCATTCCGATGTTTGATTTGAACAACAACTGAACCTCCTGACTATGTCTGAATACTTTTATGCTTTGAGTTGCTGCCACATGATTGGCAGATTAGATATTTGCATTAATGAACAGGTGTACAGGTGTAGCTAATAGAGTGACCACTGATTGCATGTTGTCTCTATTTATGAACCTGTGATGCTGCAGCAAGCATTTTTCATTGCACCTGTGCTTCATCATGCACATGACAATAAACTGGATTTGATTTTGGAGGGTGCTTTCTCTACACTGAGTTGGTGGGGGAGATACTGCACAGTCACAGTATTAGGGGTGTGCACGCATACTGAAGGGCTCTGTTACTGACCCCAGCTCTGAGTGGGGAAACGAGTGATTTAGTGAGTCTGTTATGGATGCATCTTATCTGCCAATGCTGTCTCAGTGGGGAGGGAACCACTCAGCCTAAGAGAAGTCAATATAATTCTTGGCATCCATGGTATTTGAAACTTCACTTTGCAAAGTTTGGGGTAGCAGTGGGATAGGTCACTGCCCCTACCTCAGTCCCTGCAGAATGTTCCAGTGCAATACAGGGCTGCAGTAACTAGGGAGGCTGGCTGCACTCACACGATGACTCTGACAGCCGGCCAAGGAGGAGTTCCCCACCTTCTACTCAACAATGAAAGGTTGTCACTGATACCATCCCATTGGATGTCTATAGTCAGCACTAGTTTCTGCAAGATCGTGGAAAAGTTGAAAATGAAATTAAGGCCAAAAAATTACAGTTAAACTTTATTTTGAAGTCAATGTACTCAAACACATAGATTCATGCATGTGTACATACAAGCATATGCATACAGACACATGCAATTGTACATGCAAGCACGTAGCCTATACACATCTATCCACACACACACATGTTGTAATTGTACCCATCTCTGTCATTTTCTCTGGCAGCTTATTCCATATACTCACCACCCTCTGTGTAACAAAAATGCCCCTCACGCCACCTTGACCTCATGCCCTCAAATTTTAGACTCATCCACCCTGAGAAAACACTATGACCAATCACCTTATCTACACCTGTCATGATTTTATAAACCTTTACAAGATCAACCCTCAACATCCTGAGATCCACGAAAAATAGCCCTGGCCTCTCCAGTCCTTCCTTCTAACATAAGTCCTCAAATCCCTGCAACGTGTTTATAATCTTTTTCTGCACCAATTTAATGACATCCTTCCTTTAGTGTGGTGACCAGAAATGTACTCCAAATGCAACCTCTCGTAGTGTTGTAACAGACTCGAGTAGAGTAATTTTGTACAGATGTCCTGTGGAGAGTATCCTTACTGGTTACATCACCATTTTGTAAGGAGGCCTCAATGCACAGTATCGTGAGAGGCTTCAGAAGATTCTTGCCTCAACCAGATCCATCATGGGTACAAGTCTTCCCACCTTCATCATCAAAAGATGGTGCTCCAGGCAGCAACATGCATCATTAAGGACGGTCACCATCCAGGACATACATTCTTCTCATTTCTCCCATCAGGGAAGAGGTACAGGAACCTGAAGACCCAAACAGAGACAGCTTCTTCCAAACCCAAAAGGCTTCTTCCCCTCTGCTATCAGATTTCCGAATAGTCTATGAACCCATGAACACTAGCTCATATTCCTTCTTGGCACTATTTGTTATGTTGGGACAGTACTACTGCCACGAAGTAACAAAGTTGACAACTTATGCTGGTGACAATGAACTTGATTCTGGATCTGATGTCCTGCTGTCCTGACTGATGAAGGCCAGTGTGTCACGTGCCTTCTTCTCCACTCTGACTTCCTGCATCACCATTTTCAGGGAACTGTGTACCTGTACCACCAGGACAGCCCAAATACAGGAGCTAGCTCTCCCCCCACCCCCATATGTCAAGACCTTCTCTCAAACAGTCACAGCTGAGATCTCAGTGAAGTGCAACCTTCCATCTCAGTACTAAATCCCACCACACTCAGCAACAGACCGCAAGAGCTCCGTGACCACCTTCACCCACACCTACTGCTGACCTTTCCATTTGACTCTGCTGTTAGCCTCTCTGGAGCAAGTTCTAAAGCCCATCTATTAGCTTCAGACAGATCATCTGCTAAACTGGAACTGGAATTGGAACTGGTTCATCATTGTCACATGAACTGAGCTACAGTGAAAAGCTTGCCTTGCATGCTGTTCATACACAGTGCATTTTAACAGCACAAGGCAAAGCAAAATCAGAATGCAGAATAAAGTGTAACACCTACAGTGAAAGTACAGTGCAGGAAAACAATAAGATGCAAGAACATAACCAGGTAGATTGTCGGGTCAAGAGTCCATCCATCAATAGTCTTATAGCAGTGGGGTAGAAGCTGTCCCTGAGCTGGTGGTATATGATTATATGATTTCAGGCTTTTGTATCTTCTACTTTACGGGGGGTGGGAGGTGGGGTGGGAAGCGAGAATGTTTGGGGAGATTTGATTTTGTTGGCTGCAGGACACCTTAAAGGTTAACGTGCAGGTAGAGTTGGAGGTGAGAAAGGCAAATGCCATGTTAGCACTCATTTCAAGAGCTCTAGAATACAAGAGCAGGGATGTGATGCTGAGGTTTTAAAAAGCCCCAGAAGAGTTTGTGAACAGTTTTGGGCCCCTCATCTTAGAAAAGATTTGCTGGCATTGGAGACAGTCCAGAGGAGGCTCACAAGTATGAGAGGTCATTTTTGGTGATTAAGTGAGAGGCATGCTACACCTTCCACAGCTGTTAAATTCGGGATGTTTGACGTTTGTATTAACACATCGATCACGGTGAAACAGTGTCATCAGCGAGACCCCTATGTAATATCAAGACGATCCATCAATGGCATGTCAGCATAATAGCACAGCTCCAATGTAGGAAGTCCTGGTTACCTAGACCAAAAGCGACAGAAGATTGGCAACCAATGTCACTGACTCACTGAGGAAGAATCTGTGAAAAAAAAGAAAATACTTCACATCATAACGGACCATTTAACACTTCCTTACCCAGGACTCCATGTTTAAACTAGCAAGTGGACCAAATTGTGCTTGTCACATATCAAGAGAAGCACTGATAGCATTAAAGAGGCAGTCAAAGTGATCCAAAGGAGTTGAATCAATCCGCCACTGATTCCCCAATGTAATTGGGTACATGTACTTTAGTAGTAGAAATAAATGTGTGGACTAATTTCTAAACAGGGAGAAAATCCAAATGATGCAAAGGGACTTGGGAATCCTTGTGCAGAACACCCTAAAGGTTAACTTGCAGGCTGAGTCGGCCGCGGGGAAGGCAAATGCAATGTTAGCATTCATTTGAAGAGGTCTAGAATACAAGAGCAAGGATGTGATGCTGGTGAGGCCTCAACTTGAAAATTGTGAACACTTTTGGGTTTGTTATCTTAGAAATGATGTGCTGGCACTGGAGATGGTCCAGAGGAGGTTCACAAGCGTGATTCCGGGAACAAAAATGTTATCATAGGAGGAATGTTTGATGGTTCTGGGTCTGTACTCACTGGAATTCAGAAGGATGAGGAGGGATCTCATTGAAACCTTTCAAATGTTGAAAGGCCTAGACAGAGTAGATGTGGAAAGGATGTTTCCCATGGTGGGGGAGGCTAGGACCAGAGGGCACAGCCTCAGGATAGAGGGGCATCCATTTAAAACAGAGATGTGGAGAAATTTGTTTAGCTATAAGGTGGTGAATTTGTGGAATTTGTTATCACAGGCAGCTGTGGAGGTTAGGTTGTTGGGTGTATTTAAGGCAGAGCTTGGTAGGTTCTTGACTGGCTACAGCATCAAAGCCGCAGTAGGAGGCTGGGGAGTGGGGCTGAGGAAGAGAAAAAAGGATCAGCCATGATTGAGTAGTGGAGCAGACCTGATGAGCCAGATGGCCTAGTTCTGTTCCTATGTCCTATGTCCTATGGTCTATGGTCTTATGTTAATATTTACATTGGAGGAGCAGCGATGGATAGAGTCAGCACCTTTAGATTACTGCCTGTTAACATATCAGATAATTTATCGTGGGCCCGGCACATAGACACCATTACCTGGATGGCATATCAGCATCTTTATTTTCTTAGGTCATTAAAGAGGTTTGGTAAGTCACCAAACACTCTAATGAACTTCGACAGTATCTTTCCTAGATGTATCTTGGTCAAGTACAGCAATTCGAATATGCAGAAATGTACAGAGATCCAGAGAGTCATGGACTCAGCCCATTATATCCTGTCCACCATCCTCTCCATCATGGATAGTGTCTTGCAGATGCACTGCCTGAAGATGTCTAAGTCCAGCATCAAAGATCCACACCATCTGGGCCATGCCATCTTCACTCAGTTACCATTAGGCAGGAGGCTCAGAAGCCAAAAGTCTCACACCACCAGGTTTAAAACAGCTACTTCCCTTCAACTACTTGGTTCTTGAAACAGCTGGCACAATGCTCTGACTTACAGATTATTTTGCACAGATGACAATAAATCTGACTTTGGCTTTAAACAGGCAGAAAATGGATGGGTATGAAACCTGATGTCAAAGTCAAGTTCATTGTCGAGTATAGGTGCAATGAAAAATGTACTTGTCGAGGCTTCATAAGTAAGCTTTTCAAGCTCTGATAGATTTGGCGTCATGGTCGGCACAGACAGAGTGGGCTAAATGGCTTGTTCCTGTGCCGTGCTGATCCGTGTTCTGTAAGCAGTGAACTAACTTAAAGGCCAGCATAGAGCCTTTCCACAAAACAAAAGCAGTGATCCACAGTGATAGTTTCAGTGGTGAGACTCTCTGCTCGCTCTCTCTGCCTGCTCGGTGCTTCATCCACCATCCTGCTCTTGTAATGGAACACTCAATAGGTCTGGCAGCATTTCCGGAGACAGACACAGGTGCTTCAGGTCCCGGTCCTCATTTCAAGGGAAGGGTGGTGGATCACTTTGGGAAGTTAACGAAAAGGTAAAAGGATCGAGAGACTGAGGGGAGTAGGGAACTACGTTAGAGGAGATGAGGCCTGGGGCAGATCAGCCAATGTAGGACAGGCTTGAGGGGCTGAATGGCCTACGCCTGATCCTATTTACTTGCATTTATTTCTGTTTCCACTGACACACCTTGCCCCACTGAGTTTTTTAGATTAGATTATGAGGACACGCAGTCTTCTTTTATTGTCATTTAGTAATGCATGCATTAAGAAATGATACAATGTTTCTCCAGACAACAGGAATTCTGCAGATGCTGGAAATTCAAGCAACATACATCAAAGTTGCTGGTGAACACAGCAGGCCAAGCAGCATCTATAGGAAGAGGCGCAGTCGACGTTTCAGGCCGAGACCCTTCGTCAGGACTAACTGAAGGAAGAGTGAGTAAGGGATTTGAAAGCTGGAGGGGGAGGGGGAGATGCAAAATGATAGGAGAAGACAGGAGGGGGAGGGATAGAGCCGAGAGCTGGACAGGTGATAGGCAAAAGGGGATACGAGAGGATCATGGGACAGGAGGTCCGGGAAGAAAGACAAGGAGGGTGGGGGGTGACCCAGAGGATGGGCAAGAGGTATATTCAGAGGGACAGAGGGAGAAAAAGGAGAGTGAGAGAAAGAATGTGTGCATAAAAATGAGTAACAGATGGGGTACGAGGGGGAGGTGGGGCCTTAGCGGAAGTTAGAGAAGTCGATGTTCATGCCATCAGGTTGGAGGCTACCCAGACGGAATATAAGGTGTTGTTCCTCCAACCTGAGTGTGGCTTCATCTTTACAGTAGAGGAGGCCGTGGATAGACATGTCAGAATGGGAATGGGATGTGGAATTAAAATGTGTGGCCACTGGGAGATCCTGCTTTCTCTGGCGGACAGAGCGTAGATGTTCAGCAAAGCGGTCTCCCAGTCTGCGTCGGGTCTCACCAATATATAAAAGGCCACATCGGGAGCACCGGACGCACTATATCACCCCAGTCGACTCACAGGTGAAGTGATGCCTCACCTGGAAGGACTGTTTGGGGCCCTGAATGGTGGTAAGGGAGGAAGTGTAAGGGCATGTGTAACACTTGTTCCGCTTACACGGATAAGTGCCAGGAGGGAGATCAGTGGGGAGGGATGGGGGGGATGAATGGACAAGGGAGTTGTGTAGGGAGCGATCCCTGCGGAATGCAGAGAGAGGGGGGGAGGGAAAGATGTGCTTAGTGGTGGGATCCCGTTGGAGGTGGCGGAAGTTACGGAGAATAATATGTTGGACCCGGAGGCTGGTGGGGTGGTAGGTGAGGACCAGGGGAACCCTATTCCTAGTGGGGTGGTGGGAGGATGGAGTGAGAGCAGATGTACGTGAAATGGGGGAGATGCGTTTAAGAGCAGAGTTGATAGTGGAGGAAGGGAAGCCCCTTTCTTTAAAAAATGAAGACATCTCCCTCGTCCTAGAATGAAAAGCCTCATCCTGAGAGCAGATGCGGCGGAGACGGAGGAATTGCGAGAAGGGGATGGCGTTTTTGCAAGAGACAGGGTGAGAAGAGGAATAGTCCAGATAGCTGTGAGAGTCAGTAGGCTTATAGTAGACATCAGTGGATAAGCTGTCTCCAGAGACAGAGACAGAAAGATCTAGAAAGGGGAGGGAGGTGTCGGAAATGGACCAGGTAAACTTGAGGGCAGGGTGAAAGTTGGAGGCAAAGTTAATAAAGTCAACGAGTTCTGCATGCGTGCAGGAAGCAGCGCCAATGCAGTCGTCGATGTAGCGAAGGAAAAGTGGGGGACAGATACCAGAATAGGCACGGAATATAGATTGTTCCACAAACCCAACAAAAAGGCAGGCATAGCTAGGACCCATACGGGTGCCCATAGCTACACCTTTAGTTTGGAGGAAATGGGAGGAGCAAAAGGAGAAATTATTAAGAGTAAGGACTAATTCCGCTAGACGGAGCAGAGTGGTGGTAGAGGGGAACTGATTAGGTCTGGAATCCAAAAAGAAGCGTAGAGCTTTGAGACCTTCCTGGTGGGGGATGGAAGTATATAAGGACTGGACATCCATGGTGAAAATAAAGCGGTGGGGGCCAGGGAACTTAAAATCATCGAAAAGTTTAAGAGCGTGAGAAGTGTCACGAACATAGGTCGGAAGGGATTGAACAAGGGGTGATAAAACAGTGTCGAGGTATGCAGAAATGAGTTCGGTGGGGCAGGAGCAAGCTGAGACAATAGGTCAGCCAGGACAGGCAGGTTTGTGGATCTTGGGTAGGAGGTAGAAACAGGAAGTGCGGGGTGTGGGAACTATAAGGTTGGTAGCAGTGGATGGGAGACCCCCTGAGCGGATAAAGTCGGTGATAGTGTGGGAGACAATGGCCTGGTGCTCCTTAGTGGGGTCACGATCGAGGGGTAAATAAGAGGAGGTATCCGCGAGTTGTCGCTGTGCCTCGGCAAGGTAGAGGTCAGTACGCCAGACTACAACAGCACCCCCCTTATCAGCGGGTTTAATAATAAGGTTAGGATTAGTGCGGAGACAGTGGAGAGCAGAGCGTTCCGAAGGAGTGAGGTTGGAATGGGGACAAGGTGCGGTGAAGTCGAGACGGTTGATGTCCCGTCGGCAGTTGGCAATAAAGAGATCCAGAGCAGGCAGAAGACCAGAGCGGGGTGTCCATGAAGAAGAGGAGGGTTGAAGACGGGAGAAGGGGTCATCGGTGGGGGTGGAAGACTCCTTGCCAAAGAAGTAGGCTCGGAGACGGAGACGGCGGAAGAAAAGTTCCGCATCATGGTGAACATGGAACTCGCTGAGGTGTGGGCGAAGGGGGACAAACGTGAGGCCCTTACTGAGAACAAAGCGTTCTGCCTCCGACAGTTGAAGATCGGAGGGGATGGTAAAGACCCGGCACGGATGAGAGCTGGGATCAGAGGGGGGAGGGGGGAGGCTGGGTGTGTCAATGGAGAGGGGAGGGTTGGGGTGAGAGGAAGATGGAGCCTCTGAGGGCCCAGGAGCTGACAGTGGGATCTGAGGGAGACGGGATTGCAGAGTATTGGTGGGGGAAGGGGAGACGGGAGTCACAACAGCAGCACATAAAGATCCGGCCTGGAGTTCAAGGCTGGAATCTTGAGAGCTGGGATCGGGGGGGGGGGTGAGGCTGGGGGTGTCAGTGGAGGGGGGGGTTGGGGTGAGAGGAAGATGGAGCCTCTGAGGGCCCAGGAGTTGACGGTGGGATCTGAGGAAGACGGGGCTGCGGAGTGGTGGTGGGGGAAGGGGAGACGGGAGTCACAATAGCAGCACATAAAGACCCGGCGTGGAGTTCAAGGCTGGAGTCGCAGTTGGTGGTTGCACAATCACTTTGAATGTCTCCATGGTCGTTGCTGGAGTCCGGGTTTTGAATATGCCCTGAGGTGTTGGAGCCGGTGAGATCAATGGCAGGGGCCGCAATCTGAAGTTCATGCCTGCTAGCGTCGGGGCCGGCAGGCTCTGGAGTCCGTAGATGTAGGATCTTGCGATCTTTACCTAACATGACAAAGTCAAAAAAACGGCGATTGCAGGCGTGAATCCGACGGAGGATGAAATAACGGGTAGGACCATTACAGACGGCGAAGAAAGTGTCTCGAAGGTGTGGAAGGGTCTGGGATAGGGACACCAAGTACCTCCTCATGGCGGAGAGCGTCGCCTTCAGAGCTTGACGGGAGAAGCGACGAGAGGCAGAGTCAATAAAATGTGAGTACCTGGGATCCTCAGAAGGTCCAAATTGAGAGGCTTGGAAACGAATCCTAAAGCCAACTGGAGTAAGTTGGCGATGGAGGCACGTTCCAAGAAAGGATATAAGGTTGTGATAGCGAGTTTGAGTCAAAGTGTGGTCGAAAAGTTGAAGAGCCGAAGAAATTACAGATGGGGAGCAGTGAGAGATGGTTTCACTGAACTCCCGTCGAAGAGAGGATCTAAACTTCTTCGGTGTAGGCATCACCGGAAGAGGCTTCGCAGTAGTGAATTTAAACGCAAACAACAGGAATTCTGCAGATGCTGGAAATTCAAGCAACATACATCAAAGTTGCTGGTGAACCCAGCAGGCCAAGCAGCATCTGTAGGAAGAGGCGCAGTCGATGTTTCAGGCCGAGACCCTTCATCAGGACTAACTGAAGGAAGAGTGAGTAAGGGATTTGAAAGTTGGAGGGGGAGGGGGAGATCCAAAATGATAGGAGAAGACAGGAGGGGGAGGGATAGAGCCAAGGGCTGGACAGGTGATAGGCAAAAGGGGATACGAGAGGATCATGGGACAGGAGGTCCGGGAAGAAAGACAAGGAGGGTGGGGGGTGACCCAGAGGATGGGCAAGAGGTATATTCAGAGGGACAGAGGGAGAAAAAGGAGAGTGAGAGAAAGAATGTGTGCATAAAAATGAGTAACAGATGGGGTACGAGGGGGAGGTGGGGCCTTAGCGGAAGTTAGAGAAGTCGATGTTCCTGCCATCAGGTTGGAGGCTACCCAGACGGAATATAAGGTGTTGTTCCTCCAACCTGAGTGTGGCTTCATCTTTACAGTAGAGGAGGCCGTGGATAGACATGTCAGAATGGGAATGGGATGTGGAATTAAAATGTGTGGCCACTGGGAGATCCTGCTTTCTCTGGCGGACAGAGCGTAGATGTTCAGCAAAGCAGTCTCCCAGTCTGCGTCGGGTCTCACCAATATATAAAAGGCCACATCGGGAGCACCGGACGCAGTATATCACCCCAGTCGACTCACAGGTGAAGTGATGCCTCACCTAGAAAGACTGTTTGGGGCCCTGAATGGTGGTAAGGGAGGAAGTGTAAGGGCATGTGTAACACTTGTTCCGCTTACACGGATAAGTGCCAGGAGGGAGATCAGTTCCCACTCTGACATGTCTATCCACGGCCTCCTCTACTGTAAAGATGAAGCCACACTCAGGTTGGAGGAACAACACCTTATATTCCGTCTGGGTAGCCTCCAACCTGATGGCATGAACATCGACTTCTCTAACTTCCGCTAAGGCCCCACCTCCCCCTCGTACCCCATCTGTTACTCATTTTTATGCACACATTCTTTCTCTCACTCTCCTTTTTCTCCCTCTGTCCCTCTGAATATACCTCTTGCCCATCCTCTGGGTCACCCCCCCTTGTCTTTCTTCCCGGACCTCCTGTCCCATGATCCTCTCGTATCCCCTTTTGCCTATCACCTGTCCAGCTCTCGGCTCCATCCCTCCCCCTCCTGTCTTCTCCTATCATTTTGCATCTCCCCCTCCCCCTCCAGCTTTCAAATCCCTTACTCACTCTTCCTTCAGTTAGTCCTGACGAAGGGTCTCGGCCTGAAACGTCGACTGCGCCTCTTCCTATAGATGCTGCTTGGCCTGCTGCGTTCACCAGCAACTTTGATGTATGTTGCAATGTTTCTCCA
Source organism: Mobula hypostoma (assembly GCF_963921235.1). Taxonomy (NCBI): domain Eukaryota; kingdom Metazoa; phylum Chordata; class Chondrichthyes; order Myliobatiformes; family Myliobatidae; genus Mobula; species Mobula hypostoma. Next base: position 30,951,497 of record NC_086101.1, read on the forward strand.
GAATGATACCACAGAAACACAAGACAAACTGACTGAAAAATGGACAAAAACCACATAATTATAACATTTAGTTACAACCGTGCAAAGCAATACCGTAATTTGATGAAGAACAGACCATGGGCACCGTAAAAAAAGTCTCAAAGTCTCATGAAAGTCCCATCATCTCACGCAGATGGTAGAAGGAAGAAAAAAACTCTTCCTGCCATGAGCCTCCAAGCGTTGCAAACTTGCCGATGCAGCATCCTGGAAGCACCCGACCACAGCCGACTCTTGAGTCCGTCCGAAAGCTCCAAGCCTCCGACACCGAGCACCGAGCACCATCTCTGCCGAGCGCTTCGACCCCGGCCCCAGCAGCTGGCAATAGGCAAAGCCGAGGATTTGGGGCTTTCCCCTCCGGAGATTCTCGATCGCACAGTAGCAGCGGCAGCGAAGCGGGCATTTCAGAAGTTTCTCCAGGTGTTCCTCCGTGCTTCTCATGGCTGTCTCCATCAAATCAGGATTGTGCACGGCATCCTAGTTAACACATACGATATCATTCAGAGCGGCTGCGCGCTGCGTCACGCCGCCATCTTCTCCCTCCAACAATTTCCAATTTTATTTCAGATTCCCCACACCCTTCCCATATTCCTGCTGCTGGGATTAATGCAGAGTCCATGGAGTTTGCATCAAAGTATTCTACGCCCTATCCCATCTAATGCCACCCTCCCTGAGACCCAGACTGACCCTGGTTCCCCACTCCTAGGCAGGATCACTCTCAGTTGGTTAGTCCACACCTGGAGTGTTGTGTGCAGTTTTGGTTACAACACAGCAGGAAGGATGCCACTAATCTGGAGAGGGTGCTGAAAAGATTCACAAGGATGATATAGGGACTGGAGGGCTTGCTATAAGGAAAGACTGGATAGACTGGGACTGTTCTCTGTATAGAGAAGGAGGCCGATAGAGGTTAATAAATCCAGGAATGGCATGGATAAGGTGAATGGTCCCAGTCTTTTCCCTATAAGTCAAGTCAAGTCACTTTTTATTGTCATTTCAACCATAACTGCTGGTACAGTACACAGTAAAAATGAGATGTTTTTCAGGACCATGGTGCTACATGAACACTATAAAAGCTACACAGAACTACATAAAACAACATAAAAACTACACTAGACTACAGACCTACCCAGGACTGCATAAAGTGCACAAAACAGTGCAGGCATTACAATAAATAATAAACAAGACAATGGGCACAGTAGAGGGCAGTAGGTTGGTGTCAGTTCAGGCTCTGGGTATTGAGGAGTCTGATGGCTTGGGGGAAGAAACTGTTACATAGTCTAGTCGTGAGAGCCCAAATACTTCGGTGCCTTTTGCCAGGTGGCAGGAGGGAGAAGAGTTTGTATGAGGGGTGCATGGGGTCCTTCATAATGCTGTTTGCTTTACAGATGCAGCGTGTGGTGTAAATGTCTGTAAAGGCGGGAAGAGAGACCCCAATGATTTTCTCAGCTGTCCTCACTATCTGCTGCAGGGTCTTGCGATCTGAGATGGTGCAATTTCTGAACCAGGCAATGATGCAGCTACTCAGGATGCTCTCAATACAACCTCTGTAGAATGTGGTGAGGATAGGGGGAGGGAGATGGACTTTTCTCAGCCTTTGCAGAAAGTAGAGATGCTGCTGGGCTTTCTTTGCTATGGAGCTGATGTTGAGGGACCAGGTGAGATTCTCTGCCAGGTGAATACCAAGAAATTTGGTGCTCTTAATGATCTCTACGGAGAAGTCGTCCATGTTCAGTGGAGAGTGGTCGTTCCGTGTCCTCCTGAAGTCAACAACCATCTCTTTTGTTTTGTTCACATTCAGAGACAGGTCATTGGCTCTGCACCGTCCAATAGCCACTGCACCGCCTCTCTGTATGCTGACTCATCGTTCTTGCTGATGAGACCCACCACGGTCATGTCATTGGTGAACTTGATGATGTGGTTTGAGCTGTGTATTGCTGCACAGTCGTGGGTCAGCAGAATGAACAGCAGTGGACTGAGCACACAGCCCTGGGGGGCCCCATGCTCAGTGTGATGGTGTTGGAGATGCTGCTTCCAGTCCGGACCGACTGAGGTCTCCCAGTCAGGAAGTCTAGGATCCAGTTGCAGAGGGAGCTGTTCAGGCCCAGTAGGGTCAGCTTTCCAATCAGTTTCTGAGGAATGATTGTGTTGATTATGTTGAACGCTGAACTGAAGTCTATGAACAGCATTCGAACGTACGTGTCGTTTTTGTCCAGGTGGGTTGTAACATAGAAAACCTACAGCACAATAGAGGCCCTTCAGTCCACAAAGTTGTGCCGAACATGTCCCTACCTTAGAAATTACTAGGCTTACCCATAACCCTCTATTTTTCTAAGCTCCATGTACCTATCCAACAGTCTCTTAAAAGACCCTGTCGTATCCGCCTCCACCACCTTTGCCGGCAGCCCATTTCACGCACTCACCTCTCTCTGAGTAAAAAATTTACCCCTGACTTCTCCTCTGTACCTACTCCCCAGCACCTTAAACCTGTGTCCTCTTGTGGCAACCATTTCAGCCCTGGGAAAAAGCCTCTGACTCTCCACACGATCAATGCCTCTCATCATCTTATACACCTCTATCAGGTCACCTCTCATCCTCCGTCGCTCCAAGGAAAAAAGGCCGAGTTCCCTCAACCTATTCTCATAAGGCATGCTCCCCAATCCAGGCAACATCCTTGTAAATCTCCTCTGCACCCTTTCTATGGCTTCCACATCCTTCCTGTAGTGAGGCGACCAGAACTGAGCACAGTACTCCAAGTGGGGTCTGACCAGGTTCCTATATAGCTGCAACATTACCTCTCGGCTCCTAAATTCAATTCCATGATTAATGAAGGCCAATACACCATATGTCTTCTTAACCACAGAGTCAACCTGCGCAGCTGCTTTGAGTGTCGTATGGACTCGGACCCCATGATAACAGGGGAGTCTAAAACTAGAGGGCTTGGTTTTACGCGAGAGGGAAAAGACTGAAAGATTTATTTGTACTTTGGCAGAAAAATAAAAGTGCAAACTATTCTCCAATCCTGAAGAAAATTCAGAAATTAGAGGTGCTGAGGGACTTATCAATCATAGTTCAGGATTCCTTTAAGGTTAAATTATGAAGACACGCAGTCCTCTTTTATTGTCATTTAGTAATGCATGCATTAAGAAATGATACAATGTTTCCTCCGCTGTGATAGCACAAAATACAGGACAAACCAAGACTGAAAAAACTAACAAAACCACATAATTATAACATATAGTTACAACAGTGCAACAATACCATAACTTGATGAAGAACAGTCATGGCACAGTAAAAAGTTCAAAGTCTCTCAAATGTCCCACATCTCACTCAGACGGGAGAAGGAAGGAAACTCTCCTTGCCATGCCCGACCACAGTCCGACTCCGAGGTTAACTTGCAGGTTCAGTCAGTTGTAAAGAAGGCAAATGCAATGGTAACATTAATTTCAAGAGAACTAGAATAAAAAAGGCATGGATGTCATGCTGAGACTTTATAAAGAATTGTTCAGACTGCATTTGGAATATTGTGAGCAATTGGGCTCCGTATCTAAGGAATGATGTGCTAGCCCTGGAGAGACTCCGCAGGAGGTTCACAAGAATGATCCCAGGAATGAAATGCATGAGAAACATTTGAAGTTTCTGGGTTTGTACTTGATGGAGTTCACAAGGGTGAGGGTGGAATCACATTGAAATCTACCAGATACTGAAAGGCCTGGATAGAGTGGAAATAGAGAGGAGAGTGTAGGATTCAAGGGCACAACCTCAGAATAAAGCGATGTTCCTTTAGAACTGAGATGAGGAGGAAATTCTTCAGGAGGAATCTGACGAGCTTGTTGCGAAAAGGACTGCAGAGGTCAAGTCACAGGGTATATTTAAGTTAGAGATTGACAGGTTCTTGATTGGTAAGGGGGCTTGATTGGAAGCCTAGGATCTCTGGACTCTGGAGACGGGCGGATCGAGGGTCGGTGTCACGACAGGAGACCCGTGTGTCGTCGGGGGAGTCAGAATACCTGCGGCTGTGTGCCCAAAGACTCGTGATCAAGATCTTTGGGCACAGAGCTCAAGAAGAAGTGACGTGGCAAACTCTCAACATCGTAAACCAGTGAGTTGTTTATTATGTCTCCCCGCTCAGTGTGAAAACAGAAACGCCTTTCTCCCTTATTAGGGAGAGAGAGAACCTGCGGTATGTCGAATGCCGGGTGAACAATGTAGTTTTGGGGGTAACTGCAAGTCCGTGTCTTTGCTGTTGCTCTGCTCACGCTTGAGTGCTCGGTGGCGGGTGCCGATATTTTTTTTTCTGTCGGTGGGCGGGGGGAGAATTGTTGCTTGCTGCCGCTTACGCGTGGGAGGGGGGAGCTGGAGGATAACGTTGGGGTTCTAACATTTGACTATTGTTCATTCTTTGGGGCACTCCTCTGTTTTCGTGGATGGCTGCAAAGATAAAGCATTTCAGGATGTATATTGTAACATTTCTCTGCCGTTAAATTGTACCTTTGAACCTTTGAAGGGTAATGGGAAGAAAGCAGAAGAGTGGAGCTTTAAAACAATCAGCTATGATTGAATGGTGAAGTAAATTGGATGGACTGAATGGCTTAATTCAGCTCCTAAATCTTGTGTCTAAAGGGCGTCTAAATGTGCAGGAGCCTCGGGACTCACATCAACAAGTTCAGGAACAGTTATGGATACTGTGTGGTTCTAGAAGAGCAGAACCTACTCCTAAATATCAGGATGTTCTGATCTCCACTGGAGGATTTGGGTGGATGAAAAGCTGTGTGGGTGGGTGGGGGTTTATGAAGATCAGATCAGAGAGCAGCAACCATTGAACCAGCTGCCCCCTCCTTTCCCCTCCCCACTGGTCCATAACCCAGCATGTTGCTGGTGGGATCGTGCTGTTTAAAAGTGGTCTTCAGGGGTGAACTCAGTGCCCTACAGAGCAAGACGTGCTATACAAATGCATGGTTGATGTTAGTTGCTCTGGGGGTTGGGGGGCACAGGGCAAGTCTGAGTCATCACAATTAACTCCTGCCGCTGGAAAGTTCTTCCCAACACTGGCCTTCTGAAGCAGGAATCAGCCCTCCTTGGAAAAGTAGCAAGTATTTTAAAAATGAAAATAAAGAATTGTAGCCTGAGTACAGTCCAATTCCCACGTCCCCATCCCTCCAATTAGGAACAGCACACCATGGGAATGAACAGAGTCTAATATTCTACCAACACACACAACCATCCTGCACAAACACACACAGACACACACATCATTCCACACACATAGACACAGACATAACCATTCCACAGAAATGCACACAGTTATACACACCATTTCCCTCACAAACGTGCACGCACACACACATACACATCCCAGGCACACACACATACATCCCAGACACACAGACTCCATACACACATAGCCGTTCAAGACACACACACACACACACACACACATCTGAGACACGCAAAGTATGTCTAAAACACAAACATATGTCCCAAATGCACACACATGACCCACACCACACACACACACACACACACACACACACACATCTCATACACAAGGGAGGGAAAGAGAGAGGAGACAATGAGTGAAAGAGAGATGGACAGAGAGAGACAGTAAGTGCAGGAGAGGGAGTGAGAGACAGTGAGAGAATGGGTAAAAGAGTGTGTGAGACAGAGAAGAAGGGAGAGGGAGGGTGAGAAACAGACAGAGCAAGAAAGAGGGACAGGGATACATGCAAACCCCACCCTCTCCAACCTTCAGAGGTCTCCCAGCACTCTTTGAAGAGAAAATGAGCAGGGGTTCTTCCTGGTGTTGTGGACAATATTTAACACTACGAGGCAATGTTGATGAGACTCCTGCAGTAACTCCCTGACTCTACATTTTGTATGTACTACTCTCTCATACAAAATGCTGGAGGAACTCAGCATGTCAGATAGTATCTATTAAAAAGAATAAACAGTTGTCCTGTCAGGCAGGGTCCCTTCATCAGGACTGGAAAGGAAGAGAAGGAAGCTAGAATAAAAATGTGGGAGGAGGTGAAGGTGTACAAGCTAGAAGGTGGTGGGTGGAGGCGAAGTGAGAAGTTGGAGGGTGATAAGTGTAGGAGGTAAAGGGATGAAGAAAGAAGCTGATAGGAGCAGAGAGTGTACCATAGGAGAAAGGGAAGGAGGAACTGCACCAGAGCGAGGAGAAGAGAAGAGGTAGGAGGGAAGCCAGAATGTGGAATGGAAGAAGAGGGTGGAGTAATTCATAGAAGTTAGAGAAATCAATGTTCCTGCCATCAGGTTGGAGACTACCCAGATGGCATATGACAACTCCTCCTCCAATCACATGGCAGTAGAGGAGGCCATGAGCTGATATGTCAGTACGGGAGTGGGGATTGGAATTAAAATGGTTTGACACCAGGAAATTCTGCTTGTTGTGGATTGAGTGAGGGTCTCTCTCTCTCTCTCTCTCTCTCTCTCTCCTTCTCTCTCCACTCTTTCCATCTCTCTTCCTCCCCAACTCTGTCCCTCCCATTACCTCCACTTTCCTGTTTTCTCTCCCTCTCTCTTTCTCCATGGCCCTCACTATCTCCCCTAGCTGTCTTCCTCTTTCTCTTTTCCTGATGTTCTCTCCATTTACTCCCTCTCTCCTTCTCTTCCACCTTTCTCCCTCTTACCCTCCTCTCTGCTTCCACTCTTAACTCCCCTCCCTTCCCTCTCCTTCCCCTACAACTCCTCTCTCCCTCCCTCTACCACTCCAGGGGCCAAGACGGAGGGAGAAGAGTTGAGGAGAGAAGGAGGGAGGGAGTTCAGAGGAAGAGAAGGATGGTGACCATGGGGAGAGGAGCAGGGGCAGAGAAGTGGTGGGAGAAGGGGGGATAACGTGGGGAGGGAGGAAGAGTGCAGGGGAGAGGCGGGGAGGAGAGGAGTGGAGGTGGAGTGAATGAAAATGGGGAGGGGTAGGGAGAAAGAAGGCAGGAAGAGGGTGAACATGAGGGTGACGGCCCCATCCCCGCTGTTACTCTGCCCCTTCCCCTTCCCTTTTTTCCCCTGCCCCTTATCCTCTTACCCTTCCCTCCCTCACCCCTCTCTCTCCCTACCCTTTCTACCCCTCTCCCACCCCCTTTCTTCTTGATCTCCCCTCCATGTCTCCACCTCCTCACTTCCCCCTTTCCCGCAAACCGCTCCCGCTCTCTTACTGTGTCTTCCCCACTCCTCTCCGTTTCCCCTTGCCCCTCTTCCCGGGCTCACCCTCTCTTTCCATTCGCTCCCGCCACGCTCTCACTTCTTCCCCGTTCTTACCCCTACACCGCTCCTCTCTCCTGCCTTTGTCCAGGCACTTCCTCTCCCTCTCCCGTTACTTGCCTTCGCCTGTCCCTCCCTTCCCATTCACTACTCCCCAACTCCTCGCCTTCTCCACATGCCTCTCTCCCGCGCTCTCCCCCCACCACTCCTCTCCCCCCCACTCCTCTCCCCTTGCCCCTCTCCCTGATTTGAGCTTCATCACTCCCATTCCACTCCCTCTCTCCTTTAGCCCTCCATTCCTCTCCCCTTCCCTACCCACACTCTCCTTCCGCACCACCCCACCTCGTCTATTCGTACTTCTGCTCTTCTCCCGTACTCTCCTTTCTTCCCCACTCTTTCCCCCACCTCCCCAGACACAAGGGTAATTCTGTACTACGGAAAGGCCGCTCTCTGTGCACGCCTCACCGACTCCCTGACACCGATGGGATCTGCTGTGCTCGGCCTGCCTGAGGCAATAGGCAAAAGCAGCCGGCTGCTGGAGGCTTGCCCACTGCTGGTAATGAGAGGTCAGGGCTGAACCCTCGCTGTCTAGGAGCTGATGCAGGAAGGCACGCAGCCATTTACTTCGGCTTCATTGCTCCTTTCACACCAAAGGAACGCGAGCTTTAATGATGCCTCAGTGATTCCTGGCACGATCCCGGCAAATTCCGTAAGTTTACACAGTCCTCCCAGAGATTAAAATCGATGAGCTTCCTGGAACCAGCACTGGGAACTCTGTCAAAGAAGTTCCACACCCTCTCTGCACTCTGCAATAATTACTTCCATCTGCCGCTTGCCCCTCAGCCTTCCTCCGTTCCCGTCTCTCCTGCCGTTGCCCGTACGCATAGATACCCAACTCTCTGTCTGTCTCTCCCTCATTTCTTCCTCTGTCTCCCTCTGCTTCCCCCGACTGTTCCCTTCAGTCTCTCTCTCTCTCATACACATGCCCTCTTCTCTGCCTCTCTCTCTCTCTGTCCCACTCTCCCTTCCCCACTTTTCCTGCCTCCCTCCCTCTGGCAGATTCTCCTGTCTCTCTCTTTATCCACGCTGCTGTCTCTCTGTCCAGCCCCTCTACTTCTTTGCAGTTGTTCTCTTTCTCTGCCTCTCTCCTTCTCCCTCTTTTAATCTCTCCCTCTGATATTTTACTATCTTCCCTCTCTTTCTCTTCTTCTCTCTCTCTGTCCTTCCCCCTTACTGCTCTATTCTTCATTGTCATTCTCTCTCTCTCTCTCTGCCTTTGTCTGTCTCTCAGTCTACGTCTGCCTCTCACACTCACCCTTTCTCGTTCTCTCCCTCCCTGTCCATTTCCCTCTCTGTCAGTGGATGCTCCCTCAGTCTCACAGTCCCTGCATCCATTCCCAGGCACACAAGGCGATGTCAAACCAAACACATGTAAAGCCATTCGGCCTGTCCGACTTGCCCCACCATCCAAGGAGGTTTTGTTGAGGTAAGTTCCCCTTCCCTCTTCGTTACACTCCTTAACTCACCATTCCCCGACAGTCAATCAGTGTCAACCTCTAAGTAAAGTGATACATTCCAGAAGTCATATTTGGGTTGGCCATGTACAGTAAATGCTGGGACAGCGAAGACTGCCAATCAACAGAGAGATTTTGGGATCCAAGTCCATAGTTCAGTGAAAATGGCAACACAGATCACTGGGGTGTTGCAGAAGGCACATGGAGTACCTTCTCAGGGTATTGAATATAAAAGTTAGTGTATTAAGTTACGTCTTTACAGAACACTGGTTAGATCACACTTTGGGAGTATTGCTTTGCATTTCTGGTCACTGCACTGTTGAAAGAATGCGGTTGTGCTGGAGTGAGTGCAGAGGAGATCCACCGAAATAAGAAACAACATGCAAGAGGTTCTAAGCCTTCATTTCCCTGCTGAGTTCTTCCAGTATTCTGTGTGTTGCTCAGGTTTCCCAGCATCTGCAGAACCTCCTGCATCTCATATTTACCCGGATGCTGCCTGAACTGGAAAACTTAAAGTATGCAGAGAAATTGGACAGGCTGGGTTTGTTTTTCCTGGAGTGAGGGAGGCTGAGGGTAGACCCAATAGAGTTTTTGAGGTGTAGTAGTAGTAGTAGTAGTAATTGCACAGTCACTTGAATTGAGTATGATGTTCTCCTCAGGAATTGTCTATTAGTGAATCTTCAAGTGGCTGTTAGGCAGATCTGGGGCCCATATATCCTGGTGCAGTGTGCGGGCATCCAAACATCACAACCCTGCCTCCATCGCCATTCTCTGATTGACACGAGACTTAAACTGGGAAGTTAGGGTGGGTTCCCTTAGTGGAGAACACCTGTGAGTGACTTTGTTTAATGCTCATGGGCCACCACACAGTCCTTGATAGATCGGCGTCAGGACTCAACAGCATGGAATGCAAGTCGACTGGGGACCCCTCACTGATGCAATCTTCCTCCACCTTCACTGCCGTTGTGACGTGCCATCATCTTCCGCCAGCTCCACCGCTGAGGCCTTGGTTTGATTGCTCTTCATCCAGAACAATCACCTTGAACTTACCGCCATGGGTGACCATACCAGGAGCTCAGCACCAGATAGCATTGCTTTTGGGAGCTCAGGAACTCACAAGCCTCCCCACCACAACAAGGTGAGAAGTTTAAAGTGATAAGCAGGAAAGAAGATGGTGAGAAACTATTTCCTATGGTATCGATACCTAAAACAACACATGTGTATTTAACATGAAAGGAAGGAGATTCAAAGGGGCACATTTTTTAAACAGGGAACGTATGAATCTGGAAATTACTGCTGGAGGAGTTGGTGAAGTCAGATACAATCACTGTTTAAGAGATATTGAAGCCTCACAAGGTAAATATGCAGAAAAATAATAGATTGCTTTAAGGCCTGAAATCCCAGCAAGAAAGGTGGTACATCAGGGGCTTACAGGAGAAATTAAAGACCATGTGAAATCCAAGGAAGGGGTTGAAAAGTGTCCCAAGGCTGCAGCAGGCCTGAAAACTGAAAAAAAGAATGCAGCTTAAGAGCAGGGTATTGATAATGAACTGCAAAATGAAATATGTCTAACTCGGACACGAGGAAATCTGCAGATGCTGGAATTTCAAGCAACACACATAAAAGTTGTTGGTGATCGCAGCAGGCCAGGCAGCATCTCTAGGAAGAGGTACAGTCGACGTTGTGGGCCGAGACCCTTCGTCAGGACCTGACGAAGGGTCTCGGCCCAAAACGTCGACTGTACCTATGTCTAACTTGGACAGGATTTCTGGCTCAAACAGAAGGCCCCATGCAGAATGGGTGACTATACATCACTCTGAGGGTCACTGTTAACTGCAACATTGTTAAATTTATAATATAATCCCTCCCAATTACTCCCTGGCACATTTAACTGACTTTCCCTCTTTCGGCAGCCCCCTCCGGTCACTCCCACCCTCACTGTCTCTCCCTGTCCCCTCAGAGCGGTGCAGTGCATAAACAGGTCTTTCAGCCCACCGTGTTCATGTCAAACCATCAAGTACCCACTACACCCATCCCAGTTGCCAGCACTTGCTCTGTAGTCTTCTCTGCTCCCTCTGTGATTCAGGTGCATGTCCAGATACTCCTTACATTTTGTGAAAGTCTTTGCCTCTTCCATCACTCTGGCAGTGCATTGCAGATTCAAACTTCCCCTCCGGGGGGAAGGACTCCTTTTCACATCCCTGTAAACCTTCTGCCTTTCACCCTAAATCTACAGTATTCCCTCTTGTTATGGATACTTCTGTTCTGCAGAAAAGCTCCCTATTATCTTGCCCATTGGTATTTCTCACAATTTCGTAGCCCCTCAGGTATAAGGTTCTCCCTCATAAAATGCTGGAGGAACTCAGCAGGCCGGGCAGCATCTATGGAAAAAAGTATAGTCAACGTTACGGGCCAAAACCCTTCAGCAGGACTGAAGAAAAAAGCTGAGGAGAAGATTTAAAAGGTGGGGTCGAGGGAAGAGAGAACCACCAGGTGACAGGTGAAACCTGAAGGGGGAGGGATGAAGTAAAGAGCTGGGAAGTTGATTGGTGAAAGAGACGGAAGCCATGGGAGGCAGGTTCCCAGAAGGATACGTGGCTGTAGTAGCAGGTCTGGATAAGCACGTGGTCAAAGAGTAGGAGAGCAGCAGGGATCACAGCACCCTCTCAAGTGTAATCACATACTTCCTATAGTGTGGTGACCAAGTCTAACCAGCATAGGATATACTATGTATGGTAGGGTACCAGGGATGAATCTAAACAGAGGGTTGTACAGCCTCTACCCCACCCCATACTCCACAACCAGCTTCAGCTGTCACCCCAACCTCACAATGTCCTCAATGGGGGATTTCTATTTCTTCCCTCAGCTTGCAAAACCTCTTTCTAGAGAGGGAGCTTCACATTGCGTCTGACCCTGGGAGATGTAGAACGATCTTTATTCTGTGTTTAACCACAAGGGTATGAAATGGGGCAATGTAGAGAGAGCTTCACTCTGTGTCTGACCCTGGGGGTGTGCAATGTAACAATGTTTGGCAGTAGAAGATAATCTCTGGGAAGTTACGGGAGTTATAGGATAATTTCTGGATTGGGATTTGGCTGTTGAGTCTCCCATAGTTATAACCCCTGAAATGGGTTACACACGGAACTTCTCTGATTATTGAGTGAACACTTCTGACCTGGGACAAGCCCTCTGTATTGATAAGTAACTCTACATTTGTCAACTCCATTTTACCATGGGATCCCACTGTTCATTTATATTCCTCGGCATTTCTGTAAGGCCCTGGCGAAAGTTGGGAATGAATCTGAGGTGTGGAGCAGAAATGGTTTTAGCAGAAGTTGGAGACTGTTGGAAATACTGAAGTCACTCCTGGCCTCCCAGGTCCGGTGGGATTCAGGAGCCAGGAGGCAGATGCAAGATGTCGACTGGGACAGGTGAACAAGGGCAGGCAGAGGCAAAATGACAGAGGGTCAGCAAGACACAGGCAGGCTGCCAGGTGAAGGCAGACATATACAGAGTGAGGTGTAGACGGACACACACAGGGTGAGATGTAGACGGACACATAGAGTGAGGTGTAGACGGACACACACAGGGTGAGGTGTAGACAGACACACAGAGAGTGAGGTGTAGACGGACACACAGAGAGTGGGGTGCAGACAGACATTCACAGAGTGAGGTGTAGACGGACAAACACAGGGTGAGGTGTAGATGGACACACATAGAGTGAGGTGTAGATAGTCACACACAGAGTGAGGTATAGATGGACATTCACAGAGTGAGGTGCAGACAGACACACACAGAGTGAGGTATAGACGGACATTCACAGAGTGAGGTGCAGACAGACACACACAGAGTGAGGTGTAGACAGACACACACAGAGTGAGGTGTAGATGGTCACACACAGAGTGAGGTGTAGGCAGATACACACACAGTGAGGTGTAGACAGACATTCACATTGTGAGGTGTAGATGGTCACACAGGGTGAGGTGTAGACGGACACACACAGGGTGAGGTGTAGACGGACACACAGAGAGTGAGGTGTAGACAGACACACACAGAGTGAGGTGTAGACGGACACACAGAGAGTGAGGTGTAGACGGACACACACAGAGTGAGGTGCAGACAGACATTCACAGAGTAAGGTGTAGACAGACACACACAGGGTGAGGTGTAGATGGACACACACAGGATGAAGTGTAGACAGCCACACACAGAGTGAGGTGTAGACAGACATTCACAGTGTGAGGTGTAAATGGTCACACAGTGTGAGGTGTAGACGGACACACACAGGGTGAGGTGTAGATGGACACACACAGGATGAAGTGTAGACAGCCACACACAGAGTGAGGTGTAGACAGACATTCACAGTGTGAGGTGTAGATGGTCACACAGTGTGAGGTGTAGACGGACACACACAGGGTGAGGTGTAGATGGACACACACGGGATGAAGTGTAGACAGCCACACACAGAGTGAGGTGTAGACAGACATTCACAGTGTGAGGTGTAGATGGTCACACAGTGTGAAGTGTAGACGGACACACACAGGGTGAGATGTAGACGGACACACACAGGGTGAGGTGTAGACAGACATTCACAGAGTGAGCTGCAGACAGACACAGACTGAGGTACAGGCAGCCACAGACACAGTGAGGTACATGCAAACAACACACACAGAGTGAGGTGCTGAGAGTCACAGAGAGACAGCCACCACTCGGAAACCCAGACACTTACATGGGGACAGACACACAGCAGCACAGAGATACTTGCAGGAAAACAGACTGTCAGCTGACTGGCCACACACAGATGCACTGACACAGACTGAGGGACACTAACAGGTACAGGCACACTCCAACACAAATCATGAAACACTGACAAGTACAGCCACACACCATCACAAACCAAGAGACGCTGACAGGTACAGGCACGAACACAAACCTATCACAGTCCAATATTTCAGCAAGAGCATGGCTCGGTGTTGGATTGACACATCAGTTTGATGTCTAACCCTTTAGTAATGGCATCCCGTAATTCACTCTTTCTGATTCCCTCCGCTGGTATCTGTTTGATATAACTCTATATAATACCGGGTGGTTAGTGAAGGATTAATCCCCTCTGTTAGGACTGGCCACTGTGGTGCCTGTCTGTAACACCATGGGGCACAGTGAAGGTGCTAATCGCTCTGCATGGAGTGAGACGGGTTAAAGATGCACACTGATTCCTCTTTCAGAGAGAGGAGCTGAGGAGAGAGGGGCCTGCCGACACTGTCTGCCACTGTGTATCCAGTGTTGTCACCATCTGCAGCCAGTGCTTCTGGACCATCTAGTGAGCAATCACAGCAGCTGGGATATCAGTGACCCCTCCTGGTAGTTCAGGTACACACATATTTATACACATAGACTCTGTCTCTCTCACACACACACACACACACACATTCACTCACACACTCAGGCACTAACATAGACATAGGCACACACAAACGTAGTCACTTTGAGACACTCTCATATACAAGCATTCTCTATCTCTCTCTCTCTCTCTCACACACACACACACACACACACACACACACAGATCAACCAAACACTCTCACACAGCCACAATCACACTCACACATATGCACATGCCACACAGAAACACGCAAAAAACAGACACTCATGCACAGAAACACACAATCACAGACATTCACATACAAACATATGCCAACTCACTCACATGGAGACATACATGCAGACATATTCTCCCCCTCCCTCCCACCCACATATTCACACATACACAGATATTGGGAGCTGGGGAATAGGCAGATGTGGGAAAATGGCAGAAGGGGTGGGCAGCTGGCAGAGATGAGGTAGTATCATACCTGGCATATTTTGGAGAGACCAGTTGGGACTGGGTGGATGGAAAGACCGGGGGTGAGCACACGTTGGAAAGGTGAGGGGTATAGCAGGTGTGGGCAGATGTTGAACAGATGTGGGCAGGTGTTGCTGAGACTGGGGTAGAAGCTGAGCAGATGTGGACAGTTGTTGGAGATAATGGCAGATGCCTAACCACTGAAACTTGACACTGGATAACAGCTGGGGAAAGAAGCTGGTGGAGAAGAGAAGGACCCCTCCTTCCCCTTTCCATCCCCCCTCTCCCTCTTCCTGTCCCTCACCCTCCGCTCCCCTCCTCCCTCACGCTTCTCTCCCTTTTCCCTCTCCCTCTCCAGCCCTTTCCCTGAACACCATCCTCTTCAATCAATGTTCACACACTCCTCTCCCCAAAACCACCTTCCTCCCCACACCTGCCCGCCCCCTCCCCGTCTCCTCCAGTGGCTCAAGAGACAGAGGCGGCTGGAGGATCCCCGATCCGACTGTGAGTGAAGCAGGAATCTGACACCGGGTCCATTTCCCGATTATTTCTCTTGTCCTGGGACGGAACTCGGTGCACTCGTGGCATTTTCCATGCGGGAGTGTAACCGAGTCACAGAGGTGGGGGTGGTGGTGAGCACAACTTCAACCATCCTTGGCGGCAACCTTGGAACCGACAACGGCGCACTGTCACCGATTCATTCAGGGCCGGGGAGGGGGCTGAGGTTGGGGAACAGGAGGCAGGTGCGCACACACACAGGAAATGGTCCAGGGGAGAAACAGGAAGGGAAAGGAAAACATCACAGGCACCAAAAGAATGCGAGAAACAGAACTACCTTCATTCCACCAGTTGGAAAGTTGTTCTGATGCAGAAACGGGAAACGGGATGAGAGGGCAAGGGACCTGCAGGGCTCCCACCCCAGTGCACTGTTCTGGGGCGGTCACCGGGTTACAGACTTACAGACACCCACAGAGGAGCGAGCGAGCTCCTCTGTGTCCGACGCATATAATTTGTTCCCTGGAACGACAGAACTAATTTCTTCCCTTCTTTTCTCAAAGGACACAGACTGCAAGAGAAAAACTCAGCAGATCACGCAGCGTCTGTGAAGCATTTTGTCCTGATGAAGGGTCTCGGCCCGAAATGTTACGGTTCATACCTTACCAAAGATGCTGCTGACCTGCAAAATCCCTCCAGCAGTGTGTGTGTGTGTGTGTGTGTGTGTGTGTGTGTGTGTGTGTCTGGATTTCCAAAACAGCTGTATCTCTTCTCTCTCTCTCTTTCTCTCTATCTATCTTTCTTTCTCTCTCTGTCTGTATCTCTCTCGTTCTCTTCACTTATAGCATTAGTTTTTTAATGATTTTTAATTGATTTAATGTCCTTTATTAATCAGCCTTTCTTGTTACTGCTGCCCTTCACTGAAACACTTTGGTGATAAGGTTACCATAGAGAGTGATTTCTGTATTTTCCCATTTGCGGATCAAGTTAACGGATGGACGCCGGTAAAAGCAGGAACTGGCCTTTACCAGGGGCACGGTCTGACTGTCGGTCGATGCAGGGTCTCGAGACAGATAGATGACGATTGGGATGAGGTGCTGTGTGTGGGGTGGTCGTAGGAGTGTGTGGGGTGGTGGTCCCAACAGCACAGCCTCCGGCTGACGGACATCTCACCGCTGAAGCTGTCGGTGCGAGACAGAGTGACGGCCGTCCGCAGGGGGGAATAATGGTATGGAAAAACACACGAGGGGGGAGGGGTGGGATACAACACTTCGGGTTCGGAGCGGGTGTGGTAGATAGTCTCATAAACACACTCACAACCGCGGCGCACGGGGCAAGGGGATGGTGTGTCAAAGGGTCAAGGTATATCAGACGGAGGGTGTATTGGACTGTGGGCATGTATCAGGCGGTGGGTGTATTGGACTGTCGGCATGTATCAGGCGGTGGGTGTATTGGGCTGTGGGCATGTTTCAGGCAGAGAGTGTATTGGACTGTGGGCATGTATCAGGCAGAGGGTGTATTGGACTTTGGGCATGTATCAGGCGGTGGGTGTATTGGGCTGTGGGCATGTTTCAGGCAGAGGGTGTATTGGACTTTGGGCATGTATCAGGCGGTGGCTGTATTGAACTGTGGGCATATATCAGGCGGTTGGTGTATTGGGCTGTGGGCATGTATCAGATGGTGGGTGTATTGGACTGTGGGCATGTATCAGATGGTGGGTGTATTGGACTGTGGGCACGTATCAGATGGTGGGCGTATTGGGCTGTGGGCATGTATCAGGCGGTGGGTGTATGGGACTGTGGGCATATATCAGGCAGAGGGTGTACTGGACTGTGGGTATGTATCAGGCAGAGGGTGTATTGGACTGTGGGCATGTATCAGGCGGTGGGCGTTTTGGACTGTGGGCACATATCAGGGTGGGTGTATTGGACTGTGGGCATGTATAAGGCGGTGGGTGTATTGGACTTTGGGCATGTATCAGGCGGTGGGTGTATTGGGCTGTGGGCATGTATCAGGCGGTGGGTGTATTGGGCTGTGGACATGTATCAGGCGGTGGGTGTATGGGACTGTGGGCACGTATCAGGCAGTGGGTGTATTGAGCTGTGGGCATGTATCAGGCGGTGGGTGTATTGGACTGTGGGCATGTATCAGATGGTGGGTGTATTGGACTGTGGGCATGTATCAGATGGTGGGTGTATTGGACTGTGGGCATGTATCAGGCGGTGGGTATATTGCACTGTGGACACGTATCAGATGGTGGGCATATTGGGCTGTGGGCATGTATCAGGCGGTGGGTGTATGGGACTGTGGGCATGTATCAGGCAGAGGGTGTATTGGACTGTGGGCATGTATCAGGCGGTGGGTGTATGGGACTGTGGGCATAGGTCAGGCAGAGGGTGTATTGGACTGTGGGCATGTATCAGGCAGAGGGTGTATTGGACTGTAGGCATGTATCAGGCGGTGGGTGTATGGGACTGTGGACAGGTATCAAATGGTGGGTGTATTGGACTGTGCGCATGTATCAGGCGGTGGGTGTATGGGACTGTGGGCATAGGTCAGGCAGAGGGTGTATTGGACTGTGGGTATGTATCAGGCGGTGGGTGTATTGGGCTATGGGCATGTATGAGACAGCGGGTGTATTGGGCTATGGGCATGTATCAGACAGTGGGTGTATTGGGCTAGGGGAATGTATCAGACGGAGGGTGTATTGGGCTATGGGTGTCACAACAGGGGGCGTTGGGAACGGGCCCAAATGCAAGACAGACACTGAAGCACTAGGAACAGGACTTGAATAGAGTAGGGACGTGCCAGGATACGGACAAGGAGCAGGGGCAAGAACTTAGACTAGGACTTGGACCTTGAGCCAGAGACTGGACAAGGACCCAGAACCTAGGTCTTGCCTCAGGCTCAGGCCCCAGAACCAGGCAGGGACATGACATGACTGCAGGACTGGAGGCTGGGGTCTTGAGGCTCGAGGCTTGGGGTCTTGAGGCTTGAGGCTTGGAGACAGGCTTGGGGTCTTGAGGCTTGAGGCTTGGAGTCTTGAGGCTTGAGGCTTGGGGTCTTGAGGTTTGAGCTTGGAGACAGGCTGGGGTCTTGGTCTTGAGGCTCGAGCTTGGAGACAGGCTGGGGTCTTGGTCTTGAGGGCTTCAGGCTGGGGTCTTGGGTCTTGAGGCTGCAGGCTGGGGTCTTGGGTCTTGAGGCTGCAGGTTGGGGTCTTGGGTCTTGGGTCTAGGGTACTTCGCATCTTGGGTATGGACTCCAAGCCAGAGACTGGGCAAGGACCCAGAATCTGGGACTTGACTCGGGCTTGGACGAGGCTACAGGACTGGACACGGCTTGGGTGTGGAACTCCTGGGTAGAGCGAGCCACATGGACAGGACTCAGATAGGACTGGGCTGGGCACGGACTGGATGAGGGCCTTCAGGAGCATGGAGCCTTAGACTAGAAGAGGCAGAAGCATGGAACAGAGAGCTGGGACCCCTCCTTGGGAACAGGATGTAGGGCTGGGACTCATACACAGAACACTGAACATCAAGAGACAGATCTCAACACAAGGTGGTGGCAAACGGCCGGACCCACCTAACGAAGGCGTGGACACAGAGACAGACCTCAACACTAGGTGACAGCAAACGTCCGCACCCACCTAGCAAGGGCATGGACACAGAGAGACAATTCCACACAACAAAAGACAGTTCCTTATCTTGACCTAACAAGGCTCCAGTTTTGCTCCGGCGGTTAAACTTCAGCAATACAGGCGGGGTATCCAGGCTAGGTGAGCAGACAGAGAGTCAGGTGAGGTATCCAGGTAGAGAGTCAGGCAAGGGGTGAAAAGACAGGGAGGGGAACAGGACATCCAGCAGGGAATCCCTGGTTTGCAGAGGTATTTATGTCTCAGCCCCAAAACGAGAAACATGTGCCCACAACAGAAACTGGGGAAAACCAGAAACCCTGGAATATGGAACCATGGACTGGACCATGAACCAGAACACGGACTATGACAATGGGCATGTATCAGGCAGAGGGTGTATTGGACTGTGGGCATGTATCAGACAGAGGGTGTATTGGACTGTGGGCATGTTTCAGACGGTGGGTGTATTGGGCTATGGGCATGAATCAGGCAGAGGGTGTATTGGGCTATGGGCATGTATCAGAGGGTGGAGTATATCAGACTGCGGGATGCATCATACAGGGATGTATCAGATGGAGTGTATCAGATGGAGGGATGTATCAGACGGTGGGGTGTATCAAGCGGTGGAGTGTATCAGACGGTGGGATGTATACGGTGGAGTGTATCAGTCAGTGCGATGTATCAGACGATGGGTGTATTGGGCTATGGGCATGTATCAGAGGGTGGAGTATATCAGACAGCAGGATGCATCACACAGGGATGTATCAGATGGTGGAGTGTATCAGATGGAGGGATGTATCAGACGGTGAGATGTATCAGACGGTGGGATGTATCAGATGGTGGGATGTATCAGATGGCGGAATGTATCAGATGATGGGATGTAGCAGACGGTGGGGTGTATCAGATGGTGGGGTGTATCAGACGGTGGGGTGTGTCAGACGGTGGGATGTATCAGGTGCTGGAGTGTATCAGACGGTGGGATGTATCAGATGGTGGGATGTATATGGTGGAGTGTATCAGACGGTGGAGTGTATCAGACAGTGGGATGTATCAGACAGTGGGATGTATCAGACGGTGGGATGTATCAGATGGCGGGATGTATCAGATAGTGGGATGTATCAGACGGTGGGGTGTATCAGACAGTGGGGTGTATCAGACAGTGGGATGTATCAGATAGTGGGATGTATCAGATGGCGGGATGTATCAGACAGTGGGATGTATCAGACGGTGGGATGTATCAGATGGCGGGATGTATCAGATGATGGGATGTAGCAGACGGTGGGGTGTATCAGATGGTGGGGTGTATCAGATGGTGGGGTGTATCAGATGGTGGGGTGTGTCAGACGGTGGGATGTATCAGGTGGTGGAGTGTATCAGACGGTGGGATGTATCAGACGGTGAGATGTATCAGACGGTGGGATGTATCAGATGGTGGGATGTATCAGATGGCGGAATGTATCAGATGATGGGATGTAGCAGACGGTGGGGTGTATCAGATGGTGGGGTGTATCAGACGGTGGGGTGTGTCAGACGGTGGGATGTATCAGGTGCTGGAGTGTATCAGACGGTGGGATGTATATGGTGGAGTGTATCAGACGGTGGAGTGTATCAGACAGTGGGATGTATCAGACAGTGGGATGTATCAGACGGTGGGATGTATCAGATGGCGGGATGTATCAGATAGTGGGATGTATCAGACGGTGGGGTGTATCAGACAGTGGGGTGTATCAGACAGTGGGATGTATCAGACAGTGGGATGTATCAGATGGCGGGATGTATCAGATAGTGGGATGTATCAGATGGCGGGATGTATCAGACAGTGGGATGTATCAGACGGTGGGATGTATCAGATGGCGGGATGTATCAGATGATGGGATGTAGCAGACGGTGGGGTGTATCAGATGGTGGGGTGTATCAGATGGTGGGGTGTATCAGACGGTGGGGTGTGTCAGACGGTGGGATGTATCAGGTGGTGGAGTGTATCAGACGGTGGGATGTATCAGACGGTGGGATGTATATGGTGGAGTGTATCAGACGGTGGAGTGTATCAGACAGTGGGATGTATCAGACAGTGGGATGTATCAGACGGTGGGATGTATCAGATGGCGGGATGTATCAGATAGTGGGATGTATCAGACGGTGGGGTGTATCAGACAGTGGGTTGTATCAGACGGTGAGATGTATCAGACGGTGGGATGTATCAGATGGCGGGATGTATCAGATAGTGGGATGTATCAGACGGTGGGGTGTATCAGACAGTGGGTTGTATCAGACGGTGGGATGTATCAGACAGTGGGATGTATCAGACAGTGGGATGTATCAGACGGTGGGGTGTATCAGACAGTGGGGTGTATCAGACAGTGGGGTGTATCAGACGGTGAGATGTATCAGACGGCCGGATGTATCAGACGGTGGGGTGTATCAGACGATGGGATGTAGCAGACGGTGGAGTATGGTCTATTCGACGGTGGTGCTTTTTTTTATATAAAATATCTTTATTACAGATTCAGTGCTACGTATTAGACGGTGAAGCGCATCGTTCTGTATCAGATTGTACCGGAACGGGGAACGCCACACGCTGGTTCACTATACGTATTTATCAGACGCGGTGCAAGAGGTTGGGCTGGATCAGACGTACAAGTGGAATGTGTATGGATTCAGAAACGAGCCGTATTTCCTCTCCCCCACCCTGCCCCAAAGCACTCCCTCCCCCCGTTGTTCATTATGTAACATCGGTATCTGGATTCGCGAACGTACTGTGCGGTTGATGACGCCGCGCCTCCCCCCCCACCCCCACCCCACCCCACCCCACCCCACCATGCAGACTTCCACTTCCAGTAAACTGTTCTGTCTAGGCCCCGCCTTGAGCCCACGAAAAAAAGTACGTCGTTAAATAAATTCAAAGGCTGCGGCGTGTGTATCCGATGCCGCTGAATGTGCCTGCCTTCACTGTGGAATGTGGCCCGTTGAAAAGGCCAATTGTGAGGCCGTTCAGATCGCACAATCCCCCTTTCATCGGGTGCTCACTGCGCATATTTGCGTCGGGCTTCTCCATTCATTCCCTCCCTAAAGTCTTGGAATATTTCCATTCCCGACTCTCCTCCAGCCTCCTCTATTAACCCTTCCCGCCGGCGTGTCCTCGGACATCGCATTGAGTGGGGAATGCCTGCTGCGGCCGGACTCCAGTGTATCCCGCAGCCCCCTGGGGAGGTGTATCCGAGGAGGTGTCTGATAATTCCGGTTCCCATTGGCTACACCTTTGCCATATCAACTCGTGGTGGTGGTTTGGATGGATAGTTCCCTCAGCCCTCCAAAAACAATGCCTCTCTCAGCACTTCCGCGTTGTACATGCAGAGTTCGAGAAAGAGCATTGGTCTGGTGCTTTCCCGGCGTATACGACGAATAAACTCTTCTCGGGTTTCCAGCCGGGTACAGGTATCGATTGTAATCAACGTTTCAATGAAAAACTTCGCCACCTTCATCTACTTATATTGGTATTGGTTTAGTGCTCTCGCCTACCTACAGAAAGATATCAATAAGGTTGAAAGAGTGCAGAGAAATGGCAACATTCAGGATGTTACCTGGAGTTGAGGACCCGAGTTGAATAGGTTAGCACTTTATTCCCTGGAGTATAGGAGAATAAGCGGAGATTTGATAAAGGTATACAACATTATGAAGGGTATAAGGATCTAGGAGTAGAATGAAGCCATTTGGCTTGTTGAGTCTGCTCCACCATTCATTAAAGTTGATCCTTTTTTCCCATTCTCAGCCTCACTCCCCAGCCTTCACCCCGTGACCTTTCATGTCATGTCCAATCAAGAGCCTATCAAGCTCTGCATTAAATACACTCAACGTCCTGGTCTTCACAGCTGCTTGTGGTAACAAATTTCACAAGTTCACCACCCTCTGGCTAAAGAAATGCTCCCTGCATCTCTGGTGGCGTAAATGCGAGCAGGCTTTTTCACTGACGATGGGTGAGACTAGAACGAGAGATCACACATTATAAGAGTGAAAAGTGAGATGTTTAAGGGGACCATGAGGGGGAACTTCTTCACTCAGAGTGTGGAAGGAGCTGCCAGCAGTAATGGTGGATGTGGGTTTGATTGCAACATTGAAGAGACATTGAGATAAGTACATGGATGGAAAGGGTGTGAATGGCTGTGGTCTGGGTGCAGGTCAATGGGACCAGGCAGAATAATAGTTCAGCATAGACTAGGTGTGCTTCTGTGTTTTAGCGTTCTATGTCCCTGTTTGCCAAGATGCAGTGAGAGGCAAGCCAAGCATGCTGTTCATATATTACTCAGTACCTTGAAGAATACAAGGCAAAACAATAAGAATGCAGAATAAACTGTAAAAGCGACAGAGAAAGTGCAGGAAAACAATAGGTGCAAGACCATTATGAGGTGGACTGGGAAGTCAAGAGTCCACAGAAGAGGTCCATGCAGTAGGATAGGAACTGTCCTTGAACCTGATGGCACACACTTTCAGGCTTTGGTATCTTCTGCCTGATGGGAGAGGGGAGAAGAGAGAATGTCCACAGTGGGCAGGGTCTTTGATTGTGCTGACTGCATAACTGAGGCAGTGAAAAGTATAGACAGAGTCCATAGAGGGGAGGATGGTTTCATTATGTGCTGAGCTGTGTCCACACTATAAACACGAGGAATTCTGCAGATGCTGGAAATTCAAGCAACACACATCAAAGTTGCTGGTGAACGCAGCAGGCCAGGCAGCATCTCTAGGAAGAGGTACAGTCGACATTTCGGGCCGAGACCCTTCGTCAGGACTAACTGAATGAGGAGCTAGTAAGAGATTTGGAAGTGGGAGGGGGAGGGGGAGATCCGAAATGATAGGAGAAGCCAGGAGGGGGAGGGATGGAGCCAAGAGCTGGACAGGTGATTGGCAAAAGGGATATGAGAGAATCATGGGACAGGAGGCCCAGGGAGAAGGAAAAGGCGGGGGGGGGACCCAGAGGATGGGCAAGGGGTATAGTGAGAGGGACAGAGGGAGATAAAGGAGAGAGAGAGAAGGAATGTGTGTATATAAATAAATAACGGATGGGGTATGAGGGGGAGGTTGGGCATTAGCGGAAGTTAGAGAAGTCAATGTTCATGCCATCAGGTTGGAGGCTACCCAGATGGAATATAAGGTGTTATTCCTCCAACCTGAGTGTTGCTTCATCTTTACAGTAGAGGAGGCCGTGTACAGACATATCAGAATGGGAATGGGATGTGGAATTAAAATGTGTGGCCACTGGGAGATCCTGCATTCTCTGGCGGACAGAGCGTAGATGTTCAGCAAAACAATCTCCCAGTCTGCGTCGGGTCTCGCCAATATACAGAAGGTCACATCGGGAGCACCGGACGCAGTATATCACCCCAGCCAACTCACAGGTGAGGTGTCGCCTCACCTGGAAGGACTGTCTGGGGCCCTGAATGGTGGTAAGGCAGGAAGTGTAAGGGCATGTGTAGAACTTGTTCCACTTACAAGGGTAAGTGCCAGGAGGGAGATCAGTGGGGAGGGATGGGGGGGACGAATGGACAAGGGAGTCGCATAGGGAGCGATGTTCACACTATGTGCAGTTTCTTCCAATCACTCTAGAACAGTTGTGGTACCAAACAGTCATTCATCCAGATAGAATGCTTTCCATGGAGCATTGAGAAAAATGGGTCACTGTTGATGGGGTGAGTGGGGGGGGAGGGGACATGCCAAATTTCTTTAGGTTCTTGAGAAAGCAGAGGCACTAACAAGCTTTCTTGGCCATGACATCAATATGATTAGAGCAGGACAGGCTATGGTGATGTTCATTCCTTGGAAGTTGAAGCTCTCAAGTCTATTGAACTGTTGATATAGACAGGGGACAGTGCATTATGGAGCATTGGCATCAAACAGGAGGAGGTACCAGTCTTAAAAGTGGGTAAACCCCCAGGGCCTGATGAAATGTGGAGGTGGGGGTGAGGAGAAGGAGGTGAGTGTTGAGGCTCTGACGGAGATATTTAAATCTTCCGTGGATACAGGTGAGGTGACAGGTGACTAGAGAACAGCAAATGTGTTTCTGTTGTTTAAGACATGCAGCCAGGATACCGTAAGTCAAATGATTCAAGGTCTGTAGGTCTGAAGGGAAGATACTGGAAACAGCTCTGATGGTCAGAACTGATCTACACTTGGAAAGACAGGAATTAATCAAAGATGGCACGGTTCATTTCCAGAGTGGTAACAAGTGGTTAAAAGGTTAGTGTAAAATCATGTGCCAGTGGGGTGTACTATGCTGTACTGTTCTCTGTTCTTAAAATATATTGGTGAGGGCAGCACAGTTGACGCTACTAACATGGAACAGTTAGGTGTTCGTCAAGTCCCCAGGTGGGAGACTGGTTTGAAAGAGGTCGTGGATCCAAACCAGTAGGCAAATTGGATCCAACACTGGACTGGTAACAGGAGTATGGGAGTGATGGCGGAGGATTGTTTTGTGACTGGATGCCTGTGTCCAATACTCATGGTGATCAATGTTGGGCTCCTCTCTGTTTTATATGAGTGGGATATGATTAGTAAGGTTGCAGATGGCACAGCAATTGGTGGCGTTGTTGGGTCACTGAGTAATGTGGATCAGTGAGTAATATGGGCCGAGCAAGTGCAGATGGAATTTAATCCTGATGCATTTTGGAAGTGGTTAAGGGCGGGAGACACATGGCGAACAGTAAAATCCCCAGGGAGTACTGAAGAACAGAGAGACCTCAGTGCATGAGTCCAATGATCACAAGCACAGCAGTGTGTCTGCTTTCTCAGGAGACTGAAAACATTTGGCATGTCACTGTTGACTCTCTCCAATTTTTAATCGATACACCAAAGAAAGCCTTATATCTGGACGCATAACGGTTTGATGTGGCAGCTGCCCTACACTTAACTGCAAGAAACTGCAGAGAGTTGTGGACAGCACTCTGCACATAACAGAAACCAACCTCGCCTCCATGGACTCTGTTGTACACTTCACACCTTGGTACAGCACCCTACCCACCCTAGACATTCTCAGTTCTCCCTCCGCTCATCAAGCAGAAGGTACAAAGGTCTGAAAGTACATAGCACCGGGCTTAAGGACAATATTTATCCCACTGTTCTCGGACACAAGAGATCCTTGGTGAAGGGTCTTGGCCTGAAACATCAATTATTCCCTTCAATAGATGCTGACTGGACTCCTGACTCCTCCAGGAGTTTGTGTGTGTCCCACTGTTCTAAGATTCCTGTCCGGTTCCCTTATACAATAAGATGAATTCTTGACCTCACAGTATACTTCATCATGGGCTTACACCTTACTGTCTGTCTACATCGCACTTACTCTGTAACTATAACACTTTATTCTGCACTCTGTTTTTATTTTCTCATTGCACTGTTGTGATAAAATTATCCACATGGATGACATGTAATACAAAGTTTTTCACTGTACACCAGTATATATGGCAATAATAAACCATTTTACCAATTTGACTGAACAGGATGGCTATAGCTTCTGCTTGGGGAGATGTGTCTGGCCATTGACCCTGTAGGTGTGACTGACATCTGTCAGTGGGATAAACCTGTGTCTGTGTCCCCTGTTGGATCTGGAAAAGATGTTGTCTAGAAGGTTCACTGGAATTTAAGAATGAGGTGCAAATCTTGTGGTTACAGCCATTTTATTAGATGTTCATAACAAAGAAATAAAGTAACCTAATGTTAGAAACTTAACTCATGCTTGTCTTTATACTAAAAATAACTCAAACTGGACAAATAAAAAATTCATTTTGATAAGAAAAGAGACAGTTTGATAGATGTTGGTATAGAAACATAGAAAATAGGTGCAGGAGTAGGCCATTCGGCCCTTCGAACCTGCACCGCCATTTATTATGATCATGGCTGATCATCCAACTCAGAACCCCGCCCCAGCCTTCCCTCCATACCCCCTGACCCCTGTAGCCACAAGGGCCATATCTAACTCCCTCTTAAATATAGCCAATGAACTGGCCTCAACTGTTTCCTGTGGCAGAGAATTCCACAGATTCACCACTCTCTGTGTGAAGAAGTTTTTCCTAATCTCGGTCCTAAAAGGCTTCCCCTCTATGCTCAAACTGTGGCCCCTCGTTCTGGACTTCCCCAACATCGGGAACAATCTTCCTGCATCTAGCCTGTCCAATCCCTTTAGGATTTTATACGTTTCAATCAGATCCCCCCTCAATCTTCTAAATTCCAACGAGTACAAGCCCAGTTCATCCAGTCTTTCTTCATATGAAAGTCCTGCCATCCCAGGAATCAATCTGGTGAACCTTCTTTGTACTCCCTCTATGGCAAGGATGTCTTTCCTCAGATTAGGGGACCAAAACTGCACACAATACTCCAGGTGTGGTCTCACCAAGGCCTTGTACAACTGCAGTAGTACCTCCCTGCTCCTGTACTCGAATCCTCTCGCTATAAATCCCAGCATACCATTCGCCTTTTTCACCGCCTGCTGTACCTGCATGCCCACTTTCAATGACTGGTGTATAATGTCACCCAGGTCTCGTTGCACCTTCCCTTTTCCTAATCAGCCACCATTCAGATAATAATCTGTTTTCCTATTTTTGCCACCAAAGTGGATAACTTCACATTTATCCACATTAAATTGCATCTGCCATGAATTTGCCCACTCACCCAACCTATCCAAGTCACCCTGCATCCTCTTAGCATCCTCCTCACAGCTAACACTGCCACCCAGCTTCGTGTCATCCGCAAACTTGGAGATGCTGCATTTAATTCCCTCATCCAAGTCATTAATATATATTGTAAACAACTGGGGTCCCAGCACTGAGCCTTGCGGTACCCCACTAGTCACCGCCTGCCATTCTGAAAAGGTCCCGTTCATTCCCACTCTTTGCTTCCTGTCTGCTAACCAATTCTCCACCCACACCAATACCTTACCTCCAATACCGTATGCTTTAAGTTTGCACACTAATCTCCTGTGTGGGACCTTGTCAAAAGCCTTTTGAAATTCCAAATATACCACATCCACTGGTTCTCCCCTATCCACTCTACTAGTTACATCCTCAAAAAATTCTATGAGATTCGTCAGACATGATTTTCCTTTCACAAATCCATGCTGACTTTGTCCGATGATTTCACCGCTTTCCAAATGTGCTGTTATCACATCCTTGATAACTGACTCCAGTAGTTTCCCCACCACCGACGTTAGGCTAACCGGTCTATAATTCCCCAGTTTCTCTCTCCCTCCTTTTTTAAAAAGTGGGGTTACATTAGCCACCCTCCAATCCTCAGGAACTAGTCCAGAATCTAACGGGTTTTGAAAAATTATCACTAATGCATCCACTATTTCTTGGGCCTACTTCCTTAAGCACTCTAGGATGCAGACCATCTGGCCCTCGGGATTTATCTGCCTTCAATCCCTTCAATTTACCTAACACCACTTCCCTACTAACATCTATTTCCCTCAGTTCCTCCATCTCACTGGACCCTCTGTCCCCTACTACTTCTGGAAGATTATTTATGTCCTCCTTAGTGAAGACAGAACCAAAGTAATTATTCAATTGGTCTGCCATGTCCTTGCTCCCCATAATCAATTCACCT
This sequence comes from Mobula hypostoma, assembly GCF_963921235.1. NCBI lineage: Eukaryota > Metazoa > Chordata > Chondrichthyes > Myliobatiformes > Myliobatidae > Mobula > Mobula hypostoma. The sequence continues at coordinate 30,979,815 of NC_086101.1, forward strand.
GTTTCTGTCTGTAGGGGACATACATTTGTCTTTACCAGTCTTTTCCTTTTTACATATCTATAAAAGCTTTTACAGTCCATTTTTATGTTCCCTGCCAGTTTTCTCTCATAATCTTTTTTCCCCTTCCTAATTAAGCCCTTTGTCCTCCTCTGCTGAACTCCGAATTTCTCCCAGTCCTCAGGTGAGCCACTTTCTCTGGCTAATTTGTATGCTTCTTCTTTGGAGTTGATACTATCCCTAATTTCTCTTGTCAGCCACGGGTGCACTACCTTCCTTGATTTATTCTTTTGCCAAACTGGGATGAACAATTGTTGTAGTTCATCCATGCAACCTTTAAATGCTTGCCATTGCATATCCACCGTCAATCCTTTAAGTGTCATTTGCCAGTCTATTTTAGCTAATTCACGTCTCATACCTTCAAAGTTACCCTTCTTTAAGTTCAGAACCTTTGTTTCTGAATTAACTATGTCACTCTCCATCTTAATGAAGAATTCCACCATATTATGGTCACTCTTACCCAAGGGGCCTCTCACGACAAGATTGCTAATTAACCCTTCCTCATTGCTCAAAACCCAGTCCAGAATAGCCTGCTCTCTAGTTGGTTCCTTCACATGTTGGTTCAAAAAACCATCCCGCATACATTCCAAGAAATCCTCTTCCTCAGCACCTTTACCAATTTGGTTCACCCAATCTACGTGTAGATTGAAGTCAGCCATTATAACTGCCTGTATGACACAGGCTTACAGACAAAGAAACTACAAAAGCAAATACAACACCAGCTATACTATAAATGACTGAAAATCCACTGAACATTTACAGACAAACTTATATAAACAATAAACAAGCATAAAGAAAGTTAAACTACAAGATAAAGGGCAATTTAGACCCTCGGCTGACATCCCCCGTTGGAGGCTGGAGAGCATAGTGTGTTCAATATTTCAGTAATATTTGAGTAATATTGTAAATATATTGTTTGATTTAGCATTTTTGTTTGTTTACATTATTCATTGTGGGTTATATGTGAATGGTATACATCATTATGCCAACACATCATGCAGTACCTGAGAGCCTCTCAAAAAAAAGGAAAAATGAAAAACTAAGCAGACAAATATTAGGGGCTCTTGTATTTTTCTTTCAATTAGTTTCTGGAGTTACAAAACACAACAGAGCACAAAGGTCCCAAGTGTGTAATTGGGTGGGACTGGATGCGGACAACCCCCCCAGAGTAGCTTGTTGGCTGCCGCTCTCACTTAGAATGGGGCTTTGTCACAAAGAAGAGGCTTGGTCATACATATCCATCCTGCCCAGCCATGGTGGCATCCCCACAGAGGAAGGATGCCCAAACCTCTCTGCTGGTGATAAAATGAGGCTCACAGATGGACATACAAAATGTGAGGGATGTTATCCAAAAACAGAGCACGTCCTGGCCAAAGGTTAACTCTCATGCTGCATCTGAAATCGATCCATTGGTTACCTTCAAACAGCTTTTGTGAGACCTTGCTGTACTGATGAACATTCAACAAACTACAGTTTTTACCCTGCTTTTCTCCCTTTATCCACAAATCCGACCAGGTAGGCACGTTGTCTTTGTCTGCTCCTGCCCCACTGAACTTGTGTCCACATACCTCAACTCTGTTTTATCCCCGTCAGTTCAGTCCTTTCCTACCTACATCCATGACACTTCACATGCTCTTGATCGCCTCAAAAATGTTCAATTCTCTAGCCCTGACCACTTCATTTTCACCATGGATTTCCAGTCCTTATCTACCCCCCATCGAGAAGGACTGAAAGATTACCACTTCTTTCTCAGCAACAGACCCGACCAGATCCGCTTCATCACCACCTTCCTCTATATAGCGGAACTGGTTCTTACCCCAAAAATTTCTCTTTCAGTTCCTCCTACTTTTTCCAAACTCAAAGTATAGCCACGGGCACTATTGTCCCCAGCTATGCCTGCATTTTCATTGGCTACGTGGAACAGTCCATGTTCCAAGCCTTCCCTGGTAATGCACTCTTACTGCACTACACTAATGACTGCATTGTTGCTGCTTCACGCACCCATGCTGAGCTTCTCAATTTCATCAACTTTGCCTCTAACTTCCATCTTTCCCTTAAATTCATTCGGTCCATTTGTGACACCTCTCTTCCTTTTCTTGATCTCTCTGTCTCCATCTCTGGGGACAAGTTGTCTACCGATATCTTTTACAAAACTGCCAATTCCCATGGCTATCTTAACTATACCTTTTCCCACCTGTCAGTCACTTTTCTTAATTCCTTCGTCTCCACTGCATCTGTTTCCAGGATGAGGCTTTCCTTCAGCGAACAGAGTTTCCGGTCCTCTACCATTGACGCTACCCTCACCTGCATCTCCTCCAATGTCCCGCTGCCTTAACAAGGATAGAATTCCTCTTGTCCTCACCTAACACCCCATGAGCCTTGACATCCAACACATAATTCTCCACAACTTCCACCATCTTCAATGAGAACCTTCCAACAAACGTACCTTTATCTCCACCCCACTTCTGCAGGGATTGCTCCCTCCTGGCACTTACCCATGCAAGCAGCAGGAATGCAATTCCTACCCATTAACCTCCTCCCTCACCTCCATTCAGGGCCTCAAACAGTCCTTCCAAGTGAAACAACACTTCATCTTTGAATCTGTTTGTATCTGGTGCTCCCGATGCAGCCTCATCTACACTGGTGAAATCTGATGTAGATTGGGGGACCTCTTTGTTGAATACCTTTGCTCCCTGTGCAAAAGTAGAATTTCCAGGTGGCCACCTATTTTAATTCCAATCCCCATTCCCATTCTGACTTTCTTCCAAGACATTCCTCTTCTGCCATGAGGAGTCCACTCTTAGGTTGGAGGTGAGACATCTTATATTCTGTCAATTAGCTTCCAACTTAATGGTGTGAATGACATTTTCTCCAACATGCAGTATACCTTCCCATCTCCCTTTTTCATTTCCCACTCATGAACCCTCTTACCTGTTCTCCTCAACTGCCTATCACCTCCCCTAGTGCACTACCAGCTTCCCTTTCTCCTCTCCTATCAGATTCCTTCTGCTACAGCCTTTACCCTTTCCATGTATCACCTCCTAGCTTCTTACATTTTGCCCCGCCCCAATCCACCTGGCTTCATCTTTCTCTTTCTGGCTTGTGTTTCTTCCCTTCCCCCCACATTTTTCTGCCATCTACCGCTCTTCCTTTGCAAATTTGATAAAGGGGCTCAGCCTGAAACATTGTCTGTTTATTCAGTTCCATAGATATTGTTTGAACTGATGAGTTCCTCCATTATTTTGTGTGTGTTTCTGTCCCTTCAGATGCTGCCTGACTCATATATTTGATTTTATTCCAGACCCCAACGTGATCTTTCAAGAATCACTTCTTTCTGGTATGGTCCCGGAGGACTGGAAAATTGCAAATGTCACTCCACACTTAAGAAGGAAGGAAAACGAAAGAGAGGAAAGTATAGGCTAGCTAGCCTAACCTCAGTGGTTGGGAAAATATTGGAGTCCATTATTAAGGATGAGGTTTTGGGGTATTTGGAGACTGATGATAAAATAAGTCAAAGTCAGCATGGTTTCTTTGAAAGGAAATCTTGCCTGACAAATCATTAGAGCTCTTTGAGGAAGTAACAGGCCAGGAGTGCAAAGGAAGGCAGTGGATGTCATTTACTTAGACTTTCAAAAGACATTTGATAAGGTGCTTCACATGAGGCTGCTTATAAAATAAAATCCTGTTACAGGAAATATACCAGAATGGATAGAGGAATGCAAGAGGTAGCGAGTAGGAATAAAACAGGCCTTTTCTGGTTGGCCGCCAGTGACTAGTGGTGTTCCTCAGGGGTCAGTATTGGGACCACTACTTTTCACATTGTTTGTCAATGATTTAGATACTGCAATTGATGACTTTATGGCAAAGTTTGCAGATGATATGAAGATAGGTGGAGGGGTAGGTAGTACTGAGGAAGCAATGCAATTGCAAAAGGACTTTGACAAATTGGAAGAATGGGCAAAAAAGTGGCGGATGGAATACAGTGTTGGCAGGAGATTAGTGTGCAAACTTAAAGCACACGGTATTGGGGGTAAGGTATTGGTGTGGGTGGAGAATTGGTTAGCAGACAGGAAGCAAAGAGTGGGAATAAACGGGACCTTTTCAGAATGGCAGGCGGTGACTAGTGGGGTACCGCAAGGCTCAGTGCTGGGACCCCAGTTGTTTACAATATATATTAATGACTTGGATGAGGGAATTAAATACAGCATCTCCAAGTTTGCGGATGACACAAAGCTGGGTGGCAGTGTTAGCAGTGAGGAGGATGCTAAGAGGATGCAGGGTGACTTGGATAGGTTGGGTGAGTGGGCAAACTCATGGCAGATGCAATTTAATGTGGATAAATGTGAAGTTATCCACTTTGGTGGCAAAAATAGGAAAACAGATTATTATCTGAATGGTGGCCGATTAGGAAAAGGGGAGGTGCAACGAGACCTGGGTGACATTATACACCAGTCATTGAAAGTGGGCATGCAGGTACAGCAGGCGGTGAAAAAGGCGAACGGTATGCTGGCATTTATAGCGAGAGGATTCGAGTACAGGAGCAGGGAGGTACTACTGCAGTTGTACAAGGCCTTGGTGAGACCACACCTGGAGTATTGTGTGCAGTTTTGGTCCCCTAATCTGAGGAAAGACATCTTTGCCATAGAGGGAGTACAAAGAAGGTTCACCAGATTGATTCCTGGGATGGCAGGTCTTTCATATGAAGAAAGACTGGATGAACTGGGCTTGTACTCGTTGGAATTTAGAAGATTGAGGGGGGATCTGATTGAAACGTATAAGATCCTAAAGGGATTGGACAGGCTAGATGCGGGAAGATTGTTCCCGATGTTGGGGAGGTCTAGAACGAGGGGTCACAGTTTGAGGATAGAGGGGAAGCCTTTTAGGACCGAGGTTAGGAAAAACTTCTTCACACAGAGAGTGGTGAATCTGTGGAATTCTCTGCCACAGCAAACTGTTGAGGCCAGTTCATTAGCTATGTTTAAAAGGAAGTTAGATATGGCCCTTGTGGCTACAGGGGTCAGGGGGTATGGAGGGAAGGCTGGGTTCTGAGTTGGATGATCAGCCATGATCATAATAAATGGCGGTGCAGGCTCGAAGGGCCGAATGGCCTACTCCTGCACCTATTTTCTATGTTTCTATGTTTCTATGTATGATAATGCATTTTGGGAAAAGGAACAATAGTGCAGACTATTATCTGAATGGGGAGAAGATTCAAACATCAGAGGTGCAGAGGGTCTTTGGAGACCTTGTACAATGGTAATTTACAGGTTGAGTCTGTGGTAAAGAAGACAAATGCAATGTTGGCATTTGTTTCAAGGGGAACAGAATATAAAAGCAAGGAGATAATGCTGAGCCTTTATGAGATACTAGACAGGCAGCACTTGGAGTATTGTCAACAGTTTTGGGCCCCATATCTCAGAAAGGATGTGTTGTCTTTTGAGAGAGTCCGGATGAGGATTCCAGGAATGAAAGAGTTATCATATGAGGAGCGTTTGACAGCTTTGTGCCTTTACTCACTGGAATTTAGAAGAATGCTTGGGAGATCTCATTGAAACCTACCAAATGTTGAAAGCACTAGATAATGTGAATGTGGAGAGGACGTTTCCTCTGATGGGGGTATCCAGAACTAGAGGGCACAGCCTCAAAATTGAGGGGCAATCTTTTATAACAGAAGGGAGGAGGATTTTTTTTTTAGCCAAAGAGTGGAATGCTCTGCCACAGACTGCGGTGGAGGCCAAGTCCATGGGTATATTTAAAGTGGAATCTGATAGATTCCTGACTGGTCAGAGCATCAAAGGATATAGAAGGCAGGTGTACGGGGTTGAAATGGGATCTGGGATCAACCATGATGAAATGGCGGAGTGGACTTGATGGGCTGAATGGTCTAATTCTGCTCCTATGTCTTGTAGTCTACTTCCAGCATCTACAGACTTTTTTTCTTGGCTTTCCTGCCATCCTCACTCCAGCATCAGGTCCAGCCACTGGCATTGGTTTATTACTGTCACGTCTACCAAGGTACAGTGAAGAGCTTGTCTGGCATCTGCTAGTCACACTGTTCACCCAGATCAAGTCATTGCACAGGGCATTGAGGTAGAACAAGGTAAAAGAATAACAAGATGTGGAATACATTGCAACAGCTTTAGAGAAAGTGCGACATTGGAGCAGAAGTCCCATCACTCTGATACTCCGTGAGCTTTCACACAGGGGAAGAACTTCATTCCTCTCTGACATACATGACAATAAACTACCCAGAGTCGGAAAGACGTGGTTAATCTACGTCATAACTCCTTTGACCTACGACTGTTCTGTCATTTGCAGCACCTTCATCTGGCCCCCCAATCTCAGTGACGGAGGTCCACGTTATCGCAGCTGCTGTGTGAGGGCGATACAGGCCATGTGGGGCAGACTCGCAGACAAAGGTCACCCGCTCTGCATTCTCCCACTGCAGCTCCTGACCAGCACCGACAAACTCCTCAGGGTGGGTCAGAGGAGAGCGGAGGGAACCCAGGAGGTAGAAACCTGGTTAAAATCAAACTGCTGGAGGAACTCAGTGGGTCACTGGAGATGGAGGGACAGTTAATGTTTCAGCTTGGGATCCTGCATCGGGACTGAGAGTTGAGAGGGGAGATATATGGTATAAAAAGGTGAGAGGGACATAGTGCGACAGGAGCTGATGGGTGACTCCAGGTGGGGAGGGAGATGATGGACAGTTGCGGGGGGGAGCTGCATAAAATGGAGGGATGAAACCAGGCAACAGTGACTAGTTGGTTACAGAATCAAAATCAGGTTTATTATCGCGAATAATACAAGAAATGCTTTTGTTTCGCAGCAGAACTACAGTGCAACAACAAAAATTACCTATCTTAAAAAAGCAATTAAATAGCGCGAAATAAACAGAAAAACAGGTCGTGTTCATGGATTCACGGACTGTTCATAAATCTGATGGTGGATGGGAAGAAGCTGCTCCTGAATTGTTGGTTGTGGATCTTCAAGCTCCTGTACCTCATCCCTGATGGTAGTAACAAGGAGAGTGCACGTCCGGATGCTGAGGGTCCATAATGATGGATGCCACCTTCTTGAGACACTGCCTTTTGAAGATATCCTCGATAGTGGGGAGGTTTGTGCCCATGATGGAGCTGGCTGAGTCTACAACCCTATGCAACATTTTGTAATCATAGGAACATAAGGAATAAGAGCAGGAGTAGGCCATCTGGCCCATCGATCCTGCTCCACCATTTAATAAGATCATGTCTGATCTGACCATAGACTAACTTCCAGCTACCTGCTTTGCCCCCATAACCCTCAATTCCCTTACTATAGAAAAATCTATCCAACTTTGTCTTAAATATACTTACTGAGGTATATTCTCTGCTTTCTCGACAGAATTCCACAGATTCACCACTCTTTGGGTAAAGCAGTTCCTCCTCATCTCCATCCTAAATTTACTTCCCTGAATCTTGAGGCTAATTCCCCCAGTTCTAGTCTCACCTACCAGTGGAAACAACTTTCCCGCCTCTATCTTAACTGTCCCTTTCATAATTTTATATGTTTCTATAAGATCTCCTCTCATTCTTCTGAATTCATGTGCTTTGGAGTCTTCGTACCAGACAGGGATAGGTTGAGACCGATAAAGAAAGAGGGATGGGCAGATAGAACCAGCTGGAAGATAATAGATGGAGACACAAGAGACTGCAAATGCTGGAATCGGGTGAGGAAGGACGATGATAAGTGAAAGTGGATTAGGGATAGCTAGTGAGTAGTGGCACTAAGTGAGAGAGGGGAGAGGGGCCCCTGTCACTGGGTGATGGGCAGATGGGGGAGGGATTGGGTGTTTTCATTAAAGAAAGAATGTGGATGGGAGACATTCAGCAAATAAACCCCCTCTTTGGAAGGAGAAATGCTTGACAGCCTTGCGTCAGAAATCATCCTGTCCAGACGTTAGACAGTGACTGGAGCTATTGGCACATCTGCACTTCCTGGGGCAGGCTCAACATCCCGCTCGGTTGGGACCCTCTGTCCTGTGCACAAATCATGTCCACTCCCCAGCAGGGTGGACCTACAGTTGAGGGTCTTTGTCCTGGTGACTCAGTTTGTTAGAAAAGGAGGCTTGCTCAGTAATGAAACCATAACATCACTACAGTACCACATATTACTTAGATTCAATAGCCTCACATTACAACACTGTCAAATCTATCCAGTACACAATCATGCCCCATGAGGTGCCAATGGTTCTGGAAAGTCTCCTAATGTACCCATGGATACCTTGTTGTAGGAGCATGAAGTGGGTTTTATGAAATAATGGGCAATTTATTAAAATTGGTGCATACCAGGAGACCAGTCAAATCTGATCTACCTAAGTGCAAATCTGCTATATCCTCAGCTGACAGGATTGCACAAAAACTTGATTAACAGCAAAAACTAGATTTGGGTAACAGAATGGTGGATACAAAAAAAAGAATTATGTAACAGATTGGGTCTTGACTACAGCATCAATTGATTATCCACAAGTCTAACAGTTAACAGTGAATCTAATTTTCTATTCCAACACTCGGTGCATGCCATTACATAACGAGTGATTCTGCTGAAGCTTGGATTTCATCAGTGCTGTAATCCATGTCTCCACTTTTAAACTATCTCTCTGGTTCCCTATTGCCAAAATAGCACAATCCCATTTACTGGTTATGAGTCTTCACTATACTTTCCCCTGCAGGACAAATGCTCCTTCTCCGCGAACACCCAGGCACAGACAGTCAGAAGAAGGGCAGGCAGTCAGCTTGGGCAGAACCCTCGACTGACCACTGCCTGAGTCTGTGAAGCAAACCCAACAGGCCATCCCCTGAGTGATCAACCGCCCCACCAGAAGCCTGTTGAGTAAGTGGGTGACAGACTCCCCTGAAGTCAGGGGACCTCTGACCCTAGAGGTAAGATCCTGTCCAGAACAAAGTCCACTAAGTTGAGTGTTTGAAAAACCACCTGAAAGAGCCCCACTACTTCTCCTGACCTTTCCCCTCATCACCTTAAAAAATGGAATTCCTGTCTCTGGAGTAACACACATACCCACAAAATGGCGGAGGAACTCTGCAAGTCAGGCAGCATCAATGGAGAAAAATAAACAGTCAAGCTTTCAGGAAAAGATTCTTAATCGGACTGTAAAGGCAGGAGACAGGAGCCAGAATAAGATGGACTGAGGGGAAGGAGTACAAGCTGGCAGACGATAGGTGAGGAGTCTGAGGGTGGGTGATGAAAGAGAATGATGTGAGAAGCTGGGAAGTGACAGGTCAAAGAGGCAAAGAGCTGATGAAGAAGGAATCTGACAGTAGAGGACAGTAGATCATCGAATAAGGGGAGGGAGGTGGGATATCAGAGTGAGGAAGGTGTGGATAATGGGGAGGTCATGAGGGCAAGGAGGAAATAGAGGAAATGGGACTAGAGGGATACAAGGAAATGGGTGGAATTGAGAGAAACAGAGCAGAGTGGTTAAAAATTTAGAGGTCGATGTTGATACGGTAGATTGAAGACTATCAAGAGGGAATGCAAGGTGTTACCCCTCTAATCTGCACGTGATATCAATGAGGCAGTGGAGGAGACAGTGGACAGATGCATCAGTGTGGAAATGGGAGATCTTGGCTCTTGTGGCTGTGTGTGTGTGTGTCTATGTACGATCCCAAATTCCTAGCATCCACAGACTGTCTTGTGCCTGCCTTCCAGCGATGAGTGCATGCTGACATGTGGGTCACGGGTTGTGAGGGGAGGGATGGTTGGTTTTACGGACTAGAGGGAGTGGGAGGAGAGTGGCTTGGTGGGACCTGTGGGGAGTGGTGAGGCATGTCCATAGGCCATAAGACATAGGACTCTGCTTCATCATTCCATCAGGGCTGATTTATTATCTCTCTCAACTCCATTCTCCTGCCTTCTCCCTGTAACCTTTGGCCCCCTGAATAATCAAGAACCTATCAACCTCTGTTTAAAATATACCCAATGACTTAGCATCCATAACCAAATGTGGCAATGAATCCCATAGATTTAACCTCTGGCTAAAGACATTCCTTCTCAACTCTCTTCTTGTATTCTGAGACTGTGCCCTCAGGTCCTAAACTCCCCCACTACAGGAAGCATCCTCTCCACATCCACTCTATCTTCACCTTTCAATATCCAGTGTCTCAAGGAGAGCCCCCCCCCCCCATTCTTCTAAACTCCAGTGAGTAAAGGCCATCAAATGCTCCTCATACATTAACCTTTTCATTCCTGGAATAATTCTCGTGGGCCTTCTCTGGACCTTCTCCATTGCCCGCACATCCTTTCTTAGATAGGGAGCCCAAAACTGCTCAAATACTTCAAGTGCAGTTTGATCCATGCCTTATAAAGCCTCAGCATTACATCCTTCTTTCTTTTATTCTAGTCCTCTTGAAATGAATGTTAACGTAGCATTTGACTTCCTTACCACTGACATAACCTGCAGGTTAAGCTCTAAGGAATCCTTTGCCCATTCTCCCAATCTGCCCAAGTCATTCTGCTTCCTCAACACTACCTGCACCTCCACCTATCTTTCTGTCATCCACAAACTTGGCTACTGCCCATGTTCACGCCTGACTGGGAGATCGCTGCCCACCCCTCCACTCTGTCTCTTTCCAGTTCGACCGGGAAATCACTGCCCCCCCCCCCACTCTGCCTCTTCCTGGTTCGACTGGGAAATCGCTGCCCCCACTCCAGTTACTTTGTCCTCACAGTGGCCCCATCAGGACAGCGCAATGGAGGGTGGGGGGGGGGGGGAACTTCCACAGACTGCTTCTGACCTCTAGCCAACAACAGGCAACGGCAACAGGAAACTGCTCCTTTCTGCCAAAGATGGAAATCTCCTCACATACAGCAAAAATGACTGGCAGACAGCAGAAGCCAGCAGCGGTCCTCCCAGATTGCTGGCGTACACCCACAGTGGCTCCAGGGCTTCCACTCATTGCCAGAATAACCCAGCAGTGTCGCCCGGCCTCGGGTGGCTGGGGTAGAGAAGAGGGGTCAGGCACTTGGGCTGATTGCAGGCTGAGGGTAGAGAGGACAATAGCCCAACAACTCCTTTCGGCCCTAATTTACCAAGGGTTTCAGCTGCCCCACTGTCCTGCCCCAGGGGGCACCCGCACCAGGGCTGAGATAACACGTTTGTGCAGTCAGCCCCAGTGGATGCAGTGCCACTGGAACCATATAGAATAGGACCCAGAACAAAACATACCGGAAGGTATGGCCAGTACAAAAGGGACAGGCTACACCTGAACACAAGGGGGACCAATGTCCTTGTGGGCAGAATTGCCAGAGCAACTCAGACGAAATGCCGGAGGAACTCAGCAAGTCAGGCAGCATCTACAGAGTGGAGTAAACATCTGTGACCTTTTACCCACGAAAGAGGAGAGTACAGTACCCGACCATGACCTGTAGATTTAGGGCTGGTGTCCGAGGAATATTATTCCAGAAAGTGAAAGGCAAAGCCAGTAAACACAGACCTGTTAATAGTCAGTGAAGTTCTAGAGATCACTGTGTTCATTGTAAATTCCAGGCTGGGTTTATCTGAAGGCAAGTTAAATGCAACTAACTTGCTGTAGTTGTTCACTAACTGGAGCCAAATGGCTGTGGCTGCAGGAATGGAGATGTGGACAGTCAGACCCCCAACATTGGCAGGAGAACTCTAAAGTCAACCTCCTACCCACTCGTAGCCTTCGTTTCTTTGTTTGCATCACAACTGAATAATGTATGCAGCGGCCGTCGTTTCCTCTAGGTTAGGTTCTGTGTGTTTCCTGCCTGTGATGCTGTTGGAAGCAAGTTTTTCATTGTACCTGTACCTCACTATACCTCTGCACGTGGCAATAAATGAGAACTTAACCAGCAGGAGAAAGAGCTGGGATCTGTCTTCTGGTTTCTGGACACAGGATCGGACTTTGGTACCCTTCCCCAGTTGGAGGGGAAAGTATATCCCATTCTCTGCCTGATATCACCAGGACCTGAGGGAATGACTTGTACAGTAGGTTGGACAGGCAGAGACTTTATTCTTTGGAGTATAGGAGGTGATCTGAAAGAAGTGTATAAAACTAAAGGATATAGAAAGGTGAATGCAGTCCGTTTTCCAGGGCTGCGGAATCAAGAACTAGAGCACATGAGTTCAAGGTGAGAGGGGAGGAACTTAATAAGAACAAGAGGGGCAACTTCTTGTTTTACAGAAAGGATGACATGTACGTACATAGGCTGAACTGCCAGAGGAAGTGGTTGAAGCATTTAAAAACTATTTTGGTAGGCACATGGATAAGGAAAGTTTAGAGTTTAGAGTCCTAACCTTTTTTATGCCATGGACCCCTGGTTTAGAGGGATATGGGCCAAACACTGGCAAATGGACTACTTAGATGGGAATCTTGGTCACCATTGTCTAGTTGGGCTGAAGGGCCTGTTTCCATTTTGTATAACTCCATGCCTTCCATCACTACAGGAGGCAATCTTCATCCAACTCCACCCAGCCTACCCCATAGCACAGAGCTGTGGAAACAACTGAGACAATGGACATAGAACAGCCCCTCTTCTGAACCCTGTTCATCTCATGAGATGCTGGCTCATCCTGGTACAGACCAACCTGACTCCACCTCCCTTCACACACGGCAACGGGCACAACGCAGGAATCAAAGGCGAAGTTGAATTTTGAAAGTCAATGCTTGAGGCGAGACAACATGGAATAAAGGACACTTCCAAACGGGGCTGCAGGATTTCAGCAGGCTGGCTTCTCTTCAGAGTTTTGCTTTGGGAGGCAATTCTCAAAATAGTCGACAAATCAGATCAAGTGTATTGTCATATGCACAAGTACATGTACGCACAGCTGCAATGAAAAACTTGCTTGTAGCAGCAACAAAGGCCCATTATACAATATTCACAAGAAAAAACATAAATTATACATATTATTTACAAGAAAGAACACAATTATAACAAAGCAAAACACGAGGAATTCTGCAGATGCTGGAAATTCAAGCAACACACATCAGAGTTGCTGGTGAACGCAGCAGGCCAGGCAGCATCTCTAGGAAGAGGTGCAGTCGACTTTTCGGGCCGAGACCCCTCGTCAGGGGGGATGCTGCTCCTAGAGATGCTGCCTGGCCTGTTGCTATAACAAAACAAAGTCCATTGTAGTGTAAAATGATCATAGTGTTGCTATAGTGAGCTAGTGATTAGGGTTGGGCCTGTTGGTTCAAGAAGTGAGTGGTTGAGGGAAGCACCTGTTCTTGAACCTGTTGATGTGGGATGTCAGGCTCTGCATCTCCTGCCTGATCAGCTTGAACCAATATAAACCCTGAGGCTACTAAGTCTTGTTAAAGATAGCAAAAAATGTAAAAGTCTCCGCCTTCTGTACAATTAGCAGCAGAATAAACTCTCCACTTGCCTGGACAAGTACACGGCAGCCGCCCTTGAGAAGCTGGGGGTGTGCAGTACAAAGCAGCTCCCCACCACAGCCCTTAGTGATTGGAATGCAAACAAACTCCAATTCCTCAGCTATCCTATTCAATATCACCTCCCAAATAACCTGAGGTGCAAAGCCTTCAGACATATGGGAACATCACACCTTCAGATTCCCATCCTGTTCCACCTCATCCTGAATTGATAACGTACTCTCAGTGGCCACTTTATTAGTTACATCCTGTCTGAATAAAGTGGTCACTGAGTATATTCATGGTCTTCAGTTGCTGTACCCATCCGCTTTAAATTTCTACACGTTATGTGTTCAGATATGCTCTGCTACAGACCTCTGTTGTAACTCGTGTTTATTTGAGTTATCCTCACCTTCTTGCCAGCTTGAACCAATGTGGTCATTGTCGTGAGACTGTCAGACATAGGAACATCGAGCCTGCTCTTCCCTTCCATCATGGCTGATTTATTATCCCCCTCAACCTTATTCTCCTGCCTTCACCCCATAACCTCTGATGGCCTTACTAATCAAGAAACTATCAACCTCCATTTTAGATATACCCAATGAATGGGTCTCCACATTTATCTGTGGCAATGAATTCCACAGATTCACCACCCTCCGGCTAAAGAAATTCCTCCACAACTCCATTCTAAAGGGATGTTCTTGTAATCTGAGGCAGTGCCCTCTGGTCCTAGATTCCCGAACTATAGGAAACATCTTCTCCACATCCACTCTATCTAGGCCTTGCACTATACGAAGTTCCAATGTTTTAATTCTTCTAAACTGCAGTGTGTACAGGCACAGAACCATCCTCATATGTTCATCAGGATCATTCCCAGGATCAATCACATGACTCTCCTCTGGACCCGTTTGAATGCCAGCACATCCTTGCTTAGATAACTGCTCACAGTACTCCAAGTGCTGTCTGACCAATGTCTTCTAAAGCCTCAACATTACATCCTTGCTCTCATACCCTAGTCCTCTCAAAATGGATGCTAACCTTGTATTTACCTACCTCACCACTAACTCAACCTGCAACTTCACCTTTAGGGAATCCTGCACAAGGACACCCAAGTTCCTTCATATCATCTGCAAACTTGGACACAAAGTCATCAACTTCGTCATCCAAATTATTGACATACAGCATAAAAGAAACTGGGTCCAACACCGACCCCTGCGGAACACAACTAGCCACCAACAGTCAATCAGAAAAGGCCCCCTTTATTCCCGCTCTTTACCTCCTGCCCATCAGCTATCTTCCATCCATGGGTTCTTATCTTGTTTAATAGCAAAGGCACTTTTCTTGTTTAGCAGCCTTATGTGTTACCTTGTCAAGGGCTCTATTGAAACCCAAGTAAGTATTCACTAACTCTCCATTGTTATTTCCTCAAAAATTCCAACATACTTGTTAGGCAAGATTTCTAATGGACTTCAACATCTTCCCAACTACTGAAGGCAGGCTAACTGGCCTATAATTTCCTGTTTTTTGCCTCCCTTCCTTCCGAATGAGAGAAGTTACATCTCAATTTTCCAACCAGAACCATTCCAGAGTCTAATGATTCTTGAGAGGTTATTACTAATGCCTCCACAATCTCGTTCAGAATCCTGGGTGCAATCCATCTGGTTCAGGTGACTTATCTAACTTCAGACCTTTCAGCTTCCCAATCACCTTCTTTTGAGTCATAGCAAGTACACTCACTTCTGCCTCCTGACACGCTACAATTTTTGGCAAACTGCTGGTCTCTTCTATATTTTTATATTAATTTTGTCTGCCATTTCTTTGTCCCCCATTACAACCTCTCCAGCATCATTTTCTGGTGGTCCCATATCCACTCTCACCTCTCTTTCACTCATTATTTTTCTAAGAAAACTTTTGGCATCTACTTCTATATTATTGGCTAGCTTACTTTCACATTTCATCTTTTCTCTCCTTATTTCTTTCTTACTTGTCTACTGTTGGCTTTTCAAAAGTTTCCAATCCTCTAATTTCCTACTATGTTTTGATATATTATATGCTCTCATTTTGCTTTTATATAGTCTTTGACTTCCCTTGTCAGCCTTGGTTACCTTATCCTTATTTTTGAATACAGTACTTCTTCTTTGGGATGTGACCATCCTGCACCTTTCAATTTGCTCCCAGAAACTCCATCCACTACTTTTCCACCACCATCCTGCTACTGTCCTCTTCCATTCAACTTTGACCACCTCCTCTCTCATGCCTCTGAATTTTCCTTTACTCCACCGTAATACTGATGCATCTAATTTCATCTTCTTCCTGTCAAACTGCAAGGTGAATTCTATAACATTATGATCTCTGCCTCCTAAGGGCTTCTTTACCTAAGCACCCTAATCAAATCTGGTTCATTACACAACACTCACTGTGCTTTCCCTTCTGGGCTCAACCAAAAGCTGCTCTAAAAAAAAAAAGGATAAACATTCTACAACAACTCTTTCTCTTGAGATCAGTACTAACGTTATTTTTCCATCTATCTGCATATTAAAATCCCCCATGACTATCATAATACTGCCCTTTTTACATGACTTTTCTATCTCCCCTTGTAATCTGTAGCCCACACCCTAGCTACAGTTTGGAGGTCTGTTTACAACTCTCATCACAGTCATTTTACCCTTGCATATTTTTAACCTACCCACAAGGATTCTACATCTTCCAGTCCCATGTCACCTCTTTCAAAGAATTAGATTTTCCTATACTATCTGAGGAACCTCATCCCCTCTACCTACCTGCCTGTTCTTTTGATACATGTGTGTAACCTTGCATGTTAAGCTCCCAACTATAATCTCCTTTCACTGGCAACTCAGTGAGCCCTCAATATCACATCTGCCAATTTCTATCTGTGCTACAAGATCATCTAACTTATTCTGTATAATGCAAGCAGTCAAATATATCACATTTGGTTCTGTATTTATCACTCTTTTCAAATTTGTCCACATGTTACACTTCAACTCATGTTACTCTTCAACTCAAAATTACACTTCGACTCCAATTTTGCCCTATCATCGGTCTATCCTTCCTCACACTCCCATTACGCATCTACTTCTATATAAATTGCCCCATCCTCAGCCAGTTCCTATTGCCCTAACAAATTAATAGTGATCTCTCCCCTACAGCTCCAGCAAACCTGCTCGCAAGAATATTGGACCCCTTGTGTTCAGATGTAACCTGTCCTTTTTGTAAAGGTCATATACCTTTCCCAGTTGAGATCCCAGTGATCCAGAAACCTGGAACCCTGCTGCTTACACTAATTCCTCAGGCACACATTCATCTGCCAAATTATCCTACTCTCACCTCACTGGCACCTAGTACAGGCTGCAATCCAGAGAATACTACCCTCGAGCGCCTAGATTTCAGCTTTCTACCTGTCTCTTTATATTATCTCTTTTCATTCTCCTCCTTTACAATGCTGTGGACTTGATCTGAGACATCCCTGACCCTGGCACTTGGATGGCAACATACCATCTGCGTGTCTCTTTCACACCCATAGAGTTTCCTGCCTGCTCCTCTAGCTATGGTATCCCCCATCACTACTGGACTTCTTTTCTACTCCCTTCCCCTCTGAGCCATACAGCCAGACTCAGAGCCAGAGTCATTTTCCTTGTAGTTTGTCCCCACCAATATACAAAGCAGTATTGTTGTTATTGAGGGGAATGGCCACAGGGATGCTCTGCATTAGCTGCCTATTCCCTTTCCCTCTCCTGACCGTCACGCAGCTACCCGTCTCCTGCAACTTAGGGGTGCCTGCCTCCCCGCAGTTCCCAAATCCTCTCACTTCTCTCATTACCAAGGCATTTTTGCCCACAGAAGTGACACTCATTGTTTGTTTTTCATTGTTTTCCACACCGTTCTCTATTAATTCTAGAGACTTATGTGTAAAAATCCCAGGAGATAAGCAGTTTCTGAGATACTCAAACCACCTTGTCTGACACCAACAATCATTCCATGGTCAAAGTCACTTAGATCACATTTCTTTCCCATTCTGGTGTTTCACCTGAACCATAGCTGAAACCCCTTAACCATATCTGTATGCTTTTATGAATTGAGTTGCTGCCACATGATTGGCTGATTAGATATTTACATGAATGAGCAGGTGTACGAGTGTACCTAATAAAGTGGCCACTGAGTGATTTGTTCTTCATTGTCGCTGGGTCCAAACCCTGGAGCACCTTCACTAGAATCAGTGCAGCAGTTCAAGGAGAGAACACACCCTCAATTGCTCACATGCCAGAGGACAGGTGACAAATGCTGGCCTTGTCCGTGATGCTCGGAATGGAAAAGGAACAAATGTGACATTGAACAGAAACTCTGGACAGGCCACAGCTTGGGCATCCCATTCATACTGAAGGTACATGGGCTTCACAAGCTGAGCCAGTGTTTCATTGCCCAGGTGAAGACCAACACAAACTGTAGGAGCAACACCTGAAATTCCAACTGGACATTCAACAACCCAACAGCATGAAAATCAGGTTTTCCCATTTTGACCTGAAATGTTAGCATTCTCTCTCCTCCCACAGATGCTGCCCAACCTGCTGAGTTCTTCCAACAGATTGTTTGTTGCATTTCATTGCCACACCCAATCGCCCTTGAGGAGGTTGTGGTGTGCTGCCTTCTTGAATCGCTGCAATCCATGAGATGTGGATAAATGCCTGCAATTCTATGGGGGGGGGGGGTGGAGGAATCTAGGACTTTGTCCCACTGGTATGGAAGGAATGGTGATATGCAGTATTTCCAAATCAGAATGGGTGAGGCTTGGAGAGTAATTTCTGAGTGGTGTTGTTCCCCACGTTTCTGCTGCTCTTGTCCTTCTTGCTAGTACGGGTGGTGGGATTGGAAGCTGCTCCCCGAGGAGACTCAGTGAGCCACTGCAGTGCATCCTGTAGGTGATACAAATTGCTGCCCTGGAGTGAGTGAGTGAGTGAGTGGTTTTGGATGTGGTGCTCAGCAACCAGGCTGGAATAGCCTATATGGTTAGGATCAGAGTCACATCTATTATCACTCACTTACAGGATGTTGCTTTGCAGCAGTAGTACAGTTCAGAGACATAACATTAATACAAATTTCAAAAATAAATAAATAGCACAAGCAAAAAGAATAGTGAGGTAGGGTTCATGGGCACATGGATCATTCCTAAATCTGATGACAGAGAGGAAGAAACTGTTCCTGATTGTTGAGTGTGCATCTTTAGGCTCCTGTGTCTCCACCCCATTACCAGTAATAAGAAGAGGGAATGTCCTGGGTGATGAGGGTCATTAGTGATGGATGTCACCTTCCTGAGGCATTGTAGATGTCCTCAATAGTGGGGACTCTGGTTTCCTTGGGTTTGTTCAAGCTGCACACACCCATAGAAGTGTTTCACCAGTCTTCGGATCCTGGCATCGTGGCCAGGTTTTGGTTAGTTAGTTAGTTGAGTTACTCTCTGCAACTTTCCCAGCTTTCTCACGTAGCCACAGGCCAAGGGATGGACAAACCTCGGGAGGGGTCCAGCACAGCATGCCACAGGGATTGAGGAAAATGGAGAAACTTGATCCACTCTCCTCCACCCCATTCTGAGTAATGAAGATCAGGAGGTGAGGGGCTCATCCACATGTTGAGGGGCTTGTGATGAGGCTGAATGTCTGGTGGGACTTCCAATGGATTTGGTCACAGCCCACAAACACCAAGAGTTGAATTCTTTTGAAATGGTTACAGCAGACATCTGCAGTTTCAACCCTTGTTCAGATCACCGTGGGCTCAGCCCCAGCACATTTACAGCTCCCACTCCCTCCATGTTTGGGGTGTACCACCTGACCCTGTGTTTTGACAATGGGTAGCAGTGCAGGAGTGGAGTGAGGGGTCCGCTGGACTCACTGCCCTAAAGCCACATCAGCAGGGGATCAACAATGGTTAGGGGAATGGCACAACCTTTGGGAAAGGAGGGAGGCAATGGAACCCCAATGCTCACAAGGAATTGGATTGTGTTTGCGTTCACCAGGATAAATCAAACATTATTGATAATAGCTTCCTGCTTCCCCGTTCACTCTCTGAGCAAAGAGCTGGAGCATCAAAGAGCCTGGTTACACTGGAGCAGGAGACTGAGCTGGTCTGAGCGTCAGCTACCCTGGTCAGCTCAGCAAGTTTCCACAATACCCACTTCCTCTGCACCTGCAGCACTGGGTGCAGTTCTGCTCACCCAGCTGTAAGACGGATGTCACTCAGCCAGAAAGGGTGCAGAAAAGATTCACAAGGATGTCGTCAGGACTGGAAGGCTTGAGTTAAAAGGACAGACTGGGACTATTTTCCCTGGAGAGAAGGGGGCTGAAAGGTGACCTTATAGGGGTTTATAAAACATGAGGGAAATAGATAAGATGAATGGTCACAGTCTTTTACTCTGGGTAAGGGAGTCTAAAACTAGGCATTAGTTTCTGAGAGGAGAAAGGTTTAAGGGGGATCTGAGGAGCAAGTTTTTCCACACAGAGTGTGGAGAGTATATGAAATATAGAAGTAGTAGGGGTGGATAAATACACATACATAGATAGGAAAGGTTTAGAGGAATATATGACGATCAGAGATAAATAGGAGCAACACACATAAAAGTTGCTGGTGAACGCAGCAGGCCAGGCAGCATCTCTAGGAAGAGGTACAGTCGACGTTTGGGGCTGAGACCCTTCGTTAGGACTAACTGAAAGAAGAGCTAGTAAGAGATTTGAAAGTGGGAGGGGGAGGGGGATATCCGAAATGATAGGAAAAGACAGGAGGGGGAGGGATGGAGTCAACAGCTGGACAGGTGATAGGCAAAACGGATATGAGAGGATCATGGGACAGGAGGTCCAGGGAGAATGAAAAGGGGGAGGGGGGAAAAGCCCAGAGGATGGGCAAGGGGTATAGTCAGAGGGACAGAGGGAGAAAAAGGAGAGAGAGAGAGAAAGAATGTGTGTATATAAATAAATAATGGATGGGGTACGAGGTGGAGGTGGGGCATTAGCAGAAGTTAGAAAAGTCAATGTTCATGCCATCAGTTTGGAGGCTACCCAGACGGAATATAAGGTGTTGTTCCTCCAACCTGAGTGTGGCTTCATCTTTACAGTGGAGGAGGCCATTGGTAAATAGGACTAGCATGGATGCGTTGGGCTGATGGGCCTGTTACTGTGCTGTTACTCTGTGAAGGCTCCAGTAGAAAAATATTGACTAGTTCAGTGCACAATATGAGTAGGCTGCAGGTCTGGACCTACGGTTGAGTAAAGGGAGTTGTAAAGGGGGGAGGGTGGTTCAAAGGGAGTTGGGGGGGGCAGGGGATTAAAATGCGCCCCACTGGAGGATCAATTTGATGCTCCCCTCCCCTCCCGTGTTTGAGATGCGTGGCTTGACCTTTGACCGC
Organism: Mobula hypostoma; assembly: GCF_963921235.1. NCBI lineage: Eukaryota > Metazoa > Chordata > Chondrichthyes > Myliobatiformes > Myliobatidae > Mobula > Mobula hypostoma. Next base: position 31,000,671 of record NC_086101.1, read on the forward strand.
CCAGCTCTTTTCCAAAGTCCGGCTAACAAAGGGGCTTCTGTGTCCCACAGCACTGGGTTTATTTTATCAAACTTTTTCCACTGTTTTCCTTTCTGCGGAGAGAGAAGGCCATGGTGGGTTAGTGGGAGAGGATGTTGGGGGGGGGGGTCGTGTGTGTGTGTGGGGGGGGGGCTGAATACCGAGGAGGTTTTGGGGAGTTACCTCTCGAACCAGGAGTGCCCGTCAGTCCGAACATACCTGTGGCTGCTGGAAGCATTTCCTCCCGGGCTGGAGGTCTCACTCGCGAGTCCGACATACATTACCCAACCCTAGCAGCTACTGTCACTACCAGGGGGTTCAAACCCTTCCTGGTTAGGGTAGGATGTAGGAGGAGGGGGCACCAATCTGCCTGGGGGAGGGGGCTTGGGCAGGAGCAGCAGGGGAAAGGGCACAGCTCGAAGTATAGGCACAATTTGTGTGTGTGGGGGGGTGGGGGGCAAGAGACTGAGGCAACCAGCGAAGGCTGGTGGGGGTGTGAAGTCAACGGGCAGATGTAGGAGGTGCATTGGCAAGGGAGCATCTCACTGCTGAAGGGACGGTACTGAGGGATCTTCACACCGCGGGAAGGGCGGGATTGAGGGAGCTCCGCACTGTGGGAGGAGCGGTTCTGAGGGAGCACCGCAAAGTGGGAAGACAGTGAGGATGCTCCACACTGTGGGAGGGCCGGTGAGGGAGCTCCGCAGTGTGGGAAGGGCGGAATTGAGGGAGCTCCACACTGTCAGAGGGTCGGGATCTGCGTGTGATGCAGCTGAACACAGCGCCCTTTGTTCAGTGGGATGTGGAAGTACGTCCTGAAGATCACGTTGTTATTCACAGGGCTAACGTTACGTTTGGGCCCCAGAAGAGGACAGGTTTTTTTTTGCTGTAGAGTTTGGCAAACTCTGTAACACACAGCACGGATGAATGTTATTACATCTAATAACCCAGCTCCAGTTAACTGTTCTGAACGGTTGATTTTTTTCTCTTTGGGGAACTAAAGTGATAAAACAGTTGGTGCAATTTCCAATTAACTCACTTCGAAATCGGTGTGAGGAAGCGGCCATCAATCATCCCGCGAGTGCCGAGCACAGAGTCCCAGCCTGGAGCCCAGAGGCAAAGTCCAAAATCAACGGGATTAGCGCTGTTTCTTTGATTGAGTGTTTACATTGGCAACACTTCCCTGCTTTTAACCCCATACCACTGAACTTTGCTTTCCCTTTCAGCGATACATACGTCCCTCCGGCAAGTTAGTGTTGGTGCCGGCCTTTGCATTACTGACCACGGCACAGGCAGACCCCTGCCTCTGTAACACATAAATAAATAAATATTATAATCTCTCTCCTCCGTTTGCGGATTTACAAATCACTGCTCAGTTTATGAAGAGCCATTCACAACCTTTAATGGACATCTCCTGCACTGGTTAAGATTCACAGGGTCGTTACCGGGACTGAAGGGTTTGAGTTATAAGGAGAGACTGGATAGGTTGGGACTTTTCCCTGTGGGGCGTTTTCACTGAAATGGATAAGAATCTCACTGGGAGATCAGAAGCTGAGGGGCAACTTTAATAAGATCACGAGGGTGGGGGTGTATGGCCACAGTCTTAATCCTGAGCAACGCACACAAGGTGCTGGAGCAACTCAGCATCGACGGAGGGGAATAAGACGGCGGCGGCTTAAAGTGAATGGGGGAAATTTTAAAAGAGATCTGAGGGGCAGGTTTTACACACAGAGCGTGGTGGGTATATGGAACGAGCTGCTAGAGGATCTGGTACAGACGGGTGCAATTACAATGTTTGAAAGACATTTGGACAGGTACATAGATAAGAAAGGTTTGGAGGGATACAGGCAAATTGGACTAACTCAGTTCGACATCTTCGTCGGCATGGACGAGTTGGGCCGAAGGGCTGTCCCGTCTGTAACACTTTCCTTGGTCTCGGGGTAACTGAAGGATGCTGGCACTGCATGGGTTAACCCCCCCCCTTCACCTTGATGTTCATACCATCCAACCGCAGAATGAATTCAGAGGGAACAACTCGCGCTCACCGCCAGCTTCCACGGAAGTGGAGAAGCTGCCGCATGCAGGAACCGGGAATGGTGTGCCCCTTCCCGGGACTTGCCGCTCCCGCACACACTATTCCCTGGGCAGCGCGGAGTGGCCGGCTCGGCCCCTTCCCTGTGCTCCTGCTGCCGTCTGCTGGCCGGAAAGCAGATTGCAGCTCCGCTTCCTCTACGCCAGGGACCCTGGGATCCAAGCGGACTGGCTGCTGCTCGAAGAACACGGCTGACCATCGGGGAGGGGGAAATGCAGCAACCCGAGAGTCGATAATGCAGAGGGACGGGCAAACTGCTGCCACGAAACTGCCTGCAATCAATCTCAATCTAAATCCTATCATCATTCCCTCAGTGTAGCAACACTGTGACCACTGCTCACTACACAAGACTTTGCCTTTTTTGTTCTAATTGCGTTCTTGAAAAAGTTGTTTGTTTTTCTCACGAATGCAACTTATGATGCTCTGCCGTGATACTGCTGCAAGTAAATTTTCATTGCACCTATGCATTAATGTACTCAAACCCGACTTTGACTGCACAATCGTTACACCAATCTGCTGCTTTTTGCATTCATCGCTACATTTAGTGTTGTATTTGTTATCTCTGCGGGTTCTACTTGCCCTGTAAGCTTTAAGCGAACAAGGAACTTCATTACCCCCTCGTTTAAGTGTAGATAATGTAACCAGATCATTGGCAGATAACGTTAAAGCGCATAGCGTGCCGCATTCTCTCTCTCCCTACACCCCAACCTTCACCAATTACCCCATTAAACAGGTACATCTCGGCAATCCAGTGCCCAGGCTCCACCTGTTTATGGAGGCACCGTCCAAAATCCTCTTCCATCATCTACATAAAGAAAGCAGCTTGATCCCAGCGCAAATTAACCCCTTCCTGCCTCGGACAGCTGTCGAGGCCGAGTTATAAAATGTGTACGCGTCCTGTGAAAAGACCCCTCCCCCCGTGTTTTGGAGCAGCTCTGTGAACCGAACAGGCTGTTGAAGACGGTTCAAATGTGAGTGAATAGGCGAGAGTGTAGCCATGAAGATACCAAGTTATTAAAGTGCAACACTATTTCCAGACTGAATACCACTCAACTCCTCCTCGTTCTACTCTATGTCGCAAAAACAAAGGAGCTGGTTGTGGATTACAGGAGGAATCGGGACGAGCTAACCCCTATTGACAGCAATGGACCTGGGGTTGCGAGGGTAAACAGCTTCAAGTTCCTCAACATCACGGAGGATCTCACGTGGTCTGTACACACTAGCTGTGTGATGAAAAATGCACAACAGCGCCTCTTTCACCTCAAACCGTTGAGGAAGTTTGGTGTGGCCGACCCCCACCCCCCAAATCCTAATAACTTTCTACAGGGGCACAATTGAGAGCATCCTGACTGGCTGTATCATTGTCTGGCTTGGGAACTGCAGCTCCCTTAATCACAGGACTCTGCAGAAAGTGGTGTGGACAGCCCAGCACATCTGTAGTTGTGAACTTCCCATGATTCAGGACATTTACAAGAACAGGTGTGTAAAAACGGCCCGTAGGATCATGGGGGACCCAGGCCACCCCAACCACAATCTATTCCAGCTGCTACCATCCGGGAAGGGGTACCGCAGCATAAAAGCCAGGACCAACAGGCTCCAGGACAGCTTCTTCCACCGGGCCATTAGACTGATGTAACACTCACAACACGCTAGAGGAACTCAGCAGGTCGGGCAGCATCCGTGGAAACGAACAATCAACGTTTCCACGGATGCTGCCCGACCTGCTGAGTTCCTCCAGCATGTTGTGAGTGTTGCTTTGACCCCAGCATCTGCAGATTTTGTGTTTACATTAGACTGATGAACTCATGCTGATTTGAGTGTACCCTATATTACATTGAGTTCTATTTATTATAAGTTACTGTGATTGCACACTTAGATGGAGACGTACAGATTTTTACTCATGTATGTGAAGGATGTAAGAAATAAAATCAATTCAGTTCAATTCTAAGAGCAGGTGGGGCCATCAGACCTGATTGCAAAGGTCCTCTTTCTGGCTATCCACAGGAGGCACTGGGGTCTGCAGAATACCATTGCTGGGAGGTAGCATAGGATGGGCTGAATGGCGTCCATCTGTTGTGAATGTCCAGTTCTCTACAGACAGTTACTGAAAGCATTTTCTTGCCTCATTCAGCAGATGGTCTAATCTTACAGAAATACAGCACCAGAGGCCTTTCAGCCCGACTTCTTTACCTACATGTTCCTTTAAGCCTTTCTTATACATGTACCTATCCACATATATTTTAAATATTATTGTACTTCCTCTACCACATCCTCCTTCCATATACCCCCCACTCTCTGCATGAAGAAGCTGCTACTCAGGTGCCTTTTAAATCTCCTCCTCACTTTAACCCTCTAATTTCTGATTCCCCTTCCCTGGGGGAAAAAGACTACGTGCATTCACTCGATCTATGCCTCTCATGATTTTATACCACCTCTACAAGCTCACCAGTCTCCTACACTCCTAGAACATCCAATTTCTCCCTACAATACATGCCCTCGAGAGCTAGCAGCATCCTCAAATCTTTTCTGCACATTTTCCAGATTAATGGCATCTTTCCTGAAGCAGGGTGACTCAGAACATAATATTCTGAATGTGGCCTCACCACAAAGGCTTCTGGCCGTACACTGATGCACTGGGAAAGGAGATAGACCCTGGATTGCCAGGTCTCTGCCCTGAAACCATCCAACTCTCCCCGACATGAAGAAGATCTTCTCGAGGTGGTGCCTCAAGAAGGCAGCTTCCATCTCTAAGGAACCTAACCATCCAGGACATGCCCTCTTCTTGTTACTGCCATCACGGAGGAGATACAGGAGCCAGAAGATCCACATTCAACACAAACACTGATAATAATTCTGATTCCGACATGGGCTTCCAGGAAGCAGTGTGTGCACTTTACGTCAAGCAAGCAGGATAAGCCAGATACCTGCATCCTTCCTAATATTACCCCAACTACAGGGAGTTTGCTCCAGAGTGGTGTACTTGATTAGTGTCCTTCCCCCCCCTCCCCGCCTTAAACATCCCCTCCCTTCACCATGACTGCAGTGTGCACCCTGTGAAAGGCAGCAAAAGCTCTCTAGAAGACTCTCAAAACACATCCATGTCCTCCAACAGCGGGGTGCACTGCCCTGGACCCAGAACACAGACGCCATCAACGATGTCTTGATGAATGGTCCCAGCCAGAAACATTTCCACAGATGCTGACTGATCTGTTCAGTTCTTCCATCATTTGGGTGTGCTACTCTGGTTTTGCAGCAACTGTCAGAGATGACAAGAGTTTAGTGCCATCTGCAGAAATTCATGTTTGCGCAAGTGCAATTAAAAAAAACTTACCTGCAGCAAACATCACATAGCATTAGAGACACAATATTCATAAAACATAAACTGAACAAATTATACCAAACCTTTGCAAGAATAGATTTAGGAAAACAAAAGGTCCACTGTAGCGTGAAGTGATCAAAATGGTCACAGTGTTGGTATACCGAGGTAGTGATTCAGGGTGCGCAGATTGGTTCAAGAACTGAATGGTTGAAGAGGAGTAGCAGAGGAAAGTACACTAGTGCTTGTGCTTTCTAAGAAGCTTAAAGAAATTCAACATGTCACATGCACTGTTGAAAATATCCTGTCTGGTAGCATCATGGCCTAGTACAGCAGTTCCAATACACTGAAATACAAGAGGCTGCAGAGAGTAGTGGACATAGCCCAATCCATCATGGGCGTAGCCCTTGCCACCACAGACCACATCTACAGAAGGAAGTGCCTCGAGAGGACGGGATCTATCAAAGACTCCCACTATCCAGATCATGCCCTCTTCTCACTGCTACTGTCAAGCAGGAGGTACAGAAGCTGGAAGCCCCACACCATCAGGTTCAGGAACAGCTAATTCCCTTCAACCATCAGGTCCTTGAACCAACTTGCACAATCCTAATCACTAGTTCAGCAACAGAACATTACAGACTACCCTTTGCACTACCATGGATGTTTGTGCCTTTTTTATTGCACTAAAGTCTTGTTTGTATTCTGAGTATTTTTACTTCTCTCTCACTGTCTTATAATAAGTTATGTACTCTGTGTGTTATCTGTATCTCTGTGTCAGTGATGCTGCCTCCAGCTTTTTCCACTGTACCTGGATCTCATCTCTACTTGTGCCCATTACCATAAACTCGACCTGACTTGACCATCACCCTGGGCCATTCACCACCCTGACACCAACCATCCTGGAGCTCTCTACCCCCAGGTACCTACCCTTCAACCACAAAAACAATAGACGACCGGCACCGGACAGTTGTGAAAGCCAGCAGATCACGTTCTGAACCCTCACACCCTTCTCCCAGCCTGAAGGGCAGAAACACACCACACAGACCTGTGCATTGGATTGGTTGAACCAAAGAGATTTATGTACGGGCACTGTAGCAAAATAAAGTCAAAGCATCACAATGCTGAGATTATTTCATCAAACGTGTGGCATTGCCATCATCGAACTGGCATAAAGCTGATACAACTATTGGATGGAAGAGGCTCTGAAGCAAAAGCATGCCAATTCCCCCTTGTTCCTAACGTAGTGAGGGCCAGTGTTTACCCTCACTGCTGAGAGCAGGCAGTCTCTACGTTGGATTCATCTCACTGAAATCCCACAGAACATTAGTGTTGGCCACTATTTAGTTTCATTTAGGACACTGGGGTCCAGCACCAGTGGCTGCACATACTGTGGGTTAGGGTTAGGGAGGTACATCTCAGGACAGACACAGTGAAACTTCCTCTTAACTCTCCCACCACACCTTCCCAGGGTCAGACACACAGTGAAGCTCCCTCTGCACTGTCCCACCACACATTCCCAGGGTCAGACACAGAGCGAAGCTCCATCTGCACTGTCTCATCAAATGATCCTGGAGTCAGAACACAGTAAAGTTCCCTCCACCCACTCCGAGGGTCAGACACAGAGTGAAGCTCCCTCTGCACTGTCCCATTCCAGGCTCCCAGGGTCAGACACAGACCCTCCACACTGTCATCTCACACATGCCCAGGGCAGGTACAACTCACGTTCAATACAGGGTACAACTCCCTCTACAATGTCCTGTCGCCTTTCAAGGGCAGGGACAAATCTGCTTAAACACAAAGTAAAATCCCTCTACACTAGGGTTTTCAAACCTGGGGTCCATAGAGCCCTCAGTTAACGGTGGGGCCTATGTCATAAAAAAAGGTGGAGAAACCCTGATCTATACAGTCCCACTAAAAACCGCCAGGTCTGGGACAGCAGAAATTAAAGCTTCCTCTGCATTGTCCAGTCACACGTACCCGGAGTAGATGCAGTAACACATTCTATACACAGTAGAGCTAGCTCTAACTCAAAGGGACACGGCAGAACAAGTCTGCACTGTAACCCATCAGTGTGCCTCAGCTGGAACATCCAGTTGGTGAGGTTCCAGGCAGCGAGATAAGCAGAGTTTCTAGTCTGTGTTAAACCACAGGGCCAACGTTCTAGTGATGTGCCGGGAATCTCCTGGACACTGGACTTCTGCAGGACAGAGCACACCCAACAAGGACACCTGAAAATAGAGACAGCCCGAGGAGTCTCCGTTGACCACAGCTCTATGCTGATCCTGAGGAGTTTTCTCCACATCCCTGCCCCTTCCAGTGGAGTGTCTGAAGCAGCCCTCCCTCCTCTGCAACATCCTCACTGTCGCCGTGGTCACCGGTTGTCGGGGCAACCACAGAGCGCAATGCTGAGTGATGTGAAGCTGCAGTTGTTCGTACACAAATGGCTGACGAGGTCAGAGATATGTCCAGAGTCAATGGTACTGGAGGCTGTCTCCTGGCACCTCTGCCCTGTTCACCGTGCTGCCAAGAAGCCCCCTCACTTGTGCCCCCAGCCATGGCACCTCCTCACGACAACTGGTGGGGAGCCTCCAACATCTCCATGAGAAAGGTGTCGATGGGGGTGTCTCCGATCAGCTTAAAGAAGAAGAGGTGCTCCAGGCACTTGAGCCCGATCGATCGCAATGCGGGCAGACGCAAGAGCAGCTTGGCAAACCTGGAGGGAGAGCAGACAGTCAGCGACCTCACCAGTGAACCAGGCATAGCTTGCGGACAATCAGCCCACTGGGTCCCACGTACCAGCCGAACCAGACGAGAACTGCATCACCAGCCTCCCCATCACTTCACACCCTCCTGTCCATCTGCTCCATCAGCCCCAGCCTGCAGATACTCAGCCCACTGTGTTCCACACACCAGACGTTCACCCTGAACACATCTCTCTATCTCCTCCCCTCTCGATCTCTTCACTCAGATCCCCACCCTGGCACCACCTCCACAGCCCACCCTCCAACTCCCCTGACCATCCTCATAAAACCTCCCCATTACCCTCCCCTTGGACTTCCCACCATCATTCTTGCCTTCCATAATTCTTCTCTCCACCATGCCATACCAGTACCTTTCCTCTCTGTAAAGCAGCCCCACCCCTTTCCTTACCTGCCCCCTCCATACTCCTCCACGCCAAGTGGAATGTAATCCAGACGTGTGAGGTCATGCACTTTGGGGAGGGGGGGGGTCAAAGGCTGGCTGGACATGCAGAGTGAACGGTAGGGACAATGGGAGTGCTGATGTGCAGAGACTTGGGGGTACAGGGTTTATAACCTCCTGAAAACAGAGACACCAGTAGACTGGACAATGAAGGCAGCGTTTGGTGTACTTGCCTTCATAGACTGAGGCACTGCATTCAAGAGTTTGTATGGTATGTTGCAGCTGGACAATTGTTAGACGGCAGTTAGATTGCTGTTTCCAGTAATGGCCACTGTCCTACAGGAAGGACATAGTATCCATAGGTAGTGCAGAAGAGATCTGAAGAATGGAGGGCTGTGGTGATTAGGAAATATTGGATAGGTTGCGGTACCCCTCAGGTTATTCTCTGAGGGGTGACCCTGAAGAGGTTTATAAAATTATTAGGGGCATAGATAGGAAAGATGGAATTTTTTTTTTAGGCAGAAAAATCCAAAACTAAAAAGGAAGAAATTTTAAAGGAGATTTGAGGAGCAAGTTTTTCCACACAGAGTGTGCTGCCAGAGGTGGCAATAATTGTAGGGATAATTCCAGTATTTGGACAGATATTTGAATAGGAAAGGTTTTGATGGATTCAGGACTAATGTGGGCAAGTGAGATTAGTGAGTTAGGCATTGTGTTTGGAACTGGAATTGGTTTATTATTGTTACAGGTATTGAGTGGTGCCGGGAGATGGCAGAGGTGCACTGATGGGAGAGGTCAGGGACACTCTGGTGGGAGAGGTCAGTGGGCAGCGGTGGGAGAGAAATCACTGCACACGTTCTCACCTGCCCAGTTGGTCTGGGTACTTCTGCCTGCAGTACGACTCGAGCGAAGCATAAACCTTCTCCCGGAGTATCTCCACATCTGCCGGATTGGATAGCCCCTTCGCATCTGTGGGACAATGTGGTCAGACAGAATCCCCTCCAATCATCATGTTGTTCAACAAAAAAGCTTCCTGTACCAGACACCACTGAGGGTCAAACTCCCAGATGCTTAACACCACCCAGCATCCGCAGCCTGCACACCAGGTCAAAGAGTCATGCAACATGGAAGCATGCCATTCAGCCCAGTATTCATGCAAGCCATGCAGAGCCATCCACAGTAATAGCATACGGCTGCAAGTTTACATCTAAGGAAATGTCGTGAGTGTTCCTGCCTCTACCATCTATTTAAGCAGTGCTTTCAATCCCAAATAACTTCTTGGGGAAAATATTCCTCTGTAAATCCACCCCCCCCAAATGCCCTACCCCTTACCCTAAACCTGTGTGTTGTCTGGTTACAACCACTTATATGAAGGGTAGTATACCTCATCATCTACCCCACCCATGCCTGATGGAAGATATTGCTGAGGTTGTCTATCCCTGTGTACACCGCCTGAGTTTTTCTCCAGGTACACTGATTGACACTTCTCTCTTCCCACCTACATCGCTCAACTTTTTCCTTTTCGCTGCCTGATCTACTGAGTTTCCAGGTTTTCTTCTTATATTTCAGAGTTCCAGCAACTACACTGTTTTTGCTTGCCTGGGGTAGTTTACTGGAGTAAAGATGCGGTACAGATGGGATTGACTGTGTGTGCATGTGTATACATGTGAGCATATACAAGTAGGCACAGGGCAAGTTCAACATTAACCTTCACTCAAAGCCCACCAACCCTCACCCTCCCAGAACAAGTGAACCCCAGGAAAGCCGTGCACCAGAGCAGTAAAAAGTTCTCTGTCCTCCACTGACTGAACTACCTGACCTACTCCACTCTCCCAGGGCCTCACAACCGGTGTGGGAGCTCGACGTACCGGGGTTGAAGAGGATGATGGCGCGGAGGCAACCGAGCTCTGACTTGTCCATCTGCATATCTCTCATCTTGGAGACCAGCTCAGTGAGCACCCTGGAGACGGAGACAGAATCACATTACCACCAGGTAGAACGGATCTGGTGGCCGACACTTCCTGAGGGAACGTACAGGCTAGATCGTGGGTAAAGTTACCTCTATCCAGTCCACTTCAACACCCCTAAAGATGGTACAGTTCGTAGAACAGTAGAGGATTAGGCCCTTCAGACCCCAATACCTGTGCTGACCAAAGTCCTGATGCAACCTATTCCCAGCTGCCTGCATGTGGTTAAAACCCCTCCATTTCCCACCTATTCATACCTGTGTGTCTCGATAAATGCCTGTTAAACTTTGCTATTGTAACTGCTTCCACTGCCTCCCCTGGCAGCGCACTGCAGGCACCCACCACTCTGCGTACAAACCTTCCCTCTTATCAAGAGGATGACCACAAGTACTGGACACGGGACATGTCTACTCGGAGAAAAAAGATTTTGACTGTTTACCCTTGTCTGCCTCTCAGCCTCCAATGAAAATAAGAGACTTAATTTATTGTAGTACTTACAATAAATATATATTTAAAAAGTTAAAGCTATAGTATATTTTACAAATTACAAAGTAGATTTATTATCAAAGTACACGGTATACAACCTTGATATTCATCTTCTTACAGACAGCCACTAAACAAAGAAACACCAAAGACCCATTTAAAGAAACCCTCCCCCAACACAAGACCATCAAAAAAAACACTGCAAAAAAAACAGCAAATTGCGCATTCACCAAAAAGTGAACAAATAACACGTAAAACATTAAAATTCAAACTGCTGAGTCTCCAAAAGTGAGTCCACAGTCACGAACCACCGAGGCAACTAAAACCAGTCCAGGAGTTGATGGACCGTGGCCACAGCCACCAAGTTAGTTAGTTCAGTGCTGTGTTGATGGCTGCAGACCACAGCCACACCTCCAATTCCGCACTGAAGCGCCACTATCAAATTGCACAAAAAGTAAAGCAAGTTCAGTGCTGAGGACAATAACATCAAACAACAGCTGAAAGTGAGGCCACAGCCATGAGCAGCCAAGACAATCGAACCTTGCAGCGTGGGACCCAAGACTCCCACACCTTCCACTGGCAGCAGTGAGAGGAAGACCAGTCAAATGCAGCCAGAAGGCACTGAACACTTGTTCATTTTCAGTTCTCGTCCTCATTAACTTTAATCGTTCTTGACACTTTAATCAGCACGGAGTCACGCAGCAGACCACAGGTCCGTATTCTGCTATTAGGAATTGCCATAGCATACATTCCCAGCAATGGCCATAGCTGAACTCCACACTGAATCTCCCAGATCGCTCAGTCGGCCCAAAAATACATTTTTAAAAGGGAAATTACAGGCTTCAATCAAGTCAAGTCATTTTTTAATTGTCATTTCAACCAGAACTGCTGGTACAGAACATAGTAAAAATGAGACAACGTTTTCCAGGACCATGGTGCTACATGAAACAATACAAAAACTACACTGAACCACATAAGAAAAAACACTAAAACTACACTAGACTACAGTCCTATCCAGGACTGCATAAAGTGCACAAAACAGTGCAGGCACTACAATAAATCCCCGTTCAGGGGTAGTACATTTAGAATAAGAGAATCCAGCAGGTTCCAAGGTTGTCAAGCCGAGGAGTGGTAGTGGAGACAAGCTCCAACTACCTAAGAAGTGCTCCTCACAGCACGCGACTCAAATAGCCTCTGACAACCAAGTCCAACTCCTGTCCTTCTCGTGTGGCTTAGCCTCTAAGCCCGGCGGAACTGTTTCTACTGACAGGAGAAGGGGCGAAGGCGGGTCCTGGCGCCTTAAAACCAGCGCTTCAGGTAGATGGAGCTCGTCAGCCTGGGAAGGCCGTCCATCTAAGAGAGGGAAAACTCTGATTTCAAACCTCCGCTGCCTTGCGGCCATATCCACTCATGGGAAAGGCTTCGGGAGTAAATCCTGAGGACAAATCCAGAGCTGGAGTCCCTAAGGCAGTCCGACGTTGTCTTCAATCTTGTTCTGGCAACTCCTGCGATGTCACTGGTGCCAAGCTGTATCGGTCCTTGCCCTTCCCTTGGACAACATTGGTGGCATGGAGAGGGGAGACTTGCTGCATGGGCAACTACCGCTCTTCCATAAAACCTTGCCCAGGCCTGCGTCCTGGAGAATCCAGGCGCAGATCCATGGTCTCGCGAGACTAACGGATGCCACCATCCAGCAGATTTATAAGCTGTCAAGATTTTGCTGTTGATCACTGGTACATCTGCCTCAAAACAATATATTTCACAACATACATCAGTGATAATAAACCTGATTCCCAACACTCTGTGTTACTGCAGCCATCCATCCCAGGCAATAAAACAGAGCAAGTCTGCCCTATCTCTAATCCAGGCAGCATCCACAAGCTGGATACGCCGTACAGCTCCCTCTACATTGCCCCGTCAAACACTCTGAAGACAAGCCAACAGTGGTTGGATACAGAGTAAAGGTCCAGTTGCACTGTCCAATTACTCACCCTCAGGACTGATAAAGCACATGATAGATACAGTTTACTCCACATTTCTTCCTCAAAAATGAGGAGGGAGGAGAAGATGGCAGCGTGCGTGGCCATTCCGAATGAAAATCGATTATGTGTAACTAGGGGGCCGTGCACAATCCTGATTTGATGGAGACAGCCGTGAGGAGCACAGAGGAACATCTGGAGAAACTTCTGAAATGCCTGCTTCGCTGCCGCTGCAACTGTGCAATCGAGAATCTCCGGAGGCGAAGGCCCCAAATCCTCGGCTTTGCCTATCGCCTGTTGCTGGGGCCGGGGTCGAAGCGCTCGGCAGAGATAGTGCTCGGTGTCGAAGAGGTGGTCAGAGGCTTGGAGTTTTCGGACGGACTCGGAGTCGGACTGTGGTCGGCAAGTTGGCGGCGCTGGAGGTTTACCGTCTGCGTGAGATGATGGGACTTTCAAGAGACTTCGAGACTTTTACCGTGCCATGGTCTGTTCTTATCAAATTACGGTATTACTTTGCACTGTTGTAACTATATGTTATAATTATGTGGGTTTTGTTAGTTTTTAAGTCAGTTTGTCATGTGTTTTCATGATATCATTCTGGAAAAACATTGTATGATATCTTTACGCATGCATTACTAAATGACAATAAAAGGGGACTGCGTGTCCTCATAATCATAAATCCATCCTGAAGTAGTCTTTCCTATACCAGTGCAGACAAGAAGGAAACTCAGTAGGGGAATGGGGCTGTTGGGATTGCTCTAAGAGCTAGCAGACTTGGGTCTGCTATTATACCAGAAGAGAACATGAGACTATTTAATATTTCCCAGATTTTTAGTAGAATTGATACAGTAGTGCTGTGACAAATTCCGATAAAACATTTTGGTCTCGATGACCAACACCCTCATGGACCCAAGGTGCAGAGATGAAGACAGAACAGTACAACACAGGGACAGGCGCTTCGGCCCATCATGTCTACTCTGAACATGTCAGATTAAACTAGCCCCTTCTGTCTGCATATGATCCCTAGCTCACCATTCCAGGCAGATTCCTGTGTCTAATAGCCTCTCAAAATACATTACTTCCACCCTTACACCCTTAGCAGCCTCAAGGCATCCACTACTGTGTGAGAGACAAAAATGTGCACTGCACATCTCCTTTAAACCTCCTCCTCTCCTACCTTAAGTACATACCCTCGAGTATTTGACATTTCCACCCTGGGAAAAGATTCTGACCGTCCACCCTATTTACACCTTTCATAATTTTATCATTTTCTATCTCCCCTCAGCCTCCTACAATCCAGAGAAAATAACCCATTTGTCCAACAACTCCCTACAGCTCAAGCCTGCTACTCCAGGTAGCATCCTAGTGAATCTCATCTGCAACCTCTTGAAAACCTCCACATTCTTCCTTTAATGGGAAGACCAGAATTGTACTCAATACTCCAAGTGCAGCTGAACCAAAGCTTAATACAGCTGCAAATTCACTTCCTTACTCAATACCCCTCCCAATGAGACAAGCATCTTTCCCACCTATTCTACTTGCGTGGCCATTTTTAGGGACAATGGACTTGGATCCCAAGAGTCACCTGTACATTAATGCTGTTGTACCAGGTGTCTCGAGAAACATGGCTGGTTAGCCTCTTGCTAACAAGTCAATGGACTCAGCGGTGAGAGAACTATTTTTCTTCGAACTCCGTACATTTAGGGTCGATAGGACTTGTGTTCCACCAGATCAAATGTGTGACATATCAGAATGGGAATCGGATGTGGTATTAAAATGTGTGACATATCGGAATGGGAATGGGAAAGCAGGATCTCTCAGTGGCCACACATTTTAATTCCACGCCTCATTCTGATATATCTATCCACGGCCTCCTCTACTGTAAAGATGAAGCCACACTCAGGTTGGAGGAATAACACCTTATATTCCATCTGGGTAGCCTCCAACCTGATGGCATGAACATTGACTTCTCTAACTTCCGTTAATGCCCCACTTCCCCCTCGTACCCCGTCCGTTATTTTTTATTTATTATATACATATTCTTTTTCTCTCTCTCCTTTTTCTCCCTTTGTCCCTCTCACTATACCCCTTGACCATCCTCTGGGTTTTCCCCCCCTCCCCCTTTTCTTTCTCCCTAGGCCTCCTGCCCCATGACCCTCTCATATCCCTTTAGCCAATCGCCTGTCCAGCTCTTAGCTCCATCCCTCCCCCTCCTATCATTTTGGATCTCCTCCTCCCCCTCTCACTTTCAAATCTCTTACTAGCTCTTCTTTCAGTTAGTCCTGACGAAGGGTCTCAGCCCGAAATGTTGACTGTACCTCTTCCTAGAGATGCTGCCTGGCCTGCTGTGTTCACCAGCAACTTTTAAATGTGCGCAAAGTTGGAGCTCAGTTCTTCCAAAAGCTGGAGGCACCCACGCACTCACGGTGCCAACTCCTATTCATGGATAGAACTTTACATCTTGGACTCCATCAACTCACGCATTCTAGTCGGATTGAATCCTACTCAATCTCCCACAAAAAGGGCCTCGACTCCATTAGGGACCGTCACAAAACCTCTCCACCCAGCTTTCTCTAGAACCTTCTCCCAATTCGTTTCCAGATTAGCTGACCCAACATTCATAAGCTGAACATCACAACCCCCTTACTTTA